>NW_020884872.1:39577774-40177774 GCF_003945725.1 Corapipo altera | reverse complement strand
GCTTCTGTCAATAAGAAGGCTGGGGTGCAGTGCCTGTGAACTACCAGATCCAAGGGACTGTATTGAGTGTCTTTATTACATATGCTTGTGTGAAATACCAGGGTCTAGGATTATTCAAGCTTTGCGGCCACCAGTTATAAACCTGTATCCTTCAAAAACCCTAAATCCACAAGTACATCCTTTGTTTGTTGCAATAAGTGGTGGATTTGTTTTCCCTGTGATCATTGTTCTTGTTAGTGGTTTAAATAGCGAAGTTCAAACCCAGATTTCATTCCAAGAAAGGAATTGTAGCAAAATTTGCATAAATATTTGAGAGTGATTTTGTAATAAAAATGATAGATTTAAAATTGACTCTAAGTATTTCTTTGAGGGGGCACCCCAACCCCAACAACACTTGGATTTCAGTGAGTGGACTAATATTCCTTGTAAGTCTGGGCTTAAGGGTCATTATTGCGGTTCCTGTGAGAGAGAAAATGTTTTCAGAAGGAATTTCTTTCCCTCTAGCCCATATGAGCTCCATCTTTATAGTAAATCTAGTAGTTCTGGGACTCTGCTAGGAACACTAATGCAGAAGAATTGTTGACCACTACTGCTTGTACCGACGCGAAAGCCAAATACTCAGTGGTATTTTATGCCATCCTAAGGTCTCGTCTTCTATTCAGAGCTGTCCTTCGCTATAAGAAGCATATATATACATATAAGCGCATATATATATATATCTATATGAAGCATATATATATGAAGCATATATATATATATATACACACATCTCGTAGCAATTCTGTCCTTCTGAAATACTAGAGAGACGTGTGATACATTCAAACTATATCTTAACAGCAAAGTTTCCCAGTAATGTATTAGGTGAATGGGTGTTGGAAGAGTTGACTTATCCACTTTTTGGTCAAGCATGTAATGAACAATTATGCTTGATAAAGTGGAAAGTATTTTTATTAAGAATTCTTCCAAGATTAGGGTTTTTTGTAAGAAAGTGTCTGTAGCAGGAGTCTGAGTACTGAAAAATTGTTTGAACTCAAAAATGTCTAGCTGCATCAGTGGACTTTAGTTCTGGCCTTCCTATTAAATTGACATTAAAATTTGTTTCTGAATTACTTCTTTCAAAGAATGACCATAGAATGCAGCTATGGAATTGAGCAGATCAGAGCAATTTGGATAAAACATTTGGAAACTGTGAAATTTCCTCCCAACATCTGAGAGCTCTCCAGTCTGCACTGCTTCTGTTTTCTTCATCCTCACAATTGGCAGTACCTTATGCCAGAAGTAGTTGAATTAAAGTCAATAGGCGAGATTATGTCCTGAGGACTTGACCCATAGTAATTGTTGTGTGTTGCTGAGCAACCTTGCAGGATTCCTAAGGAATGAACTGTTCTTAGGGAGCCACAATTTACTTCCCCCCCCAAGAGTTTTAGCAATTTGTTGCCAGTAAACATCTTCTACTTAGCTTTTCTTTCCAGTTCTTACACAGTTCTAGACCTTAGCTGTTCTCCACCTACTTGTCCTAGGAGAAGTAAATGGGGGCTTGTGTCATGGTCCCCCCATCCATGTTCCAGCAAGGAGGAGAAAAGGGCTACTTAAAGCTCTTATTTAGAAGCCCACCACATCAAAATGAATCTTGACAACATTGAGTTGCTCATTAGTTGTAAAAGGACACATTACAGTCTGTGTTAATGTTTTGATAAAAACCAGACTTTTTCTTTTGTGTGTGTGTGTCTCTACCAAGGCAAGCAACTTTTCAGTTTTTCTTTGAGGAAGATATTTGTGTGAAGTTCATATTCTGTGGTTCTTTGTGTTATGAGTTGAAAAGAGTCAGTCCTTTGAAGTCCAAATTTACTGCTGAGCTTTGTGAGGGAAAGAATTATTTTCAGAATGAAATGGCTTTTATTTCAGATCAGCATGTCTGCAGGGGAAACAGAGATATTCCAGTTTGGTTTATTTTTCAATACATCTTCCCATTATCTTCTCCAAATAAAGTGGGCATTCCGTTCTAGCACTCTTCAGGAGCTATGCCACCACCGTTTAAACTGGATGCTCATCTTGTCGGGAGAAGTTTGTAGAGCAAACCAGCACCATGATTAGGCATAGACAGTTATGGTATGTTATGTTACAGACATCTGTCCACAGGCACAAATCAATACTGTAAAGAGTTTACAGGGAAATCTTTTTGTTTCCACAAATAGTAAGCAAAGATGTTTTAGACTTTCTTATAGAATCATAGAGTATACTGAGTTGGAAGGGATCCAGAAAGATCATTGAGTCCAACTCCTGGCTCTTTACAGAAAAACACTTTGACAGAACTGCTAGGCAGCCAAACAGTTTGGCAGTAGGACCTTAAAGATTTTAAAATAATGGAACATGCTATTAGTATTCAGGGGGGAAACCAAGCCTCTGCAATATTAATGTTCTTACTTTTTATGTGAATTATATCTGTTAGTACCTATAAGTGGTGACTGCTGTGAAACTGCTTTTTCATTCTGGTAACACAGAGGATATCATGTCTTGTCTCTATGTAAGCTGCATAGAGGTATGTAGCTTGTAAGAATAAGTTTTCAAAATAGCTGCTTTGATGATGAGTATGAAATTTGCACCTGCAAAAGGTAAAAATCTCTCCTTTGATGTTATCCCCATGAGAAACAGTACCACTGAACTGCTCTAGATGGGACTTAGTAGTGTAGGGGACCTTCTGTATATGAATTTTACTTGATAGCACACTTTCTGTAGTTATCAGGTAAGTCACCTGTTGGGAAGGTGGAGAAGCAATCTCAGGAAGAGCCTTTCCCAAAGAAAGGTTTGGAATGTATAAACAGGAATTCAGGGGGCTTTTTGTTTAGTGGTGCTAGCATCTGAAATTAGTCTTAGTCTACTTACTTTTTCTTTGCAAAACCCTTTTGTGTTTCTTGACTTTGCTAAACGGAAAACGAACGGAAAACAGAATGAAATGAAATGAAATGATGGAAAAGATAGAAAAGAGTATTTTAGGCCCTGATGTTGGCAAATGCATCTCCTCAACATGGTAGAGGCAAGGACTACAAAAGCACGGATAGTAGAAATGGACCGTAGGTAGCCAGCTCCGTTGAGGGAGGATTTGGTGGTTTCTACCCCTGCACTAATTGCCTGAACCTGAACATGTGGTAGCTGTTGTTCACTTCTCTGCTCTGCCACTGAGGCACCACCATTTTTGCTCCTTACAAACTATGGACTGCTGCGATTCTGTTCAGCAGCTGGCTGTTAATCATTATGGACTCTTATCAGGTTTGGGTTTGGGAATCTGTAAATAATCAAACCAGGTTTATCTTTTGCTTTGTCTATCAGTTGGTCAGTCATCCCTGCTGTCCCACAGAAAATGCAAGTGGTTGGCCCAACATTTCATAGCAACCTTCTACCTCATTCCACAGATGTCTGCTATATAGTGCTTAAACAGGGAGTTTGGCAGATGTCTTTAAATTGGTGCAGTATGAAAGAATATGTGTACCTGTGTAGTGGAAGGATGGAAAGAGATGACAGTTAATTGCTCAACTTGAGAATCTGTTTACTTGGTCAATCTTACTACTAGTACACTTCAGAGAAGTACTTGGAAAAAAAACCTTGTTTGCAGGCTCCCTGCAAGCTTTTTGCGGTTGTGTTGCTTCTGTACTGAGTTCCCATCACCATTACAGTCTGTAGAAAACGAAAAGGCAACATGACACAGTGCAGGGTCACTGTTGATAGTCAGGTAAGCAAAAGCTGCAAGCATGGTTCTTCCATCATGACATCTAATATACTCCATGCATCCATCACCAGGAAAATATGAGACAGGTCTTGCAAGGCTGTACCACCTCTGCATTTGGCATTAAGAGCAATACAGCTGGAGTGTTGTGGCTGGTTTTGGTTCATGGCATTGGACAAGATTGCTGATTACTTTGGAGATGTCTCAGAAAAGAGCTTCAAGAGTGAATAAGGGAAGAGATTAAAGAAGGCTCACTGTGGAAAACCAGAGATCTTTTCAGAGACAAAACTTAGTGATGTTTGAGTTGTGGTAATAGAGGAAACAACATATTGTGAAGCATTCTACTGCAGTGAAGGAGAGAAAGTGCTGGCATGCAGCTGAAGTACAACAGCAGGTGGACCTATCCTAAATGCTGCACAAGGATTACTCAATAGCAAGATCAGAACCAGACCTTTTCCAACCATTGTCAGTTTATCAGAAGTTCACAATTGCATCCATAAATTCTATTCCATCTTTGCTTGGCAGAACTCCTCTGGGTTGCCTGGCTTCTGCAAGCTTAAAATAATTAATCGGTTTCTTGCTTCCAAGACTTCAGTCAAGCTGAGATTCACTGATTTGTGATGCCATCAGATACTGAAGTGTGAATCCATCTGCTCACCATGCAGAGCAGAAATTAAGGAAAGTACTATGTTAAAGCTTGGCAGATGAAGAATATTTGGCAGCTGAAGCCTCCTTGCTGGTATTTCTTCTCATGTCCATTCTTCCGTGCATATAGGTCCTTTCTACTTGCACATATGCAGTCCTTTCCCCTTGTGTCAGACTTTGAACATTTCAGAGAAGATAAACTGGAAGAGCAAAATAAGTACAAAGTAAAAGTAGCTGAATTACACAGTTTGCAAATTGATATAAGTTATTGTTGGCCATATTGGCTGGAAGCAGATGGTGATTGTCCCTCTGAAATCTGCATCTGGCTGTTAGTTTTGGAGACCTTTCTTGATGGGTAAGGTTCGGGGGTTTTTTTTCATTAGAAAATGACTTGTTAAGCTGCTCTCTCCTACTCACAATACTGTATGCGTATCAACACACTGTCAAATCATGCCTTACTACAAATTTGTTGGTATCGTGGCAGTCTCTCTTAAGAGACTCCCCATGCAGTTTGTTAACAAAAGAAAACGTTGCTTAAAGTAATAAGGACACTTAATCTAAGGGTGAGGGGAATCAAATGTTTTGGTGCAGCCATTACAAATTTCTTTCTGATTCAGGCAGTTTCTAAATTGCGTGACACTAAATTGCTGAAATATTTTTTGTTTGCTTAACTTTTTCAGGATTTCCAGGGAGGTAGAGAAAGGGCTGTATTTTATTGGTGTCTCCCTTGTGATTTTGTCACAGAAGCATTTTATAAGTTACACATATTTTTCTTTCACTGTATGAGATGTACATGCGTTAGGCTATCTGTGCAAAGGTCCAAGTTAAAACATATCTGGAGCAGAATGGGATACTTCTGCTCTGGTACACTGTTTTTAAACGTGTGGTCAAGGAGGATTTCAAGGACATGATCACCTTCATCATTTATAAACCTCTCCATCTGGAGAAGATAACTTCAGAGGAAGATTTTACTCTAATAAATAACAGAGATCTATCTTGTGTTGCTTTTTTATGGTTCCTGTTACTCTGGTGACATTTTAGGAATTCTGCTTTTTTGACTTATTCATGGCTACTGCATTTCAAACTCAGGCCAACCTTAATGCAAACTAACTTTACGTGCATAGGTTCTTCTAAACTATGAATGACACAATATATTCCGCTACTTATATTACTCAATATGAGAATAAACATAGTAATTTAGTTATCTCTCTGATAAGTTGGTCAATGTTGTGACTTTTTAAGAATGACTAAAGTACAACCAACTTAATTGTGACCTGTTATTGCAGTAATAATCATGTACAGTAGTTGTGGTTTCTCTATAATTCTTATATACAAAAAAAACAAATTGAAGGTTTTGTCATTTGTTGTTGCTAGAATTTGCAGTAAAATAGCATGTATGTTAATGGAATAAGAAGCAGAAAGGCAGGTTTTAATTAAAAATTTCCATGTTGTACCAGGATAACTTAAACCTGCTAATAGCCCAGCGTGTGGCCCAGAAAGATTTCATATGAAAATAAATACAGCAAAAATCAAAGCTACCTCATGTAGGAATGCTCCAAAAGACACAGTTCACCAAAAACCAGATTGAGTAGAAGTTAGATACAGTTGTACAAGCTTGGTACAGTGTAATTGACATTGATGAACGTTTGTGTTCCAGTGTAACTGGATGTGAGATTAAAAATATTATTTGTGTGTGCAGTGCACCCAGTGACTGGGAAGAGGCAATCTTCTAGCCAATTCTTTATATACTGGAAAAGTGCAATCTCATAACCACTGAAAGGACTTAATCAAGCAGCTGTAGAAGTGAACGAAGCTGGAAGGATGTGACTTCCATGATAATATGTGTTTCAAGCTGAGCAAACTTGCAGAGCTCATTTGAAAACAAATTCCTGAACACTGCTCTAAGCTCCAAAAATTTAGCATAAGACCCAACCTTTCTCTCCAGTAAAACCTTTCCACCTTGACCAGAATACCTGCAAAACTGACTTTTCTACTGTTTCACTTTTTTGTTTTCAATAAAAATCAGACAAGCTAAGGTACAACAGAGGGAGGTGCTTGAGTGACTCTGTAGATATCATTAGGCACATTATCGGAATCAGACTTTTGATTTGGAAGGTAATCAGAGTTTGGGTGACAGTCCAGTTAATTAGGAGGATAATGAGTTCTTAGATTAATAATGGCCCACAATTAACATACACTGAATGTAAGATCTAGCCATAATTTTGAAATTATTGTTGGCTGATGTGAAAAGTAGCAAAGGAAGAAGAAAGTATGGTATTTTAAACCATACAACTTTATCCTGGAATTCTCCTTTTATCTACTGTACATTTTAGAAACATTGCCTTTACTTATGAACTTGTACATTTAACCCTCTGATCTCAGTGTTACAGATTAGCCACTGCTTGAGATACAGGAAAAACACAGAGGCAAAAAAACCCAGAAGAATCTGCTATTTTCTCTTTCCACCATGTGAGTTCTGATGCATGTAGGATGTCTGTCACTGTTTAATACTTTTTGCATTACTGTAAACATAATCATCTTGATAGGAACAAGAGCATGTCTGTGCTGCATCTGACAGCACAGTGTAGCATAGTGAGATGTGGAAACAGCAATGGCACTCTGACTATGGCAGCAGTTCCCACTCTGTGTAAACGGAGTTATCCTCCTCAGTAGAGAACATCAGCCCACATCTCTGTGTTCCCAGTGGTACATTTCTTATGGTGCCCTAGTTGGCTGGGGTATCATGTAGGTGCCACATAGACATATCTTTATCTTGAATTAGCAATGACTAAATTCACTGTCTCCCAATCATACATGAAAATAAAATGGCAGTTAACTCCAATGGTAAGTTTGCTTGTTGACTTCTACAGAGTCCCTAATCCTGAGAGTCAGTGTAGCTCCCACCTATTTAGTTGTAAGAAGCTGCATTAACTTCTTTTATATATCACGTGAACAGGCTGCTATTAGTCTCAAATGCTATGTGTAGTACTGGCAGTTCAGGCTGAGAAGCTCTTTTGGTAATAACTTAATTTTGATATTAATGAATTTAGATGTGGTGACTAGTCCCCTCAAGGATTTTGACTACGTGAACTATTCATCTTGGGAATATGTTTCACCAAAAAGCTAGATTTCTGTGGAGTCTGTATTGATCTTGACCTTTTCCACATGCTGCTTTGTACAGAGCATGAACAACACCTTTACTCTTGCTAGGCTAGGGGAGGGAAGCAAAAATAGCATGTTAAGGTGAGCTGATACTAAGAAAAATAAGCCAGTTTGTTTTTCAAAAGATGGTTGCCTAGATTTATGGACCTTAATAGTAAAATTAAAATGACTGTATGTCCTGGGTGTTCTTTCGCTGATTTAGTTAAGTATCTGTAGCTCTCATTCCCTTCACTATTGATTCTGATATTGCTTCAATTTTATGTGAATTTTGAATTCCAAACTAACACACCTTCTTCCAAAATCTCATCGAGTTGCTTTGATTTTAATTCATCCTCCCTGTTCTGCTTACACCTTCTTTGTAGGAGGTATTTCTGCAAAACAGATGAACTTTCTGTGCTGAAAACTGAAGATTTTTTTCCCCCAGTGCACTGTTGAGATTTCCTTTTGCTCTGTGTTTTGTCCCTGCAACAATTGCCATGGAAGATAGAGGCACTACTCTTTCCATTTTTACAGTCTTGCAATAATGCCATTGCTCTGGGGCATGTTGTAAAAAGCTTAACACATCCTTGTTCAGTGCCTGGAATTCTGCATTCCCACAGCAGAGAGACATTCACTCCAAGTGTAAGCTTTGGTCTGGAGTTTAAATATAGCACAAATATTCAGAAGGATTTTTCCCTTCTCATGCCCTCCTACCCTTGAGCAAATCTCTTGTATGGTGTTGCTTTCCAGATGTTCTTCTGAGAAGCAGAGGGGAATTACTGAGGTTTGCACGATGGGAGACAAGTTGTTAAGATAAGTTTTTTCCATTAGCTCTGCCAGGCAACCTGAAGTGCCTGGCAATCTGAACAAGTTAGATTGGCTTCAAAACTGGGATGAAGGAGAAAAGACAAATATTCCATCAATAATAAAATTTCTTGATATTGCTTGCTTCCTTGTTCTGTAAGCTTTTTTTATTATCGCTGTTCTCCATGCAAACAATAACCACTGGTGGAAAGGTGAAACCTGTAAGGAATGAAAGATCTGTAGGCTCTGCATAGGTCATTTCACATTCCAGGTTTGCAATTGAATTTCAATGTATAGCTAAATATAAATGTGAAGATTTAGTTATGCCAGTCCTAAGACTCTTAGGCATGAATCCAGACCTAGCAGTTCAGTGGCAGGCTGCAAGCATCACAAGTTGTTCTGCCATCTCTGAGGTGTTTGCAAGGAGGAGTGGAATACTAGTGATGGAAGGAGGACAAATCCTTTCAGAGTCAGTGTTACTGAGTTCCCTTTATGGCAATTTCACTCTGAAAAACTGGACCCTTTCCTTTTGGACGTACCTTGATTGTTAGAAAAAGTCTTGTAAAATAAAACTCCTGCTGTCTGGTTTGTTCCTCCCTGCAGTTCAGAGATATGTAATAGAGAACCTACTAACCTACACCATCCTGGCTCCTTCCTTTTGCTGTCTCACACATTTGTACAGAGACTGAATTGTGCGTTGTTAGTCTTGAGTTTTTCTCTGACTGTATCTATTTGCTAAGGTCAATGAAGAAGTATTCCTGGTGGTATTCCACAACATTAGGATCTGAGTAGATATACAATATTTTTTCTTAACTTTTTTAGAGGAGAAAGGTATACCAAGCACCTTCCAAAAGAGATAAGGCCATGTAAGATTTTGCAGTCTAATTTAAACATAGTTACAATTGGTCAATATAAAATATTTACTCAGAGCAGAGAGGAAGGGCCATGACTTGCCAGTATAAATTTTTAGCTGATTAAGAAATTTAAAACATATGCATTCGACTCTCTTTTCTTGTCTGGATACTGTGTTAAAAACATTCATTCTGGAGACTTAAGCAAGGTCTCCGTGAAGAGAAGTGAAAAGGTTAAAGCGGAAGCTGAGACAAAAGAGCATATGGGATGTTGCAGATGGACTCTTGTCAGTAATAAGGTACATAATTTATGTTTGAGCTTCAGCAGAGAATCATCATAGTTTCTATAGAGTTTTCAAAATTTCCCTTGATTTCCTCAAGAACTTGCAGTTTGCAGCATGTTGGAAATATGGTGTGGCTGGTTTGTGGCACTTCACTATAAGTTCCTGGAACACCTTTCCTGAAAATAAGGATTTTTGCAACGAATTCAGTATTGACTTTCCTTCTGACACTTCCAAAGTTTAAATGTTTTCCAAGTGAAGTAGTAACTTAGTCACATGAATGCTTCTTCTTTTGGATCTGACACTATGAGCTGTTACATGCCATTCATTTCCACTGACTCCAAATGTGAGTAGAGAGTGCATAGGATCTTACCTATTCTGTCCTTTAAATTGCAAATGAGTGTAGTGCTTTTGATGTTGAACACTCGGGATATCTGCTCTTTATACAGGTGCTAATTCGTTAAAACAGTACTCTATTGCTGTGAATGCAAGTTAAATCTTTCTTTCAAATCTGTTGCTGAACTTCCTGAAAGCACAATACCCGATGTCAACACCTGCTTACTTTACACCCAACTCATGTGGGTAATGATCTGATGGTTTCAAAAAGGCTTCCCACCCTCTATAAATTGTGTTTGAAAAAACAACTTTAAGTCCACAGTGTTACCACTTAACATACTTCAGAATTTAAATTTCTGAAGTTTCATTAAGTGGTATATACTGAAATAGATAAAATAGTGGTAGATACTAAAAGATTTGGAAGGTGATGGTGAAACGCCAACTTCGTTCTCTGCATATAGGTTTCTGATAAATTTGAATCTCTACTTCCCTCTAGCTGCTGTTCCCTTATCGCTGGGGGGGGCAGCAGGAATTCCGGTTTTTTTCTACTTGAGTGCTTGGTTCCTCCCCCTTACGCCAATGTCTGACCACCTATAGTGCCTGCTCTTGCCTTAGTCACACAGCTATTGGTGTTTAGTGGACTTAACTCCCAGCTGGTTTGGTTTTACTAAGTGGTCTGTCAGCATAGCAGCAGCTATGCCATTTGGAGTTTTGATAATTCCATACTGTAACTCCTTAACTATGCCTGAGAGCATTCAATTTACCCTAGACTCTGGAATAGGGCATTACACTGATGTATGCTTGGCTGAATATCTGTGAAGGTATTTTTCCAGCCATGAGAAACTGAGAGCAATCCTAGGTTCCATAGAATTAGTGTATTAGGTCCATGCCCATGGCATGCAAAGCCTCTGAGATGTTCCAAGTGAGTTGAATTCCCGTGTACTTTGAGGGTTTTTGTCAGAGCATTGCCAGGGTGATCTGCAACAGTAAGAACTGATCATGCAAACAGTTTGGCAGAAAATAACTGTGGTAGTACAGGTAATCTCACATAGCTGGCATTTAGATAATTTCTGCTCTGCTGCATGTTTACAAGTGATTTTTGCCATCTCTTATGTTGTTTTAAGTGGAAGGCAGAACTTTCATGTGCTCAGCCACTGGATCAGTTGATATAGTTGGTATGAATTATTTTCTGCTAGCTTAGCTACTTAGTTTCATTTCAGTCACAAATAAAATGTGCTTAGAATAAGCCTAAAGATTACTTTATCAAAGAGTAATACGTGGCTGCAAATTTACAACAGTAAAGTGGGCTATACCTTAGTAATACTATGAAAGTTGCAGAACAGTAAGCAAGCACATCAGAGTGAATCAAGATTTATCATGTAGTTTCTAGTTTCCTCTGCTGCTAAAAATTGTTCAAAGGCCTGATGAAGGCTCCACAGATTAATGATAATGTGCGAGTCTATTTGTCACATGGTCATTAGGTGGAATATGCTTCATATTGCTACCATCCCCCAGTGCAATAGTTGCCTGCTAAGTTTAAAAAATATTGAAAATTACTCTTCATTTGCACTCTTGATGGAAGATTTGAGATGTCATATGTAAGTGTATGTATTGTAAGCACCATCTAAATTTTCTCTCTCCCAACTCATGTTTAGTCCCTTTGGATTAATGGCAATGCATCATGAGAAAATCTGCACTGTCTCTCTCCCCCTTGTTGGCCTATCTCTGGTGTTTATAAAGGTTGCCCATGCTCTGTAGTTGCTTAAAACCATCCAGAATGGCTTTTCTCTTGCACAGATTCACAGCCACATAGTTACAACTTTGTCCCAGTGGTCAGAGTGATTAAGTGCAGTTGATAATCCTTTCAAATTTGAAAGCATCTTCCTTTTTGCCAATAGGCTGGATGTTTACTTTTGTGAGAACAATTTTTTTGCCTAGTAGAGAGGTGTGCTTGAGAAAACAGGCACCTGATGTAGCTTGTGCACCCAGTTCTCTGCCCTGGGTTGGAGGTAAAGGAGTCTAGTTGCCTCTTCTGCTGCAGGCCATGTGGGGATTAGAGTGAACAGGTGAACATATTTGCTCTTCTAGGGACTGGAAAAGCGGTCCCAGGGACTGCGTGGTTTCAGGCATGCCTGCTTTGGCATGCTGGCTCTGACCTTAAGAGCAGAGAGGAAAGGTTGCTGGAATATGCCAGGATCCTGCTGCCCAGGAGATCGGCAGTATAAATGAGCCCAGCTCTTTGCATGGCTGGTGGGTGAGTCATGCCTTAGAATAGCTGGCATTTTTAACACTGTTGCAGCCCTGAGTTTCCTAAAGCTGATGAGCATATAGGCTCAGCCGTAGTTTTGCTGGGCTTCAGGGTCTCTCAACAGCGAATAATCCTGGTACATCGTCCTGTTGCATGTGGCCTGTACTGTTAAAACCTTAAACATGGGGCTACAAGTTAAAATGAAAACAATATGTTCATGGTGGTCTGCAAAAAAACCACATAAGAACAGGGGTGTTTTTAGTGTGAGAGCTGAGGCGGTGACTTGAGACAACATTTGCTTTGCTGTGCTCATGAAAACTGGGTGAGGCTGCAGTTCCACTGGTGTTTCCACTCTTCTCTGTCCTACCTGCGTAACTGCCCACTACTGATGCTGAACCCTGCTGTCACAGCAACCCCACAGAGGGGGGAAGCATGGCTTGCTCTCCCCTCATCCTCCCCAGTTGTATCCCTTTGTCTAATTAAAAACCCAAACAAACTACAATTAATTTTTCTAATTAAAAGAAATAACACAACATTTCCTTTTCCTCTACAGATCACACTCCTGGATGAAAGTGTGCCATATAAATTTAAGCAACCAATGGTTTCTTGCAACCAATGTGGCTTTTGATGATGCAGCCTGTTTGAGCTACTCTTGTCCCTTTCTGTTGTTTTGGATTTTTTTTTCTCCTCTCTCCCCTTCATTTACACAGACCAATTACTGATTACCAGTGCACTCAATTCTGTAAATTGGTTGCTGTTCCTATTGATCAGAGAATTGATCAGCCTATAACCTAATTTCTCTATGCTTTTCCTGCCCCTGAGGTCCCATTTGGTTAGGCTGGTGCCTTGCCCCAGTGCACTGAATGGCTCTGTAGATGCAGATGCCAGCGGCAGGGGCAGCTGGGATGAGCCTACTCCTTTCCACAGAACGTCAGAGTGGACTTCAGTCCGCTCTGTTTGTGAGATTCAGCCTGGGGAAGATGGTGATGGGCCATGAAGCATGTGAGGGGAGAGATTGATTTTTGTCATCAGCGAAAGCACATGGGTAACTACATCCAGAGTGGGTCAGATCACATAGGTTTATGTCCTTAATGAATGATTTTGTGTATTGACCTCTACTGCTAATTAACATGGAAAAGTAAATGGAGGTGGACCAACTATTCTAGCGTTTTACTGGTAACTGATGATGCTGCTCAGAGGAAAAAGCAAATGAACCCTTTATCAGTTTTATTTTATGTTTGCCTGGTGCATGTAAGTGTTTGCTGAACTGCCCAGAACTTGTAAGAACAGAAATGGGATGTGGAACACATTCTCCTCATAGCATAACTGCTTCAAATGATTGTGGGAGAAAAAAAGAGCTGCACTGCCCTTTGCAAAGGGCTTGGCTTTCGTCAGCTGGGGCTTTTTCACCTCAGCACTAGGTACCTTGATTTAATATTCGTCCTCCCCCACCCCTTCAGTGGCTTTTGTTTCTTTCAAAGGGAAGCAAGGAATCTTACCACCTCTTCCAGTACTGTTTTGAAGTTATTCCCCCTTCCCCCACTCACCTTCCAGCTCATGGTTTGTAAAGGAATTTATATATTTAGTTACTATGGAACACTTTTTTTTGATGAGAGGTTCTTGTTCTGTGCATTCTGGGTATTCAAGAAGTAATACTTCAATATAGGTTGGTGACATTGTCTGCAAATTATGTTTTACACCAAGAGATTTCTTTTTGATCTCTTAAATACATCAGCTCTTAGACAAGAACCAAAATTCTGTGTTCTTTTTCAGAGATGTTTTAGTTGGCCCTTTCTAGACTCCACATTAAGAAAAGAAGTTGAATAGTTGCGATAGGATGCTATTTGATGCCTGGAGTTTCATCTTCCTTTGGAATTACGAAACTTTGCATGTTTAAAACCCAACTGCAGTGTTGAAAAGGCTGTCCTGTGGCAGCTTCAGCAAGCATTACTAAAAATGGCAAGTTCATGTTCTCTTAAGCTGCTTCTTAATTTTCTTAGTGCGCTGTGGTAAGTAAACTTTGTTCTTCAAAGATCTAAGCATTTGCAGAGTCTATATAAATCCCAATTGTCAAAAAAATGTAATTATTGAATACACTGGGTGGAGAAAAAAGTTTAAAAGACTTTACTCTTTTTTCCAGATCAGTAGCCAAAACACCTTCTTAGTTTCTACACAAGGGAGGCAGGATGTAAAAGATGTCAAGGAAGTGATGTATGTAGATTCTCATACCACCTCTCCTAGGAGTGTTTTTTTGTTTATTACTTAATTGTAAGCAAACAGTTGTTTCAGACAAGATGGTGGCAAGAATGCCACTTATTTACAATCATCGCTTCATCTGCCTCTGAGATTTTCTTCTCCATCTGGCTGTGCTTTTGCAAGTATTACTGACCTTTCTACTTTAATGATTCTTTTGCAGTCTCTCCTAGAAAAGTTCTGACTTAGGTGAAATCACAAACTCTTGGCTGATAGCATAAGGGGAAATTTAAGTGATGCACTGTTCTCCTTCCTTTGCCCTTGATGTTAGAGAAATTTTCATGTGGTGAGCTGTTAAAAATAATGTGTTCTGCCTTTACAAAGTTTGTTTGCATTTGTTTTTATTATTAGAAAACAAACCCTTCTATATTATTAATAGTATTTATTTGGTTTTGGCATGGTACACAGTTTAAATTGCTTCTTCAGCTCAAGATAATGAAGTTTTCAGTTTCCTGTTTTGACTTTTCCCTTCTTTTTGTCTAAATCTGTGGGGGATCAAATTTTGGGTTTTATACACCTGAATTTTGGGTTTTATACAGATTATCCTCAAGCAGACACCTACTTGTCTAGTCCGGAGAAATCTGTCTGACTCAGAGTTTTCTTGATGGGCCATGTAAATTTTTTTTCATGCTGAGAGAAAAGACTTTTTGAAATATGATGATTTTATTCTCTGTTGATAAATTTGCAGTATTATCTTTATCACCTAAAAAATATACTTGGTCAACTTACAGTTCGCATGTTTATAGCACTTCTGTTCCAAACTATTTTCATTTATTTTCATTTCCTTCATGTCAGCCTTGTAGCTTTTATTATGCAACTTTTTCTGTGAAGGTGGACTACATGTCTTGTGAATCTTTGGGTAATCACTACCTCTGGAAATTTTTGCTGGGTTGTAGCCTTTAGGGTTTTTTGATGCTGATGAGGTAATTACTAGCTCCCTGTGGTTTTCTTCACAGGCTCCTGGGCTGGCTAAATAAGAGATACCAGCTTTTGGCAGGGGTCTACTGTTTACCATCAATACAGTTCTTCTAAACCCAAGAGAATAGGGAAATTTTGCTTCCTACTCTGCTGATCTTTTCAGGCAACTGATTCTCTGTTGATGCAGTGAGGTACTGGAGTCCCTGTGATAAGCATCTCTCTGATGTTTATCAAATAGCTGATCTTGCCAGAATGCATAGACCAAGAAATGGAGCCTGAGTCCAGACTGAATCACTTGAGACACCTCTGGTGGTACAAGTACTTTGTGTTCAGAAGTGAAGGTCATCTTGATCTGGTTACCATTTAAAGCTGTAGGGTACTCTGCATATGTATATGTTTGTGTGTATGCAGGCATGTATCCAAAGAAATGACAGCCACAAGTTTTTGACCACTCTTGTTTTCTACTTTCTGGATTCTTGGAAAATCCCTGATTCTCTCCTTAATGCCTGAAAAATAGGGGCACATCCCTTTTTCTTTTTCCATCCCCTAGCTTTTATGGATGGATGATTGTAATTACACATTGACTTACTGATAGTGAAATTTGTTACAGATGAGTACAGTTGAAGAGAAGTCTCTCAGCCTTTCTCTCAGAGGAGGCGTTAAGCAGCACTTTGAAGTTGGAGTTTGGAATGGGAGTTGGTATTTATTAACAGGAGTGCAGGTTGTGCTCCCCACCCCATGAAGCCCTAGGCAGAGTGAGGGCTGTAAGATGCCAGATGAGCTGTGGTAGGACACTGCTAATCACATATTACCCTGGGTATGAGTGTATAGATTGCTGTTGTAAATCGCTCTCAGAAATCCTTTTAGCTGGATGATGGGCCTTAATTTTGTTTTATGACAGTTGTTCTGGCAGGTCAGTAACAGTTTATGGATTTGATGACATTTCTGCTGTTGCAGGTGTCCTAACAGAAGTGAGGCTGTTTGCTCAGTTGTCCTTAGAAGCCACGGGTGTTTGGCAGAAGACCCAACCTGTTGGGATTTTTTTAGCTGAATTGCTTCCCTTTGTGCAAGTTGCTCTTTCTAAAATACGCAAGGAGCATCCCAATGGAGAATAGCCAGCATAGGCATAAGTCAGGAGCAAATTAATGTTTTCAATATTGTGACAAATTCAATCAAAATAGTGACTGAATAGTATATTTCATTGCCTTTACATTCAAATAAGATATCAAGATTTTTGAAAAACAGGTCACTTCAGAATATTTCCAATGAACCATGCTTTCTGGAGCTTTTTTTTGGTTGGTTGGTTGGTTGTGGTTTTGGTGTTTTGGTTTGTTTTGGGTTCTTTTTGTATCATTTAAACTTTCTATGAATGGTAGTCAAAACTTACAGTCTTTATGGAGCATTTCCTGGAGACATTATCATGCCACAATCTCCACTTACATTACAAGATGTGGAAGCATATGTCTAGAGTAACTTACTTGACATGGATCTTCCATTCCCTTGAGGGTTTTAGATTTGTGAGGAAGGATTTTGATTATGATTTTGTCCTGCCAGCAAGTTTTTCCACTTTAACATGCAAGTCATGGACCCTTAACATTAACAATTCTTTTATATGTCTATCTTGTATTGGCCTTATTAGCCACCAGCGTGCTTGTAACAAATGTGGATAGAGCCTTTCCCAAATCTTCGTTCGCGAAGCCTAGCCATGATACGTACAGCAGTGCAAAAATCATCTGAGTGTACATTTCTCTTATCAGTTCTCTTTATACCATGGTACAGAAACAGTCCTGCAAGTCTTTGGTGGTATTAAAATGATGTGCTAGTCTGGGGAAAGAACTTGCATGAGTTCATTTAGAGAAAGCTGCATTTCCAATATGAAGAGGTACTTCAACCCCAGTGTTCTGAGATATGAAGAGGGTAGCAAACAGGATGGTTGTATGCAACTTCTACTACTGATATAAAACACTTTGTTGCATTGTTTTGTTTTTCCACCATCCGAAAACCATGTGTTTGGTTGGAATAATCATGTGGTGAACTTTTATGTATGTTACGTGGCATGCCATTACTAAGCCAATGATCTTGCCTTTATGGCAAGAGATCAGCGGGCCAGCAGCTTGCTTTGCCCTCTTCTCACAACTACTCAGACTTGTTCAGGGATGGAATTGTGGCACTACAGACTCCTGCAGCTTTCTCCCTGGGCTTTTTCCACCAGAAGTCCTGGGATGGGACTGTGTTTGCCAAGGTGCTCAGCAGGGGTGCTTGCAGGAGTTTAATGATGTGTGAGAGGGATGTCCACATGCAGGTCAAGCAACAAACACCTCTCTAGTAATGCCATAAAACTGGGCAGAAGCCACAGCAGCTTGCATGGCTCACTGCAAGAAATGCTTTCAGCTCTTTGCCATGGCTGTTGTCCCTGCTGTCTTTATTTTCCTGGTTAAGAGAAGCTGGTTTTCACAGAAGAACATTTGGTATTTTTAACATCTGTTTCTGAGATGAGCCTGGAGCTCAAGAGCCATGTTTAAAGCCCTGAATGGATCAATGCTGATCTTGGGGCATCTGATAAATCTTCATTTAGGTCAGCCCTCCTTGGGGTAACCTGTGGAGAGGAGTATTTTGGATCCTGTGGCAGCTAAATAAGCCAACCCTCTCTAACTGGCCTACTTTAAGAATTTTTTTAATAGACCTGACAGCTGATAGATTATTTTTATTTTTTATTTAGCAGGTAGACAGCTCTCATGCCAAATCTGTGCTTTCCTCTAACATAGCAAGATAACGAGTACCTGTTGCACGGTTATTCTTTTGCTGGCTTGCAGGCACGGTAAGGACATTGGAAGAACAAGGAGTGCTTTGAAATGCAGCCTTATCTCTAAATGTGGTTCTACCTCTTTTCCAGCCTGAGTACTGCAGAAATTGAGCAGGATTGGGGTAGGCAAATTTGCTTGAAAGCATCTAATCACAGTCTCAGTCACTGGAGTACCTACTTGCTGCCCACTGTCCTGCTTTGTAGACTATGAATTCTCGAGAGTTTGAGCCAGATTTCTTAGACCCGAGCATCAGACAGAAATACATTTGCTGTAAAAGATGAGGGCACCCTCTTCCTACCTGGAACAACCTGAGCTGGTTGAGAGCATAGAGCTGCTATTGTTCTGGCCCAGGAGATTGTGTTAAAAGCTTTGAAGCAGTGTTTGCATGTAGGTGTCAGTTTTCCAAGCAGGTTTTTTTTTTCCCCTTTTTTTTTTTCCCCTTTCTTTTTCTTTTCTCTTTCTTTGTTAAAAAAAAAAAAAAAAGAAAAGAAGAAAGAAAATGTAAGAAAGAACCCTGCCACCCTCACCTCCCAGCCTTTTCTTGGCATGGCATGTTTGACTTGGCAATTGCTGATTTTACAAGGTGTTGTTTAAGCTTCCTAGTTTTTGTTTGGCCTGGCTATTTAACTTCTTTTCCTGGTTAGATCAAAATCAGTGTACACTCAGTGAGCTAGTGCAGAAGCTTTGCCATTACAGATAATGGAGACTCATAACATTATATTATGCAGTTCATTTTGTGGAGTATTATAGGTGATAAGTGATAAGCTACTGTGTATGTCTAGCACATTTTAAAATTCCTTCATGAAATCAAAAGGCTGCACTATAAAATGGGTAAGAGTTTAAGGACTGTAATGCACAGTACTGCTGTTGTGTCTCAGCTCAGCTGCATGGCTCCTGGGCCGCTTGAGCCTAGCTTCTGAGAGTAGAGTTCATCAAAGTTTCAGTCTAGTAAGCTGTCACTCTGAAAGGTGACATCCTGCTCTGCCCTCTGCATAAATCTCAGTCAGGTGCTAGAGGACACAATGAAACTGGGTTTAATCTAGAGTTTCAGGACTAGTGCAGTTAGTGTAGGATAACCAATAATCCTCCTTCCTATGTGACTTTTCCCAGTCTGCTGACCTGCACCTGACTTATATTGTATGGGGAACAGCAATCAGGGGAAGCTCTAAACAATGAAGTTCAACCAGTGTTTGAGAAGGGCTAGGGAAGTAATTGTCTTCTGCTTCTCCTTGTGATAGTTTCTTGTTCCCTCTTAGCAGAGTGTAAGATCTTACCCAAAATGGAAGTAAGAAATCTGTTTACAGATGAAGAACATGAAAATCAGTCAGAGGGGGAAGGGTAGTGTAGGAAAGAGCCTGGTATGTCATGCTTTATTACTCTTCTCCCTTTCAGAAGACAAATTTAGAGTGAATTAGAGCAAATGTTAAAAGAGTGACCTTTCTTTCTTCGGAGAGCATGTGGGGAACATGGGGTGATTGAGCGTTGGTGGAGAGAAACTTCTTAGCAGGTACGTGCAAGTCATAGGCCGTACAAGCCAGAGTCCCCGTGGTCTGTTCAAGGACATGATATTGCTATATCTAAACATCAGAAAATAAACTTTAAATGTGTAAAAAGAGAGAAAAATAATACCCCTTTTGTCTGTGTTTTTTGGAGATTTTTATATTGTATTTGTACTGGGCTTTTAATGTTTCACATGAAACTGTGAAAACAAGACTCTGGTTTTTTTTTTTTCCAGATGAATTATCAGGGTATTGGACAACATGATTCAAGATACTGAAGTTTTAGGAAAATGTGTTTAATAGGATAAGACACACTTCTAAGAGGATAAGAGTTGGCAGAGTGGAATGGGGCTCACTAGAGGGGATCCCTGTAGTGATCCCTTTAAGTGAGCAGGAAAGACTTGACTTCTTTCCTCTATTACTCCCTTCGATGATAGATAAATATGAATTTATTCCTGTGTTTCAAGCAGTGCAACTACAACTTGAGGAAGACTGTGTGTGTTCCCGTTTGCCTGCATATGAGTGTACTGGGAGAAGCAAGGAGGAGAAAAGTCAAGGAGATCACTGCTAGGAAAGGTCTAGTGTTCTTGCAGAGGTTATGCTGGCTTTCCTTAGAGCCCTTCTGACATAGGCTGCCATCAGGCACTCCTTCAGACAGCTGGAGGGGTGTCCAGAGGGCTAGGGCAATGCTGGATGAATTGTTGGTGGCAGAGCAGGTGGAAGCATTATGAGCCTGGAAGGATTCGCGTAGAAGGTTCCACAAGGGCCACAGCTGAGTGTCTCAGGTGGTCAAGGATTTGCAGTATCTCATGGCTTGCCTTTACTGCATCTTTCTGTTGCCATATTGTGACCTTACTCAAAAGCTGTGGTCTGTTGATTGGCCTGGTACTGCCTCATCTGAGGTGGGGGTTGGTCTTTTCTCCCAAGTAACAAGCAACAGGATGAGAGAAAATGGCCTCGTTGCACTAGGGGAGGTTTAGAGTGGATATTAGGGAAAATTTCTTCCCTGAAGGGGTTTTCAAGCTTTGGAACAGGCTGCCCTGGAAGTGGTTGGAGTCACTGTCCCTGGAGGTATTTAAAAGACGTGTAGATGTGCCACTGAGGGACATGGTTTAACAATGGACTTGGCAGTGCTGGGTTAACAGTTCGACTTGATTATTTTAGGGAACTTTTCCAAACTAAATTATTCAATGATTCTATCCTTTGACCAAGATTTTTCCAAAATACTTGTCAATGTTGCACTTTGCTACCTTCCCCCTGCCTCCTCCAGAAGCCCACATCACTTGGGAATGAGCATGGAGCTGCATTTGAGAGAGATAAACATCCTGCCTGGCAGCTGCCTGCTTTGTAGGAATAGCCATTAGGTTGCCTGCAATATGTGTCTTTTGCTTCTTGGCCAGTGTGAATAGGTCAGGGTTGCACCTGCTGAGTTGCAGGGAAAAGAGGAGAGGTGAGGAGATCTTGTCTGGTGAAATGGCATGAGGAATCCTCTTGCAGGGAACATGTAGAAAGGGGCAGAAACCATGGTGTAGGTAGGAATGCACAGCCCATGAAAAAGCAGGCATCAGTGCAAAATACAAAGTCATTTGGAAATATGGTAAAGAAGCTAGAAAAAAAAATAGTAACAGTAATAATAAAAGAAAAAGTGAAGTAAAACTGGTGATGAGAAAAATACAACAAAATTAAGATACACTTTTTTGAAAAAAATCAGGTTATAAGGAGTTTAATGAGTTGTAAAAGCTTTTTGGGTGGGAAAAGAAATTATAATACTTCTACATACCTTTAATTCCCACATAATAGGGATAATAGTCAGCTGAGAAAGTAAAATCTGCAAAGCCTTGTTTTATGGTTAATAAATACATTTCTCTGGGATGCTGATTAAGGGTGTTCAATTAACAGCATTGAAAATGAGGCCATTTGCCACTTTCAAATTAAACCTTTTTTTTTTTTTTTGTTCTCAAATAAATAATTCAGTAACTTCTTATGAGCTTTAGTGAGCAAGCACTAGTGTGGCAAAGTTAAGTTCTTTATCATCTCTTTTGATCTCTGCTAACTTGCTGTTAAAAGAGGTGTAACTTGTCCTTGAGTTGAAGCTGCTGTGTGCTAGTTGCAGCACATAAGTGTTTATTTAACTGGGACTACACTGTCTTTGCTCCAGCCAGACAAGAGGGAAAGGGGAATTCTTAGGTTACACCTTACCAAAGGAGGTGCAAAGGTCTCACCAGGGACAGGAGACCTGAAGGTGTCGAGGACCTGAGGAAAATCTGTTTCAAAAGAACAGTGCCAAATCCAGCAGAAAAAAAAACAGTGGGTACAAAGCCAGTGTGTGTGTATGTTGTTTTGCCTGTTCAGAGAGCAGATGTGTCCAGAGAAAACTTATTTGTAGAATGGCAGTGCCTTGGCTGAAGAGCTGGAACTGGGCTCGGCAGCTGTCCCCCAGTGGCTTACAGGGAAAAAAGTAGTTGCTGGGTGTCAAGGGAGGCCAGTGGACTGATCAAAGCACAGAGAAGGAACGTATTTTCAGCATTCACTTTCCTTTTTGTCTATGGAGCGAGCTTGAGAAAGATTTGTCTGCTTTAAATTATGAAAACTATACATCTACATTTTTTAAATTACACCTTCATTAATGTGATTTTTATAGTGTAGGTTTCAAAACAACCCCTTGAGCAATCCTAAGCGTGCTTAAGCCACAACAAAGGAGGATTTCCTTGTGTTTGTGTTTGTCTTTCCAGCCTGCACCAGGGCACGTGAAGGAAGGTTCTCTGATGAGCTGTGGTGAGACTAGGTGACAAGATAGAAAGGGGAGAACCACAGGGTGCCAGCAGCAGGGATGTTTGGCAATACAGTCCTAAAAAGAAGAAACAGTGCATTTTGATGTGGTTTTTTTCAAGCAGCATGGAGAAAAAGAAGCAGTTAATCTGGGTGTGTATGAACTCTGAATTTTGTATTTGATGTAGTAGAATTATTTCATCTTTAAGGGTTAGACTACAAGGAAATAAACTCAGGTGACTTTCTAGAACATGTTACTTCTTTCTGTTTTTGATAGGAAAAAGGACAGTGAGATTTCAGTGTTCCTGATGTGTCATTCACAAAATTTATGTTTATGCATGTTTCAGTTTGCATTCAGAGTACTGAGTACTTTTAGGAGGAAGAGAAGTCTTGCATAGTACAGGCTCGGAAACGTTCCCAGTCAATCTTCATTTCTGTTTGCGTGACGTGGCACATTAGCTTCTTGGCATCTTACCTGAGTGATCTTCATACATCTTTGTGAGGTATTTGACAGTAACCATAATTTTTTTTCTCTTGACAGCTGAGTGAGGAATAAAATGTTCATCTCATTTATTATGTTAAATTTATCATTAGAAAAACTAATGTGATGTTGATGAAGATGTTTCTTCTTGTGCCTGTTTCTCTCCTAGGCATGGTGGATGGGACTCTATAAATCCTTGCAAGAGAAAGGAAAGTAAACCCATAGCTTCTTCCTTAGTGGCAGTTCTGAATACCATGAAGCTTGCTAGTGCATGCTTAAGGGCACAGTGCCCAAAGAATTAGAAAAGGTGACACTATGCCATTTTCCCTCCTTCTGTAATTGTAGAATAGGGATGACAAAGCTGTTCCAACAGAGGAATTTTGTTTCTCATGTGTGGTAGCTTTCTTGATGAACTAATAGAAGTCTAAGGAAGTAGAATGCAGCTTGTGGTTGCTGTACAATAGGAAAACAAGATGCAGTCCTCAGATTATTTAGTAGTTTACAGAGTCTATAAGCAGAATATGTATTGATGAACATTTTGCAGACTTTTTTTTTCTCTTTATTTGAAATGGTAGGAAAGGGATGAACAATGATATGTGAATCCATTTAAGAGTAAGGTCTTTACAAGAAAATATGTATGTACTTTTGTGAGGTAGCATCTAATGTTGCAGAAATGCTATTAAGTTTCAATATTGAATATGTGGTTGTTTCTGCATGATAAAAATCATGATGGTGTTGTTTGGAAGCAATGCTTCAAGCACAGCTGAAATATAAGTGAATGCTTGTAATTATTTTTCTGGGCTCCAGAGGAGTGTCTTTTCAGAATGATGAACTTTCCTAAAATTCAGCTTGAGAGAAACCAGGTCAGAGGCACGTGTAGTAAGTCAGGGAGGTTGCTTCACAGAAGAGAATTTAGTCACGGCAATAGAGAGTATGCTGCTCAGAAAGCATCTCTTCCAGTGAAGGCCTTGCCAAGGAGCCACAGCACAAATGACAACCCTGTGGAACAGAAGGGAAATGATAAATTTGCCAGTGTGTAAAAAGCATGACTTGGAGAGCTGTGGGAGGCCAACTGCAAGAGTCACGTTATGAGTGTGAGACTTAACAGGCCTGAACATTGCTTATGCTTAAAAGTTTCGATGTAAGAGAAATATGGATCTGTGTTTCTAACAAATGGAAGATACTACAGATTTCTGGAGATTGATTTTTTCTCCAGAATATGGGGGAAGTTTTATACATAAAAGTTGTATAACTCTGCGTGTTAGATATCAACTAGATATCTTTAACTCTAAGTACCTGCCTAAGAAGGAAAAGAAAAAAACTCTTGTCTTCATGTAAGAGTGACTGGATGGGGGTTTACCTACTAGCTGGGGTCACCCGACCACAAGGCAGAAGGTTAAGCAGAAAGAAATAGATATAACATGTTTATAAGAGCCAACTCCTTTCAAGATAATTTTCTTGTTACAAGCAGCACCCACGTCCAGCAAACTCGCTTGGGTGCACCAGGGATAGGCACTGTGCATGGAGGCAGCCTGGAGCAGAAACTTGGGGATGATAGTGACCACAAATGCAGCTGTTCTTCAGAGGTCCTGCCACCAACAAGGGCGTAAGGACATAGCAAACCTTGAGACCTACTTCAGAAACTCTTCCTTTTCTGCCTGAGTTTGGTTCTGCCAAGTTGTATGTGCCCTAGACAGTGCTGGAGATTGTGGTTTCCAACTCTTGTTTTCATGGTTTCTGGCTCTTGTTTTCATGGTTTCTGACTCTTCTTTTTATTGCAAAGTTGTGATACCATGTGCTCTCAAAGAAGAGCTAGCAATGAACTACATGCATTAATGTCCTCTGTTTGCTTTGATAGAGTACTCTTGTCAAGTGCCAATGTTTGAGATCTTTTTCAGCACAGGAAAAGACTTCACCTTCAGATTTGAATGTCATCCTGCCGAAGGGAAGTGTTTGACACATTGTTTCTTCTTGGTTAAGCAGCAGGCAGACACTATCTTGTTCAGTTTACCTCTGACTAGACGATTTAATCCTAACCAAAAATCATTAACATTTCTACAAGTTTGTTGAGGGCAGTAAAATAACATTTTAATTAATGCTCTTTCTGTCCTTCTGAGGAGCAGAAGATTTGGAAAGATTTGAATGAAGGTGAACAACCAAGAAGGCCCTTTTTATGTGATGTGCTGTCCCTGGGGTAGGAAAACCCCCAGGACTTTGGGCTAACTTATTACTCCTAGGCAGGCCTTGTGCCTTCAGAGCTGTGGGATACAGACAAAAGGAAAACCTCCTGACTTTGATCTGCAGTATACCTAAAGTTAATGTTGGTCTCCTATTCACATATTGCTAAGGAAATTATTGTCATTACACTCTGGCCCTTTTCTGGGTTTAGGGGCAATTTCAGAATTACTGTCACACACAAAGATCTTCAGTTGACATAAGTGTGAGGATGTTGAGGTGTTGGGCATCCTAGCACGTCTCTCCTGGGCAGTTGAGAGATGATAGAACAACAGGCTGCAGTCTAATGCATGATTGAGAAGCCTTTTAATGGGACACAGCAGTGTAGTCGCGGGGGGAGAGAGAGAGAGATATTGAAATATGTGAATCTCCTAGGGGATTTTGAACAATATCTCAGTTTGGTTTTGCATGCTTGTCTGGATATATGCAAATGACAGCTTCAAAATAATTGCAGTGCATGTTTCTCTCTATTGCCAAAACATCTGATGCTGCAGTAGATTCCACACTCATAAAGCTAAATCCTACATTAATTTTAGACTATAAGAAGCTGAAATCATTAACTCCTTCCAGAGGACAATGTTGGAGGCAAAGGGAAAGCAATTATATGATAATAATTTTCACTCTGTTCACTGTCTCCATCAATCTTTTGGATGTTTTCTGGTGGGAGGAGGTGGATGTGTCAATTCTTTTACTGTGAAGCATTTTGGTTCATTGGGATGTAGCTTTCACAGAAGTGATTTTTTAAATAAATATATGTGAAATTGTTAAATAAAAATGTCTTAAAGAATGTTCCTGTTTTTAGCTTGAGCCTTCAAACATAAACATATTCTGAAACAGGTGTATTAGGCCATAAATTAGACTTTCTCAAAACATTATACTTTTTCCTGGAATGGTTCTGACCTTGTGTTTTTCCTTGTCCAGATTTTAAGCACTTTCTCAGAAGCCTGATACCAACTGAACCTTTGCAAAGAAATACTTGAAAGACATCAGATGTTTCCCTCTTCTCATTTTTAGTAGTGTGTCTAAACTACTGTGGTTAAAACTTCTCTAACAAAATCTGCTTAGGGAAAAACACAACTTAACAAAATTTCAAAAGTAGCTGAAAACAGTGTTTAAAAATGGAAAATGCCTGACAACCCAACTGTAGATGGCACTGCCTACTTCTACGGCACATAGCATGTTTTTTATGGACCATCTACTTAAAAGAAGTCGTCTATATAAACGTAGGATCCTTTGGAGGTTTTATGGATTGCATATCTGCAGTTGTGCCTTTGCTTGCAAGCATCAATACATCCAAACTGAATCCAAACTGAAATGATAACACTACACCCTTTTCATCTGCCTCCAGTCTCCTTCACTGGTAGTAGCTGCCTAGAGTTATCATTTTCAAATTTTTGTTGATGCAGTACTGAAGACTAAAAAATCTTCCTTCTGCTGGCCATATCCAGTCGATTTTTCCAGTACTGATAATCCAACAACAAATGCTACAATCATGTTGATACCTGTTCTTCTGTTGGAATACAGTTCTTTCCTTTTGTGTTTCTTACACCAGTGAGGAAGCAGTATTTCACTGGGATTAGGGTACCCCTCTCCTTAGAAGACATGAAGTGTATGCCCTCTATTAACTGATGGCAAAAGAGTTCTGTGCTTAGTGAAGGATATTCTTGTAAGGACTTGTAAGGAGTTCTGCAAACATTGGGATTAAACTTGAGTGCCTTCATTAGAAGTAAACAGATTCGAACAGTCAAAAAGATTATTTCATTGAAGAACCTTTGGGTTGCAGAGATTTTACACGTACAATATAATTCCAAGCACACAGAGTTCAGGAGAAAGATGATGAAGTGGAGGAAGAGTGATGATTTAATTACCAAAGCAACAATTTTGTGAGCTGTAGGGACTAGCTGCAAACACAGTGGCCAATAGTGAGTTGAATATTTTTTGAACTGCGTTTAACTGGTGCTTTTTAAATTTGGCTACATCCTTTTTAAGTGAGTGGGCATGACCCAGAAAGTCATTGTATGTGTTTAAAAATTCACAGCACATCAGTATGTTGCTGGATATTAGGTTTGATGGAGAAAAATTAATTCACGACAATGCCTGTGGTGGGGTGAGAAACACTGGTATGCAAACTATTATGATCATACATTAGGAGGCAAAGAAGAAATGGCCTCAAGTTGTACCAGGGGAGACTTAGAGTGGATATCAAGAAAAATTTCTTCATGGAAAGGGTTAATAAGCATTGGAACAGGCTGCCCAGGGAAGTGGTGGAGTCACCATCACTGGAGGTATTTAAAAGACGCACATATGTGGCACTAAGGGACATGGTTTTAACAGTGGACTTGGAAGTGCTGGATTAATGGTTAGACTCAATGAGCTTAGAGGACTTTTCCAAACTAAATCATTCTGTGATTATAAAAGTAAAATTAAAAAGTTAGAGATTTTAACGAGTGTTGCATAACGATTTTTTTCTTAATTTCAAAGAAAAAAAATTAGTTCCTACCTTTTGAAAACCAATGCTATTTATATTGTTACCTGTTAAAAGTGATTCTATTTCATTAATTTTTAAACTGTCTCCATACCCAGCATAATTCAGAACTACTGTACCTTTAAAATATGAATGTGAGATGCAAGAATTACAGACTTTAGAGGGTGTTGACATTAATTATAGATTAAGGACTGGTTGAAGATCTTAGCAGATTTTTCTTCTACTATCTGTATTGTAGTTTGCAGTTCGGATTGGGAGGAGGACTGACAAGGTTATGCTTGTGTAATTTTCCTCCAGTTGTGCATTCAGAAACAATGTTTAAAAAATATGGAAAGAGATTTGAATTCTCATTTTCTGAATTGCAGACACAGCAGGCTAATGCAGCTGTAGAGATGTGGTCAAGAGAGTTTATGTTATGAAAAAGTTATTTCTGAGTAATTATAAACAAACTCATGGCCCTTGGGATAATATAAAACTATTACTCATAGAACAGTTGTTTTGTTACCACTAAAATATTTAACTTTTTCATGCAAATTCAAGGTCAGCAACTGCTTCCCAAGTCCAGAGCAGCAATTCTGCCATAGCAGCCACTGTACTTGAGAGAAACAAATGGCTCAGACTGTGTCCTAATGACCTCCTTTCCCTAATGTACAAGCAGCAAATACCAACTAACATGAATTTTAAAAGTTAACTTATTTTCTGTTTTTATAATTACCTTCTAAAATACAGAGGGAACCTAGAAGGTGAAAATAAATCTATAAATCTTTCTATTCACGAATGTGACACTGTTCATTACTGGTTCTACGTGGTAAGTGTGTTACAGATTTATTGTGAAGCTTTGGCTTCGCTCTGCTGGGCATTAGACACCTGGAGAGGGACAGTCAGCCAGGTGAAATGTTGAACAGCAAGAGTAGAGTGCTTTAGTTAAGTGTCATTCCTTGCATTGAGTGGGGACCCTGAACCCAGCCATCAGAGAGCCAAGAGAGTGTTAGATGCTCCTCTGTGCTTTTGTGGCCTCTGAGAGAGCAGGCTGAGGGGGCTTGGGTTTGGACCTTGCTTATGAAAGTGCTTCAGTTTGCAGTTGTGAGGTCGTCTTCCTGCTCCAGAGGTCATGGATGTATTTTACTCAGTAAACTTGATTTTGATATGAAGTGTACTTGATGTTGAGATGAAGAAGACCAGAGCCCAGGTCTGTGCCCGGTTGGAATGTATTTGTGAAGGGGTTTAGAGTTTGATATTCATTAACTCCTGACTCATACTGCCCATTAACATAAGGTAGGTGTGCTGATTTAAAAGTAAACTGACAGGAGAGATGAACCGAACTCAAGAGAGATTACAAGGCAGGGTTACAATTTATTAAAAAGATTAAAATAAATACAGTGATACAGAAAAAACTGGTTTTAACCCACAAAGACAGATGTATAACCCAGCCCCCTGGGAAAAGAACAGAAGAGTGTTCATTGGCCCCCCTGTGCTGAGCACCATGTGGTCCCTCTGGGTGCAAAGTAAAAGGAAAGGAAAACTTGTTGGTCTGGATGCTGGTCACAGTTGTATCGAAATGATGATCACATCATCACAACACAGGCCTGTTGAGAGTGGCAGTCACAGTCCTGTTGGAGTTCTGATCCTCCTCTGGATCCAACAGGTGGTACCAGAAGTCCCCAAACCCTAAGATTTTATATGCTCAGCTTCAGGTGGGAATGCCCAGTACCTCCCCCAGGGCAGGGAGTTTTGCAGTGGGTGATTTAACTCTGTGAGTCATGGGATATTTTTGGAATCTTCAATGGTGTATATTGTTGCAGCCTATTATGCCAGTCTAGTATGGCCCATAGCAGAGATGACCCCTCAGGCTGGTTGTGAAGGTGCTAATACCTCCTGAGAGGGGAGTTATCATATCTGAGTCATTGGTATGAAGACAAAGAAACACTCTCCTGCCTCGAAGGGTTCTTTAACACCCAGCTTGTATCCTGAGGTGTCTGGGCAGCTGCTGAAAAATGACCCATTTATTGACAGTCCATCAGAAATGGCATAGAGGGTGTAGGATACACAGTTTTGGTTATACCTACATAGTGATAAACTAGTCCCAACACCTGTAACTAGGACAGTAGCATAAAGGTGGAAGAAGCTGAAGAGTTTGGGTACTACTTGACAACTGTAAAAAACAAAACAAGTGTAAACCAAGGACTTATTCTTTTACTACTGACACACTGAAGTGTTATCTTTTATGTAGCCCATTTTTAAAAGAATTTTCTAATGCTCTTAGTTTATCAAAGCTGCCTGAAATATCTTTCTCAAATTTTCCTTTTGGATTACATAAGAACTTGTTCCCATGCTTGGTGTCAGTAGCTGATCTTCTCTTTTTATTTAGACAAATATTCTCTTTGGGAAGTAATGGGATGCTTGCTTACCCACTGTAATATGAGTCCAAAGTACCTTCAAACTCATCATATATAATTTGAGTGCAAAGCCTACAGAGTGGCAGCTGCATTGCATGAAATTCAAAACAAATTGAATTGCTTGTCACAGGAGAGTTTGAGCGGTTTGGAGGTTTGATCTTCCCATCAAGGATCTAATCAAATGTTGAAGCACTTTTTGCTCTGTAAGGAATGCAGGGCTTGCTGCTGCTAGTGGAGCAGAGAACACAGCTTGGTTTTATTGGGTTTTTTTCCCCCCCTCGTAGCTGCAACTTTGTTCAAGGTGTCAAGTTGGTGGTAAGGTCTTGCTGTGTCCTTATGTTGTAACCCAGGAAGAGATTCCTGCTTCTCTGTTGTGTCATGTCAAAAGCAGCAGATGGTATAAAGAGACAGAGCACTCAAAGCTGGAAAAATATCAGATAAGTGTGAAGGGATGAGACTAGAGAGCCACAGCAGCTGTGAAAGTACTGTGAAAGGAGTCCTTCACTGACCCACCATTTCTGCTTGAAACTTGTACCTGCCCACATCTTCAAAAACATATGAGAATTCTCAGTCATCCTCATTATCTCTACTAAATAATTGTGTTTGATCCCACCTTGAAGGTTAAACAAATTACTCTCAGGAGTCTGCTGGAAATAATAGAAATTAATTTTATAATTATAACAAACAATTATTTTTAATACTACCGCAGTACATTGGTCTCATTTGAGTGCAGATACATTAGAGGTGAGTTGTCTTTTAAAAACAGAGGTGAAGAAGCAAGCCTGAACCTTGAGAAGTACTGAAGCTTTTAAAATTAACAGGAGTTTTACTAGTCTTAGTAACAGGATAAAGTCCATGATTTTTCTCATATATTGGCTTAAAGAGTTTTTCTTAATCGGTCCATTGACATTTGCTTAGAAATGACCAGCCTCTAGAGGAGGAAGAACTGTGGCTGGCAATGAATCAGGACAAAAAGGAGGAAGAAGACCTCAAAGCAGCTGAAAACCAAAAAACTTTGTGACCAAGACAACAGGCTGAGTGAGAGCTCATGAGCAACGCGAGGGCTGTGGTCAAAACTCGCAGCTGCTTCCTGCTCAAAAGCAGCAACAGCAACAGCAGATTTCAAGAAGTCTCACTTGAAAGTTGGATGTTTAAATTAGCCATCTACACTCTTCCATTTTTAGGCATCCTAGTGCTTTTGTGTGCTAAGTTTTGGACTCCTTCACACTTTGCTTCTTTGAATTGTCAACCTAAGCATTTAGAAATCATGAATCAGCCTTCCTCTGCCCCCAGTGGCTTAGAAACCATGAGATTTTAAGAAGTAACAGATGTTTTTTTCTTTTTATTTGCCTTCTGGTCTTTGAGCTTGCAGAATTCATATTTTAAAAGTGTTTCGCCTTGAACCTCAGGCTAGCACTTTATTTATTCACTCTTCAAATGTAAAACAGATTCTCCCATCAGCTTCAGTAATGGGGGCTTAAAGGAGAAAAATTCCATGTTCTGGACAGAATCATGAGTTGTCATTGCTTGATTCCTTTAAGTTGTCTTAGGGAATATAGGATGGGACTTGATTTTCTGGGTTACCGAGAATGATCCTATCTTATTACATATTATTATATTATTATATATTATATTATATAATCCCATCTGAAATTTGTTTTGGCTACATTTATTCAAAGTGCATTTAATTTAAGTATGTTTAGTACTTACTTTTGCTACTCTGTATATTCCTTATGGAAAACTCTTCCAGAAGCTCATTAATCAAACAGTTAAAAATTTCTTGAAATTTCTATTCCAAAAATACTAATGGCCAGGTTAATACCCCTTTGTTCTTGTGTTAACATCATGCTTCAGCTGATGAGGGTGTACAATGTTGAGTTTTATTTCTACTTTTGCTTGCTTTCCTGACATCTAGCTTTTGTTCAGGTGTGGTCAACATCATCTTCATCATTGCAAACTATGAGAAAAATTGCACTAAATCAGTATAACCTCCAATTACTTCAATCTTATAAACCATCCTCAGTACACAGTGGCCTGTCATAGTGTTCAAATGTTTACTCAGTTACAGTAGAAGTAGCATAGTCTAGAACAAGAAAAGATTATGCTGTCCTTAGGAAGCAGTGTAATCAAAAGTATGCATATGCTTCTGATCAACAGTTCATTCTAGAGATTAAGTAGAAGTTAATATGTGAAGTGATTTAAGGGCAGTATGAGAATAAAGTGGGGAAGGTATGCTCCCAGCTGCTGTAGTCTGCCTTAGTGTCATGTAACTAGTGTAGCTGGTGATGTATGGAAATTTATAGTGGAAATGATGTAAAGATTCAGGCAGAATGGGCATTCTCTGGAGATTGTTCTAGCTAATCATTGCAGATTATGTTACCTCACATTTCAGTCTTACTTTGAGAACACACTTTTCAAACTTGAATACTAAGAGTAAGAAAGTAGGCTGACATTTCAGGGCTTTTAGTGGCAACTGAAATGCTGATTGAACTGAAGACATGGACCTCAATTGCCTGAAAGATTTAGTTTTAAATTTGTCGGTGTCCAGGGCTTGTTTGAGGTACTTAAAGCGATGTCTGTGAACATATGGGACATTGTGTCAGATCCTTTGCAATTAGGATTCTGATGGATTAGCTCTATGGAAGCTTCTATCTTTATCTCAGACTTTCCCCTGTGTGTCTCAAATTCTGGGTCAAGGAAGGTGAAAAGTGAGATACCTGAAAGCGAGATACCTTTCCCATGGCTATTTGTTCTCTTTTAATAAACAATATTTTTATAATCTGTTTCTTAAAGGATCATGGTTGCTAGTCCTTGCACAAGTAAAATATATATGGTGATGCATCAGAAATGAAGTAAGTAACTTCTGGGCAGAGTTTTGAGGTAAAACCCTTAAGGTGGTTGATGTATGGGGGCAAACTTTGCCCAGCTTGAGTGGTAAGCACAAATGTGTGCAGCCTTCAGGGCACCCATGTTTTGGAAGGGGAGTAGCTGGGGCAACTGAGGAGGCAGCAGCCACTGTAGATTAGCCTTCCAATTATGGACAAAGTGACCCTTGCCTTTGTAACCAGAAACAATGTGTTTAAAAGCCAACCATGTAGTAACCAGAAAAATCATTACAAAGTTTTTTAAAATAAGGGAGAAAAAGAGAAAGAGAGAAAAAGCATGCTGCTGAGAGTGAGAAACTCCCTATTTGGTGAAAACTGTACTCACTTTCAGATATTTTGGTTCTCTTAGCTGGGAGACATTCCTAAGATATTTAGAATTTTTTCTTCAAGGTGTGTGGTTGTAAGGGACCAAAGTCTGTAGTTCTAGGGTTTTCTAGTGTGAAAAGTGAAACTCCTCAGAAATGTAAAGCAGAATAGTAAGAACTGAAGTAAGTATTGAGCACAAAATTTTGGGTGAAATTTTCCATTGATCTTTATATAGGTGACTGATGGTTTGAATATGTAATACTTGGTGTTGCAGCAGTGGCTTGTGATTCTCTATGAATAGTCCCCATTATTTTCACATGAAAACCATTACAAGTAGTAGTATATCCTGTATGCAGAGTATTACATTGATTGCTCTAACTGCAGGATCCAAGTCTTCAGTTTATGACACCTATTGAAAAATTAGTGACTGATATTTTTATTTTCAAAACATTGTTCCTGATATCCTAGCATGCGACTGTGTTATTACATATTGGAGTGTTACTTATATGACTATTTAGAGGTTAGATTTTGTTAAATACATGCTGCTGTAGGTTATGTCAAGGCTGGGTTTTTTATCAGCTTTGAGCAGCTTCAGATATTCTCAAGAAAGCAAAACTTTGTTTTGTTTGCTTTTTATTTATCTTTTTATGGTGTATGGACTTCTGTGATGCTTGGAGCTGTGATTTACGTGTAGTATTTCAAGCCTATTGTGAATACTTTAGAGGTCACTCCTGGCCTTGCATAGGATACTTTCCTAATAGTGATTACACAAAACATCTTAAATATAATCACAAAACCAGATTTCACAAACCACTTAGCAGCAATGTAAAAGATTACTTTATGTTTTATGCTGGATTTCGGTTAGCTTTCTTTTTCTTTTTTTTTTTTTTTCATGAGACTGGCTGTACAGTATACTACTACTAGAAATAACAGTAACAGTAAGCAGATTTTTGCCTTTGGTAAATGCAGTTATTAAAACAGGGCTATAAATTGCTCCTTGTATAACTGCCTGCATGGTATGTGCCATGGGATATTTTCAGTCTATTACACTAAGTGGTGAAGGAAAAAAACCATGCATACAAGTATTTTCAATATAACTGTACAAATATATAGCTATATAATGGTTTTTAGAAGTTGTATTTTTCCAAATCACTTACTGATCTCTCAGTGTGATGGTACTAGAACAAGAAACTGAGTATATTGGTTACTGAACTGTTACTTTCAATTCATAAAGCCAGTTTTTTACAACTAGAAAACTATGGCTACTAGACAGACATTTTGTTCCCATTATATGGCATCTATTTTAAGACCTTGAGCAGCAGCCTACACATGACTGCTTTATTTATGTTTTTCCTATTTAAGTTTCTTTGTTGCTTTTGAAGACCTTTGCTGAGTAATTTTCTTCTAGCAGAATTTTCAACTGTGAGAAATACTGTGAGAAATTCCAGCTGGTTGGTCTTGTAATCTGCTCAGTTCCTGAGAAGCATATCCGTGTGTCTCCAGAGCCAGGTAGTCACTCAGCACAGGTTCTCAGCACCTTATAGGGTGGTTCTACTAAGCTAAAATTTGATCCTTATTCAGTAGGCTGCTGTTGGACTCTGAATCTCCTTAAAGCCATCAATTGAAGTCTCAAAGAAGATGGAAGTCCGTCTTTTCATAGAATGATAGAATCATTTAGGCTGGAAAAGTCAACCATTAACCGAGCATTACCAAGTCCACCACTAACCCATGTCCCTAATCATCTACATGTCTTTTAAATACTTCCGGGGATGGTTACTCAACCACTTCCCTGAGCAGCCAGTTCCAGTGCTTGACAATCCTTTCAAGTGAATAAATTTTTCCTCGTATCCAGCAGCTTGGACTGTTGTGACTGAAGTGCAGGACTCGTCACTTGGCCTTGTTGAACCTTATGCCATTGGCCTTGGCCCATCAATCCAGCCTGTCCAGATCCCTCTACAGAGCCTTCCTACCTTCCAGCAGATCAACATTCCCACCCAGCTTTGTGTCATCTGCAAACTGACTGAGGGTGTGCTCGATCCCCTTGTCCAGGTCATCAGGAAAGATATCAAACAGAACTGACCCAAATACTGAGCTCTGAGGAGCACCACGTGTAACTGGCCTCCAACTGCACGTAACTCCATTCACCACCACTCTCTGGGCTTGGCCATCCAGGCAGATTTTACCCAGCAAAGAGTTCACCCGTCCAAGCCATGAGCAGCCAGTTTCTCCAGGAGAATGCTGTGGGTAGTGGTGTTTGATCACAACAGTGCTACTGAATATTGTGTTGAGTCTTGAGTTTCTATTTATCAATGCTCAGTGTTTATGTTTAGGTAACAATCTACTGGAACTCTTTTAACCTACTGGAACTCTTTTTCAGTATAGGCCTCAACATTATATTGAATGGAATTGGTTACTTTTGTTGTGAGAAAACATGGGAGTTACAATGAGAACTAGAAACAGAAGTTAGTGTTGGGCAATGCATTTAAAGAAAGGAGGAGTTTTCTACTACTCATAGCCTGTGCTGTAACTCAGCTTTGGGGACCTGTCCTTCTTGTTATGTGTTCTCAATGCTACTCTTTATTTCTGCTTTGTCTGCTGTTGTCTTCTTCAGGCCTTTCAAGACCATTATCTTGCTTAAAACAAGTTCATGGCTTTATAAGAATGTTTCTTTCTTCTATTTGCTCCTCTGCCCCCAAAAGAAAATGCCGCGTGTATCGTGTCTCAGGCATGTGGAAAAGTTGCAAACAAAAAGTGAGCCACACCATACAATCTCTAGCTGTAGAGGAAGATTATCTCACCTCTTTTTAGTTGTTTGAACATCAGATTCACTGGGAGTAGGAAAGGCTCTCCCAGTTGTTGCTGGAATGAGAGTTGTCCCAGTGGACAATTCACCCCTAATGTGTGATGCATCTGTCTCCAGATGGGATGAATTTACTCTCATGATACTCCTCTCTTGTCCAACTGTAGAAGAACAAGCCAGACAATGAGTTTAGACTAAACACATAACTTCTAGACAGCCAAAGTTGGGTGAGTTGAATTTTACTGTGGCCACTGATGCAGCTGTGAGAATACTCTACATGAGCCCACTGCTCACGCTCCAGCTCAGCGAAATCCATTGCTTTTAATGCATTTGTTGCCTCAGTTAAAAGCATATTTAGGGACATTTGGGGACACCGCTGCCAGCATTTATGAAGAGTGAAATGGATTTTAATAGAGTCATCTCCTGATCATAATTATTGGGAGTGGACAAACACTGGTCATGCTTTTGCTGAAGTGCAGTTGATGGGGGAAGTTCAAGGCTCCACTGCTTTGAGGATGAATGGCTTTTTGTACATCAGCAAATATGTGATCTGTGAAATTTTTATGTTCAGTATTGAATTCATATGTGATGTCTGAGAAATGACCTCAACAGATCTTGTGGTTTCTCAAGCTTTTAAAATTACTCACTATAATGCTAACCCTAATTATAAATCTCCAGCAAGGGCACATGTGCAGATATATTCAACATCACTCAAAAATAAATGTAAACCATTCCTTAAATATTTGATTTAATGTCAGGATATCCTGAAATAGCTGGTGGTAAGAGCTGTTAATGGATATGAATTACATTTTTTTTTATTGGGAAATTTTATTTTTTTAGTAGTTTGGTAATTTGAATTCCGTTTCAGGAGACTGTTTAAAATATGCTGATTATGTCAGCTAATATGTGTTGATATCTTTTGTGTAAGCACTTATTTGTTTCCTAACAGCACAATAGATAAAATACTTCATGAATATTAATGATAACAAGAAATAAGCATACCATCGTGTTAAAGATCGTGTAATCCAGAGGGAGAAGCAAAGTAGCAATGACATGAAGACCAATTTCATCTGTTCAGTTTTGCCTGGCCTGAGTGTTTCTCTAAAAGTACCCTTTCTTTTCACTTGCCATAATGGAATCCAGGGCAATTGGATGCTTAATTGCTGTTAAAAATGGATGAATCTCAACCCAAGCAAGGCTCTGAGAGTCATGGAGGAAAATATCTATCCTAGTAAAGAACATGAAATTCTATCTCCTGGTTATCATGTAACTGGAGGTGAAGAACATCCTGTTTCAGTGTTGGGAAATCATGTTACTTTATATGCAAGAAGGAAGTGTGTGCCCTCAGAATTAATGGTTTCTGACAGTGATGAGCATAACTCACCTTTTCCCAGCCTTGATTGCTCACAGTGTGCTTACAGTTGTGATACACTGGATGGAAGGAATTACCTGGGAGGGGATTGAATTCTTGTTTTGGTTCACATCCTTGTTTTCAGCCCTTTTCCCTTTCCCTATAGGCTACAGAGAGAAAGCAGGGGCAGCTTATGGCTGTAGGCACATGCCAGTATGTGGGAGCAACAGGAGATACTGTCTGCTGGCATTTGTACTTTCTTAACAGTAAGTACTAGTCCTTTCCAAAGCAAAGACTCTGTCCGAGTGTGATGGTCCCACAATGAGAGGCACACACTAAACCTGCTATTGGTCTAACTTCTATATCATACTGCCACTTGAGTAAATTGCACTTTGTTCTTGGAGCAAATTGTGCTGTAACTACTTGTAGCACATACTAATTACTTTGTAAGATTTTTCGTACCAGCAGAGGTGATGAGGTGTAAATTCCAGTTAAAACAGACCACTGTATTTGCTAGTCTTTGCACTTCTCAGCATGGTTCTAGACCTGGTATTTTACTTCAAACGTGAAGACTTTTTTCTTTCTTTGTGTTCTCTGGATGGCTAAAAGCAGAACTGCAGCACCTTGTTTGGTCAACAGATCTTACCTGGGGCATGATGGCCAACCTCCTCAGCTCCCTCCATTGTGTGCTCTGCAGGAGTCTCCCACTGGGACTCTACTCAGAAGGTGCTGCCTTTGTTTAGTTTGCATGAACCTGCTGAGGAGTGTTGATGATCCAGTAAGAATTAAAAAGCCAGAAGGACACCAGTGACATGAAGCTCCATGTATCTTTCTCATCCTGTGAAACCTTTACCATTCTCCTGGCCAAGAGCTTGTTCAGTGTTTGAGAGTAGACACGATGCCTCAAGCTGTTTGGTAGCAACAATTTAAGAAATATTTACAGTCTAAAAAAGGAAAAGCTGATAATATTGGCTCATTAGTGCCCTATCAGTGTTATGGCTCTCCCTGGTTTAGTCACGTGGTGTTCTTTGTCAAGCATTAGGAGACATTGTGATTAAAAATCAGTAAAAGGCCAGTACAAGACGTATGTAAGCAGTAATAATGGTTCAATGCCATTGTGGTCTTCTCTTTCCAGAAGTTCTTTCCCTAAGGAGATTTATTCTGTTTGAGAGGGTAGTCTGACTTACTTAAGTAAATTATGATGAACAAAGATAATTTCTGAAGCTGATAGCAAGACAGTGTTTTGGTGGAGATTGCTAAAGTATGTGTATATGTTCAAATTTCACTTGAGGACTAGTGACAACATGAACCTAAACATTATATAAATAGGCAAAAATGAAGTATAATTTGTAAGTTTCATACTAGGCATCTCAGTAATAATCACTTGTAGCACAGTTGAGGGACGTGATAGTCCCACTCTACTCTGCACTGGTGCGACCACACATCAAGTCTTATGTGCAGTTTTGGGCTGCGATATAAGAAAGATATAAGACTATTAGAGAGTGTCCAGAGGACACTGGAGTGTCTCCTCCAGTAGAGGAGAAGCTGTAACAGGAGCAGCTGAAGTCACATGGCTTGTTTAGCCTAGAGAAGAGGACACTGAGGGGAGACCTCATAGTGATCAATTCCTTCCTCGTGAGGGGAAGCAGAGGGGCAGACACTGATCTCTCTGGTGACCAGTAGCAGGACCTGATGGGGCAGCATGAAGTTGTGTTAGGGAAGGTTTAGGTTGGATATTAGGAAGAGGTTCTTCACTGAGAGGGCGGTTGGGCACTGGAACAGGTTTCCCAGGGAAGTGCTCACAGCACCAAGACTGTCTGAGTTCAAGAAGTGTTTGGACAACACTCTCAGGCACATGGTGTGACTCTTGGGGATGGTTCTGTGCAGGACCAGGAGTTGGACTTGAGTGATCCTTGAGGGTCCTTCCAACTCAGGATATTCTATTATTCTATTATTCATTTATGTTTTCATATCATAAATAAAATGTATTGCTCTCGCATAGCCCAGGAATCTGTAAATTACCTGGATATTAACATTAAACAAAGCATATATGCAAATGTAAACTTAAAACTAGATGCATGCTATTTTTAAGTACATAAGAACTTGATTTTCAGCATTAGAGAAAAAAAACACAAATCAGATAAAATCAATTCCTTTTGCAGTTATACACATTATCCTCAAGGTTAAATGGATTAAAACTCTCTTTCTGGAGGAATTCAACCCAAGACTGAAAATGTGGTCAAAAAAGTCGCATTGTGTCAGCCTGATGTTTGACTTTTGATAGCACATCCCCAAAGACTTCTCTTTGACGTACCTTGAACAGAGAACACTTGTTTCCCACAAAGCCTGTTGTTGCTGATAAAGCTCATTTATATCAAAGTGGTATCTAATACGACACTGCTGTATTCTGGCTTTAAGAAAAAAACAGTTGAGTAGCTCATTTGCCTTTGTAAACCTGCAGTGCCTAAAGATGTATTTTAGCTATTCTGTCCAAAGCCCAGATCACACTAAGTCTGTACAACACATGTTTTTAAACAGAGCATGAAAGAAAACATTATTGCACGTTAAAACAGAATAGGAGCCATAAAAGTTGTGTTTCAGAGACTATGTTAATGTACTCGTGATAGTACCATGGTGATGCTTTCCTTTGATATTTGAGAGCTCTATCTGAGTGACAGAAAGCAGATCTCTTAGGAATCTCCTTAGCTTGAACATTTTGTATGATTAAGTGAGAAATGAAGCAGAAGGGTGTAAGTTACTGTCTCTGAAGTATTTCACATTAACTGCAGGCACAGGCAATTCTGTAAGGTACACACACGTATGTATGAACACACACATGCAGAAGCGGTGGGAAATTGAATGAAAGTTGAATATCCCATGTTCAACATAGATAAGAGTAAAACCTTGCTTACAGTCATGAGGAAGCACTCTGGAGATTAAAGAAAGGCTTTTTGCCCAACTCAGACCACATGCTGTTAACAGACAATGTCATGTCCAGCTAAGAAATCCCGCTGGCCTTTCTTCCCTCTTCACCTTCTCTTGCCCCACAGATGTAAGTACAAATCCCTTCTTTCCCTGCTTTGCCACAAATGTATAAGCAGATCTGTGTTCTGTCTGTGCTGCTTTGCCAGTTTGATGCTAGGTTCAACATACAGGTCGGTCCCAGCAGCTTTGGATTTTGACGTGACTGGAGGCAAAGCCACTGTTTCTGCAATGTACAACAGCACCACTCCATTTGTGCTCCTCTGTGATGGCTATAGTTATGTGTTGTTTGCTAACGTAACCATTCATTACATTGCTACAGTCCAGAGACTGTTTCGTCTTTCAGAGACCTGAGATGACTCATGGATGGATTTTTTAAAGTGTCTACTGTGTGAGGAGACAGGAGCAGAAAAGCTCCTAAGGATCTTTCTGAAAACTGTAGGATTGTATTAAAAAGAGAGGTAGTTATTTTTTAACTTTCCTTGATAATGTGACTTGCCTACATCATTACAAGGTGCCTCTGAAATCTGCTGCGAGAAGCAGCCATTATTGTAACACTTATTACACAAATTCCCCTAACTCTTCTTTCCACTCTAGTTTGTGTCTCACGAAAGGTAGCACTTTTCAGTGATGCACAAAACACAGAGCTTGTACCTTCCCTTTGCAAATTCCCTGAGAGTACAGACAGTTTCATTGTTTCTCCTGTGTTTAAAAGCAGATCAGACTCCCAGTATATTCAATTTTAAGGTCTTTTGAGGCTGCTTAGAGAAATGTTGAATACATTTCCTGTACATCCATTTGTCAAGTTGGTGACAGATCTTGCATAACCAGACAAGAAACTCTTGTGTATCGGAATCTTGAGTGGTAAAGAAACTACTGAAATCTTCTGCCTCTCAAGTAATTAAAGTAATTAAAGAAGAGATTGTTTTTAAAACTTATGTTTTGCACTTGGAAGTTTTGCTTCCATGGACACATTTTGTTGGTATGAATTTTGCTTGTTAGGAATGAACTCAGGACCATCTCTGTTTTGGTTTCACACATAAATACAGAATTACTCCGTGTCCAGTCTAGAGAAATTGTAAGATGCTGCAGCCAAGCTTTTCTTTAGACAGTCCACATCAGTTTTGCAAGACAGGTTGATAGAAGGTGGATCCTACAGAAACTCTTAATTTACACTGCGTGCAAGGTTGCCTTCCTTACCCTGCCTTGTGTTTTGGCTGTCAGAACATTAGATTCAAACAGAGCAGTGGCCTGGCTGAAAACAAGAGTTAGGGTGTAACAGCCTGAAGGCTTCATCTAGGGATGTCCTTCGTGAAAAGTTCTGTTTCCTATTGTTAAACTGTGCTTTCCTTCCCCTGATAAAGTAATAAGTAAAGTATGTACAATCCTGGATGGCGTGAGCTCTTGCTGAGATTGATAGCAATGTCGAGAGTGATGCAGAAGTTTTTCCTGTTGCATTTGCTTTTACTTTAGATTTAGGATTTAATATTTTGCCTGAACACTTCTCATTTTTTGTTGGGGTTTGTTGTGGAGTTTTTCCAGGTCTTGGACTTCTTGCATTTAGAAGAACTATTTTCTTCAAGGGATTTTAGTAGAATCATAGCTGAACTAAAATGTATCCAGATAAAAATAGTGAATAGCCACTTTGCATATCTCAATCTGTCTCAGTCTGGTTTTATAGTTAATAACTCCCATATACTCATAACACTCCATATTCTCATGTTTCCAGACTGTATATAAGGGTTCTGTTTTCACATTTGATGACTTAAGAATTGCCTAGTCCTTCATTCTAGTAAAGTGTTAGCTTACGGTAGAGAAAATGATGAAAAATGAGCAGGCAAAGAAAACAAAACAGAGAAGAAAGTAATCTGAATAACAGAATGATTTTATTTTCTTTTCAAGCACTACTTAATGTTAAAAAAAGAAAACCTGAGAAGGTGGTTAAATGATTTTTACCTTGAAACAGAGAGAGGTGTGGTAAAGTGGGAGGCAAGGGGTGAGAGGTGTCGCAGAGATTGGGGTTTCTATCCCCAATTATGTGCTGGCTGCTATGCTGCTGAATTACACTGAAAGCACTGAATGGTGCCATTATATTCCTTTTCAAAAGTTGTGGGCTATGAAATTCAATCTGAGGTATTTTTAATGAGTGTTCTGAGCCTCAGTTGCAGCTCTTCCAAAGAAACAAGGAGTGCAGTGTGCCACTAAATAGCGCCAAGGCCGGGGGTTAAACTCATTCAGTTTTTTTCCTCTCAGGGAGAGAAAGTAATATCAACATTTATTTGACAGGTATATGCTTGGTTCCATAGTTGAGCTTTAGTAAAACACCTTTCCATAAAGAAAACATTCTGAAAAATGAGGTTCTATCAGCTTCACATCAAACTCCCATCTAGTTTCTGAAAACAAATCTTGTGGTGTGTTTTCCAAAGCCAGTGCCCACAGTGCACATGCTGAGCTTGTGCTGCAGGCATCCTTGCACTGCAGGACGCTCTGACTCTAGCCATAAGGCACATCCTTGTGGGCAGAGCCATGTGGTGGAGGTGCAGCTCATGCCAGATGGAGACATCTGCCCAGTTACACCCCTTGGCTGTCAATTAAACGTAGATAATTCAGAGATAATCTTCGTCAGAGGCGCCTGCTGCCATCCCTAGCTCTCCACTAAGGGTTTTGCTGTCATAGCTGGAATGGCTTTGATGTGACTCCTGCCTTTCTTGCCCCTTTGAACAAGCCAAAGCTTTTCAGAGAAGCATTTTTAGTGTGCACCTGGTTTTACAAAAGCCATGTAAAATAAACACAAAAGTATTATTGCCTTCCATTTTTCTTACATGCTGAATTGTGAAGTACCTTGTTTCAGATGGTGAGGAAAGCTCTGTTAATTGCATCTGCCCTGCAACTCACTCCAAGATCTAAAATTCGTGTCAGGCTGGCTCTGGTTTTTGCAAGTCATCACCATTCAGTGTCAAGGCTATGAAGCTGGAATACATTGTGTGGATGATACTCTTCAGAAATGAAAATAGTCACTTCCAGCAGTAGATGTTTGCCTTGCTAAGGGAATAAAGAACTGCCTCAAGCCACTTTTTAGTTTTGCTAGCAGAATTAGGCAGAGATGACTCAGCATTTACAGGAGATACTTTAGGGAGTTAGATGACATATTTTTAGTAAGTTTTCTCATTGTTCTTTTAATGCCTCATTTTTCTTGTCCATTGTGCATTTTAAGGATGTTCAAGGAAAATAATTTTGGTTTAGTAACAGTGGTGCTGCCAAGAGTCTCCCACTGGAAGTCTCCAAGAACTGAATGGTTGGTGTGTGAAATTTTGCAGACTTAAACAGTCACTTAAAAGACTCGCTCTGCCACTACTGATTTCCCACAAATGTTTTATACCTATCTGAAGGAAGTTAGCAGTAATGATTGTACTACAAGAAACAAGGTTTGTTTGTTTTTTTTTTTCAGGAGGACTAATTGTGCAGAGACCTGTTTTTGCAGTTTGATATTTTTGGGGCTTAGGGCTTTTTGGCATTAGCAAGATCAGCATTCACATTTCATGTGAAGACATGTGTTGTCCCCATTTGAAGGATTTCTTAGAGGAATGCTGGGCATATAATGAAGTTTTCCAGCTGAGTTCCTAAGGAGAGGAGATCAGAGCACTGCCTTTTAAGTTGATAAAGTGAATTTTATGTGCGTATGTGGGAAAGGTAGGGAGTTTTAAATTAGTACAGAAAAGTTAATACAAGGTCAGTTGTACTTTTTAACCGAAAGTCAGCTGGTTAAAATACTGTAAATTACAGCTACAGGAGCCAGTGAACCAGGAAACTAATCATGAAGTACTTTTTTAATGCTTTTCACCATGAATAACATTTTGTAATAAACAGATGTGTACTTAGACTAAAGTGACCAAAGGCTGAATGTTTTTGGTCTACATGGTTTGTGGTGTTTAGCTGGTGAGAAGTTTCAGTTTTCCTTTGGCGTTAGTAAGAGCAGGATGGATGTGTGACATAAATTCTGTGGGATTTTGTGCCTATAGCTGCCTGAGGAGAAAATTCTCCAAGCATCTACCTCTTTCTTCCCCTTTCTTCCTCTTTACAAAGGCCTCCACTAGTTTTGTGGTGTTTGCTGCTGGTTATATAGTAACAAACTCCTTGTCAACTAGAAATTAGGGTAATTGAAAGGTGGGAAATAAAATCAGTATTAATATCATTTGCATTTGTAAGAACTGCAAAGAAATCAAAAGATTTGATTGTTATGCCTTAAGATGACAAGTTGGTCTGTGGTGTGAAAGACTCAGTTCTGAAGGTGCCCAGCCCACCTCTTCTCCATTTTTGTTTCCTCACATGCTCATTAAAATGGCACATATAATGCAGTGTGGGTGGTATTTGCCCATTAAGGTATAAAACTGGGATTTTATGAGCCAGGTGAAAAGAGACCAAGCAGAGCTTCCAATTCCAGTAGCTTTACAGTACTGTAATTAGGGAGATGTACAGCTACCTGAGGATTTACTGTAGCTGAATTTTGTGTTAGTCTGACCCTGCTGTAAGAAAAAGCTTAACCAAGCAATACTAAAAACAGCCTCATCATAAAACTTTACATTAGCTTTCCTAGTAATATTTTTCTTTTTCCTTCAACATTATTTAACTATTAAAGAGGATTATTTAGTATTTAATGTTCACCTGAATTTTGCTGTTTAGGTATTTCTGCTAAAGTTGATTTTTGGGCATTGGAAGAGACTTTAAAGTTTAGTAAGAGCAATCCTTCTGCTGCGGCCTATTTTAGAAAATATTTTGACATAAGCCACTTTGTCATGATCAGAAATTCAAGAGCATGGTTATAATAACAAATCTGTATATATTCAAATGTGGAAAATTGCAAATCTCTTTTGGAGACCATGCTAGAAACGCAAATGAATGAGGTGGTTATTAAAATCCTTCTCTTTATATTTTTGCCTCAATAATTTTTGGTGTGTTGATTTTTGGTTAGCAATCGAATTCCTAAAATAGTCATTATTGGAGTCATCTTGTTTGTCATAGCTGATAGGTGTGTGTGGGGGGAAGTGTAACTTTGCTGCTGCATTTTTTTTTTAAGGGTAGGTGTTTGGAGTAAAACACACCTGAAGTAAAAAGCATCGTATCTTACAATTACAATTACACTCTTTAGGAAAAGGTTCCACCAACAACAAAATTGATGGAAGGGTAAAAGTGTACATCAGAGACTGTGGAAAGCAAGCACTGGCATTAAGGGAATACAGCTTATGTGGTGAGTGTAAAGTAGTAAAGCAACCCACTAAAATCTTGAAAGAAAAGAACACTAAATAGTCTTATTGTTCGCACACAGCAGATGATCAATCGCCTGTTTTTAAGGCAGTATAAGAGACTTATTCTGTTACTGCATTTGGCCTCAATCCGCCCTTTGATGGTATGTGCACAGTCTGTGCAAAAGCATGTGGGATGTGTGCCAGGAGTGGAGCCTTCAACTACATTAAAATGGAAAATATCTTAAAAGGAATGAGGTTATCATAGGTTATCATAAAAATCTGCCTCTTCTCCTCAAATGGGGTGCTACCTGGTGTCTGCAGGTGCAGAGTGGGGATCTGCCTATTTAAAATTAGTGGTGGGAGTATGTGACTGCTGTGTTTAAAGGTGTCACTTCTCCGCTGTTCTTTGGCCTGGTATGTAGGAGTGATGAATCACACTTCTTCCAACATTTTTCAACTACCCAATCTGAGATGAACAGCAAGGTAAAAACTAGTAAGACCAGGTATAGGAGCTATCATTAAGGTCTAATGCTATTTTTATAGTTATCTAATCCTTCTTATGGGATTAACACCTGCACTTTGAAAGGGAGGAGAGGAGAAGGGCAGAGAATGTGTCTTGGCACTATTAGGTCCAGAGCAACAATACTCAGACCAGTGCTTCTTACCTTTAATCCCACCTTTCAGGAAATAGACTTTTGCTAAATATGGATTATGCATTTCATTTTATACCAGAAAGGAGAACTGTTTAAAATACAAAATTTGTCTTCAGATGCTGACAGCATTGTTCTCTTGTGAGTAGTTTTCAAGCCTTCTTTGTAGTATAAATTTCTGACAGGGTTATTTGTTTAAGAACTCAGTTGCTCAGTCTTATCTTTGAGGTTATTTTTATACTATTTGCTTATCATGAACACTTGTTGACAGGTTTTCTTTCCTTTCAAAACTGTAGATACATATATAATTTTTAACAGCTTTGAATAACTGAGAAAAGTTATGCTGTTAAGAACATTGTTATTTTTAGTATTGATTACAACTGTGTATGACTTCAGAAATAGTAATGAAAATACTGGATGGAGTTTTCATGATCATTTCTATGTAGTTGTTAAATTGGAGTATAAAAATGATTTGGCAGTCAGGGTGATCAGATACAAGGCTGATCAGTACAAGGGATTTTTTTGGTGATTAACCATGAAAGAGCAAATAAAATTTTAAACATTGTACAATATAATATTGAAGTATTTGTAAAATATTTAGGATGACCAAACTATCGCATTTCATTTTAGAGCATTTGAGCACCCAAAATGTTATAGGAACAGGACATTAATGGAAGAAATGCCTGCCTTTATATGGTGGCAGGTAGGAATGTACGTTTTTCTTTTAGATGAACATGAAGGAATTATTTTCTCTACTTATCAGTTGTTACTAATACACAAGCAAGTGTAATTAAAAAAAAATCCGAACAAAAAACCCCAAACTTTTTTTCTGACCTGTTTACAGTTTTGAAGAAGGAAAATAAAGTAGTCTGTGTTTCCACGTGAAAATAATTTCTTTATTTCCTAAAAATGGGACTTAACATTTTTCAGATGTTCAGAAGAAAGTGTTTATTTTATTTTGGTTTTTTTTAACCTGATATTACTGCTCAGTAATGTTAAAAACAAACAAACAAATATCTTTCAACCAAAGATCTTGTTCAAGCTGGGAACTGAGATTTGTTGGCTGTACAGAGAGAAGAACAGTAAAATAACTATTTGATGACAAACTTTTTTTTTTTTGATAGAATATTAGTGACATAATTGCTAAATAAACTGGGGGCGGGGGGTGTAATGTGTCCAAACACACTTCTTTCAAAGATCTGGATACCTTCCAGATATTGCTATGTACTTTCTTTTTTTTTTTTTACAAAAAAAATCTGTATTGTACTCGTGCCAAAGAATGGTCTACACAAGTATGTAGAGGGAGATTTTTTTAAATGATTGGCAATCGCTAGAACATGAAAGAATTGTTGAACCTATTAAAATATACACCATTGAAAGATCATAAGCAACATACAGTTTGGGATTTTGGTGGGAGTAGAGGGAGGTGAATTGAGTGTAGGACTGAGATGTTGAATGCATAACATGTAAAGCACACTAGTTTGACTGGGTACCTTCATAGCTTGCAGCTAAAAGTGGTAATGCACATTATTCATAATTTAGAACTGGATGTTCCCTGAAAATGTAAAGTGACTTTTAAGATGTGATTTCACAGAGCTAAATGAAAGGCCAGTTCAATACGCATTAAGCAATAAGGATGTGTAGCCAGAAATCAGTGAGCTTCTTTTCTCTGCAATAAATTCATAATATTATTTTGGTGTAAGGTTTATTATGCTGATGTCAAAAGAATAATAGTAGTTCCCTGGTATATCAGTATGACTGTGGCTCACTTCTTCTAACATGAACCCTGTAACACAGATGTCTGGCTCTTTTTTGTCAGGAGTATTGCTCACACATCTGCCAGTGTGCTCAGATGGCTGGTTTGGGGTAGGAAGAATTGTCCTTTGGAGCTGCAATATTTTTCCATTGATTACACAGGAGTCTGGCTGTCAACAGAAACAGGAGCAGTGGACCTCCACCCACTGCAGCTGCTTCCCAGCTCCTGCATGTTGCATGTGACCTTCCCCCAGGTGTGTTCCACCAGCATACCGTGCCCTCCTGTTTCCTTTCCCTCACTACCTTACAGTGTGGTATCTGTGGTGACAAGTGGTCTGGAGGAATAGTCTTGCCACCAACCTTCATTATTTCCATGCTTCCATGTCAATGTCCCACTTGCATACTTCATACTTCTTTGATCTTCCCCTTTGTGTGAGTTCTTTCCCTCCCTGTTGTGAGCTCTCATTCGATGATGCACAAGAAGAGCAGGAGGTAGGTCTCCTGGCTGTCCTTTCCCATGTTCTCCATATTTGCCAACATTGGTGACCTTCCCTCATTCAAATCTGTGAAACTTTTGTGATGGCTGTCTTGGGCTTTCTCGCTGTAGCAGCGAAAGGCCCTTCTGTAGCACAGGCTGTAGTAAAGCCTTTCCCCACCCTGCAACCTGATATGCATGCGAGGCTGTTTCGGGGGACTCATGGGCCCCCATGGATCAGCCTGGTGCTGGCATGGAGCAGGGAAAGCAGCCAAACTCTGGCTTGTGCAACCATGAAGCCACAGGGCTCTGGGACAGAAGCCAATGAAGCCTGCCTGGTACTTGCTGTCTGAAGCATGGCAACAGGGCCACACTTGATGGTTGGAAAATGCCTTCCAAATCCTGGAAATTTGTATTTTCTCATGGGGCTTGTAACCACATTCAAGTCAGACACAACTGTGTACTATAGATGATGTCATCGGTATGGCACACTCATTCCTGAATGCTTCCTCTGTCAGCTTGTCTTTGTGGTGCTCTGAATGACTCCTGGTTTGCTTCTATACCCAGTGGACTGAACTTTTAATTTATTGTGTTTAAATTTTTTAGTAGAGATGTCATGGAACTACACCATCTCTTTGAAACCTTGTGAGTTCCTGCTTTTGTGGATGTTGCACTTCTCTATCTGGTCCTGCAAGACTGGAGTTTCATCAGCCTCTAAATCTCAGCAGATGTTATATGCACAGCATTTCCTTTGAAAGAACTGTCAGATTTTATTTTGAGGTAGACTGATCAAAGCTAAGATGAGTTTAGAATAGTAATATTTACAAATATTAGAGTAAGAAGCATTTCATGTTATTGAACCATACTCTAGAGAAAATGCCAAGTGACATAAACACTACAAGACTGTTGTTCCATCGTCCAAATGCGTCTAAGAAAAAAAAAAAACTTTAAGAAAACACTCAGGAGGTTTTAATCAGATGCTTTAACTCAAGGTCTGAGATCAGACAGACGTGCTTTCCTCAGCTAACCTTAGGCAGTGTGGTAACGCAGGTGGTCTCTCTGCATTTTTCCATTGGTCAAAAATCCCCATGCACCCAGAGACACTTTATTTTCCCTGGGAGGAATGATGAATGAGAGGAGCCCATCAGATACTTTAGCGAGACATACATACATATGCAGAGGCATATTTTCATTTTTCTGGTTGTGCATAAGTAAGAAAGCTGCTTGCTTGAAGGTGACTGATAAACATGTCCTTCCTCTTTCTAGCAGCCCCAACCAAACTCTGAAGGCCTGAGACTAGTCTACAAGCAGGAGTAGTTGCTTCTAAATCACTTCTGGGTGTGTTTTCAGAGCAGTAAAATAACACTGTTATTACACTCAGTCTAGTGTCTCTAATATTATTCTGTTGCCTCCAAAGAAATGCACTTATCAGGAAGCTCTTTCATTAAGAGACAATGTATGTTTATTTTTGCTTATGTACAGTGGCAGATGGAGTGGAAAATATGGGAAGCTTTCTGTTAGACCTGACATAAAAGGTGCAATGGGCTGGGTGGGCTGGGTGGTGGACATTGAGGCTGCTTCTGGTTTAATGAAGCTGAAAAATGTGAAGTGAGTGTATTCAAATATACTTACACTTGATATTATTTTGGATATATTGTATCAGATCAAAAGTGCCTTTGCCATTTTTATCTTCTTGGCATTTTGTTATGAATTACTTTGGTTACTGCAAGGTTATGGTGAATGCTTAAAAAAAACGTACTTTTATCTGCAATTGCTCTTGATGTGTTTTCTGGCAGTATTCATGAAGATAACGTTTGCTACAGCAAACATTAACAAACAGTTAATAAAATAATCAGAGTGAACATTGCTTCCTGATGGCATAGGTCTGTTAGAGGCACTGGGAGTACGTTGGGCAAAAACCTGCTCAGCGAGTTCTTGGAGAAGTGAGCTTGGCTCTTTTCTTCAGACTTTTGAAACCAGCCAGCATTGAAGGGTTCGGTCATTGTGTCCTGTATCACCAGCGTGACAGTGCTGCTGTGGTGGCACATATATCCTTTCTGTAGACAAATGTCATTGCTTTAGTTTTTCTGGTGTAAGCCTCACTACTGGATATTTACTTTTCATAATTCATATTAGAAAATGTTAGATAAACTACCTTTGGAATGATGCTTTGTACTTCAGGTTGTGGTTGAAAAGCAGGTAGTATCCTAGGTGGGAAAAATAAAGTCCATTTATTTTTTGATATCCCAGTAAAACAGAGACCAAACTGCATAGTGGTACATCTGGGATGGGGTGGGAGCAGCTTCCCACTTGCAAGTGGGCTGTTGGTGTGGCCACTGCCTGGAGATGCCCACACTTCAGCTCAGAGTCAGGTTTGAGACAGGTCAGCTAGTCTGCTGATCTCTAATGGTTTTCTTTTCTTAGCTTAGTTACTGCTGTTTAATTTTGCTCTAGTAATTATTTACTGGGCTGAAAGGGAAGGGGCCAGTCTGTAGGTTTGAGTGCAAGGGTGCTTGTCCAGGGTGTGATTGGCCTCTTATAAAAGTGAGGTTTGTGCAATTTAATGGGTTATTATTTGTTCTGAAGTGAGTGTAGGTCAGTGTTTCAGGCCCTCTTGAGTTAAAATAGGTGCATTTGTCCAAGGAACAAAAATATTTTATTTCAATGATTGGCCTTTTTATACAGAGTCTGTCTTTTGCAGAAGACTTGCTAGTGAGTTGTAATTTACAGTATTTTCTGCAGGTGTGGATTTAACAGATGGGCTGATGAAAAGAATCCTTACAATCAGCAGAGCAGCAGCTCTGGAAGCTAATATTGGGCTAGAACATCTGGTCTTTATAGAGGAAGGCTTTCAGCATTTGGGGGGAAACACTTGCTCTTGACTCCTCCAAATTACTCACCAACCTGATCAGGGTAACAGGCCTGAACCAGCCTCAGTGCCTCACAGCAGGAGGCTTAGGGTAAGCCCATACGAAGTCAGAACCCATGACTTGAGCCTGTTGCAGATCAAGAGACATCCAGCAACCCCTCAGTCCCTGGTGTTTGGTATCATAGGCCTGTCAGTGGGCATTCTGGTTTCATTATGTTGTACACAGATGTACATAGCACCACCTGACGTGGTTTGAAGGGACATGGGATGAAATAACTATCCTGCAAAATTCACAGTAGAAATTAGCCTCGGCAGATGTAAGAGAACTATATCTCAAGTCCCTCTTCTCTACTTCTTCTATTTCATGGTATTTTTCCCTCAAAAATAAAAATGCACTAAAGATGGATTCAGAACTGCCATCCAGGGATGGATGGATATATTCTGTAGCTTTAAAACTAGTGTAATTATTGTTAACTGCCCTGTGGGTATGGTTGTCATATCCACTGATTTTGTAAACAGTTTTGGCTGTGTTGTTTGCTGAACAATTTCTTAGCATAATAATTTTTCTTCCACTAATTAAAAGCATCTTTGTAACTCTAGGCTTTGTTTTCTTCTTATAGCAAAGAGCTCCAGGGAAAGTCTTGCATGATGCTGTTTGCAACCACCTGAACCTTGTCGAAGGTGACTACTTTGGCCTTGAATTTCCAGATAATAAAAAGATGATGGTATGTAAATGGATTAATTTTCATCTGGTTTTCATTTGCATACACACTGTATTCTCTCCTTTTGCTCCTTACTTGAAAGATATGTTTAATCCTCAATTTCCAAAAGGAAAAGGACTTTTTAAAAAAAAAAGTTCTTGCCTACTGGAGTTGAAGAAATGTTTTTAAAACCTAATTGCTCCTGTCAGACTTCATCTGTGTTGAAAATAACAGCCAATTCAGACACAAGTTTGGAAAGCATTTTGTTTTTATAAGTTGCTGTAGAGAAGCCAAAGGCTGGATTGTTGCAAGCCTCAACTCTTGATTTTACAGTCCTGCTTGGAGTGCAGAAACGATCTTTCTCCACTGACAGAGAAGTTGCAATGATTGTGACAGAGTTCATGAAAAACATTTTGGGGCAAGAAAAGGGATACATAAAATGTGATAAGGTTAATAAAAGGAAAGAAAAGCCAAAAACCCCAAATAAATTGATGGAAGTTTTATCTCAGGAGCTGTGTGGCACAGTCAGGTGTCCTGGTCCTGACACTCTGGACTCTGGAGATCAGCTACTGGCAACATTCAGGCATTGCACTAACAGTATCTTGTAGCAGAGAAAGCTAGAGGCTAATGATTCTTAGCCTTTAATGACTTTCTTTTTGAAGTTTGTTTTACTTTAGATTTACTTGTGACCTACTGGCATGTGTTCTAGTTATCTGAATTGCTTTACCAGTACGTTCTGATGTACACTGGATTTCATGCCTGTTGAGTGGATTTTGCATCTGTAGCCTGGCTGACCTAAAGGAGATGAGTTTGGGCAATTCAAAAAAAAAAAAATCTGTTCTCTGTCCATTTAGTTAAAATATGCATAAGGAGTAATATTTCTTAATGAAATAAACTGTAGCAATCTCTTGTCTGTCATGGTCTAGTACAGGCATATCATATCATGGCTAGGCTTTACAAACAAAGATTTGAGAAAGACTCTACCCACATTTGCTACAGGCACGCTGGTGGCTAAAGAGGCCAGTGCAAGATAGACAAGATTGGTTGCAAAAGGCTCAACAGACAGACTCCTCGGATGGTATCGGCAGGATGTGATTCTTTCTGCGTTGTCTTTTCGATGGTGATCCTGTGTGTGTTCTCAAAGGAAGCAGCAGCGTTATGGATTGTGTGTCTCCAGACCTCCCGATTGGAGGCCAGGGTAGACCAGCAATGAAGACCAATGTGGCCAAGGCTGAGATGTTGAGTACAGGCATAGACACTAGACAACAGACATTGAAACTGAACACTAGTGGTCATATTGATTTAGGTTAACTGCAATTAAATAGGAAATTTTTAAAAATGGATGTTAATCTTTAGAAGTCATCTGCTTCACAGTTTGCTCTTGGAATTACATGAAATACAGTTTACTAGAAAGTTTAGTATTCTGCCAGATATCTTTGGCTAATGCTTTAGGTAACTTGAGAGCTTAACATAACTCTTCAAAACAGTGCAACTGTACAGTACTATTACAGCAGAGGGTTTGCGTAGTCATGTTAATAATGGCATACTGACATTGCTGATGTATGTATGTAAAACCAAAATGAATTCTAACATTTATTGTATATACAGTTGCTTTTTAGTTTTCTAGAAAGTAGAGAAGGTCATTTGATCAACCTTCTCTGCTTCACAGGTCATTAAGTTTCAAATGGATGACCCTCTGTGTTTTGCTCAGAGACCTCGAGTAAACAGTTTTCAGTCTTGTGAAAACAGAACCCTTTATTTGCATGAGGCAGAACACAGGAGAGATCGAGGTGCTGCCACTGCCTGAGGCTCTTGCAGTGGCAGGAACTGACTGGCTGGAAATATGTCCGGACAGTCATAGCGGGGAAGATGTGGTTCTGATGAAGAGGAAGGTGGAAAAAAACCCCTAAAGCTATTGCCAGTTTGACCTGAAGGAAAATAGCTCCATGCACTGAGCATGGTAACTCACCTGGCCCCTACTCTTGGGAAAGGAAATACTAGCCAAATATCTGAGAGCACTGGTCTACATTCTTGCTGGTTGTTCCAGTCTTTACTTCTGAAAAATGGGGAGATACCACAAACCTTGCCTACATCCAGTCAGCTATGCCCCAAGAATGGTGAGATTCAGTGGAATGAATGGCTTCAACTACCTGAAAGCAACTCACAGAAACTCTGAACCAGAAGATTTGATTATGAATTGTTGTTTCAATGTGGAACAGCCCTCTGAGAGTATTATTTACACTTAAACTGTTGTAACCAGTTTATATGATGCGGTTGAGGTGAATGTTCCTGTGGGATTTAACATTTTCTGAGCTTCATGGTGGCCATAATGTAGAACTCAAACACTGTGCAAAAAAAAAAATTGCAGTTAATAGTGTGTCTGAGAAATAAAACACACATGCTTATTTTGCATTCATATCATCTGAACAGAATGAGTTGCTTTTCCAATGTAGAGTGCAATGTAAAAGGAAAAACAATTATTTAAAGTGTATTTATTTGGATGCAATCATATGTACAGGAAGTCATATATTCACAGTTCAGCTGTGCTTATTTCAACATACAAGACTCCAGACCTCATATCTGACATATTGACAGTTGTATGTCAAGATGCCTGGCAGATGTATACATTCAACCATGCCATGCTTGCAACAGATAAGGTCTGCTGAAGATGGGAGATGAATGTGGAGGGTCTGAAGGCTGCACTTCCTGCTGGGACAAGGAGAAACGAGGCACTGTTGCCAAGCTTGGGGTTTCACAGAGTTTCATCACACTTGATGTCTGCCCCAATTCTCCAGCTGCTGAAATCTGGTCATCATTGTGGAATGCCAGCCTTCATTTAACAAATAAGTAATCTAGCCTCTGTAGTTCTGGAGAAAATTGGAAACATAAATCTTAATTGAGTCCTCACATTAATTTTCATTTCCAGTTTATAAACCAGTCTCAGATTTACAGTGTTTATAGTATGGGAGTTGCATGATGTGTGTATTTTGATTCCTTGGGTTTGGTGACACTGGTAACATCTTTGTTTTGGCTCACATTTCTCTCTACATGCATTCAATACATGCATTTGTAGTATCCAGCAGTCTATCCAAGGATGTTATAACTTGCTTGTAGGATGACTGGGAAAGTAAAGAAAGGAATGATGCACTTGTGTGCTCATGCTGTATCATAAACTACCTCTGGGGAGAAGGGAGATTTATCTGATTTATCTTTTTTTTAGTGTCAAGTAAAATATATTACTCTCATAATCTTGCAAATTGACTATCTCATATTTGATATGTCGTTTTTCTAACTAAACTTGGCAAAGTCCCTGGCCTTGGTTGCAGATTATGTGTGTGCAAACTTTCTGAAACAAAACAGTTTTAAGTTATTGAAGTGTCAGAGTGATTTAGAACCAGTTTAACATGTGATAAACACTGTGTTCCTGTTCTTGGATAACCAAGTTTCTTTAGCCTCAGTCTAGACTGAGAAATGTAAGAAGAATTCAAGCACTCATATTAGTTAATGATAAAAATATCACACAGCATTGGAGGAGTTATAGCAGCAATACAGGCCTGTTCCTGTCTGGCTTCTCAGGTGATATTAGAAAATTGGTATTTTGAGTATGTTTCAGTCTCTGCATAATGTAAAATTATTAAAGGTCAAAGAAGTAATAATTTTAATACATACTGTTTTTCTAGAGGAAGACTCAGTTAATTTGTTTTTTAATAGCTTTGACCTTTTTGATGGTTCTTCCACAAATTCCAGACATCTACAAGGGAGGCCCTGTGCAATTTAGTGAGATAACAAAATGCAAATCTTGGGCATAGGTAGTTAGTTACCAGCTGAGAACTGTGAGCTGTCATACTTCTCCAGGTCCTGTGAATCATCTGGCTTTTACCTTCAGCTTTCTGTAAAGTTTTGTCCAGAACATTCTGATTTGAGACTGTAGGATGTGGATTTAAGGTCTTAAAACTGTAATTCCACCTGCTACTTGCCTTTTGAAAGCTGAAGGAAAGACCCATACACTGTCCTGGAAAATGGGTTGTTAAAAAACATATGAAACTAAACTATATGCAGAAGTTACACTGCCCCCAGTTAAGAAAGTCTGGGCCTGAGCTTCCTGGCTTTATAAAAGAGAAAATTTTTCCACAAATCGAAAGTAAGCTTTCTCCCACCTTTGTGCTATTGTCTGCCTCACATCTGAGAGGACATTCCTCCCACAGGTGCTGAGAGGGAGGCTCCTTTATCTACGTGGAACCAAGCAAGGGAGCTCCAAATTTATACCCAGACCTCACAGTAGGACTCCTGTTGGGTCCCCAAAACCAGGAGGCTCCTGCTTTCTTGTTTCTCTATTTGCTCAATGTTCTTGGCTCAAAGGCAAGCACCATCCCTTTTTACTTACCTTTCTCAAAATTAATTAGGATGAGGACCACAATGACAGTATAGGACTGTCTTTTTCTAAACTCCTATTTTCAGTTGTTCTTTCCACAAAATTAGTGGTTCCTGACCAAATGTGCTGATGTGTTGATGCCTGAGACAAGTGAGGGGTAGATTTCCTCACTGTTTCCCATCTCTCTGAATCTGTACTGCTTCAAAAGCTGTGCCAATTAACAATGCCAGTTTCTGAGCATCTTCCAGAGTTTTAGGGAGAAAATCCACTGTGTATAATTAAGGAAAGCATAATGACCACACTGGAAAAAAATACGTATGCTGCTGATAATCTAAGTAATGCAATTAAAAATGCTCCTCTAGTAGTTTATTCAGAGATGATAACCACCTTCTTTTGTTTTCAGGTGTGGCTTGATCTTTTGAAGCCTGTTATGAAACAGATTAGAAGTAAGTATTTCCTTGTTGACATTTCTTTCCTTAGTCTGAGAGTATTTGAATAAATTAGGACTCTGTCAGTTGCAATCTTTAGCTTCTAAACTTTCTTCGCTGAATTTTTTGGGGATTCTTTTTTATTTCTGATCTGTCCTTAAGAGATGTACTATGCATGATGTGAAGTTATGTCACATGAACATATGAAGGGGCTGACCCTGTAGGAGGCTGAAATTTAGTCAGTCACTAGAAGAGGCACTGGTGGCAGTGGAGGTAACAATTTTGTAGAGAAAAATGTAGTACAGTAAAAGGAGGTTTAAAGGAAGCATACGTTGCTGACAGGTAGCAGTTATTGGGATAGAAGAAAAAGAACACAAAGATGTTAGTACTGGGAAGGAGCTAGCAGATGTATTACAACTGTGTGGGACATTGCTGCAGAACCTGAAACTGTTAGAGATGAAGAGGAGGGAACAGTTGGGATAGGGCCTTCAGGAGAAGTTATGATGGGTGGTGGGAAAGGATAGGAAATTGTAAGTAGCCACCAGCTCTGGAAAGAGTAGAAGTGAACAGGAAAGGTTTTGGTTATTTTGTTTATCTGTCAAATATCAGACAAGTTTTTAATTTATTGAGCTTTACTATTGAGACTTAAGTTTTCCTAGGTGCATCTCTGGTGGTGTTAGTCTGAGTGTATGCTTTGGCACCTGTCCCTCTCACACAATGAACATGCATTGTTTCTTTTGTCATTGGTCGTACTTGCGAAAGTTGGAACAAATGTGCTGCTGTTAAAATGGAAATAAAAATTTGTTAGTGACCTTGAAAAATAGAGTGTATTTGAAAAATACACTTGAAAAATAAAGTGTATAATTAGCTCTCTCCTGTTCCAGAGCAAGGAAAATAGACACACATTATATTTTATTGGATTGACTCATGTAATTACTAGAAACAGACTTGGTTTTAGGAGAGTAGCTCTTGACGAAGTTACTGTTCTCTTTTATTGTGTGTAAATTTTATTGGGCAGTCTCTAAATATCCTGCATACTAACAAAGGACAGGAGGTTAGCATGTCTGTATGCACTGCAGATTACATGAATCATCCCTTGTACATCATTGTGGATAATAAAATTTGGCCAGCATGTTACTGATGTTTACTAACTTCCTTTGACATTTCCCCTAGGACCGAAGCACGTTGTTGTAAAATTTGTGGTAAAGTTCTTCCCACCTGACCACGCTCAGCTGCAGGAGGAACTGACAAGGTTAGTAGCTGCATGACTATTCTTTCTTGCTAAATCTTTGATGGACAGAGGGGAAAATATGGAATTTGAGATGAATGGGTGAGGATCGATGACTGCCTCTTTGTATTAGCTTAATACAATTTGTCCCAGCCTTGAATGCACCTGAAAAAAGAGGCCCTAAGATTCAGTTGCAGTTCACGCTGAGGGGTTCTGCAAAGTGTGTGAGTCCTTTGCCTCCTTGGATTTGAAGTCCAAGGAAAGCTTTACTACACCCCAAGAGAAGTCAGTTTGGCAACAGAGTTCTCTAAGCTCCTTTGGCAGTGGTGTTGGAAGGGACCTGACTAAATCGTGTATTGGCAGCCTGGATCACCCTTCTGCTGAGGGACACATGTGACTGCACTCGTGTTTGGGATAGAGCAGTTTTACATGAATTGCTAATTTACGGCAGCATTGAACCCTATTTGTAGAGCCAACACACATGCCAAAGGTTTGCACAGGTGAAAAGTGTGACTTTGGAGATGGAGAAATAGAAAGGAAAAGGAATAGAATGAAAAATAAGAGGAAGGTAGAGATAGATACACACACATGCAGACAGAGTACCTTAAAGGTGTGTTTCTTTTTACTGCATTTCAAAAACTTCATTGAACCTCTGAATTTCACACTGCTTTGGCACAAAGACTTGTATTCCTCTGTGAGTAAATATGTATATGAGGGACCTGTTAAGGTTCTTTATCACTAAGAGGTCCTTCCTTTATGGTCAGAAACATTGTTTTGTTGCAGTATTTCTTCACTGCAACTTTTCATTTATTTTTCTGGTTAACAGTATTATAAATTACATGTTTCCATTTTCATTCACTACTTTCACTATTAGTTTTTATTTTCAATCTTCTCACAAGGCAAAGTCCTCTTTTACAAAGAGCTCTGGTGTCCTTATGACTTGCATTATAGAAAACAAGTCCACTTTAGTGACGTTCACTTTTTATCTTTGTCATGTTTTATTTTGAAATAGAGCATTGGAATGGAAAAAAGTAAATTATTGATATCACTTTAAGGCCTGAAAAGAGAAAAGTAGAAATGTGGGGTAGGGAGAAGGAATATTTACTTGAAAGATTGAATAAAAAGAATAAAAGGATGAATGGAAACTCACAATGTGATGTTACTAATGAAACATTTCTGTTTCCCAGTAGATGTCCTGCACAGCAGTTGCTTAGTATGTGAACTATAAATTGATTTTTGATGATCTCTTTCTGCATCTGAAGATGTGCCTCTGAATCCTAATGACTTTTGTTGTTATATTTTACGTATTTATGCTTAGGGACTTGAGTATATGTACACAACAGTGTGCAGGATGTGAAAGTATTATCCACAGGGAACTGCTTCATGACTTGAAGAAGAGAATATAGCATTTTTGAGCCATATTCTTCTCCCAGGGTGAATTTTTTGGGTAGGCAGATGTCTGCAGGTTTCAAAAGGATGTTATGTAGATCTGCCATATTATTTCAGTACGTACATACACAGTACAATTCCATACTCCTCAAATCAGCTTGCCCCTTTTATTTCATGTACCTACATCTCATCATTCAGAAATTCACTGTTCAAATGAGAACTTTTCCATGAACTTATTAAAATCTAGTCTTATTAAAACTATTGAGATGCTCTTGTGAGTTCTCCAGAAGAGCTGCCATCTTTGGAAGGCTTGTTGAGGTATCTGACCAGTTCAGGTTTCATATCAGCTGTAGGAGAAATGCCTGGTTTTTTGTTTGGTTTTTTTTTTATAAGGAAGAATTGGATACTGAGTGGAACTAAGATATTCAATTTTTGTTGAAGCGAGAAGAATTTAAATGTTGAAATCATGTCATGAACATAGGTTGTCTCTGTACTTAACTATCAATGTAGAATTGCCCTACGTGGCCAGTGGTTTGGAGGCAATGTTTAAAAGGGCTGGTACATGACCGTGCAGGTAATAGAACCACAGAGGTATCAGAACAAGCTAGAGCTGATTCATCAAGGTTTTGTGCATCATTTCCTGATGAGTGTCAAGGTGGAAGTTTGCAGTTCTCTTTTTATTCTACAAGAATCAACTGATACCTCTAAATCACTGATTTATCTGTCATTTCTTCATAGTTAAAACCAGCTGCATTATCTAGGATTGCTTGCTGTTTTGCTGAGTACCTAATAGCTGTCATGTTTGCTTCCACTGTCATATCTCATTGCTCTAGTTCCAAGGGAGGGAAGAAGAGAGATATATCTTGGTTCTGCAAAGCAGACACTGTGTATGACTCTAATGGCAGTAATACACTATCTGTTGTGTTTTATTTAGCCTCTAAACTTAGGTAATTCTGATCACTTCTGTAAATTCCAAAAAGTGTAAGGAACACACAGTCAAAGCCAGAGGCGGTGTTGAAATAATTTAGCCTCTTTCCTTCCTTCTTTGTGTAGCTCTTTGTTCATGTTTGTTTTGCAGGTACCTATTTGCCTTGCAAGTGAAGCAGGACTTGGCACAGGGAAGGCTAACCTGTAATGATACCAGCACTGCCCTCCTAATCTCACACATAGTACAGTGTAAGTTCCCATTTTTCTTCTTTCCAGAAGGATAAACAGGATAACTGGTTGAACATGCTTCGCAGGGTTACCTGCTACTAGCTGCTGTAGGGACAGGCCTAAGCCATATGGACAATTTATTGTACTTGGGTATGATGACATTCAAATACAGATAATTTACTCTTTCAAATAAAAAGAGCTTCTGGACACTGTATTTGCATTTTTAAAGCACTGCATTCGATAGGCTGGAAAAGATAATTTAAAAAGTACACTTTGCAGGCCATGGCAAACAGGTTGAATTCTTCTGAATTCCTGTTTTATTATATTTTGCATCATGTCAGCAGAGCATTCGAATTCCTGGAGATCTGTATGCTGTCTAGAGAATGTAGTAAATAAACATGCTTAGAATGCCAGACTAAATCACAGTCCTGATGGGGAAGAAAAGAAAACAACAACAGATTTTAAGCCTTTTTTTTTTAATAGCAAAATACGCGCAATAGGACAGTTCAGTAGAATCATACATTAACTTTATTCACCACATCAAAGCTTCTTTTAGCTTCCACATCACTTTAAAGACAGTGTATGTTTTCCATTTCAAGACTTTATGGATACTCATCTTGAGAAAAACATTTGGAAAAAACCACCTAGTAGCAAGTATAATGATTGTAATCGACATTGACGCACCATTCCCCTGACACACCAATGCAGACTGGTGAGAAGCACTCATTTCTAGGTGTGTAAAAATGGCAAGTCATCACCATTGCTCTTGTGCTACTCCAATGCATTATGCTGTTGGATTAAATAACTTTTCATGGTTCCTGGAAGTGATCATGATGCATTTGAAACTCTCTGTACTTCTTTGTCCCTTTTACTCATGAGCTTGAGGTGCAGAATGATTCTGAATTGGGATTTTAGGAATCGAGTAGTACTCTCCTTAGAGGGAAAGCAAAGTAAGTAACTTCTGCATTCAAAAATGGTGTTTTTTCATCATTTCAGAAGAGAGGCAACAGATTCATCATGCAGAAGTGAGATAGTTTACACAGAATCTGAACTTCCATTTTGGGCAGAGGGATGTTGTGCCTCATGTTGCACCTGCAGTGCTTCCCCTTGCTGTTTCCTGATTGTGAGCTGGATACTTTTTTCTTTTTTTTCTTTTTTTTTTCTGTTTATGATTTTTCCCCCTCCCTTTTTTTGCATAGCAGTGTTTGCTAGAAACCTCTGCTAGAAGTTTGTGACTGTCTTTTTTATTTATCCATCTTGTGTCTCATGAACATTTTTTTGTGAAAATTTTATCTGGTAAGAGTCTATAGCTGTATCCTACCCACATGGCTGTCTTTGTTTATTTTCTCTCTAGCTTATTATTCAGTAGCAAAAGAAATATTATGTATTTGTCTGCAACAAAAATAAAACTAAAGAGATGATAAGAGTAATGATATCAAAGTGGAAAGATTGAGAATGCAGGTTAGTTATTGTATGTCTTAATGATGTTGTGCCAATGAGTGGTTTCCATGGGAAATATCTGATTCCAGGAGGGCCTTACATTATGTACATTAAGCTCATGTCGATGTTATAGACTGTTATTTATCATAAACTCATAATATGACAGCAAATAGATTTCTGCTAAATTAACATGTATATTACAGATTGAAATTTATATTTGAAAAATTCTATTTTAAAATACCTTAAAAGCATTGTAGAAAATGTTAGAAGTGAGAGGACACTTTGATACTGCAAATGATGCAGTACAGCAAGCATGTGAATTAAGAAGATGGACTGACCATGAGCCAAAGGTGTGCCCAGGTGGCCAAGAAGGCCAGTGGTGAACTGGCTTGTAGTAGTGTGGCCAGCAGGACCAGGGCAGTGATCATCCCTCTGTACTTGACACTGGTAAGGCTGCACCTTGAATCCTGTGTTCAGTTTTGGGCCTGTCACTACAAGAAAAATATTGAGGTGCTGGAACACGTACAAAGAAGGACAATGAAACTGGTGAAGGGTCTGGAGCACAAGTCTTATGAGGAGTGGCTGAGGGACTTGGGAGTGTTTAGACTGGAGAAAAGGAGGCTCAGGGGTACCTTATTGCTCTCTACAACTACCTGAAAGGAGATTGTAGTGAGGTGGGGGTCAGCTTCTTCTCCCAGGTAACAATCGATAAGACAGGATTAGATTAGATACTAGGAAAAATTTCTTCACAAAAAGGATTGTCAAACATTGGAACAGGCTTGGGAAGTGGTTGAGTCACCATCACTGGAGATATTTAAAAGATGTGTAGATGTGGCACTTAGGGACATAGTTTAGTGGTGGACTTGGCAGTGCTGGGTTAACAGTTGGACTTGATGATCTCAGAGGTGTTTTCCAACCTGAGCAATTCTGTGGTTCTGTGATAAGAGAAAAAGAGCTGAAATACAAAGCATTAGACATACCAGAAGTGCTAATGGAGACAGAATACAGCATGGCATAATGCACTTGCAAGATAAGAGAAAAAGGATCAGCAGTGCAAATAAATCTTTGGCTAAATCATGTGAAAAGATTTTAAAGAATGGTTATATGTGAGGCTGACATTGTTTACAATATAACTTTGTCTCATTCTAGATGGAGTGCTACTAGAAAGGCATTTAAGTTGGAAAAGGAGCATAAGGAGGACAGTAAAATCTTGTTGAGCACGAGGTCAGGGAAAACAAATTCAGAAGTAACTTGAAAGCCAGGAAGACAATTTTGATAATGGATTAGCAGTTGACAAATGCTGAGAACATTATAGAAATCATGTAGAGGTGAAATAAGTCTTCTCTACTCTTGACTTTGAAGAAAGCCCTACAGAAAGTGTGTTAAGCTCATTTGTGTACATGGCCAAATGGGTTATGAACTGCATTTTAAAAAATCCAGACCCATGTTATTTGATGTGTTGCAAACTTAGGTGGGTTTATGACTTCATTAAGAACAGAAACTTGCCTTTGAGTTGGGATTAAAAACAACCCTAAAGATCTGTGATTCTGGGATGAGTAAAACTGGAAGAAGGGAGCTGTTTCTGAGATGAGGACAAATGGGACAACTTTTAAAAGCGAAATTCTCAAATATTCTGTAGCACTTCTGCTGTCTCAAGGAATGATTGAGAGCAGATGGGGTGAATGAGGGGGTGGAAATCAAACAGTCTCAGTTATCAACTCTTTTGCATCTATGACCTTCAAAGTATAAAATGTCATCATGTACCTGCAGGCAGTTTGGGTCAAAAAGCTGCTGCTCTGTCATTCACAGATGCTTTCATTCCTCATCTTCAATGCCTACAGGAGGCTATTGCTTCCCCTCTGCATTTGCAGGTACCTCTGATTCCAGGCAAATGTTTGTCAGAAATCACCCACAGTGTTTTAAACATAATCTGAAACCTTCCCTTTTTCTAAATCAACCTGTTTTGGACAGAACTGGATTAAGGGTTCATTTATGTAGGCGGAATGAGTGAGGATGAAGCAGGTGTATCTGAGCTTGGCTCTATGATATCCCAGGTCAACTGTGCAACAATGTGTCTGACTGCAACCTGCATTTAATTTGAAGGCACTGTATTTTAATTTCACTGACGTTACCAAGGTAGCAGCCTTTGTTGCAGCAATGTTGCTATTACTCCATCAGGTTTGCAGGCAGAAGCTGCTATGCCTGTTTGGTGAAAAAACCAATAGCAGGATTTTCAGAGGCATTCCAAGAATAGCAAGCAATAAGATAGTAATTTGGCACCCACACATAGATTGCCTGCCCTTCACCCCACCCCCCCCACCTGCCAAAAAGAGGAAATCTCATTGAATGGGCTGAAAAATGGAAGGTGGGTGTGACATACTGTTGCACACACAGTGTTGAATCTGCAGCAGATGGGAGAAGCTTTGAGGAGGAGGGAGACAGAATGTGTCTCAAACTGCTGCAGAATTAGAGGAAGACAAATGTTTCATAGCCCCATAAGGTGAAATACAAGCCTGCATTCAAACAAGCAAACAGAAACATCTTTCAGATTTTCCCTCAAAGATTACAGTGTGGGATCTGGGCCTGGGGAGGAAGCTTGTGCTTGGCTCCTCCATGGGAAGACACTTGAGGATCATGACAGAGATGGATGAGTTCTGCTGAACTAGTGCTGGCCTTCCTGTTACCCCTGCCCTTATCCTGCACACAAGTCAAGGTAGCACTGATGGCTTCATTTGTTCCGTTGACATCCAACCACTATTTATTTGGTTATGGGTGATGGAGGGAATCCTTGGACTTCTTCTCATGTATCAAATACTAACACAGGGGAGAAGGGAAGTCGTGTGGTTGATAATGCAGGGGGGATATGAATTTTAAAACTGTGACACGACATGCAAGAAACTGATTGCTTCCCTGCCCTCTTCCAACCTGTCTGGATCTTTTACATGGACCAGATTATTCAGATTTAATATAGCATTTTAATAGACTGTTCTTAAAATTCTCCATAGCTGAGATTGGGGATTTTGATGAAACCATAGATCGTGAACACTTAGCGAAGAACAAGTATATACCTCATCAAGAAGCATTAGAAGACAAAATCATGGAATTTCACCGTAACCACATGTAAGTTTTTTTGTTCTTTTTGTTGACCTTCTTTTCCTGTAGAGTAGTTCTAACTGTAAGTGTATGCTAGATCATAAGTACAAAAGAGATTTGGATTTCAGAGTTTCTCAAAGGTTGCTTCTCAAAAACTGTTAAAGCCCATGAACTTTCTGAAGGTTACTCCTTCCTTTCTCCCATCATCATAACAAGATGTTTAAAGTGCAATTGATTTGATATTCATTCAAGCATGCTGTTATTTTACAGTCTATTTCATACAAAATGCTTCACTGCTGATTTTGTGCAGGTATGATTGCAAGTCATGACTGATCAGTCAGGCACTTATGACAGTAGTCCTTTGGTTTCAAGGACATTGAATGTTGCCTTTTCACCTTTATGTGCTGTATCTTGAGATGGGTGAAGAAGGAGTTTAATGATAGTTTTATGAAAAGCACATAGTACTTGCAGAATTAGGGATTTGGGGGAATAGATTTCAAGACGATGATGCAAATTGATATCCTAAGGTCTGGAAGGGAGAAAAGACCAGTAGGAAGAGGGTGGTTAACAGAATTAAAAATAAGGCATAGAAAGGTACTTTTTTGCTGTCCGGAACACTTGAAGACTTGAACAGTTTCATTTTTGAACCAGATTGAATTATAGATGAGTGGTAGTAATTTCTATAGCACTAATAATCAAGTTTTGCATACTTTCATCACAAAATTAATGCTTCCCAACATTTATGGTAAGATTTTCATGTCTTCCGTTTGACTTCGTTTTGGTATTACGTTCACTTTTACAATGAACAACATCCTTACACACTTCCATTCATCGATTTTTTTTTTTGAATACAGCGTATTTTCCAATGGAAAATACAAAGGGAGGCGGTAAATTCTGTTAAAGTTAATGGTTCAAAATCTAACTGTATCTGGTGTCTCAGAGTTGGAGCAATCAAAATTTATAATAGACTGTAAAATCAGTGTGTTCTTGGTATTGGTTTAGACTAAGTTGTTGTTCTAGCTGATATAAGGCTGGGGGCATAATAAAACCATAGAGATATTATACCTCTGACAGTTTTCAGTCTCTTTGATCAAATCTCTCTTTTTTCTCTGAATGGCCTTTTGATCTCTATTAAAAGGTGTGACAAAACTGTGTTTCTTCTCGTTTTCTTTCTCAAGGGGACAGACACCAGCAGAGTCTGACTTCCAGCTTTTGGAGATTGCCCGTCGACTGGAAATGTATGGAATACGCTTGCATCCAGCCAAGGACAGGGAAGGGACAAAAATCAACCTGGCTGTGGCCAACACAGGCATTTTGGTGTTTCAGGTTAGAGCTGCTCAGGACATGATTTTGTACTGCATAAAGCAAAGAGATTTCTGACAGCAGTAAGAGTTTAGGACCTCAGCCATGTGTCTGGTTGGGAAAATTCAGGAACTTCCAAATTTTTTCTGACAATGACCTTAAATGTGTTATAGCTGCATTAGATCCTTTGCTTCCAGGGACTCTTACCTTATTTGCATGCACAGTGCAGAACTCCATCTGCATCCACAACATGCTGTTCAAGATGCAAACTGATCCATAGCTCACCCTTTCAAGTTGGTCATGCTCCTACACCTTCTCCATATAGGAGAAGGTAAGTCTTGCAGGCATGGTGCAAACTAAATGAGTGTGAAGCAGAGACAAGTAAAACAACAGACAGTTGGAGTACGTGGGAAAGGATGAAGGTAATGCATTGTGAGCTTTCTGTAGTGTTACTTTGTCAGAGCTTTTACAATTTTCTTCACCAGCCTTGGCCATTGTAACTTTGCTGAATCTATGACTCTTACTTCTTTTCCTTAAAGATCGAAAGTATTTCCCTTCTGTTTCTTTCCTCTCCTTTCCTACTCCAGCCAGCCTAGTAAATGTTCATGAAACATCATTAGTAAATTTATCAAATTCTTGTTCTGCAGTTCCCCTTAGATAAATAACAAATTGGGCTTTTACAGTTGTGAAGGTACAGGTAGTCAGCTGGTGTAAACTACTTCCACTTCAGATGCATACTGCTTAACCTCACTCTGTGTTAAAAACAGTAAACTGTTCTTTAAAATGTCCCTTATGCAATTTTCAATAAAGACAATTAATTTTATTTGACTATAATTAAAACAGTAGTGTTTCCAACCTTATAAAGAACTTTGAGACCTTTTGTAGAGAAAAGTAACAGCAACAAACAAACTCAGAAATGTCTTACCCAAATGCTCTGAGTTCAAAATTTAAAAAAAAACCCAACCAAACAAAAAAAGGCAGCAAAATAAATAAAAAAACCCAAACTGATAACTAAATGTGTTGCTAGTAAAATCCCAAAACTGAAGCATAGGTTGAAACATGGGAATGATGCCTGAAAATCTTTAGGGATCAAGAACACTAAGATGTTGTTAAAAATTCCCATAACTCAAGTAATTATATATTCAGGCCCTTCCCCTGCTCTCCCACTGTATTTTCATGAGGTGAACTCATGAATCGCCAAGCCTTATAAATTAAGACTGTTTCACAAGGTGAAAGTATGTGTCCACACATAGCAGGGACTTCACTGAGTCCCAGCAGACAACTGGGATCCTTCTGTAAAGGTGTAGCTGCAGGTTGAAGGCCAAAGGCTTGATTTGTCAAGCTCTAAAAGTCAGTCATCTCTTCTTGACCTAATGTGTTTGTGACTTTCAAAACAATTTTGATTTGTTTTGTTTTGTTTTTAAAGTTTCTGAAGATCTTGGAAATTTTACTGCATCAAGATCCTTGACTAAATACTGAAAAGGAAGTCAGGCTCTGACCTGCTGGAGTCTGCCCAGCAATTGGCTTCTGTCAGTAGGCTTAGGGCTTCCTTCAACCACTTCATAGGTCAAGAGCCCTAAGTTCATATTTTTATTTTGGATATAACTGATAGAAATTGAAATATGAGGATCTCATTAGAATGACCTCAATGAAAATAAAGGTTCACTCACAAATGGCATAAGCTGTAGTCAGACTTATTTTAAAGCCTGCCATTTATTTAGAAATCAGTGTCAGTGCTGCTGATTATTCTGAGGAGATTAATTATGTGATCCTTAGACAGCTGGTTGACTTAGCAGAGATCATTACGCTGTCATTACTCCTACAGCCGTCTGGTAATGGCACCTATATCAGCGTGGGTTTCTGCATTTAGCAATCCTGTGGTAGTTCTCTGAAAGTTCTGTGCTGTGCTGTGGGTATGTTTGTATTGAAGTTTTTACTGAACAAATGGCTGTAATGAATATTTAGAAATGATACCTCCAGTATCTGCTAACATAGATTAAGAATGGAACTTCTGGAGGGTAGGGGTTAATGATACAGTGGGTGGGAGCTGGAGTATTATGAAGATAATTTCTCTCTTGCTGTTTGCTTATGACAGTGGTTGCTTTTTCCAGAAAAGCATTTTGTGACTCTTCAGAGACAAGTAATTTGTTTAGATTGCTTTTGCTTCTGGTGCTCCCTGTGAAAGGTCAAAATACTGCAAGTACTTCCAATGCAAAACGTGCAGTTGCTTGTTTCCACAGTTAAGTAATATTTAAAGGGATATTTATTTTGCCCTGTAGACACACAGAGAGGGAGGAAATTACCTCATCAAAATGAAGTGACATGTGCCTGGATTCCCTAGATTCTCTGTAGCTGGTGGAAAGAGAGTGAGGCACCTTGGGAAGGTGATTTAGTGCACTAAAAATCTGAGTCTGCATAGTGGCACAATATCATATCATCTGGGCAAACACGAGTCCACCCTGTCTTGTGCAGTGATGCTAGGTTGGATATTTTCACAATAACTCAGTACACCTAGTCCTATATGCAAGAGTTTAACCATAAGTGCCTGCCTTCAGATGTGGCACCAGATGCTTATGTTTTGCATTATCAGAGGATGAATGATAAGAAATATCATCATTTCAAGTAAAGTGAAGAGATGATTAATTCATGACAAACCTTCTTTAGTGTCTTAGATTTCTTCATTCTGATCTGGAATGATTGAACTCTGCTGGCTTTGTTCCCTGTAGGGTCATACCAAGATCAATGCTTTCAACTGGGCTAAGGTTCGAAAGTTGAGCTTCAAGAGGAAACGTTTTCTTATCAAACTACGACCTGATGTGAATGTAAGTCCTTGTCAGGAATTGATGAAGCTGACAAAGGGTTATTTGTTAAATTTCTGCTCACAGATCACACATGGTTTTTATCATGTTCATGAATATATTTTTAAAATTGTTTTTTAATTAATTGCTTATGTTCACTGTTGGTACTGTGCACATCAACCTGACATCTCAGCTGAGCAGTCCTAGCAAAGGAAATGTAAACTGAATTGGTCACAGTAGAATGTCCCAGAGTTATCTTCTGGGTGCGACTCTGGTACTGTATCATCAATTCTTAAGTTATAGCACGTAAACAACTTCTTCTATTTAATATTCAAACCATTGATTTATCTCTGTCATATTTGTCAATGAAAGGAAATTTAAGCAATAGCTTTGATACTGATAGGCAAATCAGTGATGTCCCAAAGTGGGAAGGATAAGGCCTGTTAAGTTTGAAAACCAATAAACTGAGAAAAAGCTTAAGCTTTTTTTTTTTTTTTTGATAGCAAAGCACCTGATTTGTCAATGCATTTCTCTAATGTATGTTGCTCGCCTGCTTACTTTGCAAATGCTATCCCTATTTTCAGAGTTCGTTCCAGGACACCCTGGAATTCCTTATGGCCAGTCGAGATTTTTGCAAGTCTTTCTGGAAGATCTGTGTGGAGCATCATGCCTTTTTCAGGCTTTTTGAGGAACCTAAACCAAAACCTAAACCTGTTCTTTTTTCTAGAGGTTCTTCATTTAGGTTCAGGTAAGACCTGCATTCTTCTTTCCACATTTTCTACCTCTCCCTAAATCTCTGCACAAAAGGTGTGTTTTATACTAGCAACTGAGTAAACAAATGCATTTCAGGCATTTTCATCTTGGTTCCAGGGCTTACTGATGCCAGATATGGCTGGTATTTGACTGAAAAGGATTCATGAATATTTTTCTTCATGAGAGAAAAACTTAACCCCTGCTTCCCTTTCCATTGTGGTGACTTCTCAGTAATGTAGTACCCTATAGAGGGCACACAGCTAAATTTAAGCAGTTCTGAAATGACATAAAAAGGTAGCTCCATAGCAAAAAAATAAAGGCAAGTAACATGCAAAATGGTAAAAATCTGCGTCTATCTGACCAGGTTCCTTTTCTTATGATCTTGACGTGACTTTCTGCTGATAGTGACAAATATTTTTCTGATTTCTGTGACTTCATATGAGGGATGTATACATGTTTGTGATGACCAGCTTGTATATTGTATTAAATATTTTAACAATGGTTTTCTTCCAGTGGTCGGACTCAGAAGCAAGTTCTTGACTATGTTAAGGAAGGAGGGCACAAAAAAGTGCAGTTTGAAAGGTGAGAGGAAATAAATTAACTATTCCAATACATTTTAATCAAAGAAAAGTTGTGATTTCCAGAGAGTTATATTTTGAGATCTTGGCACCAGTCCAACTAAAAAATTTCTTCTGTACTGGTTTGATAGTTTATCACATGTATAATATCCTTGTGGTCCTGAATGTTTTGGGAGAAGTTTCATAACTTATAGTTCAGTTAAAATCAATAGTCTTCAATCTGTTTTTCAGCAATGAGTGTCCTATTGTTGCAGATAACTTTCTCCCAATTTGATTTGAACCCTCTTTGGTGGGATGTGGTTAATTTATGTGAACAGTCATATTCAGCTCAGAGTAAAACTGAAAGTAGCAGGAAAAGTATAGGCAACCTCAAGGGAGAGGTCTCCAGGGAAACTGAAGCTCTTCCAACTTGCTAGAGCCAGTTCTGTCTGAACTCATCTTGCTCATGGTAAGCTGAAAGCAATGGCCAAAATGCCACAAAGATCATGACAATAGTTCATTGCTTATGATTCATGTTTATGTGAAAGACCATTTTTGCTCCAGTGCCTCTCCCTCCCTTTTCTTACAATAGTATGTTTGCAAGACATACCTCATTTAAGTCTAGCAGAAAGGAGTAAAGTTAATCTGATTTGGAGCAAACTTTTATGAAAGCTTTTATTCAAAGGTTTTGTTTTAAAAGAGGCATATCTCTTGATTCCTCTTTGTAGAAAAAAACCTGAAATAGCTCCTTATGTGATTTTCCTTTTATCTCCAGGAAACACAGCAAGATTCATTCCATCAGGAGTCTGACTGCACAGCCTTCAGAACAGCATACAGAGGTGCCAAAAGAAGTTAGTGATGTTGATGAAACCCTGGGTCATTCCTTTTAAACATTTCTTGTTAGATTACCCTCCACTGATTACTGTTTTGAAACTCCAAGAGCATAGTTTTCTGCTCACTTGCTATTTAACTGGGAGCTGAGGAACCCTGGGTGTCATAAGCTTTGGGTTCTGCAGAGCAAAACAGCATCGCTTGTAGACAACTAGACAAATATAAGTAGTAAACTTGTCTGAGCTGTAATAATGACCACAATCCACAGTGTTACTGCCAGAGTCCTAGTTTGTAGCTGGCTATTGCATCTGGGGAAAGTGTAATTATTTCCCTTCACTGGAAGGTCTTGGTTGCCCATTTCAAGGTGTTAGGTTGTACTAACGAGGGAGGAGAACAATTGTTTCCTCAGAAAAAAATTACAGCTCTGGATTTCTAAGCCATTATCTCTGATAAATACCTTATGTATTTATCCTCTGTTAATAGGTGTTATGTGTTAGGAGTTTGCAAATCCAATAGCCCAGTAGTGGTGAAGCTGTAGCAGCTGCATGTTCCCAGGTCCACCTAGGAGTAAGGCTGAGCATATAACTACTATAGGAACCTACATGAATGTACATATACATTATATGTACAGATATCCACACAGTCAGACACATATGTAAACAGAAACAGAAAACAGCTCTCCCACAAGCACAAACAGTGCTAGTGGCCTCACCCTGTTCCACTCTTTGGCTTATCTGGATGAAAGTTTATTAGGGGAAAATATGTATACATATATGTGATTTGGTTCCCTCCTGACACTGGTCTTAGACAGTCTATCCAGAAGCAGGCCCCTGGACCTCCAGGTCTCCTAGTGGCTGGTACTTGCACACACGAGCAACAAAGGCTTACAGCCCCACTCCAGTTCCTGGTACTCAGATCTACAGGCACACACATAATGCACACACATGCTGATAATTCATCTTAGTCTACCCAGTAAGTTGGATCATCTGGTTCCTGGTAATAACCTCATGCAGAGAGACACATACGTACAAAGATATCTCTCCACTATCTGGTACAGATTTGGAACATTGCCAGTAGCTGGTTCTCAGGCCTTACAGTCTTTCCAGTGCCTGGCCTGACTTATGGCTGTTCCAGTACTTGGCTCCCAACTCTCTTATCCTACTCACCAACTAGTCTAGTTTAATGTTTGCTGGCAATTACACATTGACCTCCCCACCCAGCCAATATGTACATGCTCCAGTCTCTCCAGTTGCTGGCATGCCAAACACACCAAACCCGTGGGCTGATGGCTCTGCTGGGGCAGCTTTCAGGGGAGCCAGGTCAGGAAGCTCCATTTTCCTGGCTAGGTTATTGCTTCTCCTCTACCTGTCAGTGCTTCTCTGTGCTCATCTGTGTTTGGGGAGGTGAACCTTTGATCACACAACCTTATGTTAGGTAGAGCTTAAGTGGCAGGAGCAAGCTACTAGGTTAATGTATTTAAGAATGCTACGCGAACCTTCACCTTTCATTCATTGCTTCCTTTCGATATTCATGGGCTCTCTACTTTCTTCAAATCGAGGAACTTCTGAGAATTCTGTTATAAATGGAGCCCATTTCAAATATCTTATAACATTTTCATATTGCTAAGAAAACCTCAGGGAGATGGACCATGGCTGCTGGGCAGGTGTAATATACTTTTGTGTGCAGAAAAGCCAGCCTAGGAACTAATGTCAGGTATTCTCCAGGGAGTCAATGTGGGGTGCTCAAAAACACCTTTCTAGTGTATCTAAATAGTCTATGCAGAATTTTTCTTATGTTTTTGTCTTTTCCTCCAGCTTCTCAGAGTAGTGTGAACAGGTTGATGTTCTTAGTGTGTTGATGGTTGCCTTAGGGCATCGAAACACCTCAAATACCCCTTTTTATATTATCACTACATTCTCTCTGCCTTCGCTTCCCTTGCTTAGTTTATGTATTTTTTCTATTCTCCAAGATCAGAAAACTCTTTTTTAAAATTCTAATTAATTTTGAATCTTGGGTTACCTCTTCTGCTTTTAAAGAGAATCCTATGTTGCTGCAGATGCAGTGCAAAATTCTGTTGTGTAATTACATGTAGCCTTTTCCTTCTGGCTCCCATCCCTCCCAAACCTCTCCCCTCCCTCTCCTCCCTCTCCCTTTGTCTCCCCCTTTCCTTCCCTCTATTATCTTTCCAGAGTGCTAGAGCCTATGGAGACGACAATGATGCTGTAGCAGTGCAGAGCTGCCGGCAAGGAAAGGAGTTGAAAGCCTCAACAGAAGACACTGGACAGCACAAGAGCCCTTCCTTGAAGAAGAGTCCAAAGGAAGGCAGAAAGGTGGATGGAGCAGTGGTGTCAACAGTGGAGGAAGAAGAGGAACCTTCTAAGGACAGGATGCAGCAGAACAGACCTCAATCACAGCAACCAAGCACAGGTCCAGCTTCCAGGGCTGCTCATGGCAGCAGCACCTCCATTCCTTTCATTGACTGCAGTGATGTAGATAGCGAGTATGATCTCCTCAGAGGACAAATAACCCGGTCATATTCCCAAACAAATGACAATTATGAGGGTGATTTGACCAGTGGTGCCTATATTCATTACAGAGATGAAAATCGCAATAGAACTAGATATAGGGATTCCTCAGCTTCTCTAAAGTCTTCCCAGTATCTCTCTGAAGAGTACCTTGATGATAACACAGCTGATCTCTCCTTCTACACTGGGGGAAGCCCCAGGATGCCAAGGCATAGCTCTCTGGTTGATGAAATGTTTAGAGGACCAGGGAGCCGTAGTCCACTGGCCACCCCATTGCCTCCCAGTAGTAAAGGGTCAAGCCCTAACATGAGTCTGAGTAGAACTGGCTCTCAGGGTTATGTTTCAGAAAATGGGCATGACTGCAGGATAAGGACTGGCGAGGAAAATAACCATACCAGCAACTGCCACGGGTATTGCAGATATTCTCCAGGCTCTCAACGGTCTCGTGCACAGAAAACCCAAAATCTCTGCAATAAATCAGTTACAGATCCATTTATCCTAAGTCAGATATCCTCAACCCCTGGGCCAGACTACAGATCAGAGAGGTATTGTAAAGGAGGTGGGGTGGCTAAGATGTCTTCTCCAGAAGGCAAAATGATGGCCAATGGTATGCCAGCTGGGGTACAGTCAAAGCAGAGCCCAGTCATGCAGTCACTACGTGCCAGTGGTGTGGTGGATCACATGGCTGCAATCCAGATGATGGAGGGCTCCACCAGCAGTGGGACAGAATCTAGTGATTCTGACTCGGAAATCATTAACCCCTTCACTCATCCCCTGGTGTTTGGAAATCCCATTGTGCTGAGTTCCTCTCCTATGCCTAGAAATAAGTACTCCTTTGGAAGCCTTCAGCTTGATGAGGAGGTAGAGGAGGATGTGTCTGTTGGCCTCAGTGATGAAGATGGTGTGCAGGTCTTTAGCTGCTAGGGACCAGGGGATACTGTGATTACTCATTAAAGTGGTTGCATCTTCTAGGGCTTGTGATGAGTGGCTGGTAATAATTTCAGCACATGGGGTGTTTCAAACATTATCATTGTACAGACCAGCTAGAGGGAAAGGATGCTAGAACACAGTAATAAGTCTCAGTGACACTTAACAGTAAACATCTCCTCTGAAAGGCAGGAGGAGAGGAAAATTATCACTGATTTAGGTACCTTTGTAAAACTTTATACACTCACCTATTCTTTGTATGAAGTCATACTTTAGGTATATGTTGTAGCTTCTTTGACACTTGACTATTTATTTTGACAAAACAAACAAAAATTAAGTAGGTACGGTTTGCTCTTTTGTATGTCTCTCACAATCTTTTTTCTCTCCTATATAAGGAGAGCAACTTATGAGTGCCTCAACAGAGTTAGGAGAAAAAAAATTAACTTGTGGCCAAATGTAGGCAGCTTGATGTTCAATAAATCTTGTTGAAATCTTGAAATATGCTGGAAAATCTTTTCATAGCAAGAATGTGTTTGGTCTACTCATCTTCATAATTTATTTTATAATCTAGACTGAGGATACAAATTAGGCATGTATACAGAAAAAATGACAGTATTGGCTTTTTCTTCAGTAGGTTCAACAGGCTGTTTGGTGTTGGAGATTTTGAAACTCCAAACTATTCCTTGGGCAAGAAAGAGAACAAGATGAAAGATATAATTCAAGTGAAAAAAGCTTGGATTGAAACAGCTCTAATAAAGAGTGGTATGAGTATTACTTCCAAGGCAATCCTTTCTATCCTTTATCAGTGTGGTGTAAAGATTAATTGCAGGAGATTTTTCTTCCCTTATTCTTTCAGTGGAATTATTATAGAGACATCAAAGTTCTGTTGTGGGTTATTTTTGGTGGGTGGTTTGGAGATGGTGGCTGTTTAATTTTATTTTTTGCTTTGATCATGAAAAATCTTTATCTGTGCAGGATCCAATTAGTATGTTGTAGGCTATCTTTTTAGTAGTGCCACCTCATAAATTTTTCATCCTCTGACACTGAGAATGATGGGACTAACTGTGGTCCAGGCTGATTATCTTCTGTGCTATACATAGCGTAGCAAGATTTTCACATGTGCAGAAGGACAAAGAGACTAATTCTGTGTGTACTGCCTTTTCACAGGCTAAAAGTATTGAGAATTAAGGCCATATCCTAATAAAATCTGATTTTAGTTTCTTCAAGTTAATTGAGAAAATCCAGATGAAAGGTCTCCTGTATGGAAAGTGTCCTACAGTTACTAGATCTGGGAGACAAGATGTGCTCTGTATGACTGGCCTTAATTTTAACTTTTATACATTTTTCTTGTGGAAGAATGGAACTAAATCTGAGAATTTTTAGGTGATGAACACCAGCATTGGCTGAACTGCAGATCACTTCCAGTGACCTGCATCATGCAGTACATACATAAAGCAATGATGAATCCATTTACATAAGTACTGATGAACAAGTTACAGGACTCTAGAAATCTAGACAATATAAAATTTTCAAGATTGTTTTTACAAAATAAGAAAATAAGAATTCTTTTTAATTTTTGTAATGCCTTGGTCTATGCACACTTTAACAGAGTTTAATCTTCATGAAGGATGTTTAAAAATATTAGGCATGTGTTATATACTTTATTTTTTTGCAAGTAAAATATATCTTTGTGTAAATATAAGTTTTAACTCTTTCATCTCCTTTAGTGTGTTGGTTTTTTTAGACATTAGATACCTCATTTTTGAGTAGGAATGATTCAAAGCATCTCTTTAGACATTGATATTTTGATGACAGGGAGTGCTCTTGTTTATTCCTGTAGTTTAAAGCATGAGTCTAGAAACAGCAAGATTTATAATTAGGGAAAAGCTTGCTTGTATATGATTCTAAAAGAGGGTTATTTGTGTTTTGGGTTTAGAATAAATGTAAAATAATTGCCTTGAACTTCTCAACATATAAGATGAAATATAGTAGTTGGAGCCCATATCAGCAGATAGCGTGAGCATGGGGAAGTAGGTGCATGAGTCTCCTTTTGATTTATTTTTTGCTGCCTCTGCAGCAAAAGTACCAATATTATTTTATATTATAAAGTAAAGTAATAACAATCCAGACAGATGAATTAATTGCTTTGTTAGCCAGTAAAATTAGAGTTCAAATAATGGATTTTCAACACAAGGATTTGCAGTCACTTCTGCTACTTAAGAAAAATGAATACATTTTATGATCTTTGGATTTAAGCGAATATAAAATTTTGTTAGAGGTGTTTACTATTTTGCATCCTTTCAGATGCTGTTTCCAGGTCTGATTTCTTCTGTCATATACCTACAAAGATACTGCATTTATAACTTGATAAGAACAAACCTGCTGGTAGCTGGACTTAGGCTACTTGCTAATAAGGTCTGTCAACAATTTTTCCTATTTGAATATTATCCTCGAAAATGCTATATGAGGATTTTTCTCTGACAGTTTTCTGTCATCTGGCATTTTTTCATCTTTAAATGTTTTGGTAATTGTTGTTTTAATGCATGTGGAATTCTTCCAGTTAGAAGAAATAATGTTTGTAAATTACATAGGAAATAATTTCATTTAGGATTAATCACTTCTGCAGTGTTCTAAGGCCACTGAAGCTCCGCTTAATATCAGTAGACAAGCATTTAATTAAAAACAGTCTGTGGGCCAAATGCTTCCACCAGACATGTGGTTCATGTCTGAGCCCTTGCCAAGAATGGTTAAGTGAGAAAGCAGTTTTAAATTGACATTTTCACATAGAATCAGGTTCCTTAAAATTCACCTGGGAATTTTTTTTCTGTGAGACAAGTCAGAAAGACCTTGCAGAGAAGAAGAGAAACCTTTGGGGCAAGACTGCAAATGAGATGAGATGGAGGAATTCTTATTCTGGCTCACAAAGTGCACATGGTAAGAGGAGCCTGTCAGTTCTTGTTAGTCGTTGCAAGCATTGATTAATCTGCATACACTGGTCAACAGCAGTGATCTAAGCTTACCTGTCTAACAGAGGTAGTGACAGGCAAAGTAGAAGACTTGATTCTCCCATCAATTCCGATAGATTTTGCAATGTGGTTGATGGTACTTTTCCTCTCAATAATTAATTTTCAATCCCATACTGATCAAGTGCCCAGATATCCTTAGGCGGTTGCTACAAATGAGGCAGCTGAAACCCAGCAAGATTGAGCAGCTTTATCTACTCTGAATTGAGTAGTCCTGACTCACCCATCTCCTGTCTTCCCAGAGGATGTGGAGGAAGCCTCTTGTTGGGTTGTCCAGGCATCTTATCACACAGTTGCTAAATAATTCTGTCCACGTAGTTGGATGAATACAGAAACTAGTTGCAAAAATGGTTAGAGGTTTGTCCACAATAATATGCAATCCAGGTAATCTCTGGATAAAAGGAACTCTTTCATTCTTTGCTATTGCAACTACTTGTCCACATTCAGTCATCCTCAATGATGACAATAGAAAGGTCATGTCAGATAATTTTAAGTTTTCTCCTACTCAGCAGCTGCTCAAACTTATTATGTCCTCTTGAGATCTTCTCCTGGAAGGTTTTTTTGATGTCAGCCTTTCCTAGAGTCTAGTTTTCCTCAGTGACCTGGGATATAAAATTTTAGAATAAATAGATGAAGGAAACATGGAAAGTGGCAAGTTGATGTAGGAGCCAAGACCTATATAGAATATTGCAGGTATGGAGTTTTGAATAATTGATATCTGAATGGCCTTGACTGCACTGTTTTTGGTTTAAGTCCATATCCACATGTTCTTGTGCTTGGCAGCAGGGGGATGTTTTCTGAAGATGATTTTTACCTAGTGCTGCCGTTGTCTCAAGTCACCCATAGGTCATAGGCCTTCCTAACAGGCACCATCCCATTGACCATTGTAATGCATGCTAAATACAAATTATATCAAAGAAAAACTGGAAGAGATATATCTGTAGCTGCAAAAATATTGGCATGTATCTGAAAGTTTTTAGGTTTGCTGTATTTGCGTTTACACTGTGTGGGCTATACAGAGCTAAGATCAGTTAGAGACAGATGAGCATAATAAAAGATTTGCATGTTAACAGCTTGAAAAATCATATCAGTCTATTAGTTTGCTTCATGATTAAAGGACATGCAAAAGTAGACAAAATTTTCTCCAGAGAATAGCGCTGGCAATGCTGAACGTAATCATTAGAACCCAGCAAAGGGTGAAAAAACAATGGTTTGTGAATCAGTTCACTAAATGGGGCTAGTATTATTAGACCAGATGCTTCAGGACCTGTATTTTCACCCCTGAATATTTGTAGGACTGGTTTGCATTTGCACCAGCTTTTGTGGTGTAGCTTCTGATAATTGAAGCAGCTCTATTCGTTCTGAAGCAGTAGTATTCATGCCAGAAGTTTCTTTCTGATCTCTCTATCTGTACATGCAAGTACTTGGTGGTAACCAGAGGAAGTTAAATGGAAAATGGGCAAGACAGATCTGAAAGCTGTTTATAGGTCCTCTTTTTCTTTAGTAAGAAGAAGAGATGTTTTCAATTTTGTCTTCTTCTGTCCCACAACAAACACATAAACGTAAAGAATCTCCATAATCACCAGAAGGGGGGGGAGGGTCAGGAAGACAAGCAAGAGAGAATAGCACCCAAAAACTTATGGACTTATTAATTTACAATGCCCTTTGACATAGTATGCTTTCCACTTTTTTTCTGAGAGTTTAAAGACCCAATAATTTTATAGAGTACTTGGAGAGCAAGAATTATGTTGGTCAGTTGAATTGATAATGCAGACCTGATTTTGAATATTGAAAATCAATTATTCAGATCTCATCAGTATGATTTATATGCAATTAGCATGAACTGTGGCTATTTCTAGAACAGTTCTTTAATAGAAAAAAAAGGGTATCTGACCTATAAATTCTCTCAAATACTCTGTTCGTTTAACGAATCTCATTTGTTATAATGAGCCATTAGATTGCTATCAGAATTGACGTTAGAATGAAATTTTAATTGCTGCAATTTAACTTCTAATGATTAAAAACAAATTAACAATTCAAGTTTTTCCTGACTTCCATACTTGTTTGAGGGAGTTGGGTGTCAGTTAGCCTTGTGCACAAGAATGTGAACCACTGGAGAATCCCCCTCATTCAGCAGCATTGTTGTTACTAGCTGGAAAGGGCAGTTGAGTGGGAAGGAAAGAGGTTCTCTGTTCAAGCATGTAATAAAGTGAAGGAAGCCAAAGTCCCTTTTAGTCTTCCAATAATGCTTCTCTCCCTCTCAACAGCTTCAGTTGAGAAGGCAGTTTCTATGTATTTTGGCACATCTCTTTCTCTTCATTTAGGGGATCTATCCTCTTGTCCATATGAAATAAGAGAAACCCTATATATATGAATCTTCTGAAACAAATTTTAATATACAGGTCTTTCTTTTGTTAGCTGCTGTCAGACACAAGCAGTAGGAAAACAGTCCTCTTGTCAGAAACCCAGCTGCTCGTTCATGTCTCCTACTTGATGATGGGTTTGGGTTTTCTGATGGTAAGTGGCAGATGCACAGTGTTAACATCATGAGGACCCAAAGCTTAGAGTGATGTGTAACTTTTCTCAAATGTGTGTAGGAGCAGACTCTGGTTTTAGTCAAGCTACATTAGGAAAAATTTTGCTTGTACTGTCAAATTCTAGGAAAGAAGGAAATTTAAATCCTAGGAAACTGACATTAGCAAAATATTTTTCGTCTTCTGTTTCAGTAGTTTCTATAGTTACTGAATTATGCCTAGACAAGGGCACATATCTTATTTACTTATTTATGATGAAAATAATTGTGCAACATGTGGATCCTGAGCAAAAGCGTCTTCTGTGGTTTTCCCTGTGGTTAGGCTGTGTGATGCCGTTGGTATTTTAAAATACAGAATTTCTATTTAAAAGGCATCATATGAATAAAAGCCTACTTCAGGTGACAAATAGCAGTTTTTCAGAGCATTTTGTCTTCTAACTCTGTGTTCTATAAAGAGCATGTAGAATAAGCTTGGTTTATGTTGTTTGTTATTAAAAGCAGTGAGCACTTTTAAATGTTATGAGATCTGGAAAGCCTGTGTGCATGGCTGAGCTGTGTATTCACAGGCATCCTTTTCACAAGTAGGAGTGTAAATAATGGTGGTGTTACTACAGTAAAGAGGATAAAGACTTAGGTTCATAAGTTTGTGTGACATGATGGTAAATATTTTACTCTAGAATGGTTAGAGTTTTAAGGTGTAATTTTTGCTGAAGATTTTTTTTGGTAAAGTTTTGACCCCTGAGAACCATAAAAATTGATGGTTCCTACAGGTAAAATCAACTCTAAAGGCAGTAATGATACAGCTGTCACTGGAGGTTGAAGGAAAATGAATGCTTTATGATTCAAGAGCTTTCAAACTTGTTAAAATTAGATTAAAATGCTGCAAATCTTGTTTTGAGAAGAGAACAGGTTTTTACCTTTGATGGTTTTCAGCAAGATCAGAGGTAGTTCTCTCTGCTTACGTCAGAGAATGTTAGAGCTCGTGCCTGTTGCTTTTCCATGAGGCACTTAAAAATATTTGATTAGCTGAATCCTTATTTTTTCCCTTTTCTGCTAAGAAGCTCACCTGGACTCACTAACAAACTTTTGTAAGCTTGGCAGTGTTTCACTTATCCAGCCCTTTCCTGATTTCTGTGTGTGCACATGCATAGATTTTTTTAAATAAATCTCAATAGTCAAAATTAATTTTTAAAATTGGCAATGCTGGGGACTTCATTCTCATTTTTGTCATTTGTTTAATACCGTTTAAAGAGAAACATTTTTTGTTTCATTGTATGCAGTGTTTTGTCAGCATGTACCTCTCTGGGAGAAAAAGCCTTTTCAATGTTCTGTCTATCCTCAAAGCATGGTGTATCTTCTGTTCCTTGCATTGTTTGGAGCACTGTCTCAATGTCCTTTTACTGCAGAAATGCCTATTTTGTATTGGGAGTACCTAATACCTCCTATTACAGTGATCCTGTCTCACAGAGCACTCCTCACGTCAGAATTAATGAAAACCACCACCAGGCTGTGAGTCTCAAATTGAGAAACCATACCATGTTGAGGAGCAGAGGAGTGGAGGGAAGCGGGGGAAGAAGACCTCTTTTCCAGTGCATTTGGGCTCCATTGAGCACACCAGATTGCCCTTCATTTCCTAATGAAGGCTGCACCCAGCGGTCAAGTGTGTCTGCCGTAGCTCATAAGCAGGATCACTGCAGTCTTAGGGAGATGTCTTGTTGAAATGGACAGTATCTGTGCCAGAAACTTACATGGGGGATGAAGGTTTCCAATTATATTGTAGCACTGTGTCATGTTGGTTTAGAGACAAACAAAAGCAAACCAACCCTAACCCTGGGTACAGCAGGGAATCCTTCTATAGGTTGCTCTATTTCTGTCTGGAAAGATCAAGGCTAGACAAAGGACTGATGCCCAGTGACCTTGCATTCTTCCCAGACTGTAATGTTCACTCTTTGTTCTTAAGATGTGAGTATACCCTGATGTAGGCCAACAGCAGTTACTGTCTGATTTCACACTCACCACTGTCTAATACTGCAGTATACCAATAAAGCATGGACCTTTACCAACTGGAGAGGTTGCTGGCTACTAAACCAACACCAAGCTTGATGAGACTATAAGCATGTCAAGCCATTTAACTGTGTATGCATGGAATTAATTTTTTATTATTATTTTTAGTTTCACCTGTACCGAAGGCTTTTACTCATTCTAACTGGTATTTTGCTGTAAAACTGTCACTGATTTAATTGTTTTGTCCAATTGCTGGCTGATGCTTTGTCCTAAATATGAGGAAATTGGTTCATTGAGAAGGTGCACCATTTTCCCAAATTCCACTCACTGCCATGGGCACACATTTTGAAGCTGTGAAGTCAAAGTGAACATTTCTCCCTGTGAAGTTCCTCTTCAAGCCAAGCAGAGTTAGATTGGGTCTCTTCCTGAGTTGCTTTTAATTCCTGTTTCTCCTCAAATTCTTTGGTACTGTGTTCAGGGATGTTTGTACATGAATTTATGGCTGTGTATAACTACTTTTCTAACTAACAAACTGTATCCAGTTTGGTTCATGTAATAGGGAAGAGGAGCGCAGCTGGATGAACTGGTTCTTTTGAAGCTTTTGTGGAAGTCAGTGGGATTTTGTTCTTGCACTGAGGGAGAACAGAGCAGAATGTCCATGCCATAACTCTTCAGCAAAATAACTGTGCCTAGTTCACAGCTGGAGAGAGGGGATGGACACCCTTATTAAACTCTTCTCCAATCTAAGGTACTTCAGTGATTGGTGAAGTGTATATGAAAACTCTTTTTTACTTTATCTGGTGCTATCTGTCCCCCATGTCATTTTGTACTATGCATCTTTCTCTGACCAAAATGTTTAGACACAAGTTAGAGCTATGCAACCAGTGTGAAAATGGAAAATTAAGCTGGACTGTGTGGCCACAGCAGCAGCAGCTTTGTTAGATACTTTCTTATTATGCTTTCTTCATATGCTCAGTAATGCCAAGGACAAAGGGGCAACAAGTTGGGTTCCATCTGCCAGACTGGAGTTTAGAAAACACTGATCCCATCTTAAAGCAGAGTAACTGGAATATTGATGTCACCAGCCTCCCCTGACTGCAGAGCAGGCTGTGGAGCAGGCATAAGAGCAAGTAGGCCCTGCAACGTTCCAGGTATTGAGAAAGGTGCTTTTCTGGTTCTTAACATGTTTTAATTTATAATAATAATAATACCAACCTTGAGAACAATATAACTTTTAACACTGGTGAGCTCTTAAGCTGTATGTGAAGTTTTCCAGCAGAATTTCAGTCACCTTCAATAATGATTGATGTATTCTTTCAGTTTCCATAATTGAGTCATTTTTACTTTTTGGTACTCCACAGAGAAGGAACATTCCCATGAGCATCTTAACACTGCTGTACTATTCCTCACTGTTAAAAAAGAGTGTGGATGGATGGGAACTGTTTCTTTTGAAACAAATGCAGAACACTAAATGACCTCAGTTTGTTATTTAGCAGCTACAAGAGAAAAGGAAAAGAGGAGGAGTATCTTCAGGATACATTGAGTCCCATTTTTCTCCCTCACAAAGAGGGCAGCTCCTCCATGTTATCTTAAAGTCTCTGACCAAAGATTTCTGATGATCTTATGCTGTCTATGTAGTCAACAAAGAAGGAGGCAGCAGGCAGTTCAGGTCACCTGTGATGTGAATTGACCTCTGGGACAGACTTTCTTCATCAGCTGGAAAATACTGATTTCAACTGTTTTTTCCTTGATATGAGCCATGTTTTAAAGGAGCATCACTCAGCCAGCCCAACGCTCCATAGACACCAACCTCAGCACCAGTCCCTATGGGTTAACATTTGTGTGTGATGGGAGGCTGGAGAAAAGCAGATGCGGCTGATGGGATGGGCCACAACTTATTCCTCTCCGACAGGGCACCCACAGTTTGCCAGCACTCCTATGCCTTCCCACCACCCAATTGCAGCAAGCAACTAATGTGTATTTTGACAAAGGTATAGCTATTATTTGATTTTAGCCACTGGCTTGATTTTGTGTAGCACATTGAACATGTATGTTGGTGGGGAGCAATCTGGGACATGTGTAAAGCTAGGAAGATAACCCATAATTTCATATCCTGTGGCCATGTAAAATGCCATTGTCATTTCATGGATTTTTTTTCAAATTAGATTTCAGTCAAGTTTTACTCCTCTGTCACCTTCCCTGCTGCAACGCTTTAGTTCAATACCTGGAGAGTAAACTAGCTCAGTGGAACTAAGAACCACTCCAGGTATTTTGGCATTGATGAGCCAATCTGGCATACTGAGGTAAAGTAGATTCTCATTATTTGTCAGTGTCGTCAGCCAGTGTTTGTTTCTCATCTTAAACCCAAGCTTAGAAAATAATTGAAGCACATGCTTATTAATTCCTACCCACTCCACTAAGGATAAAATTTTTGTATGTACTTAAGCAATCCTTAGATAAACATTCTTTTGTACTTCTCTTTGTTTATGTGTATACAGCTGACTCCATTATATTTGAAAGATGGCCCAAGTCTGAATCTAAATAAAAATCACTTGGAGTACTAGCAAAGACAATTCCATGTTACCAGCTGCAAACCTTTTAGGCCTCCAATGCATGGTACCATTTGATATCTGGCAACTGTCAATCAATGAATCCTTTAGGGTAAAATGTGAGGAATTGCAGTACCTTGTAAATAAGATTGGTCTTCTCCCTTCTGTTTCTGTTTATATTCTGCAGCATGTAGTTGATGAGTAGAGCCTGCAAGAATATACTCTTCTGTGGCTGGAGATCAGATGAAACACTTGGTTAATAGAGGTTATTTATTCCTTACCTCCGTAAAAAAGAGAAAGTCACTGTAGCATTGTCACGACCCATCAGCGTGACACATGTCCTGGTTGATTGGCAATGGGGGAGGGAAGACCTTCCATTTTAGTTTTTTCATGGCTTACTGACTTACAGCAAAACAAATTTGTTTCCCACCTTTACCAGAACAACATCCAATGTGTTGATCTTTATGGCAGTGTTGGCTGTAATCAGGCCCCAGAATGTACTAACATAAGAGAATTTTGAGGCCCTTTCGTAATGTAGCTGCTTTCTTATACCTAGCTTTAATTTTCACTTGTTCAGCACACTGGCAGATGGGGCCTAACTGAGCTCTTGCTTGTAGGTGGTGGTGGTTGGTCACTGCTCATGCCCACATTGATACCAAAAGGGAGGATGCAGCATTTCAGCCTGCTGCAAAATGACTTTGAGAATGTCAGTGATGCATTGATATGCAAGTCTTTAATCAATGGGTGTATATGCAATGCTGTGAGCCACCAGGCACATTTTTTTTGTGATACTTTCCATAATACTTTTTCCAAGTTATGTCTTCCAACTCTAGAATAGGAAGTCTTTCTAATTCATTCTCTATTCAATATTTTGTAGTTTGAAATACTTGAGTAGTACTGATAAAAGTTCCAGTACCTCAGAAGTTAGATCTAGGATTATAGATAGGTAGGTAGATAAGTCAATATATCTATGTCTATCTATCACAGATAGGTGCTATTTAACTCCTAGACTACAATGCCTGTGAACTTCTCACAGAGGTGCAAATCATTTATTTGCTGTCGTATGACAGGCATAGTGCCAGAATTTCTTTGTTTCCACATTTGAGGTGATATCACTTTTCTTATGTCTTTTGTAATGTAGTTAAATAATTTTAACCTTACAACCTTGCTATTAATCTGTTTCACTATTTCTTAATGATGAATTCGATTTCTTTTGAAAATACTGTATATAGTTGTGTGCTAGTGTCAATAAAATTGACATTTGTGTAACAAGCTGTGGCATTTTCTCAAATTTCACTGACCATTGATTTAGTGTGGAACTGTTGGTAAATCCTTTCTTGCTAGCTGTAATAATATAGACTTTTATTTCAGACAAATACTGCTTTGACTCTGATTTATAATTGGCTACGTAACTGTCATGATTACGTAAACTGATAACTGTACTGGCTTTTTCCTTCTCTTTTCAAAGGAATGATTTATAAACATGAACTGGTTTGGAATTGGAAAACATTCATATTCTAGCAATAAATCTTGAGTTCTTCCAGAAAATAAATAGGTTTTACTGCTGGCCTAATTATATTTATTTTTTATTATATTATATTTACCAAAGCATCTCAGCTGTGTTTTTTAGCAACAGGAACATGTAACTGTCATAATTTAGGGAGGACACAAACACATGATAGTAAATTGTATTTGACCTTAATTATATACAGCATTGTATGTGTTTTACATTTAATCTTAGACAGCCATAAGAAGTCATAATCAAGAGCTTGTCACATTTTTTTTGATTCAGTTTTAGTGTATGATACCAAATCGGTACAAATGTAAATGTTCTTCCATATGACAGATCCTTCTTCTAAAATACGTTTAGATTTTCAGAGGTTTGGAGGAGGAGATAACTGGGAGGACACTGGGCATTTTTGGCAAATTTTCTTTTTGTGCAGTCAGTAATCTGGCTGCCTTCCAGAAGACAAAATGCTAATTTCAGTAATATTTAATGTAGTGTATATGAATCCATGAAAGTGTAATTAATTGTCTAATTCTTTAATATTTTTAATCCAAAATTAAATGGGACTTTATATCTGTGAAAATCTGAAATTGTCATGCTTTGTGCATTAAAAGTATTGCTTTTCCTATGTAAATGTAATGCTAGCATTTCCATCCCAAACAATCAGAGGAGCATGGAAAGACCTACAAGGTATAATATACATACTTGTGTTGTGTGTAGAAATTGGGAAACTAGTAGTTTTTTCCCTTCATGTTAGATCTGACTGGTCTTAGCAGCAACACTGCTGTAGAAAGTTACTGTTTTTCTCTAGACTTCAGCCATATAGATTTGTTCTAATTTCTGTCCTGTAGTTCCCTGTGAAGTACTGATTTGAGTCTTTGTAGTTCTACTTTGCTAGAAAAAATGGGACTCCTAGGATGATTCTGATATTGTTGTATTTATTCTGTTCCATAGAGTGGATTACAGTGGTGAAAATTTTTATATTAAGTTGATGGTTAGGCTCACAGAATCATAGGATGGCCTGGGTTGGAAGAGACCTTAAAGATCATCTAGTTCCAACTCCCCTGCCATTGGCAGGGACACCTTTCACTAGACCAGGTTTCTCAGAGCTCCATCAAACCTGGTCTTGAACACTTCCAGGGATGGGGAATCCCCAATTTCTCTGGGCAATCTGTACACTAGTACTCACCACCCTCACAGTAAAGACTTGCAGCTCAGTCGTGTGTGCCTTGATCCCTTCCCTACAGAGACAGTAATTTCAGCCCATTCCATCAGCTAAAAGACCCTTAAGCAGTCCCTTGGTTAATGCAAGTGGATGCAGTTCCTCTGGCTTCAAGGCCATTTGGGCTAGTTTGAGGACCCTGATGGCTGTGTCTTGTAGCATAATTTCACATGCTGCAATTTAAAATTGTAGCTCCTTTTGGTGCTTTCTTGAGAGAGCTTGTTCTAACTAACTTCTCTTTTATCATTTTCCTAGCAGGTTCTCTGACTGGCAGCCCTCACCTTTCAGAGCTTTCCATCAATTCCCAAGGAGGACCATCAGTGGCTAATATGACTCTATCTCCAAACCTGAGCCCTGATGCCAAGCAGTCATCTCCCTTGGTCAGCCCTTTGCTGAATGACCCATCATGCATCAGGACTGATGATGAGGAAGAGGTGAAAAGAAAAGTAAGGCATATGAAGATGGCCTTGGCTCTCTTCGCTGTGATGTGTTATAATAAATCTGTGCCATTCCCGTTGAAACCTTAAGAGCTTGTTTGGACAGGGTCTCCTATAAATCTAACTTGTTTTTAAGGAATGGAGTTTGGTAGTTTGTTGTTAATAAAAGAGTCAACTCCATTGTCTTACTAGATAGAAAATTTCCAGGTGATAGAAAGAAAAGAAACGGTGTTGAGCCTGATGTGGGAGTGTCCAACCCAGGCTCTCCAGTCTGTCTCTGCTGGGAGCACCATTGGGGGCATCTGGTTGTGGGAGTAGAAAATGCTCTTTTTGAGCAACAGCCTGCAGAGTTCAACTGGCAGTGTTTGGCTCAGACTCACTGTGGCAGCAAAAACTGTAAGGGAGCATCACATCCAAAATCACTTTCTGAAAATAAAATGTTTGTCTGGGCCAGGGTGTTCTGGGTGCCTGCTGGCTCGTCCCTCCTGTACTGCTTTAGCCCTTCTGTTGCCTGTTTTTTCTCCTGAGCTTGGAGCATCTCAGGAGGAATAAAGTTGGAACTCAGATGGCTTTGCTGGAAAATGGGAGTTTGTTTAAGGAAGATCTCTTTTCCCACCGTGCATAGTTAGCAAGATATGTGAGAGAAATTTGAGAACAAGAAAAACCAAGATTCAGTTAATAGACTTAGGATTCTCTGTTTCAGTCCAAGTTAGAGCAACTAGTGACTGCTGTATATACCAGCTGATCATGGTTCCTTTGGTGGTGTTTACTGACCAGGAAATGCCCACACAATCTCCACTTACGTATCTTTCCTAGCGTATCCTCTGCATCGTTTGTCTTCAGGGAGGAAACAGAGAGGAAAAGAATCCATGGATTTTTTTTTCTTCAGTTTTGCTTCCTGAGCAACACAGAGGAAGATCAGCTGGGTTCCTTCGGCTCTTCAGAATTAAGAAATTTTAATTCTGTAGCTTACTCTAAAATCCTTCCCCTGTCCCACTGTTAGGTTGTCCAGCCACACTGGGAAAATCCTACGAGTTTGAATTTTTCTGAGTATTTTTACTGTGGATTTTCATCCTGATGATGAAACTTATAATAATCAGATAATTTTTTGTCATATAGTCAAATTTTACATTTGATTCAAACGGTCATCTATCCTTCAAGAAATTTCTTTGTGAACTTCAGAATGTGTCCTGCTCCAGGAATAAACTGAAAAGAACATCAGCACCCCAAAGCAGTAGAAATCACCATGGCTGAAAAAGAAGTCTCCCAAAAACCCATAGAAAGTGCTTGTTCTCTTGTGTTTGCAAGGAAGGATTGTTTTCAGGGCTTCAGCATTCAAGCATGAGTCACAGTAACCACAAGCAAGGGTCACTGGTTTGTAACAGTCTTTGTGATTCATTATCTACATTTTGTTCTTCATAAAAGCAGAGGAAAACCTAATGTGTTTGCAATTTACAGAGATTCCCAACTGAGAAAGCTTACTTCATTGCTAAAGAAGCAGCCACTACAGAACGAACATACCTGAAGGACCTTGAAGTCATCACATCGGTATGTTTACTGGAGCATTACTCATGAAACACGTGAAGCTCTAGTCAGCAGTAGTATTTCGTCTGCTCCATTTAACATCTTAACTGTTCCATGTTACTTTTATATTCTGTACTTAGGTATTCTTTGCAGTGCACAGGAGTGCTCCTCCAGGGAGGAAATAACACAAAAACCAGAAAGCAGAGGTTTGCACTGTGGTTAGTAACATGCACTATGAAACTATATCAGGTTGAGGAACTTGGGACACAGTTCAGTTATATTTTCTTGCTCTCATGCTTTGTGGTTGTAATTACTAAAAATGCCTGTGAGTTTTCAATGACTTCTCTTAAAACTGAAGTAGCTCCTTAGGGGCACATATAAATGTTTTCTACTGGATTAAATACCCTCCATTTAACATGAAATATTGTGGAGTACCTCTTTGAATAATTCTGATTTTTCAGTAAGTGAAACTGTGTGTTAAAGGAATCATTCATCTGCAGTATCTGATCAGAGTGCGATTGTTAAAATCGTCAAGGCAAATGTGGGCCATCTTTGTACACACACCAATAGTCTTGTTCCACTTCCAAGAATATTGGTGGAAGATTTGACCTGAAATAACAATTGTCTGTGAAAGGGCACTGGATCCAAAACCCCTCGTGGTATTTCAGTCAGCTCCAGGACTCTCAGCTCTTTAATTGCCCACTGAGGTGCATTGCCCACTCCTGTGTTGAGTGTTGTGATAAGGAGGACATGCTGCAGGGGAGAGTGTTGGAACCAGCTGGGAACCAGGGCCACACTTTCTCCTCAGCTTCTTGTGTGTTCCAGGACCCCACATGACAGATGAAGCTAATCTGACATCAGTTTAAACATAGCCAGTATAGCATGGTTTTTATAGTAAAAAGTAACTGTGGCCCCACTGCTACTTACCCTGGCTTTGTGAGAAGCCAGGCCAATGAGGGAAGAGGCCAGGTTCTGTGGGACAGTGGTTATTGCTGCAGTCTCAACAGCAGATATGCAGACATGTTGTATTTCACCCAGTGGCTGCAGAAACAAAGTTTTAGCTCTTCAGAACTAAACCCCATTTTCCACCCTGGTCTTCATTCTTGTGGTAGGCAAATTTGAATTTGCTGGTTCACCAAGAGGGATAGGCCTGGTCATTAGCATACAGTTGTATCAGCTGTGCTCCACAAAGACTGGCCTGGGAGGCCACAGAGAGTGAATAAGTATCCAGCATCATTGGAAAAGGAACAAATGTTGTGCACGAATTTTGAGGCTTGGTAGATGTGCTTCACCTTTAGCTCTGCTCAGTGTGGAGATAAAGCAGGAGAGGGAGGCTTGGGAGATCTCTCTTTATCCCAGGTCTGGCTCAGTTCCAGCTGATGCAGTGTCAAGCAAGACTGCTGTAACAGTCTTCTGTGGTCTAAACAGGCTTCTAGGCATTGCTGGAAGTTAACCAAGCTGGAACCCCTTAGGGCAGTAAGGAGGGAGTACTGTTACCATAGTGAAGACAATAGTCATTGCTACCTTGGCAAGCCATCTAGTCCTATGGCTTTTATTTCTCCCATAGGTCTGTTAAGGTGAAATTAGGAGAATATGGAGGAAAACTGAGGAGGAGCCTATTTCAGTCTTTACAATGTTTGGCACTGCACATCCTGTTTTCTGATAGTAGTGTCTTCCACTTGTTCACTTTGCAAAGTGTATGATGGTCTCTACCTGCACACAGCAACATGGGCTTGTGTGCTTAGTGTGCTTAGTGTACCAACTCCTGTTAAAGGGATTTCAGGCAGAACTCAGCAAAATAAAATGCAGAGCATATTTTTTGTTTTTACTGGGTTGTTTGGAAGTGTTGCAAGTATTGCAATGCTCTTTCTCTTGCACCTACAGCATTTGCCAATTCAGTTTGTACTGATCAGTGATGGCAAAGGGGAAGGGAGTTCCTTTTTCAACTGTACAGGGCCTGACCACTGATAAGAGCTCCAGTTCACCAGTTCACTCATAGGAGTATCAGGGGTAGCCTGGGTTGTATTCCTGGTGCCAGCTAAACCATTGCTGGGTTAGGCGCTAGGTGTATTTGGGTTAGGTGCATGAAGACAGCAAATGATCATTCCTGCTGCATTCCACCCACCAATAATTTTGCTTCTTTTTTTCTTTGTAGTGGTTTCAGAATGCAGTGAGTAAAGAGGATTGCATGCCTGAAACACTGAAAAATCTCATTTTCTCCAACTTCGAACCTTTGCACAAATTTCACACTGGTTTTCTCAAGGAAATTGAGCAGAGACTTGCTCTGTGGTAAGATTCTTGATTGCTACTTATCTGTATTATTTCATGCAGTTTAGCATTTTTGCATTCCCTTCTTACTAACTCTTTGTGATCTACTGTAGTGATTAATTTGTGAAAGTCGCAGGTGTTGGTTATTAACAGACTAGGTTTATTGAATTGTGCTTTATTCGTGTTTACTCGACAAACTCTGTTGTTCAGATATCTCAGGTACAGACATATGCAAATGAGACCATAATTCTGGATGAAGCTTTCTCCTGCCAAATATGTGTGTTTCTACATGGCAGCTTTTCTGAAGAACATGTTGCAAGCAAGGCTTGTCAGTAATAAAGAGTGAGCAGCGAAGGACCAGGTCCCATTTCTGTCAAAATAGGTGTAGGCTGGAAAGATTTCACAGACCAGCTTCCCATTCTGCAGCATCACAGCTGTGACACCCTCAGGGTCTAGGTTCACTCTACAAATTGAAAGAGTGTTGGAAGAGTACATTAGGCTTAAAAATTATCTATTCTTAACATAATAATGACAGTGAAACACGGCAATTTTGCAAAATAGCTGTGAAGTGAGTACTACTTCCCTGGCAGGACTCTCAATTAATTCATTTGACCACTGAAACCTGAGCAGAGGCAGCAGCACACAGAAGCCCTCTGCTTGCTCTGATTAGATCTGTCTGGACTAGATTGATTTGCTTGGTGTAGGCATTTTTTGGTAATTTATCTTTGGTGCTGAAAGCTGAGCTTTTCCTTCTCCGTTAGAAAAGTGACAATGGAAAATTATTTGAAAGGCAGAGCAGGCAGACCTGATGGGTGCTAATCAGTTTAATGGCTCTTTAACTAAATAATCAAAAGAAAAGCAAAAGAGTCTCAGAGTGGGTGAGTTAGCTCTTGTGATGTGATGAGTTAGATCACTGAATGAGGGCACAGCACTTTGCAGACTAGTGCTAACCAAACCCACCTGGCACAGTTTCAGAGTTAGCAGGTATTTTCTGAGAAGAGGGTAATGTGATACTGCCTCTGAGAGCTGACATCCTCATCCAGGACTCTGGTTGATGCCTGACATATAGTTACTCCTAGGACTTGTGCTGCACAGCCACCCTCTCTGTATCTCTTTTTTCATTGGGCTGCTACTGATGTTAATTGCATTTCACCAAGGAGCATTTATTGCAGGTACTCCAAGAAGGCTCTTTTAAATGTTATAAAATACTGACTGTTTCTTCAACCATGGTGTAAGGTTAACAGTAGTTGGAGTTAATCCCCAGCTACTTGGGGTTAAGACTGTGTTGTGAGAAAAGATAAATATATACAATTTGTGAGGGGTAAGTTCTTCTGTCTATCAGATCAGTCTAATCTAGTGAGCTTGCTGGGTCCTGACTCCTGGAGCACATGTTGAAATAGATACCCCCTATGTTATTCTGGTTGCTGGTGGCACTACGGGTGGATGCCAACCTCCTGTTTAGGTGTGATGTTTTTCAAAAATTGGATGATGGTGCAATAACAGCCTGTTGTGGAAAGGTGACATTATAGTATATAGAGAGAAGGGCCAGTTACATTAACAGAAAGAAACAATATTTAGTCTTTTAGACTTTCCATGCTTTTACTTTATTTTTCCTTTTCAGTTAGCTTCTTTTCAAGTTGAGTAAGCCTTTGTTTTCCAGCTTTTCCTTGGGTCCTAAATCTATGGTTTCACAGAGCAGTAAACCTCAGCTTAAAGCCCTAATATCATATTTAAACTGCAGTTACCTTTTGATTTAAAGTGCTGATCTGCTATTAAGTTACTTTGCAATCCAAATTTGTTCAAAAATATTCTGCTGAGTTAACTTTGTCCCAACTGGGCACCTCATTTTGACTTTGTCAGCTCAGCTATTGCATGTCCTTCCACAGTTAGTGTGTAAAGCCACTGGGAATTGTCTGTTGGCTGCTCTGATTCACTTAACAGAAAACAGTCATGTTCCTTCCCCTGGTCTGCATTCAGTTTGCAACCAACAGCATGGATGCACCTAATGTAATATCCCTGTTGTAGACAGTGATTGTTTTTAAAGTTCTGAAATATTTGAATACGTGCCTTAGGAAGGAAGGCAGACTTGCTGACAGGTATTATTTTGGAGGTGCTGATGTTTTTATATAATGCCACAGATGCTGAGATAAGCTGCAAGCAATGAACTCTGTCCTGTAGAAATTACTGTTTAATTAAACAGTGAGTGACAAAATTAAACATCCCCTCAGCACATAGAAGAAGCTGATGGCAACGTGGTAGGGAATTTCTTCAGCAGCGTAGTCAAAGTCGCTTAGCTCAATGTCCATAATGGTACCTTTGTCTTTGGCCCCAGGTGGTTTTAAGCCAGTGGGCTTTGGCTGGGGCCAAGTGCAGGGCACTGACCAGCCTCTGCCTCAACTGCCTAGCTCCTCATGGGCGTGGCTGAGCCAGTGGCCCAGCTGCAGGCAGGTGTGGGCAGGATTCAAGCCAACTCATTTATATCTGACTCTTCTGTGTCAGCTCTTGAATTTCCAGGCAGGTGGATGGGAGAAGGAAGGTGGAACACTTGTCCTGAGACACAAGTGTGCTCTGCGTTCCTCAGAGGGTGACATGTCTTATATAAAAAAAGGCCTTTGAATGAAAGCGTTGTGGATTTCAAGCTGCTGGAAGCCCCTTGCTACCCACGTGTGTTGTGGGAGCTTGTCTGAGAGAAAGAACCTCCTGAAACCAGTCATCTATTTCCCTAGTGAGTAGGATGCTGGGTTTTATCAACTTAAACTGCAGTTCAGCCTGCTTGCTCTGCCTAAACATCAGTGCGTTTTCTAAAGTTTGTTTCAAACCTTCATGCTTCATGTTGGAAGCTCTTACAGGAAATCATTCTCTGCTCTCTGAGGCCTTGAATCACGCTGAACCTGATACTCTGCTAAAGATCTGTGAGGAGAGCAAGGCTGGGGGAATTGTGCATAACAATTGTTAGACAGCTCTGTGCTCTTAATTTGTTCAAACATCTATAGACATTTAGAATTTGCCTCAAAGAAGGTCAGGTTGTGCACATTGTTAAAAGCATTTCTGGCTTGCTTGAAGGCTTCTAAACTGTTTGAATCTGCAGTCAGAGGAAGGCTGTCTCCTACAGAACATCTTAAGGGCCAGTATCTTTTTGACCCAGTTATAGATTCTGGCAGGTCTGATCTGTTTCTTTACAGAGTTCACCCATTTTTTTCTTTAGTACTGCATTTCCTAAGAGCAGCACTTCTCAGTGTCCAGTGCATAGTGATAATGTTTTTAATAAGACGTGGATTGATACTGACACCAATAGCCAACTGCAGAATACAAGCACTTAATGCGTTTTTCCAAGCCAGAGTTTCTTTCTGGCCATGAAACGGAGCAGATTCATGGTGGTTTTATTGCACAGCATCTTAAGATCAGTGTTTCCATGTTCTGGGCTGTATTTTCTGCCCTGCCCATGCTCTTGCAGGGCCAGTGAAGCAGCCCATGAATCCCCTCAGTTGCTGCATCTGTGCTGAGCCCTGGAGGCTGGCCATGTTCCTGGGAACAAGTGAAATACCCCACTAGACTAGTGGTTTGAGGAAAGGAAGGATGACCTTTGGTGGATGCCGCAGGTAAGGTCCTTTGCCCTCTCCTACAGGAAGGTAAGAGGAATAATGCAGAAAGTTGCCTCAGGTGGGAGAGGGAAAAGCACGTATCAGGCTATCCTGTTAGCAAGTGCCAGAAGTGCTGCATCCAGCACCAGGTCCTTGTCCTGGCTACCAGGTCTCACATAGGTTGTTCCTCAGCAAGGCTTTGGGTGCAACACCAGGAATTCTCAATCCTTTTTGCTGGGAGAAAATAAGGGAGGCGTATCTCAGTGACTTCAAGCTGGCTCCTTTTTCCCAGAGCCTGAAAGATTTTATTACAAGAAGGAAGAGGTATGGGCAGTGCAGGCAGAGTGTGACATGCTCCATTAACATCTGGCAAGTTGAATCTCAGAAGTCAGTTCGGTTCTACTCCTTCTCTTATCTAAGCTGTTTATTAAGCTGTTAATTTGGGCCACAAGCACTGTTTTCCATCCAAAAAAAAATCGAGCTCGTCTTTCCATACCTCTTTAAATCTTTGTATTACAAATTTCCACACTGGTTTCTTTAAATGCTGACAGAAAGTGGCAAATGGAGAACCAGAAGTTTCCCCCTTTGGTTGACCACTGAGCACTGTAGAAAGTAATGCTGGAACAAGGCAGGATAGCTATTTCTGCCCTAGGAAGCTCTCATCAGACAGTAAAAATCTGTGTTTTGCACCTTATCCACATGCTCTGAAGAAAAAACACTATGTACTTCTCAGAAATGAAGGCAGACTTACCCTCTTCCAGGGAAGCTGATAGTTTGACTTCTAGGTCACAGGCACATCTGAGGAAAGCTGCTACTCAGTATTACCAGATGTGACTGTGTGGCTGGTAATTTGCAAAAAAAAAAAAAGGCTCTTAGATTTTAGCATATGAAAGGAGAAGGCTCAATCAGGATTGATGGAAGCAAGTTTGAAAACCTGTAATAAAAAAGCACTCAGGGAGGTGTAGGAAGATGAGCTAAATGTTCATTTATTAACCATTTTCTGTTTGAGAAACAGCACTTGTTCTCAAGAAGAGCAGCGTGATAACACAGTTTATATAAACAGGGCAGCAGTCCTTATCTGCCATCTCAAATGCGGAGTGCCAGCTAGTCAATTGGTTCTGCATATCTGGTGAGGAGGGATGAAGAGTACAGTTTCAAAAGTGTCTTCATCCTATGTGCAGAAATGAGGTATGTGTTGTAATACAAACCTCTGAGTTATGCATTATGAATTCCTGACACAAAGACATTGAGAGGGGCTTGGTGCCAGTGCATTGAGCTCGAGGATAGTTTGCGTTGCTGAAGTCACTTTTGGGTACTTCTGGGGATTAGAGCTGTGCTACACCCAAATTAGTTGGAAATTATTAGGGAGAGAAATCACTTGTCCAGGATCTATTAGTCACATCTAGAGTCATATTACGTTCATCTCAGTGGCTCTGTGGGAGGGATGCACGCAGGATCAACTCTGAGCTCCGCAGCAAGACATGAAATGCTCTTGCATTTACAGTATTTTTTCATGCAATGGTGTTACTTGCTCTTATCTTTTTGTTTAAAAGCATTTCTAATGCACGTTTCCTGTAGATTGGATTCCTCTTACAACAGGAATGGCCAGCCAAAGTCTTTAAATGTGTGTACGCTCCCCAGAGGGTTGGTGTGACTTTGGTGAAGCTCTGATGGCTTCATCAGTACATTTCTTATGCTCTGAGGAGTGTTTCACGCACCACTTACTGCTGAAAGGACAGCTGCAGGGCCGACCGGAATGGGCAGGGGAGTGAGAAGCACTGTGTAATAGGAGGGTGTGAGCTAAGAAGAAGCTGCTTTGCTTTTATTGACTCTTCTTTTTGAATTACAAAAGATTACTCTTATCTGAAAGGCAGTTGTAATGGCAAATGTTTAAGGTGTTTTTTAGTATTAGAACTTTAGCTAATGATAAAGTCATAAAAAGTCAAAAATGTTTAAGTGCTCAAAGATCAACTATAATATCCAGGAGGGCAAAGTTGTTCCTCAGCATGTAACAGAAGATCACACATTGTAAATATAATTTTTTGCAATTGATTAATTATTATTTTGGCTGCAATCAAAGATTTTTATGTTCACCTCAGAATCTTTGTTGAGAAATCTTTATCTTCTTCTTTGCCTTGCCACCGTCCACATCAAATTTCTGTTTCTTCTGCTACCATTCATGGATGATTGAGGATATGGGCTGACTTGAAATTTCTTTCCATTAATTTTTCAGTTATATAACTAAGAATTTCATGTAATTCGAAAGTCTGACATAGCTACTTGTGTCATCCCTGTAAGTCAAGGTGGTGACCATTTGTAGTAATATAAATAAGGTGGTGTCTGAGTTTCTTATCAGGTATAAAAGTCAGCCTCTTCATCCTTTCTTGCAATTGTACACTTTTATTGCTGTAAAATGGAAGGGACTATTTGGAGAAATATGAGAAATAACCTGATTATACAATAATATCCCCATTATTCAGCATGATTGTCAGTGATTTTACTCATACGATGTGAGTGGAGTGAGGGCACATTATGTGTGGGGAAAGCAGCCCCTACATCTTCTATGGAGCTAGGGATCACAAATCAACTCCTGATGAAAAGTTGTGAGATCCTAGTTCCTGAGCTTTGTCCGTTGTCACTGGTAGATAGATACCATGTTCAAACAGTGACCCATGAAAACAAGGAGTAAAAAGAACAATTTAGCCATTGATGCACAACAAATGAGCAGCTTCTTTCCTCTCAGCAAGCTGAGTGTTGTTATTCAAAACATACACCGCAGGGAGAGCTCTCTCTTGTACTCCTGTGCTTTGGGCTGTTGCAGCAGTGAGACATCATCTGATAGACTGTGTGTTTGATTTTTATTTTATGTGCTGTGTATTTGGATGCTCTTTTCCTGGGATTTCTTCTTGTTTTTTTCAGGATTTGCATGTTGAGGAGCTGAGAAACAGGGCATTGTAGCATAGGGTTTACTCTGGAGTCCACCATGGAGCTGAAGTGGAGTGAGGTTGGGGTTTAGGAGGCAGATATGAAGCCATCATGTTCTCCCATGCCTGGCTTCAGCTTTCCCTGCCTCTCTGTTCCCCATCACAGCCTACACGCCTATGCACCATTCCCAGTGGGAAAATCATCTCTGTTGCAAGGGGCAGCATTTGCATGAAAATTAATAATGGAAACAAGAAGAATTGCTGAAACAAAGAGCAATACCCAGCCATCACATTTCTGTATTTTCTCCTAAGGAAACCTGGCTTTGTTTTTTCAGGCAGTACGCACCTGCGTGCAGCACAGGTCATCTCTGTTGGCCTGGGCGGAGGGCTCTGGTACAATTCAGCTTTTCACTGTTCAGCCAGCATCTGGACACAGGCTGTTGCTTTTGGGGAACCCCCTTCTCTCTGTCTGTGTCACTCTGCCAACATGCAGAGTAAGATTTGAAAGCCCTGAGAGTCATTGGCCAAAGCCAATGAACAGGAACTGTTCTTGATGCTTTGCACGTGACCAGTGTGGTGAAATGCTGTGCAAGCAGTCAGTGCTGGCTGTGCTGAAGAGTACCCAGGGGCTCAGCTTTTAGGAAATAAGGACCTAACTGCTCAGTAAAGAGCTGCACTAAATATTAGCTGTTGGAAGCACTCACTGACGACTTCAGTAGGCTTGAGCTCAGCCTTCAAGTAGCTAGCAAGTAGATAAGAAATTTGCAATGTGTATTCTAGCCGACCTGTATTGTAGCCTTCAGATCAGAAAAGCAATGTCTACCTAGAAATAACATTCCGTAATGCTATACTTAGAATTTATCTTGGCAGTAAATAGATAACTATATATATTTCGTGCTCAGAAAGGTACAAAATTGTTTAAGTCTATTAGATTAAATCAAATGTAGAGACATAAGGATCCAGGCAGTGCCAGAGAGGTAGAGAATAACACATAAAGCAAGAATTCTTATAATTACCAGATACGGTGCTGTTATTGGCAGCAGTACAAATTCATCTGACTTTGACATTTCTGGGATGGTGTGTAGTGGCACAGCATAAACCGTTTGGGATGGGATGCTGCATGCTAGCTCCACACGTGGAGAGTGGCTTTCCCTTGCTTCCTGCCAGTGTAGTGCTACTGCCTTAGACTTCAAACGGTTGTGACTTTCAGTTGGGGGCACTTTCATGTGCACCACTTTGAGCAGACCTTCACTGGATGGAAAGTTTTATTTACAACCTGCCAGAGGAAATCTCACTGGGGAGAGCTGTTGGACGAGTAGGACATGGTCGAAGGGAAAGTCAAGGAACACCATAGAGGGGAGATTATTTGACAGACAGAGACTTCCTGGAGACAGAAATTGTGCTTTTATCCTCAGGTAATGTGGTCTTGTGATGTCCATACATACCTCTGCTCTTCCTTGCAGTTTAGAGCATTTCTTAGGCATGATTTGACTATGACAGTGCTCATCTAACATAGTACTTTTGCAAAACTGGTGATGGTAATTAAAGTTATCACTGACACAACCCAACTTCCTATCCCAGTGTAACCTTTGGGTTTGGAAAAAACCATTAAAAAATCATGTTGAGAACTGTTTTTCCTTGCTTAAATAGGCATGTGAGTGCCTGGGAGACTTAACACAATAGGAAATAATTAAAGGCAGTCTGTGAAACTGGCTATTGTTCAAATGAACATGGAACAATCCCTTGTTTGTCAAGTGAGTCTCTTTGTCTATTGAAGGATAAAATAGATGTTACTGTGTAGTATTTATAAACTGTGCCCTCCACATTTCCCAGTTAGAAAAGCATGCAGAGAAATTATCCAACAGAAACATAATCATGTTAACTTTACAAAACAAAATATATGTCTGAATATGTATCTAGTAATATGATACTATGTCTTGCCAGTGAAAGTATATTCCTAAGAACAACTGCATCCTCTGTGATTTGGTGATTGTGAGACTTCTTTGGTTAAGTTGCCCATAGTAAGGAATGCAGAGTTCTATAATCTTGTTATCTACTTATGCTTTCACTGTGCACAGAATTGTCTTAAAAGTGTGAACTACTGGAAATGAGTGAAAAACAATATATCCATTTAGCATAAAACAGAGGCCACATTATCCTTGGATTTATTTAGGACTTGATTATGTTTCTGTCCTCTTCCAAGGTAGTGCATTTCTTTGGCTGAATTGCAGTTGCTCACACCAGGACTGGATCTGTCTCCCAATACTCAGATTAGAGAGCTGAACTGAATTGTAAAAATTGAGGACAGCATGTAAAAAGCCATGCTGTAGGAAACTCGGATGCACTATTAGAAGTTGGAAAGGGAAAGGGGAAGGGAACAGTGCTTCTCCCCACACAACCCTAGTGATTTTCTTTTGAAAGCATAACTTGGTTGTAACAGATCTGTAACAGTTAGGTTCTTACAGTCATGGTTTTTCCTCCTGTGTTTTCTAAAATGTGTTTGGATTCAGTCAGAGTGTGGTATCCTTGCCTGTCTCGCACATGAGTTTAGAAGCAGGAATATCTTTTTCATCAGGAGCTGGGTTTCTCCCAAATGGAGCACTCATCCAAGTGCAGCTGGCTGGGTGGGAGGGAGCAGTTTGCATTTGTAATATCATAAGTGACACACTGAAAGAAAATTCCTACCAGTATGTAATACTTATGAGTCAAATGCAGATGCTAGATAGATTTTATTTTTTTTTTTTGGTCCCACTGTCCTTTACATAAGCAGAAAGCTTTTCAGAAGAGGAACACCCCCCAGGTCCTGTTCTGGGTTTCAGACATTGTTTCTGAACAGAATTAACCTTCTGCTCTAAGCCCGCATATTGTCATGGGATTTGGATATCTTCTTTTTCCCAAACCATTTTCAGCCTTCTCTAGTGTGTTTAAAAATGCTAAAATTTTTCTTTAGGAGTCTAATCCTTCTGTTGAGTGCCTGCCCTCTCTGTTGTTAGGAGTGAAAGCCAGGCTGGGTGAAAGGTCTACTGTACTTGGGAATTACACATCTGTCAGGAATATTCCTCACACGCTTCTGAGCAATGGAGCATGGGGGTCAGGTTTTTAAAAGAAATGAGCTGTTGAGGTTCTTTCTGTGCTTATGAGTGATTATGCAGTTTTATTGCATGACTGAAGTGTGTGGTATTTCTGTTGCTGACAGGGAAGGCCGCTCTAATGCTCACATTAAAGGAGATTACCAAAGAATCGGAGATGTTATGCTAAAGAACATTCAGAATATGAAGGTAGGAGTGATCCTATAACTATTAAGCTTTGACATGGATTAACATTAGCATGCTTTCAATTTTCATATGATGTTACCTCTTGTGCTGTTGTCTGCCAATTGTAATCAAGGATTATGCTATGAAAGTTTCCTTTGATGAAGTAGCAAGCATTTGGTGAGACATAAGATTTCAGAATTGCAAGCTGACTTTAAATTGTCCAGTCTCTTTCCTCCATTCTCCAAATATAGAAGCAACAAACACAAAAGTTCAGGAACACCTAATTTCCAGCTCTTTTTTTCTTCAAATAAGAAGGCAAAGCATTGGGATTTGTGTGGATGACGAGACTGTTCAAAAGGCTACTTTTTCATGCAAATATACATGTTAAGATATTGCAGGAGTAGTGATCATAACCTAGATATTAATTAGTCTTGGGAAGGTTATATTTCTGCACTACAGTGACAAGTTAGATGAAAGGTTTTTGAATCAATGAGAATAATTGCCTTCAATCCCTTTAAAACTAGAATTAAAAATACATGTATGAACCGTAAATCTAGGTGTAATATTCAGCAGATTTTGCAACTGTTTTTAATCTGGCCATTGTTGATGCTCTGTTGATGCTCTGCTGAGAAAACAGCATGGAATGCAGGCATGGGAGCCTGTGAAAACCCTATGAACTTTTACAGTAGGGATATAAGCTCGCCTACTATGATGTAGCTATGCATCCAAGTCGATGTGGGGCAAAACACGACACTTCACCTTTGGTATGTGGATCTCAAAGTGCTTTTGAAACTGTCCAATAAATCCTTCCTTGGTGATTGCCACTTGGGCATTCTGCAGTTAGTAAATGCAGCAGCCTTGAGTCCTTGGCTGGAGGAAAGGGCAGTTTAGTCATTACAGCTCTCCCAAGATGTTAGTTAGTACTAGATTTATCTTTCAGAAAGACAGAGAGACACTGAGAAGTTAAGTGATGTTCAAGTGATTATACAGCAAATCAGAAGAAGGGAGCTTAGAAATTTCCATTTACAGTCGCCAGCATAGACAGCCTCGTCACCTTATTCTCTCTGCAGTGTATTTAGCCAGGAACAGCTTTTTTCCCTCAAGGTATAATTCAGATGCATTGGAATAAATGTAAATTGAACTTTTCTACCTCCATCCCTCCATGCGCACCTTCACTTACAGTTTTTAGAATACCACAGAACTTCTGACAGATTCTTCTCTTGGTACCTTGCAACATTAAATTGTCTGTCTTTTGCTGTCTGCAGGTCCTTCTGGGGCACTAGTGAAGACTCCTCACTGTAACTTAGCTCTGTCAGTGTGCTTTCAGCCTTCCAGTTTTCCCTTTCCCATTATAGGATTTTACTTCATTTGCTTTGAGATTCACCACCACTGATTAGCTGACACGTGGAGGAAAGAGGAAAAAGCTAGTTTAACTCAAAAGAACTGTACAGAAAACAGTAAAATTAGTTACAACTCATTTATCATGAGAACTGTTAAAAGACCTGAAGACTGACATTCCTTGTTTAATTAACATAGGAGAGAAGTTAAGAGCAAGTAATTAATGGGTAGTCTCTGTAGCAATCTAGAAGGTCTGCTGGGTCTTGCCTGAGTTCTAGACTTGTAAAATGAATAGTGTATGGAGGAAGCAGCTTAGCTATGGGGAAGGTATGTTTCTGGTAAACTTGTCACAAATCACAGGAAAGAAAGTTGACTAGAAATGTGTCAGAAAGAACAAACTTCAGATTAAGCAAAAGTGTCTTCTCAAGTACATTCATTTTATGCGTTCAGTATCTTTTTGTTGCTGCCTAATGTTTTACCAGATACTGGAAAACTTTATTTGGCTGCTCAGAGAAGCTCTGTGCATCCTGAAGAACCAGTTCACCTCTAGCAAAACACAAATTAATTCCATGTCTTAATTTTTAAAAAAAATCTGCTGAATTGTTTTAAAAGGGACTTGTAAATATCTGCAATACTGAGGTCTAAATGAAGTTACATGTTTCATGCAAACCTCATTCACTTGCTGGTGCACTGGTTGCTTCCCCATGGCCAGTGGGGTGATCTTAGAGACTGCACTAAGGAGAAGAGGCTGTAGTCCAAGAAGGAAAAACTCTAACATATCCATTTCTGTTGGACACCACCTCTATTATTGTGTTTGTTCAGATTCCCAGGAAGTGCAACTTCTCGTGAATAAGAAGGCAACAGAAGCTAAAAGTCCATTTGCCTGCATCTCAGCTCCCCAAAAGCACCTAAGGGAACTGGGGCAACTAAATCCCTTCATCCTTTTAGAAAATCCCGTTTTCTTTCCTAACTCTGTATTCACATTGTCTGGCTGTCTCCCTGTTGCACCCAGTTGCATGAGCTATGTTCATGTCATCTCCTTGCCTTTGGATTTCTCACTGATAAGAGACTTAGTTTCGTTGACTCATGTACTTTTGTTTTGCAGGGAATGCAGAACGGGTGGGGGTGTCTACTTCAAATGAGTAATGACATTTCAGAGCCATTGTATTTTAGAGTGATTTTGTTTGCAAAATTTCCACTGCTGTGCTAGTTGGATGTTTTGCTGGAATAGGTTTGGGCTGAGTCATCTCTCCTAGTGATTGCTAAGAGCTCTACTACATCCTTTTTTTTTTTTTGTGCATATAAGCAACTGACAATTCACCTGCGGAAGCACAATGAGATTTTAATGGAGTTGGAGAATGGGATCAAGAACTCTCGTAAGCTGGAGACCTTTTGCAGAGATTTTGAACTACAGAAAGTTTGCTACTTGCCTCTCAACACCTTCCTTCTCAGACCTTTACACAGGCTTATGCACTACAAGCAGATAATGGAGAGGCTTTGCAAGCACTATCCTCCAAGCCACACAGACTTCAGGGATTCAAGAGGTAAGTAAGAGAAAAGCCCCAGTTCCTGGAGTTGTGGAACGGCATCCTACTCCATTAGAGGTGTATGGCTGGCCAAAAAAAAAATATTTTTTTTTTAAACCTACATTGAAAGAGGATTGAGTTGCAAAATCCAGCACTCTGAACACCAGAAACAGTAGGATTCAGGTTGTATACATATTATGCCACAGTTTGGGCAGGTATTTGGAAAAGAATTCTGCTGGGGGTTATTAAACACACAGAAATGACAGACGGTTCAGGAAGTCTCTTAAACTGAAAACAGTTGGGAGGTTGGGAGAGAGCACAAGGAATGTACCATATGTGCTCCTCTCTTTCCCTAGAGATCTGCTAAGAACACAAAATATTGGCCCAGGTGAACCCTTGCTCTGACCCAGCAGGGCTGCTGTTATTACATCTTTAAGTGCTATTTACCTTTTTTTCAAGACATGTAGTGTACTCTGTTACCATTTCCGTGATTTGTTTCAGGAACTTGAAACAGCTGGCTTGGATTTTTTTTTCAAACATGAAAACGTTTCCCCCCTATAGTCTGGACTCATTGCCTGCCATTTCTTTCTGATGATATGTTTTCCTTCTTCTTTACCCCCGTCCCCCACCCCTCTTGTAAGCTATGTATGTTTAGGGATAACTGTGTTATCTGTACAGTTAGCATAGGTGCAGATCCACGGATGAACCTGGGCAGGGAGTAACGCTCAGCATAACTGCTGGCAGCCATAAGGTATAGCTGAGTTAGTTGGCTGAGTTCCCTCAGATTCCATACAATGAGACCCACAGCATGCAATGCACAAAATGTGGAGGTAACCTGACCAGTGGCAATAAGAAATGCCACAGAGGTCTATGGCACTAAAGTACTGTGTGGCACAGATGTTTGCCCAAATGTAGCTACTGCCTGAATGATCTCAGGGAATGCAGCGAGGTAGTGCCTACATTTCCCTCAGCCAAGGCTAGATGTTGAGGATGATGTGTCCATTCCCAGTGTGCCACAGGCAGGGAATAAAAAAGAGTGTTTTTTCAAGCATAAAGAACATCCCTAGATTGATTGGAGATGTAGGAAATTAAGTCCTTCAGGAGAATCCATTCACTGGTGCTCTGAATTGACTCTAGTGTTCTTACAAAGTTCCTGTGGCTAAAATAGAGCAAACTTTGCATTCAGGAAATGGGCTGACTCTTCATTACAGCACTCCACCCTTTCCACTCCATAAGATGATGACCAGAGTAGGTGTGGGTAGTGAGTCTGTGTTTGCCTGAGTAACTTTACACTGTGAAGAAGAGCAGCACAAGAAGGTTTTTGAAATAGGTGCTGCAGATAAAAACCATTCTTTTTGAACATTCTTGTAAATCTTTAATAAGCACTTTATGAATTTGTCCATCTAGCTGCTTTGGCTGAGATTTCTGAAATGGTGGCTCAGCTCCATGGCAATATGATAAAGATGGAGAACTTTCAGAAGCTGCATGAACTGAAGAAAGATTTGATGGGCATGGACAATCTGGTGATCCCAGGAAGAGTAAGTAACAGAGTTGTGATCAAGATTTGATGCAATTTTAAAGTATTAGGTGTGTTTTAGAAATTAGAGGCCACTGTGAAATTGCCTTTCCTCATACAGATCTTTTTCTCCCACCAAAAACTGTCAAATGTAAACATAAGGATACCATATGTCATGGTTTAACCCCCTGGTAGAAGCCAAGCTCCGGCAGCCACTAGTTCACTCTTCCACCAGTGGGATCTGGGAGAGTTCTGGAAGGGTAAAAGCCAGAAAACTCATGGATTGAGATAAAGACAGTTTAATAGGTAAAACAAAAGTTGCACATGCAAGCCAAGCAAAATAAGGAATTAATTCACTGCTTCCCATGAAGAGGCAGATGTTCAGCCATCTCCAGGAAAACAGGGCCTGATTACCCGTAACAGTTACTTGGGAAGACAAATGCCATCACTCTAAACATCCCTACTTCCTCCTTCCCCCTGCTTTACATGCTGAGCATCATGTCGTATGGTCTGGAATATCCCTTTGGTCAGTTTGGGTCACCTGTCCAGGCTGTATCTTCTCCCAACTTCCATGCACCCCCAACTTCCTTGCCGGCATGGCAGTATGAAAAGCAAAGAAGGCCTTGGCTCTGTGTAAGTCCTGCTCAGCAACAACAAAAACATCTCTATATTGTCAATCCTGTGTTCAGCACAAATCCAAAACACAGCCCCATACTAGCCATGGTGAAAAAATTAACTGTACCCCAGCCAAAACCAGCACACCATAGAAAACAGCAACCTTTTAAAGCAGGAAGAGGCAATCCTTGTTTACTGATTTTGTATAGATTTGGGCAGTCGTAGGCAATTCCAAACATCTATTACAAGGGATGTGCTAAAAATGTAATATTTATCACAGTGTTCAGAGCTTGAACAGTTGCACATTTCCTCATTTTATGCTGCTCTTATTTTTTTTCCCAACCTTCGATGCTAGAGCATGACAGATTAAAGGAAAATAAGACATTTGTGCTGGAGGACCTTCAGCCCTTTCACAATGCCTTGCTTTGAAACTCATGGCCCTGGGGACAAGCAGTCTTTTTAGTCTACATGTAACATTAGGCAATAATTTTTGAGACAAGGTTGCCTTAAGTAAACACTTTTAATTGCGCTACAAAAATACCAACATCTCTTTTTTACTTGTGATGATTTTTTAAGAACAAAGGCTTATTTCAGAATAAATGAGCCACAGTGTAATATTTGTAGCCTGTTTTATTTTCCTAGGCACACGTATCTGTGCACGCAAACTTGAGAGTTGTCTGTTGCTGAAATAGTTACCTCCCCACTCCTTTGACTTCTGTGTGTCATATACAAAAATAATACTTGCAGCAAGTGAAATGCTGGGGTATGAAGTTGATGTGCCATTGGGAAGGCAGTGCTGAGCACAGGTATTTCTGGATTTGTGGCTGTTCCTCACTCCCTCACTTTGCTTTTTCTCTGTCTTCAAGCAGCTGCCACAGCTCATGTTTCTAGTGATCCACAGACTGTTCACATCCTTGGCAAGTCCCTCAGGACATTTCACAGCCCGTGCATCTCTCTATCACATGAAATTAAATGCTGTCATCGGGTGTTTCTGCTACCCTATTCTATTTAAAGACTGAGCAGTCTTCCTGTCCTAGGAAGTTCAAGGAAAAGGCAGATGGGGAGGCAGAGGTTGTTTGCCTGCCAAGGCAAGAAACATTGGCCACCATACTCTGGCACATGCCCAAGATGTTGCTGCTTCCAGCCCTTTGACTGCTCTTCTGGCTCTGACTGAAGTCCCTGCCCTGGTGCAGACCTGGCTGGGAGGCAAGTGCCACTGCCATCCTTTTCATGTTGTCCCAGAGTGGGATCTCTGCTGCCACCAAGCTGGTACCTATATTGGACATGAAAACATCCTGTGGTTGGTTGTGCTTGCAGATTGCAGTGACTTGCAGCTCTTGATCCATGTGTTAACACAGCACTTGCTGTGGTGATGCTAAGCCTGCTGGTGACTATCAGATGGTACCGTATAAATACTAATTATGATTAATATTAATACTCTTCGGTGACCAACAACAACTTCCAGTGGCCTCTCTGGTAACATGAGCTTACTGTGGTATAGGGTTAACCACTTCTAGCCACTTTTCCCACCCCTTAGCCCTTAAGTAATGCAGGTGGGGGGACTGGACATATCACAGCAACCCTAAGATATCCAGATTGTCTCTCCGAACAGATTTATTTTAAACAGCCAGTATACTGAGGTGTATTCCATCCCTAAACATTCTTAGGCAGTTTGATCTAAATTAATGTACTGTATTATATGAGATGGATGATACTGGGATAACTTACACTTCCAGAAAAATATGCTTCTTTTTGCTGATGATGATGATGTTGAGTTGTGTAGCTGATTTTGCATTGCAGTTAAGAGATAGGTATGCTATATGCACCACAGAAGCTTACATATATAACATACAGGGCAACTTACCATTAGTTTTTACATCATTTGTACCATGACAAATACTCATTCAAAACTGATGAAAGAGGGAGCTGCCTGAAGTTAAACTTTCTTAATTTTAGGTAAAAAAATTTTGCTTAGCTGAATTTTCCTAAAATGAATGAAAGGACTTTATCCTAAAGACAGTTAAAAATGGAAAGGAATTATCCTATAAATTAAATTTTTAACATATTTAATAAAATTAAAAGTCTTGGTAACTGGTAGTCAAATCATTCCTATGACCAAGAAGTCATATTTATGTTTGCATAATAAAAAAGTTGTCATTTTTGCAGGAGATACTTTTTTTTTATTTGTTTCCCACAGGAGTTTATTAGACTGGGCAGTCTTAGTAAGTTGTCTGGAAAAGGTTTACAGCAACGGATGTTCTTTCTGGTAAGTAAAAAGATAGTTTTTCTTTACATAATGAAATGTAACTCTAGGCAACTATTAGACATACTGTTAGACTCGAATTGGGAATTACAGTAAATATTTTTAAACAGCCTTTTTTAAATTGGCATAATACATCACCTGTGTAGCTGGTTCTTAAGAATTTACATCTCTGTCCAAATCCAATGTAACTGCTTCTTACAAAGATAAAACTATTTTTTATATGACCAGGTGAATATAATGGTAAAATATTACCTCCTAGCACTTTGTCTTAAATAAAAGCAGAGTTATTGCAAAATGAAAAGTGGCACCGTGGATAATGATTATATGCAGAAAAGAAGATAAAGAGTGACTTCTGGTGATATGAACAATAATCCACATAATGCTCTCAGGACAAGTAACAGAACCAAATTTTTCCATAAATCATCCAGTTTCAGCCCACGGATGCCCAACGTATCAGTGAATGTGTCTTTACCTGGAGATACATTTTGCAGCTCTTGCTCTAGAAAAGGTTATCTCCTCCCAACATCACTCACAGCATTTTTAGGTTATGGTGATCCCATTCAATCTCTGATCCACAAGAGCTGATCAGATGGTTTCTTCTCTCTTCCTGGCCAGCTGATTTGCCCCATCTTGCTGATGCTGAGCCCTTGGTGCTGGCACACTGGAATACCCATTAGAGTGCATAGAGTTTCTAATCCAGTGTTACAGGGTAAAACATTGAATAGCTACTGCTGTGTGGCACAAGAATACTTCCTTGTATGCAAAAGGTGAAGACATATGTGTGTAGAAAAGCTTGTGAGTATGCTAGGTTTTACAAGGTGTTTGATATTAATCTTTCAAATAAGTCGAAGATATAACCTGATAAATCTACCTGGGTAGGATTATCCTCTGCCTTTAAAGACACTGAAGAGGAAGCCTAATGAACATGGTGCATATTTTCTTGCATACCAATAGTTCTTGTCACCAGATGATGCCTCGATATTATACCTGTATAAAACATTAAAAATCTAAGACTAGACTCTCAAGTCAGGTGCTCGCTCTGTCAAAGACGTCTTTGATCTGTCTTAAGCACCAGACTCTATTTGGAGGTAAAATCCCAGGTCAGTATTGTGGGATTCCGAATACACGTGCAATCATTGGCAAAATTAAATCCCCCTCTAGTGGCTGATCCACAAAGCTTCATGAACTACTGCTACTGAATTGTAGAGGTCTGTGGTGAGAGCTCTGTTTCACATCAGAGAGTATGATTTTCTTGATGCAACCATCTGGTTTGAGAAAAACACCCTTTGACCCAGGTGGCACAGTGAAAACATGCCATTTATTTTATGGTAACAAAATTCAGACAGTCATTTAACATGCTTTGGACAACTGCTGTTTCCTGCATGAAGCTCTACAAATTGAGATACTCAGTCTCTGCACCTTGGTATTTCAAACCTAAATCAATCTACCTTAAAATAGGTCTCCTGACTTCCTTCTGAATATGGGGAGTAATGGACAGCCACTCTATTCATAAGGGTTGAGTGGGACACATCTCTCGCATATACTTATCTTTCCACTCAAAGCAGAAGAAAATATTGATGGAAGACATCTTCCGTAGCTTCAAAGTATGGCAGAGTGTGAAATGTACTACTCAGTTTCACTGCTGTTGTGTGGCTTGTTAGTTCTGACACAGAGATCACAAAGGGAATATCAGAAGGCATTGGAAAATATCCAGTGGAAAATTGTGGGAACATACATAAAACTAGCTCAGAAGGAAGACAGGTGCTAACACGAGGTAGTGGAGTATTGTGGAAGCCAATATTTTGGATTCATGCATTAGGATTGTCATATAGTCAGTTTTTCTGTATTTACCATTCTGATATTTTTTTCCACGTACATCCATGCCAACCAACATCATTCTAATAATGCTTATTCTTGTTTTTTAGTTTAATGATATTTTGTTGTACACAAGTAGAGGCCTGACAGCATCCAATCAGTTTAAAGTCCATGGGCATCTTCCATTGTATGGCATGACAGTAAGTATTATCAGAACTTAAGGTATTTGTGCTTAAATGGCCATTTGTGATCCCATCTTAAGGGCTTGATGATTTCAGCTGGACTGAAAGCAGCAGCCAAAGGGGGGGTCTCTGATTCGGAAAAACTGGGGTTACATTTTATGATGCCTGATTGGGGCTGCGTTGGGTTCAGCATGTGTTCATGCAGCCTTCTGCACAAAGGTGATTATATAAGCAAAAGTGACAGGGAAAAAAGACATTTTTGGGGGTTGCTTCCTCATAAAACAAACTTCTCATGAGACAGCTTCTTTATTTTTTTTTTCAACTGTAATTTAACCACTATTCTTACAAGTAATTCATCACCAGTTCAATACAGACACACTGTGCAAGGCAAGTAAACAGTAGTGACCATCTAATTTGTATAAAAAAACCATTTCCTAATGTTTCCAGATCTGTATCTTAAAGCCTAAGTAGTGGGAAACTGGCAGCAATATATCGTTTGGAGCTCTCGCTGCAATTCTTCTGGCACACAGCCAGTTCAAGCCAATAGGACCTAGTTACCTCTTCCTATATGGTTTCAAAAATATTTTTGCTAACTGCAAAACACTTTAATTCCCTCCATTATTTTCGTTGAACTTCTCATGGGTTTGTATATCTTCTGTACTGTTTTCCTGAAAATTAAGTTAGGTAATCAGTACCACAGTGACTGATTTTCTGTAAACACCTGCAAGGGCTTGAGTTTTATCTAGCGTTTCAAGGACTTTACTCAGTTATTGATGACCATTTGGCCTGAACTTGTTCACAACAGAACTGTTATGCTGCAGTGTCCAGAGCACTCACAGCCTTTTTAATATACCCCTTTGTATGATAAATCATCTTCTGATAAAAATATCACTATTTTCTTTGACACAAAGCAGACAAAGCCACACTTTTGGTTTGAGAGGTTTTGCAGGCCTAACTTACCGTTCTTCCAACTCACAAACCACCATTTTTTTTTCTCAATACCTAGCTCAAAGTTGTTGTTTGTGAACATTTCTCTTAGTTTTCTTTTCCCCAATGGTAAGAGCTTGTTCAGTTCACTGTTTCACCTTAAGAAATACATACTTTCTGAAATCTGACTGCATTTGGGTTTTTAATCTCTCAGATAGAAGAAAGTGAGGAGGAATGGGGAGTTCCTCATTGTCTGACACTACGAGGTCAACACCAGTCCATCGTTGTTGCTGCAAGGTAATCCAGTGAAGACAACACACACATGTAAACTGTATTTCTCTGCAGCTGTCACAGTGGGACAGAGAGGCATAATTTTGTTTGTATTTGCTCCTAAAACAATTTCAAAGGTGTATTTTTTTGTGAAAGCCATTTGCTAAAAAAAAAAAGTGAACAGGACAAAACAGAGTGGCAAGTTGGAACCAAAACTAAGTTATCAGGGAAAAAAAAAGTAGCATCTTGTGACTAAATTTATTTAATTGAAAGTAAGCTCAGCTTGTTTCTTAGAGTTTGCTTTCAGCCTGTAAAAAAGTGAATAAAACTTTAATTTTTATTGTTAGTACCCGTGCTGAAATGGACAAATGGACTGAGGACATACAGATGGCAATAGACCTTGCAGAAAAAAGCAGTGGCCCTGCCCCAGAGCTACTGGCAAGCAGCCCACCTGACAATAGTAAGTAAATGCTAGAGAGTAGGTTTAACTCACTTTTGTCAGTATGATTGCCAATTGCTGCTAAGCAAAATGGTGAAAAATGCTGGCCAGAGGTCAAACCAATGCATTTGAATTTGATTTATATATATATGTGTAGATATATTTATAGATGTGTCATTTTAATGTTCTTGTTGATGTTAGCAGAAATTTTCATTGAATAGAGAAGTGATTTAAGCATAATGATTTCAGGAAATATATAACCAGATTTGGGCAGTGCCTGTCCTTGGAAGGTATTAAAACACCAACAAAGTATGGTAGTTAGTCTTTAATTCTAACACTTGCAGAAACACGTTAAGTAAATATATAAAATATAATAATCTACTTAAAATCTGCACAAAATTACTTCTAAAATTGTGTTTTAAAATTAGTTCACAATATTGTGGACAGAATTGATTTGTTTAATTTTTCCAATTATATATGTTGTTGCATAGAGGAAGAAAGATGCTTTTTCCCTGCATTTCATAGAGTCTCCTGATGAAACTACTGTAGACCAGGAATCTGAGGACGACCTCAGTGCATCCCGCACCTCACTCGAACGTCAGTCACCACACCGTGGCAACACTACGGTGCACGTCTGCTGGCACAGAAATACCAGTGTTTCAATGATCGACTTTAGTATTGCTGTGGAGGTATCTGCCTCAGAACGATCTGAACTGCAGCTCCAGGCTCGCTTTTGAATTGACAATTTCCTTTTTGCTCCTCATTAATAAGCGCACTGTTCCATTGTCTCCTTCTGGGGAAGTTTCAGGCACACCTACTGAACTGCCTCCCGTATCCTCGAACGATGGCATAAACCATCACTCAAGAAGCACATATCCACTCCCATAGTGCACCTCTGTAAAATCAGTTAGAGCAGTAATTTTCATAGAAGTAACTGTCCAAAAAAATGTTGATGCCTTTTAAAATTTAAAGTAGTTCAAACTGTCTTAATGCTTTCAGTTACAGAGGCATTAAGTCATTGCTTGAGCGGAAAGGATATTGTCTTTAGCTGCTGCAGCCAGAGTTTTAATTATGTGTATTACTAACTTACTTTCTTTACCTAGCCATCTTTTCTGGAACCTTTTGTCATTGCTCAGTCTCATTTGCTTTTTCTTTATTTGCGTTTTCCAACTCAAAAACACTTTTTTTCCCCCTGATCACAGCTAAGCCAATTTGATACACATTTGTTAATTCTGTATTCAACAGCCAAGGTGCAGACACTGACTTTTCAAAGACTGAAATAAAAGACTCCTAGTTCAGCGTAGGTTTTAGGATGAAGTGGTAACCCTGCTAAGGTGTTCTTCCTTCACCTAGACAGTCTCCAGGGAGCTCGGAGTACTTTATCACAGCCCTCATCAAATGGAAATTAATGCTCAATGAAAATGGAAAAAGGAATTGTAAAGCTGAGTGCACTTGCACTCAAGCAGCAGCCCTCAGACATCAGGCCGCCATTGCTCTAGAGAAGATGTATTGATGCAGAACATATACATGCAAGGACAGACCTATTCCTAGTTTGTGTAACCACCTCTGTTTTTAAACTGAAGCTGAGTTTGTTGCTGAAATATGACAAGGAAAATTATTCTGTACTAGAAAATGCTGACTGTAGAGCCTCATTTTGATCCCACGCAGGTGGATTTTCCACTCTTTATGCCCTTATATCCTGAAAGGGAGGAATAGTTCAGCACAGGACAAGGTCTCATATTTTTCCCTAAAGCAGAGGGCTTATTATAAATAGATATAAAACCAGTGACTCGTTTTAACAATTAAAACATTTAGTTAGGCAAATCTAACTAGGTCTGCGATCAGTGCTCATTGTTGCTCATTTTTGTTCCTTCCCTGTGCCTCAAATGAACACAAACAAAGCAGTGAAGACCAAACACGCCCTGGAGACATGTGTTGTTCTGTGAAAACATCTTCAGCTCCACTGCTGTTCCATGCGTGGCAGGTTACGCTCATGCTCACGTCATTCTGTCGGTGCCTCTCACTTCAGCATTATTGTTTATTTTCTTTGTGTCTCTCCCTCCTTTCTGTCTCTCTTGTGGTAGAAGATCCTCTCTCTGTCAGTGACTGTTCCTCCCTACCTGCTGGACTGATCAGTGATCAGCGGCCTGTTTCCATTTCATATGTCTGCTGGTACCGAATGCAAAGCCTGTCCTTTTATGATATCCTCCAGAGTAATGAGGTAACAGAAAATTAAGGAGTACACGTGTAACTTAGGACAAGGAGGCAGCAGTCCAGATATCAGAGAATGAGATGATAAAGGCTTTAACATATATCCAAGGCTGGTGACAACAGAACTTTTTTAAGAATACTTCATTTGTAGTAGGTACACCAGGACCTCCAGATTTTGACTATTAAGCTTTACACATTAAGTTATTACCTTCTGCATTATATAAACAGAATGATGTAAACAGCTGTTTTGATCTAGGTGAGAGCCCTTGCAGTCAACAAGGAATGGGAAGTCATTAATAATTCGCTCAGAACTCCCTTTCAATTGCAGGGAGTAATGATACTGTGCTTTACATATTCAGTATGAGAAGAGCAGTTTCTTCAACCAGCCATTGAATACATGTACTTTGTTACGGCTTCCTCCTCCTTTTTGTTAAACTACCCAAAATCCAGCTAAGAATAAGGTTAACAGTCCTTGTTTTTGAAATCTTCGAAAAGTTACCGTGTGAACTCCCTGGGTACTGAGAGCTCAATCTCTATCTGCAACTCTCAAGTATGTCATAATTTTCCTTTACATCACAAATTCATGTCAGACTTTCTGTTTCCATTCTTTTTTAAATATCATTCTAAAAGAACAGAGTAGGATAAGATAACTTATGTTTAGTAATAAATTACTTAAAGCCATCTCAATTGAGAAAATAATTAGTGTAGTAGCTTTGAGACTTTAAAAGTACCCAGCTGCAAACAAAAAAAAAGTTACATAAAGTACTACTTAGCAGTAATAAAATTCAGAAAAGTATGTCCATTCAACCAAAACATTTTCATGTACCACAAGGTCACGTACAACCAGATAAAGTCAAATAATTTTTCTTACAATAATTAAGCTGCAAATACCACTGTTTTATTTGGCTAATTTGGATATGTTTCAGAACCAGCTGTCTGGAAACCTCCTAAGAAAATTCAAAAACAGCAACGGGTGGCAGAAGCTTTGGGTGGTGTTCACCAACTTCTGCATGTTCTTCTATAAATCGCACCAGGTAACTGACTGGATGAGTGTGTGTGCCTGGAGAAGATGTTTGGGGTTTTTTTTCCAAAGAGGGAGCAGAAAGAAAAGTGGACATCAGTCAGAGATGCTGCAGGCAAGAGAAGCAGGTGCACTTGTCACAGCTACACACACAGCCTTCACTGCCACTGGAACACAGAGCAGAGCCTGTTCTCCATCTGCTCTCTTGTCAGTTCTTTCCTGAAGCTTTCAACAGTCACAGTACAGATCATCCTTAAAAGTACAGCAGGCCTCACTACTCCTCAGAAGTTGTGGTGCAAGCTTAAATAAGACTTTTCTCTTGTACAAATTCTGAGATGATGAATTCTGAGATTAAAAATTATGAATTGGAGTATATTCTACATGTAAGAGGCATAAAGAAATAATTTGTTCAAACATGCCATGCTATGCCATGCAGTGAAAGGACTGAAGCAATGAATGCTGCTGGGTGGCCAGCACACTTCTAAAGGAGTAATAATGCCAACAATGAACGTGCACCATCCTGATGATGGTCTGTAACAATGGCAGATAATTAATTAAGTTTATTGCAAGTATAAAAGCCTGGTGGTTTTCCCCACACACGTGGAAACACAGTGATCTTTAAATGAGTGTGTATCTCCCCTCCATTTACTTATGCGCCCTCTTTAATTAAGAGCACTTGATCTCACAGCACTTTCCATCATATCTTTTCAGGACAATCATCCTTTAGCCAGCCTTCCTTTATTGGGATATTCACTTACTATTCCTTCTGAATCTGAAAACATTCACAAAGATTATGTGTTCAAGCTACATTTCAAATCCCACGTGTACTACTTCAGGGCTGAAAGTGAATATACATTTGAAAGGTAAGTTTGTCTTCTGTGAGAGGAAATTTTTGTTCAATTCCAGGAGTGTTTTTCGGAACAAAGTTAATAGATGTAAATTTTAATAAATTGGTTCAGTAATGCAGGAAAGTAGTTCAGCACAACAGGAGAAAGAACCTGTCAAAATTATAAGAGACATTTTAAACCTGATACCACTAAAATCAAGTGATTGGTTTTGATGATGTGGAAACTGTAACAGTAATCACTGCAAAACCTTGAACTATCCAGTCAAAATTGATCAAGCTGGCTGTATGGGGAGCATTAAGTCTCAGACTTCATAGAGTCAGAATGGTTTTTGTTGGAAGGGACCTTAAAGATCATCTAGTTCCAAACCCCCTGCCAGGCGCAGGGATACCTTTTACTAGACCAGGTTGCTCAAAGCCCCATCTAACCTGGCCCTCACAAAGTATGTGAACAGATTACAGGACTTCGCAAGAGCTCTTCAGAATAGCTTTGCTCCCTCTAGCACAACAGCATGAAAAATCCACACTTTAAATAAAATTCCAATTTTTCACAGAAGCAGCTGTTCCTACTCCATATTTATGCCACTTCACCATGTAATTTTTACACTTCCCACTGAATTTCAGATACATGGAGAGCCAGGGAAAAGGTACTACTCCTCCTAATTTGTGGTTTGCGGTTGTTCATACTAGGAACTAATTTAAGTCTTTAATATGAAGCACTAAAATGTCAAAAATCCCAAAATTCTCATCAAAGAAATTTATTTTTAAGTTTTAGCCATGTCAGTCTAAAGCTATAAATAAAACATTGTGGGAAAGAGGTGATAAATGAAAACACAAAATCCCTTTCTCAGTTCTAGGAAAAAGAAATAGATATTGCAGCTAAAGTACATTTTTTCCACTCTCAAATTAAGAAAAAAGGTTTGGTGTCTGCAGAGCAAGTAAAATCACTACTAAGCTCATGAGTTTTGGGTCCCACACCTGCTGCTTATTCTCTCTAAACCTCCTTTCTGTAGTGGCAGTCATTTGGATCCTCTTCACTTAAGATAGAAGTTAAGTAGCAAGTAAGATGCTCCTGTAGACACAGAAAATAAAAGTGTACAAGTAATAGCGCAGACCATATCTTTCAAGAAATCTTCCCTTGGGAATTGACCATTCTTTTGTTTGTGTCCCTCCTCGTGCCTCCTCACAGATGGATGGAAGTGATCCGAAGTGCCACCAGCTCTGCCTCACGCACCCGAGCTCTGAGTCATAAAGAGCCTCATGCCTATTGATGGCTTAAGAAGCCGCCGTGTTGATTGTCCAGCAGCTGCTGATTTTCTAGAGGACATTTGAAACTTTTCTCTCTCCATGTTTAGGAAAACTTGCGATTTGGTAAAAGAGGAGAATAAATATGGTTTTGCAGAAACTTTCACAATTCATCAGCAAAACTGTTTAAGTTCTCTGTATATTCAAACTAGCTTACCATCATCCCAGTGGCTGCAGTTCGTTTCATGTCTTGTATTTTGTCATTCTGTGCTGTTTTTAGCTTGTGCCAGTATTAAAATATTGTCCTTATTAGAGTGCCAAATGCCAAAAGACATTTTGTTGCCTCAAAGATTGCACCTAAAAAAACCCCAGATGACTGAAATCTGAAAACTTTCTCCTCTGAGGCAAACACTTATTTCTTCTCTTTTCATAAAAATATATTATTTTTTTTACCATGTTAATCTCTAGACTGCTGGATTTCTAAATGTAGATGGACTTTCACAGTATAGAATATAATTACATATACAGCAAGCAGTCTAACAGGAATGAGATAACTTTCAGATTTCATGGTTTTTTTCCCAGTCTTTCTACATTTAATCAGCAAGGATTTACTAATTTTCTATCTTTAAAAAGAAACAGTTTACAGCTCATTCTCATTTCCCTTTGGGGTTACAAATCCATGTGGTATAAATAAAGTATAGGATTCTTATCTAACCATTTTCTTGGTGCGAGTTGACCAAGTTATCTGTTGGCTTTGAAAAGTGAATACTACTTGCAAGATGAAAAATTTTTAAAATAATCCAGTGCAATATTATTTGGGCTGTTAATGTACTGTGAATGGTATGTACAAGAAGAAATTAAAGGCTGTGGTGACATTCTGCTGTTTGTTTTAAGAACTTGAAAGAAAACCTGTATGCTACGAGAACCACAGCTATTTGTGATTCATTTGTAGAGCGTTTCGGTAACTAAATTGCTCTAAGCTGAAGGTACTACTGAAGCCTCAAGTTTTCATCCTGCTTGCTACACATCCCAACCTGACTTTCAGTTTCTTGTTGGAATTTCAGTCTCTCCCTATCTCTCCTGGGGCTCAGTAGACAGAGAGCAACTGCTACAGCCTGCAGCAGAACTACCCATTTCACATATCTGGCTGACAGCAGCTAGCACAGCATTTTGGATAAGCTGGTGGCCCACTTAGAAGGTTGGCAGCACTACGTCTACTAGTCTTAGATGCTTTTCCTTGTGTCTTAAGAAACACTTTGTCATGAGGGTGATGTAAAACTTCCATTATTGGAAGTTTGATGTGCTGGTAACACATCTATCACCATTACGGGCCTTTGAGGAAACATGGTGCTAGGCAGAGGGGGCCTGAATGTTGATCTGGGAAACGAAGCAGGGGCAATTCTACCCCTACTTTTTCTTCATCTAGCTCTTTGCTTTGTTAATGGCTTACCTGTGTGCAATGTATAGAACAACTTGTTACAGCTTTGCTCACAACAAAAGGGAATAAAATACCTCACAATACTGTTGTATATATTCCTGTTTCAAGATAGTAAAGCTTTCTTTGTATTACCCCCGACTCCAAACAAAGCTACACACATACCTCCATCCAAGAAGAGGATGGACTCCTAACCCCTTAGGACAAGCAGCAGTCCCCATGGCCAAATCAAAGCGCATCCTAACAAAGGAAAAAACTAGTTCACTGTACTTCCTTCAGCTGCAGGTAACGCCTTGGGCAGGATGTGTTACAGTTGCTTTTTTCCTTAGCTATTGCCCTTGATTCTCAGTACCAATGCAATAATCATACCTACCCCACAGCATCACCTCTGGCTATGATACGCTGAAGGACAAACTTAAAAAGTAGGCAGAAAAATCTGAAACCCTTTTTCCCAGTTGCAGGCCCCACTGCCTTGTCCATTCCAAACCTGTGCCCCTGCTCTGTAGTGCCAAAGCGAGTTCAATCACCTCAGTGAACCAGTAATGTACAGGAACTACGGTGCTTCAGGAGTGACCAGGAATGTGAACAACAATCTCTGTAGTGAGGAAAAGAGGACGTGGCATAGATGAACAATAACCCGAGCTGCAGCCTTATGGATCTGGTAAAACAAAGCTGAAGAAACAAGAGCATGAAGTTGCTATGAAGTAAAAGACGGCAGATGTGATCCCTCCAAAATTATTACTGAGCTGTAAAATAGTATCTGCAACACCTTACAAGCCAGTCAGGGCCCTACATCTGCTCTTTAGAATTGGTATCCATAACAGTGAGAAGATTATTTTTTTAATGGAAACTATATTGAGAGCCATGCCTTTAATTCAGCCAAAACTGAATTTTAGTTTAGATCCCTGGGGCTTGTTGGATAATCCTCATTACTGCTATCTGCTGCAGAAGTTTATTCTGAGCTTTCAAAAGATATAAGGTAAACACCTTTTCTCACTATGTTGCATTTTCACACAAAAGTAAATTTGGAAAATAAGGTAAAGCTCAAGATATAGTGCTATTTATCATAACAGCAGAGACCAAGCTAGGCTGTTGATTCAACTCCAGAGTATCCACCTGATTCATCGTTTTCACCTTTTTGTATTATCTTTTCCCTACAGAAAAAAAGGTTCAAGTAAGATTTTTTTCCTTCTCTACCAGTGTGATTTTTTACATCCTTTTTTTAATGGAACCATGTGAAGTGCTGTCAACTTTGTTAGCATTGGTTTAGTTCTTTATTCCCAAGGTTAACCCAAAACAGAAATCATGGTAAGAGAGTAAAATCAACTGTGACAGCTGTATCTTGCTATTGGACAAAGTCCATGTGTGTGAATAAAATTCAGTGTATAGAAAGCTGTAATATACAACCACTTATTTTTAACCCTGATTCACATCATATTGCTGCCTGTTTAGCCAAGCAGGGCCTGCAGACAGGCAAGGTCACTGAGTGCTGGGTCAATAGCCATGACTAAACACGCCACTCTCAGCAGCAGGAAAACCTCAGACACGTCACTCCATGAGATTTACTCTTGGTGTTGTTATTATTCACTATGAATAGGTGCCAGTTTCAAATAACAAACAAAAACAAAACAGAAACTTTACTGCCATTGGAGGTTGCACCACACACAATGGGATCAGGAAAGCCTGGACTCCTGTGGACTTTTTTTCCACAAGACTACGCATCTCCACCATTTATCTGCTGTCTAATTTAACCTTCATTAAGATGTATTTATTAATATACCTCAAGCCTAACTATTTTCAGAAAATTTTAATTAAAAAATGTTGACACCTCAATGCCTTTGTAAATTCAGCTGAAAGCAGCCAAAAACAACAGACTGAAAGACAAGCTGGCAGGTAGAGGAAAACATACTGTGATTGCAGAAATCTTGGTAAGTCTCTGACTAAAGAAAAGAGTAAGAAAAATTTGTTTTAGAGAAAAAAATCAGGAGTAATAGCCTACCATTCCATCAGCCAAGAACAAAACAAAGAATCATGACCTGAAAACCCCAACTTTGACCATTCTGTCTTTTTAGACAGGATCAATTACATCATCTTCTCCCTCAAAAGCAAGCACGATTATGTACATCTAGGCAACTCCAGTTGTTAGAGCACATGGACATCCTCTCTGCCCTAGGGGCACAGAAAATATGGTAGGAGAAAAGGAATAATTTGCCATGTGCCACACATACAGTTTTTAGCAGCTGAAAATAGTAATGAAGTATAATTTCAGGTGTGCAGCTCTTTGTCACTAGTTAAAGGTTAAACCCTTAGGGGTTGCAATTTGATGTGAGCGCTTCATCAGTTTCACTTGGCTGGCAGGATGGGGATTACAAAGGGGGTTTTAAAGCGTTGCCATCTGTAAATGGTACAAATTCTGAGATGATTACCACTAAAAACTGAACACCAACTTATAAATTTTCTGCTTACCATTACTAACACAAGGGCAATAACTGCGCTAGAAAACCTCAAGAACAACCCCTCTTGGGAAGGGATCCCGAATCTCACTTTACTGACCACTCAGGTGTCAACATTTCATTAAACTTTTCCTTCTTTATTTCTAGGTCATGTAGTTTACGAGGAGGTTTATTATGTTGGTGTAGAGTGACAGAAGTAAAATTTAAATACACTGCTATAAACAGGCAGCAGCATTACAGAAAACAAGATATACATTTTCATCGCCCTCTGTAATCATGTTTTAATTGTGGCAGGAAACCATTACATACAATTTGTCTATGGCATGTGCTCAGTGCAGTTACTAGCACATATGCAAAACACAGTTAAAAACAACAACCAGGTTTGTGCTAATACCATAAGCTCCTCCCTAGCAGCTTACAAAAACGATTAGTGATTGCCCTGATCCTTGATTTACACCTGTGCTTATCAGCACTCCAGATAATATTCCAATGGTGACATTTTCTGAGAGCAATAATGCCTGTCCTTCAAAGTAAGGTTAATGTAAAACTACTACAAACCACGTTGTTTAAAAACTAATACGGAACATCACGTAAAGTACTGAACGAGAAATTGCACAAGTACATTAAAAGCACAATTAAAGGCAGAAGAAGGGGTGACGGTGGCTATAGTAGGATGTGAACTCGCTCCGTGCCAGTTGCTTTTCAGTGAAGTGCCAATGCCCCCAGCCCTACCTTTCCCCTCCACCTGCCCCTCCTGCACAGCAGGGGCAAAAACACCCCACTTAGTCTGTTCCATAATAATTGGTTCATCTGTCTGTACCCACACAGGCACACACAGAATGTTTGGAGCTGCAGAGGAACCGCAGCACCTGGAGAAGGAACTGCTTCATTATTACACCAAAAGCATTCTGTGCACTAGTGATCATACCATCATCCTTCAGTAAACTGGCCATCAACTACAAAGTGCAACTGCAAGGAAAATAAGGTTAAAAAAAATAGATGACACATCTGATACTTACAGTTTTTAAACAGTGAGTTTATTTACTGCCTAATCATTAAATCCCTGACAAATAAGCAGTTCTACTAATTTAAATGTTTGCATAAATAGAGATAGCTTGTCATTTAGTATAGTCAAGACTGCATGAAATACTACCTGCACAGAAAAATCATCAGTGCAACATTGTAACACAGACATGTTTTTAGAATGAAACAACCTTTCAAAAATATCAGCATACTTCTTTTTCTCTGAGAAACCAAAGCGGTGCTTCTTTCAAATGAAGCTTCTTTTCTGTTACTAATATAGACCTGATTTTTAAAGCACCAATACTTTTCAATAGCAATTGATTGTACTTCTACATTCAAGATACAGCACATTTGTTTTTTCAGTGAATCTCAGTTTAAGATAGTCTATATTTAAATAATCTATATATTACATATAAAAATACACATCTCTACCATAAATGAGGTCTTGTCTTCTTCTAAATGCCCAAGTCTTTTGGCCAGCTGCCCTCACTGCAGGTCTTACTCATCTTAAGCTCCAACACATTCATCAAGCAAATTCTGCCACCATCTACTCAGAGAAGTATTTCCTCAACATACAGTCCTGGAACACAACTAAAATGTAACTCAAAACATCTATGTATAACTTTTCAAATGAGTGTTCAAAAAGTGTACCTTAGAATTTGCTGATTGAGAAATTCTTAACCCTTAACAATCAAGCCAGAACCATAAATTTAACTTCCTCACTACGTCTCAGAGTTCTGTCCATCTCCAAGTAAGCTTGCTTAATTTAATTTCCAGTCCTTACATTAACAGATGACTAGGGAATAGCTTATGTTGATCAATTTGTATTTCCAGTGCAAACACACCTGTTGATTTCCATGTGCTTTGACACCACACAGATCTACTGAAGGGCTGAATGTTCTAATATTGAGACATCAACAGGCGAATTTCCCACTGTGCCATATTCAGATGCACATTTCACAACAGCAGTGCTAAATTTGTTTCCTCAAAGGTGAGCCTATCCTTAACACTTAAGAGCACACAAACCAACATAATTAAAGATATTAAACAAAGAGGAGTTATAAAACATAGCTCAAATTTATGCACTGTTCAATTTATCTTAAATTCCCTTAGTCATAAAGGAAAGCCATTAGCTCATTAGCTGGCAAACGTGCTGTGTCCAAGAGCATGGCCACAAGATGAACACACACATTCACTCATTTCTTTCAACTTGTTTCAACCTGGGCAGAAGCTTCCTAGCTCTGTTTGCAAGACAGTGTCCTCTTACTGTTAAATTCTTAAATTAATAAATTAAGGCTATTAATATGCATAGACTAAGGGCTACCATGGAGATATGAAGTCCTGCAAAGAGACCTCACCAGCTTCCAGAATGTTTAGCAAACCTGAGCCTTTTTGTATCAAGGCAGATAGATATGCCAATACTTTTCAATGTTAATCCTTTCTGTTCCAAAGCTCCTATCTATATTAAGAAAAAAAAAAAAGGAAGGAAAAAGAAAATGAATTAAAGATGTAAGTTGCCTCACTGTCCTCACTGTCATGCAAAGCATAAAATTGTCAAATTCTTCATTAAAAAGAAGGAAAAAATGCTCTCTTAGCTACTGGAATAAGAAGCACCTGAATACAGTCTTGGTGAAAGAAACCAAGGTAAACCTCACAGTAATACTGGGGGGGGGGGGGGGGGGGGAAATAAAAATAGCAGCTACCTAATCGACTGTTCATGTAACTAATGAACTAATGTTACTATCTCCAAGATCTACAAAGCCTGATGTCAGCTATCTAAAAGCCTTTACAGGAATAGTGGAAATGTCAAAATTCAGAATTTTCAAGAAGTAACTTTTCTCTGGGTAATAAGCAAGCTAGCACAAGGACTAGCACATAACACTTGACCTCAGTTTTGCAGCCTTTGTGTCCAATGTCTGTCAGTTTTGGTAAAGAGATGCACAGATCGAGGCAGCGAGACCGAATATTGCATCTGTGGATAATTTTTCTTCTATGCTGCAAAACATTAATTTTAATGATAAAAATAGGCATGATGAAGAAATACTTGCCACTGCCTCAGAGCCAACACCTTAATGAGATATTTCAGAAGAGATGAAGGGAATAAAGATTTATTTGTGCGAGCACTGAAACATGTTCAGATGAAAAAAAGATTGTATCTGAATTTCACAAGCTTCACAAATATCTGCTACTAAAATTGAACAATAGACAGTGTTCAGAATTTGCATTGGCACAATTTAAAACCGAAAATATGAAAGAGTTCATTCTTTAGGAAACCAAACAATTTAAATTTAAAGCTTCAAGAGGCAAGGTGTATGAAATTTAAAACAACCATTATAAGAAAGCCAAGCTCAGAATATAGATAAAACGGATGAAATATTGGAGAAACAGAATAAAATTATGTCTGTACTGAGGTACGAATAGAAGATTCCATAGTACAGGATTAACTCTTTCAATGGCAAATACTTCACATACAAAAATCAAACCAAGATTCACTTATCACATAATTCAAACTTTACATGTAATAAAGGCAAGGCAATACTCAATTATAGCCTGTCAAATATTTACCCCACTAACATTATCTACAAAAGCACTTTACCATTTTGTACACAGTGATTCCTTATGCACGTTGAAAGGCTTTCCGTTAAAAAAGACATTATATACATATCTGTATACAATTCCAACAACCATGCTCCATCTCCCAATGGAATTCTTAAAGCAAGATACCTGAGGTTTCTCAATATCTTCAATTTCTCTATCACAAACCTAGATATACATTTCAGATTTTACAAAAGGACACCTCCCTGGAATATGTGCATTATCATTTAAAAAAATTATAGCTTTATAAGGAGCTGAAAAAGACTGCCTCCGTCAAAAATACTTGATTTTCACTCTTGCACATTTAGGAATGTCCTTCCACCAAAGGACTTTCCAGAGACTGAAAGGCAGAACAACATTAGAGTGCGTGCCTTCAATGCAGACACTGTGGGATCTCTGTTGTCTTAGAAAAGTCAGGAAGAGTATGTCAGTAGGATGAAGAACTTCCTCCAGCTAATGAATATCTGAAAAGGAAAATAAGTAGTTATTGTTGTGACTTTCAGAAAGGCATTCTACAACAAGCAGCAATGAGAAGTTATTCCATTTTAGGCTGCTGAAGTTCCAGCCTTTTTCCTTGCACAAGGACACTGACCACCGCTACCACACTTTAAAGAAAGAGCCATAGAGGTGAACAACATGTGAAATACATCCTGTTAGAGTATCACTGCTTTCCTAACAAACAGCAGCAACCTGTGTTTAAGTGTGTTACTGAGCAGTATATAATGATGTAAGAACTCTGTACAGTGGGGCAACATTCAGTGATTCCGACTTTCCTACTTAGTGAGTTTACATCATAATCTTTTCAAACTATTACTGGGACAGGAAACCTGAAATTCTTGATCTAAGCAGATTCTTAAGTCATTCAAGGAAAGAAGCACACAGTTTAATCACATTAAGTTTTCAGTAAACTTTTTCAAACATCCGAGATCAAAACTGGAGGGAGAAGGTAACCGGATTCACTCAAATTACTGGGCAGCCTGAGGGTCCCGATTAATTCATTCAGACAAGTTTGCAAAATCCAAGTCTAACTAATCATAAAAGGAATGAAAATGTTATCACGAAATGTTGTTGAAAACCTATTTTCAGGAATTAGCCAGCAAACTGAGAGGCTATTACAAGTGGATAAAATGAAGGACTTAACGTAACACAGTGTAATCCTGTAGCATTCAAACAAGAAGGAACTATCTTTTCAGAATTTGACTAGCTCCAAAAATAGTTTTTTCCACAAGGGAAACCTACTAAGCTATGGAATGGTTCAAACTCATTTTTAGTAGGGTATCATGCCACTCATTTCTTTCACTCCCTTGCTGGAAGGAGTGGTAGTCACAATCCCAATACTAGCTGAATATCGCCCCTGAAAAGAAGAAACAGTTCACCCATCAACAACTATTCTCTATGAATAACCCTTTATCTCCTTCAAAAAGAATGAAGTGCCTGCCTCCACTGTTCTAAGACATTACAAACAAGAAAAACAGTAGCAGTCCAAGGAAGCATAACAGAAGGAAAACAAAATGCTAAATAGGTATATAAAGGGTTCTGACATCTTTCTCTTAGGACAAAGATGATGACTGTTCCTGTCAGGACAGGAACAAGATCATCCCCAGCATCCCCAAAAGTGCCCATGTCTGGGCACTGTCTCCAAATGGTCATTTTCAGCTTCAATTGCAGCATCAAGTCTTTGAGGTTCCCAGTTCCAGGAAGGTCCTGTACCAGACTGATAGAAATATGACACTGAAATATTGAGCTGATGAAAGACTGAATTCAATCTTGAAACCCCTGATGGAAACAAACTGAGATGGAAGCTCAACTCTTTTAAGTCTGCCAGGATCAACTGAGACAGGACAGGACATCTACCATTAGGAGTAACTGTTCAGCACTAGAGATGCTGACTGGGCTTCAAGCAACAAACACGATTGCTTTGCAAATATCTTGGCATTTTTTTTACTGAATGAGAAAATGTCAGCCTGGCAACCCTCTGCTTTAACTTCAGAGGTGGTATCAAGGTCTGGTTATAGACAGTGTAAAAGAGACAGCTGCTCAGAATGATCTTTTTCAACATAGTAGTCCATGATTAATCATTGCAATGAGTTTTTTCTAGTACCAAGCAATCCTTCCTGGATGGTGTAAGATTCACAACAGTTATGGGCTCCTGGATTCAAGGCTGCATTTAAAGCCTCTTCAGGGAGCAATTCTGAAATTTATATCCATCATATTTTCTTGTGTAGTATTTAAAAGAACAGAAAATTGAGTGTTTGGTAAGAATATATTCCTAACTGAGGCAGTTAGAAAATCTCATATGAAATTTGGCCTTCTGAAGTAAGTTGGTTTTGGAGATGTCACCAAAAGCCCATACATACTGTCTCTAATGAATGAACAAGGAACTACTGACTCTGTGACTGAAAGAAACACAGACCAACTGAACAGTCAATTTATTCAGGTGTGTAAAAGAAACTAAGAGTGACACAGAGTACTCTCTGCAACATACACCCAAACACTAAGAAAGCCTGTGTGTCCCTTATGTGAACTGCAAAGGGAAAAGGCTGTCCAGTCTCATTTGACACACAATATGCCCACCAACAGGATGAATATGCATATGTGCTATCACCTGAAGCTAGAAGTTAGAAGTACTGATACGATTGGATTTTTTTCTAGTAATCAAAGGTAATTGCACAACCTGCAACCACAAGTGGTTTCCTTCTCTATTAGAAATAGAATTAATTCTTCCAGTCTTACACAAGTCAAATATTTGTAGAATCAAACCCACAGTGAAATAGTTTCATTACCTCTGAAGCCTCTGCACAAGGTGTGACACCATGTTATCTGCAATGCCTGGACAAGCCTCTTCAGCTAAATAAATAGCCTTTCTCAGTTCTTCTATGGAATCTGTGTTACCACCACACACTTCACTCTTTTCTTTCAACTGGAAGAAAACCAGGAAGAAATATATTAATAAGATATTCATAAATATTCCTATATACAATATACTGCAGAGGCTTGTTTGGAAGCGACCATCAGGGTTCACAATGTCAGGATTTGACTTTCATCATACATCTTCACATACCAAAGACTTTTTTTCATCCCGAAGTTAGTCATTGTGGTATTTATCAGGATGTCATTCATCGTCACAAGTCTTCAATCTTCACACATCCTTTTCAGCATGCTCACAGTCAAAAATTATGAGAAAGTATCCCAAGATATTTACCTGTAGCTGTTTGGCTTCAAGATGTGCTTCTTATACTTACTTTATTATACATACTTGCACACCTATAGCTTCTACATACACTGCAGGAATTTTATCAACTTTTTGACATAATCACATCTTCATATATTTGTCTTTCCCTTCATACATTCTTTTTTAGATTTGTTTTTAAGTATTTGGGAAAAATATAAAATATAAAATTCAGAGAGGGAACAAAATACAGTTTTCAACACTGAAATTCAAAAGAAGTTCTTGCTGATCTGGTCCACAGCCATATCTTGGAACTTAAAATTTGTAATAGATGAATATATAAAGCAGTGTCAAAAATAAAATGCTGTAATCCAAACACTTACACACCTTTTTCATGTTCACTGCTTTAGGCTAGTATGGTTGATGTTACTACCATCCATATGAAGTACTGTTAGAAGTAAACACAGATCTCAAAAGCAGACACACATGAAAGCAAAGGGCAGAGCTAAAACTTAACACATCAAGTTCAATATGGGTTGTAGCAACTTTACGTGTCATTCATTATATTTTTCATTTTTTTTCAGAGACGTAAATCTTTCAATTGTTAAGTTTTAAAGCAATAACTTACCTCTGCAAATAAAGGGGATATAACCGTAGACAGACATTGGGATAGGGGTCTCTTTGGGATATCCTTTTCCTTTAAAGAAAACAAAATTCTGACCAACTTATTTTTCTGTATAAAAGTATCCTCATTGTATTCTAATTAAAGACAAACATGCTACCCTTTATGAAAAATCTGTTTCAATATATGCATATATATATATATATACAAAAGGCTGAATTCAAATTTGAGGCTGTACCACCTCAAAGACATGCAAGCTCTAAATCAGAAGGGGAAGAAAACCCACAATCCTATTTAGCATGTACTAACTCACAGACATGCTGATATTTACTAGGTTCCTCCCATATGATACAATATTATTATTCTATTTGTCCAGGCACATTCTATTCTTTGCTACATCGTAGTCTTTTTCCCTAAAAGACCAAAATATCGTCCCAAAAACTAGTTTTCATTTACCATACAGAAGGAAGATTTTAAAAATACAGTATTGCCTGGTCTTCCTCCAGTGGTAATATTTCACAAACTAGAGAAATATTAAGGTATGTATTTTGCCAACTACAGAAAAAGGGCACATTTACAGAATACCCAAATTTCAAGACTTACTCAAAATCTTTTGTGAAAGGCAAGTGTAACACATACATTTTTAGCAAAAGTTTTGAAAGTTTCACAATTTAAATGCTTTTAAAGGCATAAAATAAAAATCACCCCACTAAATTATTAAAGTAAGAATTATCTCCTTGTTTTATGAAGTCAATACTTTGAGCACCTTGTTTCTTTGCAACTCCAAAGGCTGGGCTGCTCCATTCTCTAGATTCTTGGGGTCTTTTTCTCTTATTGTAAAGATCCACTCCTCTGAATCACTCCCACCTGAAGCCTGACCATCTGCTTCACTTCAAGGGAAGGGAAAAAAAGAAATACATAGATTTTATTACCTACACCTTACCTATTGATGTTCATTTAATATACATGCTAAACATAACAACTACAGTCAAGACCAAGATCAGATTCTATTATGCAGGTCACTAAGTATAAAGACAAGTATGAAAAGTAATGTAGTTTATCTTTTGGGTAAACTAAGAAAAAAATTAAACAAAGATACTTCATTAAATGTAAGGAAGTAAGGATGTAAATTTCCCAAGTTCCATTAACAAATAACATGAAGTGTTTCATTGCTATTTGAAAACTGGCTTTAGCAGAGTACCTCAAATCATTAGGGAAGAGGGGCAGAGAGGAGTGCAGGGATTAGAATTAGAAAACTAATTCACTTTTTTTGCTTAGAAAAATAGCTAAGACACTAGCTTGGAACACCTTTGTGGAAGACCATTCATCCCCAGTCCATTAGCAAGGCAAATTTTCCATTTAAAAAAAATTGGCTTAAAAATACAGATACACAGTGGCTTTAATAAACTACATTACCATCAATCAATCTTTTGCCTCACTGTGGATGGTACAGGAATTTTTTCAATAACTCCTGCTAAGTTAAAAGAACAAAAATATTTATGCTAACACTAATCAATCACTGTGACACATTTCTCATCTCACTACTATAAATATCCTAAGTTCGTTTCTTTCTGATTTGTGAATTAAGCATGATCTGCAAGAAAACCACCGACTGAAAGGGCATCTAGTGGCCATTGTATAAAAAGTATTTAGTGCAGCCTACCAAGTCAAAAACCACGTGACCAGTGTAAGAAAATTCTCCAAGATTTCTGCTTGAAGTCATATAGAACATCTGTCTGTCACTGAAAGAGGCAGGTCTACCTTCCTTAAATACATTAGCTCTAGCAACTTGATCCAACAGAAGAAATATTTATTGATTTGAAAAATTAGTATTCCAGCGTGCCAAATCAACTCACTCTTTTATCACATCTAATGCAAGGAGTGCTGTGAAAGCAGAGGAGGGCTTAGACAGAATGATAAATTGTCTCACAAGCCCTCAATAACAATTCTAGATCCACTACTCTCCTATACCAAGCTATCAAAGTTGGTCTGATATTCCACAGGAACAGTGAACTGTAATCTCAAAGTTCTGTTAATAACTGATCTGAGAACAGTTTTAGGACTAGTAACTAAGCTTCCAAATTAGCCTTGATTTGGGGCTCAAACTGTGGTCACTGGAAGGCATGAAGCCACTATTAATGTAAACAAATATAAAGCTGTAATGTCACCCAAGAAAAGAACAGCCTGATGTTTGCCATTAGCATGTAGCCTGGAATTTCAGAGAATAGTCATGTTTTCTTTATTATGAGCAATTTAATGCATTTGTGAATAAATTGTGGCAGCCTCTTCACTTGATTTTCATTTGCACAGTGCTACTTGGCTTTGCAGTGTGAGATCTGCTTGCACAACAGCTGGCCTTATGTCTAGAAAGAACCCTAGACCCCACATAAAAGAGAAGGTAGTATAGAATATGGGCCAGAAAAATTGTTCTCAGTGACTGTTACTTGCATGAAATCCCTTGCAATACTGAAATTAAGATTTTGTTAGTTTACCAAGACTGCTAGCTGAAAAGCTAAAAATAACAGAACACAGGGATGTATGTGCTAAAAATAACTATTTGGCTCCTGTATTTACAAAGGATATTTTACAGACTCCTCAAACTTACGTATCTGAGTCATCAGAACTGGAGTCATCATGACTTTGTTCAGACTTCCATCTCTTGTGCCTATCAATGAGGTCAGTCAGATAAGAAGTTTTCTTTGAGTTTCGTAAAATGAATTTGTGTTTTAAGAGCTCTTTTGCAGTAGGTCTCTTAAAAAAAAAAAAAAGAGAAGGTTTTTTTTAATGCATTTGAGAGTGTTAAGTGACTCACTATAAAAACGCAAAGAAATCCAGACTTCAGTCTTGATACAAATGAGATTTTAAATACATACAGTATCTAAAAAAAAATACATGTCACATATGTCACACTGTATTAGAAAAGATGAAAAGCACTCATGTAATTCATATAAACCAGTCAAGTTCAGTTCTCTACTATATACTGACAAACAGATGAAACTCACAAAGCTTGGGTCCTTGTTTAAGCAGGCTTCAACAAATTCTTTGAGGGATTTACTGAAGTTTCCTTCCAGCGTTGGTGGATTGTTCTTAGGAATGAGGAATAAAACCTTCATTGGATGTAATTCTGAATGAGGTGGCTCTCCTTTTGCAAGTTCTATGGCTGTTATGCCTAATGACCAAATATCTGCCTGTAAGAAACAATGCTTTTAACATTAGGTTGGAGAAAGAGAAGAAACACTGTTGGCTTGCTATCCTAGTTTAACCCAGCATCACACAACTGCTTGCTCACACTATCCCCCAACTGGATGGGGGCAAAGGAGGTAGAGAATTTGAAGGGTGAAGGTGAGAAAACTTGTGGGTTATAAACAGTTTAACAACTGAAATAAAAGGACAATAAAAATAAACAGTAATGAAGAAGAAAATAAAGAGAAATAAAACCCAAGAAAGGCAAGTGAAGTAAACGGAAACAACTGCTCACCACCAAGTGACAGATGCTCAACCGGTCCCTGAGCAGTGGACCCCACCCCACTGTCCCCCTAGTTTTATTACTCAGCATGATGCTATACACCATGGGCTATCCCTTTGGTCAGCTGTGATCAGCTGTCCCAGCTGCGTCCCCTCCCAACTCCTTGTGCACCATCAGCCTGCTCACCGGTGGGGTGAAAAGCAGAAGAGGCCTTGACTCTGTGCAAGCACTGCTCAGCAACATATAAAACATCCCTGTGTTATCAATACTATGTCCAGCACAAATGCAAAACACAGCCCCATACCAGCTACTGTGAAGAAAATTAATTCTACCCCAGTCAAAACCAACACACTTGTAAAGGTAGATGTTTAAGCTTTACTGTAAATAATTTCATAAGTAAATTGGTTCTATGTGGCCAACCACATAAAATAAACAGCATAAAAATGTTCTAATAAGCAGATTTTTAAAACTTTTTGAAATCAATACTATTGCAGTTATAACTGGTCTTGAAACACAGATATTTTCAAAAAGCAGTGGTAGAGTTTTTATAAACTAGCATTTTATCTATCATAGTCAAGCACACTACGTAAGCATGGGTCAAGTTTCAAATATTTACATACAGGAAAACATTATAACATGCACAAGATTTTTTCTAAATATGTATTAGCTAGTATAACCATCAGAAATTTAATAAATTAGGATGTAACTTTCCTGTGGTTTAACAGTATCTTATATATGACTCTTACTCACAGACTAGAGAAATGCAGTCTTGAACAGTATTATTCAACTTTTTCAGCCCAAGTTTTGGTCCAACTAGCCTCTGAAAGTTTTCATCATCAAAACATGTTACTCTTTTCAGTGAATGCTGTCTCTCTCAACACAAATCCTATTGCAATCGGCCTGAAGTAATGTGAAGTAACTCATTATAATTCTCTGTGTTCAGCTGAAATCACACACCCAAAAGTCAAGAGAATGGATGAATAAATCCATCAAAAAGGTGAAAGAATACCAATTAAAAATTGTTATGTTTTGGTTTTTTTCTGTTTCTTTTTAAGTGAAAACAGAACAAAGACTTATTCTCAGGAAAACAAGAAAGATCTGATGTGAACTGTTTGGTTTTACTCCCAAACAGACCATTTGGAACTTTGCTATGTTGTAAACAGTAGAGATTTCATTTAACACTGCTGTCCTTACTAAGTATCCCCCAAATCCACCTGTGTCTGCCCCATTGATACGCATAGTTATCTTTGACTAACTCATACAGGACCACAAGCTGATAGCTGCAATGTACACATCCATTCTGCCATCACAGCTACAAGGCCTGACTCAAAACAATCTCCTCCTTCCTTGTCCAGACAGTATTCTACTGTTAAGAGCTTACTTACTTAATTTTACAAGTAAGTATGAAAAAAAAAATTAGACTCAATTAGCATACCATTGAATTTATGAAATGACATTTTGTTAGCACATTACAGGACAGTTACTGAGCACAAAGGATTACATAAGCACATGAGCCCTGAGTTTCATTTATCTTTATAAGTGCATTGTCAGCTAAGTTGTCCTCAAGTCTGCGAGTAACTTCCCTCTAGCAGAAAAGCTTTCCTTGGTTATGAAAGAGAAATGTCACCTGGGAAGATGAGTCTTAATGTTAACTACTGAGTATTATTATTTCCAACTTATTCAGAATTTCAGTTTCTTAAGAGGAAAGTGTTAAAGCCATATAAATGGATAGATTTTCTTCTGCCAGACTTTCACTCACAGGTGGAGCATGTGTATATAACATAAGTATAAACATCAAATTTACATGTGTATGAGTGCATAGATATCCACTCATATACATACATATGTATATAAATACTTCCTTTTTTCCTCTTATAACTCTCTATTGCTAGTGACCTTCCTCCACAAAAACTAATGAAAAAGTTCACCAACTATGGTTGTACACTGAGTTCTTTGAAGTCCAAGATGGGTTTTGGAAGCCTGTTCCTGTTGAAAACTCCTCCAAATTCCTCCGGAACCATATCCTCTCCTTTCACAGATAAAAAAGGATCTCATAACAGTAAGTAGTAATCACACGTGTCTCCAAGTTTCTAGGATGCGCTTGACTGTGTCAACGAAACTCCAGAACAAGCACAAATTAGTCCTCCAAATGGAGAGGGATAAGCATGACCTTCAGAAGTGATGGCACTATATCAGCACTAAGTTTTACCACGTTATGATTTTTACAGTTTCAAATCTTGAATAAAAATTCTTCTTCCAAGTTCAAATAACAGTCAGCAAGTCACTGGTAATTATTATTTATTGCAGTACTGCCATAAGCCTCTCCTCTTCTAATTACTAAAATTCAGTCTGACTTTGAAGCTCTTATAAGTCAAAGAAAACAGGGTATGTGCAAGAGTAAACCATTTGAAAATTAAATATCTATTTTTCTATTACAAGTTACCTAGTATAAAGGACAGAGAACTAGATATGGGAAAACTGAAGCAGGTAAGAAAACCTGCTTTCAGACGAAGAAAGGAATCAAAACAGGAAGAACTATTGCCAAAAATCAGAGCACTGCCAAGCTTTTATTGGAACCCCTTACACTTGGGAACTAGGAGGATTCAACAGGGCCAAGAACAAAATGGAAATACAACAGCTACGTAATGGAACTTGCTTGCACCTCTCTGAGACGATGATACGAAGAGGACAGTCCAGCTTAAAACCTCTCAGGAATGGCCAGCTTATGGAAGGAGAATGAGATTAGCTCCGGATGTCCATGTTCTCACATATGCATAAGGCTATCCCAAAATCAACAGGCCTTCTCAAGTTTTTATTGCACAGCCAACTATTGCATGTGCAATTTAATCTGTTCTCTCAGTGCCAGAACGTGCACAGATGCATGTAAATATCTCTAGTTCATTCAAAACGTGAGCTGTGGCTTTCTAGAGAACTCATCAAGTATCCAAGACCTTTTTATGTCCATGTGGTCTGATGATGACCACTCTGCTAAATCAAAATCCGGTGTACAGATAAATTGGATATTAAACAGTAAACCTGCCCTGTATAGCATATCTAAAAGAACATGGTCAGGATAGCATAGACCTATGCAGCACATTCTTCCACAGATGAATAACAGCACTTTTAAACAACACTCACACTCACCAAATCCATATTCTTCAACAGTGTTGCTGAACACTGTTTTTTTCTAACAACAAGTAGAAGAATACTACCATTTTGTACATATTTGTTCTTTTCCACTTTTAAATAGGCAAAAATACTCATCAATAGGGTGGGATAAAAGGTGTATGTACTCATCAATACTGTATTATTTCTTGCCATCTGGATTGGCTTAATAAACTAGGAAACTTAAAGTTTGGATACAAATTAGGAAATCTTTCCTCACCAACAGCTTTTAGCTGCTAGGTATCATCTAAACACACACTCATCTAGACACAGCCAAAGTTATTAGCTACATTCGGAAGACCAACCTATGTAATTCAAGTTAGAAAAGGAGGGGACTTTGGCTAATACCTTGAAATACCTTACCTTTGAATCATACGCCGATTGCTTTATTACCTCAGGTGCCATCCAAAATGGTGTTCCCACAAAAGTGTTCCTCTTTATCTGCGTATCTGTTAGTTGTCCTGCTACTCCAAAATCTGCTAGTTTTACTTCTCCTTGTTCAGATAGCAATACATTAGCAGCTGGAATAAAAAAGAGGAAATAGCAGATATGAAGACATTTGACACTGTAAGGGTGTTCCCTTTTATTGCATGAGCTGTTCTAATATTCTTTCAATATAGTTAAAAAACAATTTACCTTTAATATCTCTGTGGATTTTCTTTTCTGAATGCAAGTAATCGAGTCCTTTGAGGATCTCCCTCAATATTGTAGCAATCTGGGTTTCATCAAGTGAGCCAGGTTCTAACTAGGAGATGCAAGGAATGTGTAAATATATTTTAAAAAGGGAGAAACAGAGAGAACAGAAATAACACTGTGACTATAAAAAGAAATTACTCCTTTTGTTATCCCTCAAAACCTCAGTTTGCTAACTTCACAATGTGAGACAAAATAGAATATTCTTTTTAAAAATACACAGTTCTAAACTAAGTGGCCCTGGTGAACAACATGCAAAGAAATAATTTATCTAAAACGGTTTTTAAAGTTTGTTAAAGGTGCCATAAGGACAGTTATTGCTTTGTGGTCAGGTCATGGATATAAACATTGCCTTTGAAAAGCATCTATACTGTAATCTGATTATTAACATTACATCAAACTTAGATATGCAACTCCACATCACCTATGTGGACCCTAGTCTCAAAGCCCAAGCAAGAAACTAAGACATATAAGGCACTACACCAATCACACAGTCTATGACTACACACTGCATTGGATTTTGTGAAACTCTCTAAACCACAACTCAAGACAGTAGACTGAAAGAATATTACATATCTTAAAATGTTAACTTTTTTCGTATAAAACTCAACGTATAAATCTGCTAATTGGTAGAATCAAAGGCTCCAAGTAATTATTTTTATTAGATAAAGTAGTAGTGGTACATGATCACAGAGCTCTTTACATCTGATATAAATTCTAAAAGTGAGAATACCACTAACTCTAAACAGACAGACGAAAGGTCACTACACTCAGAGAGGTTTCTTAACCAATAAAGGCATTTCAAGAGAGACAATGAAACTTTGTGTCCAACAATTAAGATTGGAAATATTCCAGTGTTCTAGTTTACTCCACAATAGCAGTCACTGAAGCACAATAAAAAGGTTCTATCTAAAGCTTTACTCTGTGAGAAGGAAAGCATTTCAGACAAAAATTAGAAGCAGCACATCCCTCAGAAATCCTCATCTATTACATAGGAACAGACATAGTATTTCATTTCATATTTGCTTTATCTTTGTAGCTTTAATTATAATATTTTTTGCTTTTCCTTAGCTTTCATAATACACGTGATATTACAACTCCCTGAAATCCACTTAGACATTCTCAAAGCTTTGCTCCAGCCAAGCTGCAAGCACCACTTCAAGACTTGGTAACATGATACATCTAACAGGGCAAAACCTTTTATGTCAGATGTCAGCTCAACTTAGTGAGGAGGAAGTTATTGAAAATAGACTGAGTCTGAGAATATTGGCACTTGTATCTCAGTCACAAACTTAAATTATACTCATAGTCGAACAACAATGTACAAAGGTGCATTAAATGTACTTTGTCTTGTGAGGCATGATTTTCAAAACAGCCAGTGCATATTCAAGTACAGAAAACACCAAGCTAGCATGACATGCCTACACTCAGAACATGGAATCCAAGGTGCCTTAAGTATGCAAAAGTGGTATCTGGAATCTGGTAGGACAATCTGCCAGTTGTCCTACCAGATTCCAGTTGAAAACCATAATGTGCATGTTAGAACTAGGAAAACATGCAGCAGAACATAAATTGAAAATTAATGAATCACACAAAAGGTGCTTAATTCACACTTACATGATGATTTTCAGTTCTGTGGTGCAATTTCTTCAATAACACTTTAAAATGTAACCACAGACTTTGTACTATTTCTAGGCAACAAACTTAAATAAACACATGGTTATCACACAAGTGAAATGTGTGTGATGAAAAAGTAAAAGAGAAGAAAATATGGTAACATTCGTTCTTTCATTCTGTTCCTTTATATCTATAGAAAGAGAGTAATAATTAATTTATAAAAGCAACCCCAGTTTCTAAATGCTTTTCTGTCAGGGGAAAAAAAAAAGCTATCACAATCATAAATAAACATTCTTTATTGTATCTTTATGGGGAACATGATGAATTTGTACAGAATGACAGAATTCCTTCTAACAGATGTGGAAACTAAAGGTATAAATGGGTTTGAAAATGCACAACTGCAGGAAGTTCACATTTAATATCCCCTCCTGTCTTCTGGATGCCACCAGCAGAATCCCTTCAGACTAGCCTTTTCACTCTTTCCTCAAGCAAAATTACTTGCCCCATTTGACAACTGCAAACAATGCTACAGAGACATTCTGCCTCTATTAGTATAACAATTTTCACATACTTAAAACATCCATTGTTATTTCTACTTTTAAAATCCAGAATAAATATAAGATGGCGTGTGATTTGGGAGGGGGTTTTGGGTGTTGGCTTTTTTCAATAGCTAAAGTGAATGACAGCATCCTGTCACAGAAAACACACTCCATACCGAACCTTGGGAATTCTAATTCAAAACTGGGTCCATCCAGGTGCAGAATGAAGCACTTTGCTCTTGTTAAATTTCATACGGTTCATGATTGCCCAGCCCTCTGGTCTATCCAAGGCTCTCAGTAAGGTCTCTCTACTCTCACTGGAGTCTACAGCTTCTCCTACTTCTTTGTAATATTTTTACAGCCTAAACTGTATTTCTGTCTATTTAGGCTTCAGTAAGACTTCAAACAGGGAATCTTTTGTATGATTGTTCGGGGAAACGGGTGGTGGGGACGATACTTTAAAATGTATACACTAAGAAGGGTTGTGGTGGGAGAATTAAGAGACAGAAAAAACTATTTTCAGTCACTAGTGCTCTCTGGCTGACTGAAGATTAGCACTCTAAGATGTTTATATCCTGCTTCCAATATTATGTTGCTTAGTTCCCTTCCATTTATATAAATAATCAGTCGTGCCTCATGGAACATAACATTTTTCTGGCATTGACAAATACTTTTCTCCTTTACTGAAAGGAAACATTGCCACAGCCATATGACCTTTTATAGTTTCCAGAATTATAAGACAGGAAAATAATTATGCAAGGTAAAGTAACGAAAACCCATGCATTATTTACTTACGAGATCAAGGGCAGAGCCTCCACCCAGATATTCCATTATTATCCATAATTTTGTATCCTGCAAAACAAACAAAAAAAACCACAATAAAAATGTATATAAGTTTAAAAAAAAGTAGTAAGTTAATGGGACTTGTTCCATTCTTTTTGCTTAAGAAAGCATCTGTAGTTTTGAAACACCACTAACATTTAAATGTTTCTCAAAAATATCTTTGGATTGTTTACTCAAGAGTGCATGCATCTCCATGCATGTGTGTTTTCAATTTAACTCTGTTCCCCTAAATTAACAAGAAGAAAGGTACTTCCCATTTACCAATGTGTAGGAACGCAGAAGCACATTGCTTCCAAGTAACTGATGTATACTTCATGTCACACCCAAACTCACTTCATGGTACCTCTTTTGTACTGATACTAATACTACTAGAATATAGACAGTATCCAGAGAAGAAGAAACTTCTCTTCAATCTCTACCAAAGAGTCAAGTAGCAGAAGGAAATCTCTTGCCTTTATGCTGACTAGAACCGTCCAAGCATTCTGAGCATATTAACTCCCAAAAGCCACCCACCTCCTTATCCTTACGACATATCTTTGTGCATTCTTCTGAGGCAAGAAAGGTACAGACAGAGGTCACTCAATGAAAATGTAGGAGAATACATTTTCATTTTAAAAATCTAATTACAGACATTCCAAATAACAACTGTGTTACATAAAACATATTCCTTTCCTTAGAAAATTTCTTGATTTTGTTTATTATCTTTATTTGTACAGATACCCCATACTATTTTCTTTAACAAGCCTAAACCCTGTCTACGTCAAATTTAATTTAGAATTTATTCTTCATATTTCTACATTGTTTCATTGTCTTGAACAGTAATCTGTCTCTGACCTAGCGAAGAATACCTGTAAGTTTTCTCCACTAATGCTTACGCAGTTGATATATGGTACAGAATTTTGAACAACTGTGTTCGAGAAACGTGAAGTCAAGTAGTAATAAAGATTATTTAAGCTGATTACAGCAATTTACTAGCTCCAGTTAGCAAAATGAAAGCTAACAACAACATCAAGCTACTATATCTCCAAAGGAAAGCTTGGTACATATTACAGTTCTGTTCAGCACAAGATACACAATACAGTATGCTAAGACAGAGACTGGACCCAACCATTTCTTTCTACTCTTTACAGCATCCTATTCCCAAATACACTAAGAGATGCAGTTCATCTTTTACTTGCAGTACCAGCCTTGATATACATAGAGGCCACAGATCTACCAAAAACATATTCAAATGAACTTGCTGCACAGAACATACTGGTTTTGGTTTAGTTTTTATGATAATCAGGTTATATTAAGCTTTGTTAGTTTTAACATTGTGGTATGTACCAAACTTTCACAAAACTTCTAGCATAAAAAAATAGGTGTCTGTCAGAGCAAGGAGCACATAAATAGCAACAATATTCATTCACTTTATCCTACAGAATAACACTTCATGTAAAAATAACAGTTCACAGCCAAGGCAGCTTAGAGTCTGAATATTAATCTATAAAGATGGATTAAAATTTTTAGAAAAGTGATAAATGTATTAAGAGCGTAACTTCTAAATCCCCTGGGAGATTAAAATTTTAGCCCTTAGGACTCACTAACACTTTTTAGTCATTATTATATCTGTAGTTCCACTGCATCTGTCCCCTCTCTCATCTCAGAATGCACCTTTTTCCTACCTCCAGTTATATATATTGTACTATTTCTAGGTAAGACCCTGGATTGGGTTCCTTCATCATCCACTGTTTTTAACATACAGATTCAGCTAAAGTTAGATACCTTTCTTCAGGAATCAACTTGTGTTATTTAACAAACATAGTCTTGTTAAAAACATTTTAAAAGAGCCGGAACACATTTTATAGGAAGAGTCATTAAAAAATATAATCTATCTCAGTATCTACATCTTGATGCTTACTTTCTACAGACACCACGGATATTTCAAGAACTGTAACTCATCTTGAGACAGTCCCCTGCAGTACTGAAACACTTATTTGCTGCTAAGAGTTTTTCAGATTTTACCTGTCCTTTCAAGGCTCCAGGTCCTAACAGTTTCAACAAGAATGCTTCTGAGAAGTGTCTTATAGTAAGTCATTTCATCTTCAGAAATCTTACTAAATTTGATCAAAATTTTATATATATATTTTGCTTCAGTCTGATAAAATGTCTTTTAGAGTTGCATGAAATTTCCTGAATATTCAAACTTCATGACTGCAAAATTTACATTTAATTTTAATAATAATTTAAAAACAAACATGTCAACCGTATCACTACCTTTTAGATCACTGGAAATGCCTGGATGAGAAAGAACAAGGTAGAAAAATAAAATCCATCACCCTCTCAAAAAAAAGCAAAAAAACCCCCAACAAAATACCAAAAACAAACAGAAGAAAGAAAGAAAAACAAACATCCACAACACCACCTCACCTAGAGATCAACAAGAGATCCATCTTCCCTCTTCTATTACCTCAATTACCTCATGATTTTAATGAGCTAACAACTTGAAATAAAATATAGTTTCCCAAAAGAGAAACTCTCTGTAACACTAGCTACTAAATTCCCCAGCTGAAAATTAGAAATTAGAGGCAGAAAATAACAAATGAAAATATTTAGGGATATCATTTTAATTACATAGTTACAAAATTATGTAACACAATCACACAACTACAAGTTATATTATTCACAGTCTTTTTAAAATCACCATTTATCCTTTCAATGCTTTTTCTAGTTTGCTTAGTCTTTGCTCCTGAAACTTTCATCATCAACTGCTTCGGGCCACATGTCTGAATTTACAACACAGAAGCTGTGGATCCAGTACACTTAGTAATTCTACATTTGAAAACAAGTGAAGTATGGAAATGCAGTTAAGAAACACACACAGCTGTATCTGTATTCCAGTGTGCAGCTAAGTAATAGCAATCTATTACAATCATGCCATCTTTTTATCTGTAGTCTTAGATTCAAAGTCATTTTTAGTTTCCTATGGTTCCTCCATGCCACAGAAATATTACTCAATTTTATTGATATTTGGGATTTTTTTTTCAGTTTACATCATTCATATGAAGATTCTGAACAGATGTCATTACTATGGTAGCAAACCTTACTATAACCTTTCACTAATTCTTGCTGGATTTTTTTGTTTTTTAGCTTTCTTATTTAAAATCTGCATACCAAAAGACACAAGTAAATCATTTCGGTGAGACAGTCATAACAAATTTTTTAATATATATTTCATCATAGAGACAACAACCGACATATACCGACTTTACGCCTGTGGTGGGTTGGATGCGAGGTATCCCCCAGAACCACTCTGTCACTCCCTTCCTCAGCTTGGACACAGGAGAGAGAATATAGCGAAAGGCTCATGGGGTGAGGTAAGGACAGGGAGAGATCATTCACCAGTTAACCTCATGGGCAGAGTAGACTCAATTTGGGGAAGTTAGTTTAATTTATTACCAGTCAAATCAGAGCAGTATAATGACAAATCTTAAAACCCAAATCTTAACCCTTTCCCCTGCCCCCTTCTTCCTGAATTTTCACTTCACTCACAATTTTCTCTACCTCTCCACCCTCAGAGGCACAGGGGGACAGGAAATGATCATTGTGATCATTTCATCAGACATTGTCTCTGCTGCTCCTTCCTCCTCAGAGGGAGGACTCCTCACAATCTTCCCCTGCTCCAGTGGAGTCCCTCCCACAGGAGACAGTCCTCCACAAACTTTTCCAGCTTGAGTTCTTCTCATGTGCTGCAGCTCTTCACAGACTGCTCCTGCATGGGTCCCTTCCACGGGGTGCAGTCCTTCAGGAACAGGCTGCTCCAACGTGGGTCCCCTGCAGGGTCACAAGTCCTGCCCATAAACCTGTTCCAGTGCATGCTCATCTCTCCACAGGGCCACGAGTCCTGCCAGGAGCTTGCTCCAGTGTGAGCTTCCCACAGGGTCCCAGCCTCCTTTGGGCACATCCACCTGCTCTGGTATGAGGTTCTCCATGAGCTGCAGGTAGATTTCTGCTCCCTCATGGACTGCCATGTGCTGTAGGGGGACAACCTGACTCACCATGATCTTCCTGTGGGCTGCAGTGGTATCTCTGCTCCAGCACTTGGAACACCTCCTCCTCCTCCTTTTTCACTGACTTTGGGGTCTGCAGGGCTGTTGCTCCCACTTATTCTCACTCCTCTCTCCAGCTGCAGTTGTGAAGTTTTTTCCCCCTTCTTAAATCTGTTTCTCAGAGGTGCTGCCACAGTCACTGATGGGCTTGGCCTTGACCAGCGACGGGTCTGTCTCGGAGCTGGCTGGCACTGACTCTATCGGACATGGGGAAAGCTTCTGGCAGCTTCTCACAGAAGCCACCCTTGTGGGTCCCGTGCTACCAAAACCTTGCCATGTAAACCCAACATAATGCCTCGTAACAACAGCACAAGGCAAGTGGAGCGTTACTATCAATTGACTTTGGCATCACCACAGCAACAGGCCTCCTTTCCTTCTTTTCTCAGTATCTCTGGCATGCTTCACATTCCATAACACCTACTGTCACTTTCCTTTTTAAAGCTGCCCAAATTCTTTTTTTGCCTGAACTTTTCACTTTCTTCTGTATATATTTCCCACTTTTGCTCTCAAAAAGAACACCAAAAGCACTAAATTTTTCTTCCATAGCCTAGATTAGTAATTATATATTACACATAATCACTTATATTTTGAAGAAGATACTACATTTATATACTGACACCAGCAACATTCAGTGTTCCATTTTAAGATCTGAAATAAGACCAGTTTTCTTGTTTTAAGCATCAGCCACAACATAGCACTGAATTTTCTTCCAAATACAGTGAAGCCAGGTGAGTCATCAATCCAAATTTAGAATTATTATTTCTCTATAAGCTTAGATGAGCACATTAATGAGGGCACGTGGAACATTGCCTTTTTCACAGTAAGAAAAAGAGGTTTTCCTCTGATGCCATGAAACTGAGATAACTAACAGCTTTGGAATCTAAAAGAAGTTCTGTTACAAAAAGACAGTTTCTGTAAATCCCTTCCAAATTGTGGTTGCTCTTCTTGAGGTTTGACTTCTGATTTTAACTCTGGAACCACCCAAAAAAACCTTACAATAGCAGCTTTATCTCTAATGAAGTTTCCTCGATTATATCATGAAAGTATTTGCAAAATAAGCACAGTTACAGCAGGTAAAGAATTTCTAATATGTAGAAATCAAAGACTATACACTGAAAAAAAAGGCCATGCACAAAAACACCCCTCCATCTATAGAGTCTCAAAGGCATGTTTTAACCAAAATCAGACAAGTATAGAAGATGTACAGAAACAAGTAATCAAGATCAAAATGTTTGTTTATAAGTCCTTATGAAGTTAAAAAAAATCTGAATAAACACTGAGAGATACTTTTTATTTCTTTTTCTTCTACATGAAGAACATACACATTTTTTAGGACTGAGATATTACACAGGAGAGACTGACCTAAAGCAATCAAGCTAAGTATGTATTGATGAAAATATTTCTAAATCACCTTTCTTTAGCAAAGAAGTGATTGCAGAGGAAACCATAGCACTGAGTCACAAAAGAGAAGGACCAAAAGACTTGGAATTAAGTACACTGAGTGATCTGTGCAATTTGAAAATATCAGTACGACAGTGAGCTTATGTTTGTTTCTGATTACCCCCCATCTATTGTGAGAATTTCCCATCTTAAATCCATTGTGAGAAAAGGTGTTTCTCACCTTAAATTTATGGTACACAATTATCAGCAGAACAGAGGGTATTTATAAACATGCATAAAAAGCTTGCTTAGTTACGGAGATAAGCCATGTCCAAATTCCACTTAGAATCTATATTTACAAGCATTTTTACTTATATGAACAAGCTATAAATTATGTATTTAATTGAAATAACACAATGGATTTGCTAATCAAAATAAGAACTAGCATAAGTTGATTTATGTACTAAAAGTTTTACTATCACTGGATTAGTAGAAAAACCTGGAGTTCTGAAAAAGAGAAACAGAATACCTTGGACAGAACCTCAAAGTACTCTGAAAAGAACAAACTAGTTCCAAAACTGAAAGTCATTGCATAACATGATGTGTGATACTTTGTTTAATAAACATCTCAGTTATATCAAAGTAATAAGGGCAAGGAACAGAGTCTTATATTTCAATACTGGTATAAATTTAGTATTAATTCATAATTCTCCAGCATAAGAAACCAGATCAAAAGAACCTTGAGATATGCAAAGTATACAACAGTGTAACCTCTATAAATTGCATTCCTGCTACAGGTTGGTACCACTACTCATGGAGATTTTTCTCTGTTCATTTCATATATAAATACATGAAGAAGTCTGACAACTTTAGCTACCAGAAGCTTCTTAAATACTTGCATACTGATTCTTAGATGCCTGACTTCAAAAACATGATGCATAGATCATCGAACTTCTATACTTTAAGTCATCCTTCCAACTCATTCCTTCTATCTTTGACAGAAAGGATTTTTTTCAGGCTTTATTCACCCTTGTGCTTTTAACGACGCATTTGTAGCCCCTGCTGCTCGACAAAGCCACCAGGTGGCGGAACCACGTAACGCCAACGATATTTTCACCCACCCCTCACTCCCCAGAAAAGAAGGGCCAGCCCCAAAATAAGCTGTGCAACCCACTGAAGACAGAAGCACAAAACCATCTGTTTAAAATGCATCTGAAAACATTCATCACCCCAACACCCTCCATAAAAAGAGGAAGGAATGATTAACCAAAGAGAAACACCCCTTAAGGAATATGATCACCCATATATCCAAATTCTTCAGAATACCTTCCTCTTCTCCAACATCAAGCTCAGCTTCAGGCACCATCTTATTCATTCACCATCTCCTTCCAACACCAAGTAACAATAGTAAACCTGTCTCATTATCCAGGACAAAGAACAGGCACACCCTGGCATTTGAGCTCTCATTATTTATTAACGCACATGGACATTGGTGAGATTATATGCAGTTACAGATCAATCAGAAAAAAATTAAGTTTTGTATGATGCCATAAATGATGCATCCAGGCAGTGACAGGAAACGGCATTTATGTATTTGTGGTTCCTGCTCCCAAACCTTCCCACAACACTACTAAAGGTCATCAACTGTATCAAATCTGAAAACATGTATCAATAAGTATCAAGACCTCCAAAATATTTTAAATGTCTTTTCCCTGGAGCTTATCCTATCATAACAAATAATACGTACACAAGAAAGTAATTATTTTAGGCTTAAGAGAGAAGACACCTATGAGTTGATGCATTGCCATTAGATCCTTGAAATTAATCAGGATTTGCAAACTTTCCAATAGTTGACTGTTCAATTTCTAGACTTAGAGATCAGTATTAGAACAGATACCAACTGGCAAAATTGAGTTCTTTAACAGTACAAGGTGACTACTACTGTTATTCAGTAAATGTATGGTTTGGCCAAGGAATACATACAGATCTACCTCAAGGCCTCAATTCTTGTCATTTTCTTGACTAGTTATAAATATTGCCTATATATATTACTGGTTCAATTTAAATCTAACCAGAACAAGACCCCATATGTTAACGGCACAGAGTGAATATCACTATCTGCTCCCATTCCACTCTTTATAGCACACAGTCCTTGTACAGAGAAGGTAAGCAATGAACACCTGAACTTCAACCAGCCTACCTAGATGCCAGGTGGATTGTTCAATGCCATATAATAACTCTTTTGACAGACAGTAAGGATGTGACAAAGGGTAGAATCACTGATAGCAGAAGTGATTTATTTACATTAAGTTTCTCCAAAAAGATACTCCAATTTAAACACTATGGGTACCCAATTCTGTTACCCAAAGTAGTAAATCAAGCCCTTTCCACTGCAAATGGACAAACTGATCCTATCACTCCAAAACTAGGGTCCTGTGACTGTTTAACAGCTATCAGGAAAGGTTACAATGTTTTCACGAGATTTTGGAGCTGTCTTCACAGAAGACAAAGTCAGGAAAAAAAAAATCTTTTGGTGCTAATTCATACCACCTTTCTAAGACAGTATAGCTTGTTCTTGAAGGCAACCTCAGCAAGTACTATAATTTTTTTTCCATATCTGAAAGAACAGAAAATTTTCCAGCCTCATTAACAATTAATAAGAATAACAGTATTATTCCAATACTTCCTAGGAAGTATATTGAGTTCCACAGTGCACCTAATCCTTCATTTGAACTTTTCTTTGACAATCTATTCATCTGATAATGTTCTTCCACCTAGTTCCTCCTTCAACTACAATGCAAAATTATGTAGACTGGTGTATCATTTTAGAAAGGAGAAAGCTATTTGCTTAGATCATTACAGATTTCATTAAGTAAAACCAAACTGTATTATTTTTCTAAAGACACTTGTTTCAAAGCACCTGGAAGTCAGATGGCATGGAAAGACAACTGTTGATTTCAAAGAACAAGAGAAACTATCTTATGAGATAACAACATTACAAGTACCTAGGTTTCTTTAGCCACCAAAGACATCCTCTGGATAAACTGTCCTCTCCCTCCCCCTCTCCATCTTGTCACAACAGCCCATGTTTTAGAGCAGAGTCTTCAAGTACTGTCCCATTTTCTTTAAAAAGCACAACAGTACTCAAACACCAACAGATGCCAGGAATTAGCAGTCTTTAACCTTGTAAATTAATATCCTGCTTTGGGGTTTTGAAGTATAAGAGGAGCAGAAGCAGATGTTATAAAATACAGATTAGGATAAACTATTCATCAAGAAAGTATGACTAAAAGTCTAGCCATGCTGAAGTAGATAATCTTGTATACTACTAAAGAAAAAAGTCAAAACTGATTTTGCTTCCTAAATGAATGACTGAGTTCTACTATCAATTTGAAAGGCTCCAAAGAGAAAGAATGTTGCTTTGAGCATTGGTTCCCTCCAGGAAAAATTGACGAAGCAATAAGTAGATTTACCTTTAAAAGGAATTAAGTATTTCATGAATTGCAGAGACTCCAAATAATATAACGCTTCCTGCCTATAGCTAGCTCTCTCATTTTAACAGAATGTCCATTAGCAGATACTTTATTTTAGACTAGAAAGCAGTCTTGCAATTCTCAGCCCTGTTTCTACTCTTCCTTGTTGAATTTCTAGACAAGCAGGCATAAGACCAAATTTATTTAGAAATATCCACAATAAAAAAAACACCACCACCACCCCCCAAAAAAAACCACAAACAAAAAAACTCCACCGAAAAAACTCAAACAAAACCACTTTCACTGACACTAAAAGGCAGCTCAAGTAAAGGAAATAAAAAGTGCCTTTGTTTCCTTCTCATCTGCTCTCAGGGGAGGGCAACCCATTAATAAAGAAAACTACATTTTAAAAGCTACATCTGTAATATAGTTTGTCTTAAAGGAAGAGAATGAACCTGGTAAAATTTACACAAGTTTCAGTGCGCTACTGCTCATTTTTGGCACATTCAGTAATTCCTTGCAGAGATAAAGAAGTGTTAAAATAATTCCCAGAAAAAGATTTGCAGTTTTTTGAAAGTTTCTTTCTTTGAATTTGAATATTTGTTTTGCCTCTTTGAACACCAGAAGATGGGGTATAGAAATAAGACATTGGGAAAAATTATATCTTGGGAAAAAAATCCAAATTTCTAGAGTTAAACAACAAATTAAGTGTAAAAGATTACAAAAGGAAATTTTCCAGTGAAATTAAGGAAACTGACTACTGTAAAAGAATCATAGACTCATTTGGGGAATAAAGAAACCAAACACAAAAACAAACAAAAAATCCCACCCCCAACATATAAAAACCAACAACCAGGCTTTTGAACAGAGTCAAGCAAAACTGAAGCTAATTTAATCTATCAACATAGCCAGCACCTGTAAACATTTTAAATCTGGATGATCTGGAAGTTATTCATAATATCCATAGGCAAATCTTTTCCAAAGATATATAAGTGTAAAATGAGGCACTGCATTATTTTAGAGGACAACCCACTTCTTTACTACCTCAATATATTTAAGTTACAATCTACAGAACCTTTGTATTTATGTGGTGGAGCCCAGCAAGAATGGCTAGATGTCAGATATTAAAAGTGCCTTACATAGTCAGAAATCTCTTACTTAAGTTTAAGGAAGTCAAACTAATAGCTAAATAATATATTCCAATCAGTACTGATAAAAACAAGGTAAAACTTTACAAGACTTACTAACAGATAAAGCTTAAATGGTCTGAGTGCCAACTATATAACTATGCTCTCCAAATCCACATCCTTAGGAAAAAAAATAGTATCTATTCAGTAAACATATAACTCATATTCACTAATGCCCTACTACATGTCCAAATATTCCCATTAAAAGAAGAAAAAAGAAAAAACCCAACACAACAAAAAACCCAAGTAAGTTCTTCCTCATAATTCCAGTCATATTCTTAGTGGGCTTCATATAACACTTACTGGAGTAAGAAAGTGAAAAGAAAGATCTAGAGCTGAGATCCAGAATTAGGTGGAGAAGAGGTGAAAACCACCCCTGAAAAGTCCGCTTTTAATAAAAAAATAAAAATAAATTTATAAAAGCTACCATAGGAATTTTGTGTTTAAATTTCTGATGTCAAAGTAAACTTCTGTTTATTTTAAATTGCTTTTTCTATTAAATTATTATTCTATAGGTATTTGGAAGATATAAACTCTGCTGCATCTAGGTAGCATCTCTAACAAGGAAAAAAAATTTCCAAGGACACATTTTCCCCCAGGAAAATGAAAAGTGATAATTCATTTCTACAGAACTTTTCTGGAATAATCCTCACTAGAAATTCAAACACAAAAATATTTTGGTGGAAATCATCTGGACATAAAGGAATCATTCAGAAATCTATTAAAAAAAAAAGTTTTTAAAATCATGTGGAGTGAGCAGGGTTTGGTTTTGGTTGGTTTTTTTTGGTTTTGGTTTCTTTTTTTTCCCCTCTGACTTTAACCTTAAGGATCATGAACTAAAAAAAGCTCAAGTTTGAACCTCATCCAAAACATGAAAATTAAAATGTAAGGGAAGGAGGGGAGCACATGTCTGTATACAAACTCAAGAGGTTTAAAATGTCTTTTTCCCTTCCACTGCGGACACATTCTTAAGCAAGTGGACAAGGATGACTGACAGTAATGGACATCTCTGTGAATCTTAAGGGGGCTGCAAGCAGCTGATAAGGCCCCATAGAGTTCTGAAAAAATTTTCACGAAGGAGCCATGAACGATGGTAATGCTGTAGTAAAGAATATTACCACGCTGGGGTGCAGGACTGGTAAGTATTTTGTCTGGGGATCATTTTTGAGGCGCTTACCTCCTTTGAAGTCTCTTGGCGTCAGGATGAATGCTAGCTGTCCTCGGGCTGCCATCCCTTTGAGGGGAGATACAGATGAGCCCAAAGGTTCTCTTCTAAACACAAGTCCTTACTGCAAGCTGGCCAAAAGGTCCCTGCAATCAAAGAAATCATTGTGGTTTTGCATGTGGCGCATTTATGTCCTTTAATCAAGGTTTGTCAGCCATCTAACATGTTCAACCACAAAGGAAAAAATAAAGGCATCTGCCAGGTAGCAAGGCAGAACAGAAACTAAGGAAAGAGAAGAACTGTTCATTCAAGTTTGGACACTATGAACTCCATGAAAAACATAGATAACAGGATTTTTCAGACTAAGCAGGACCGCCTCAGTATACAGTATTTAATACATGTATATATGTATAAAGAAGCTGTTTGCCTTTGGAATCGTTTTCCAATACTCTGAAACTCCTGCCTTCATGAGATCTCAAGAAAAAAATATCACATTTTCATTTCTAGATATACATTCTGGTCAATGTATTCTACAATTTAATGCAGCAGACACTCGTCAACAATTACCTCTTGCAATTACCACAGCAGTATACAATTAATCCTTAAATGCACCATTTTTGCCACAAGCTATTTGTAACAGAGCTTGCAGAACCACTTGCTAGGAATAAAAACAACAATGAATGTTCTGTCATGGCACTGACAAAAGATTCCTTCTGCAGAGCATTTAGCAGACTTTTGTGTTTGCATGCCAACATGCTAAAGCCACAAGCTCCATGTTTTCCCTTGTGTGAGTCATCTCTAACAGTGTCCATATTCACGGCTTCTTTGGCACATTTTCTGGGCACATGCCCTTCCACCACAGAAATGATTCCTTATAGCCCAGCTGTCACAAGCCTAGGCATGTCATATTAAGCACATGATTTCCCAGAGCTGCAAACTATTGGGTGATCTGGGTTTATAACTCTTCTAACAAAGTATGTTACAATAAAAGCAAATAGATGTGTATTTCTTGTATTGGCTGCAAAACCAGCCCCTAGCTAGTAAACACAAGAAACTCACACAACAACAGAAAAATAGTACACATTTCACTTCATAAAGGAGTGGGTAACCACTTCTTCAGAACTCTAAATGTACACACCATATTCTTTCTATTCCCACCTGCCTACAGCCATTTTCCATTTTCTTGCTTCATAAAACACTGGTGGGAGAGTGAAAAAATCTGGTCCCTTACAACCCTTATCCTTTTAACAGTTACATTTTTGATTACTCAGTGGGGCTGACAGTAGTCATCCTTCCATTCCTATCCCTGTCCACCAGGCAAATAACTACTTCATAACCACATCTACTGAACCATTGCCTTATGGGGGAAAAAAAATAATTGCAATCTGTGGCAGATTTCCCAGGAAGTCCATTTATAGAGGCAGACAAAGATTAATGAGTGACTTATGTGGTTTTGTAAGAATCCCAACATTCCATCAACTCACCTCTTACGAATAGTCACTGAGAAGGCAAGAAATACAAGAAATGTAACCCATAATCAAAGCTCCCTATGGAACCAAATTTTACTGAGTGATACATCAAATGATTATTAATGAACTGTACCAGGCCACAAAATAGGAAATTAGAAGCAAAAGCAAATCATGAAATCGGAAGGAAAGTAAATCAGCATTAGTTCACAGAATTCTTTATTTCAGATAAATTGCACCACATCTAAAGAACTTTGCATCCAGTGAATACTGAGATTAGTAATTTCCCCCCCAAAAAATGTCACCTCAAACATTTGTATCTCAAATGTATCTCAAACCTTTTTCACTGGAGTAGTTCACCTCAATAGTGCTCAGCGCGTTTATGAATTACTCCCTTCTCTATACCAGAAACAAACTTCCAACAGCAAATAAAATGCACAAGAACCCCCTCACTTCCATTGTCCAAAAATACAATTGCTTTAATGCTTACATCTGTTCCTGTTTACCCATTACATCCAATTAAATTCAAAATGAAAGGTACAACTCAAATTTACTTCTTAGCAGAAGTATCAGTCCACCCATCGGTTTAATCCTTTTTTTTACCACAACTTCCAAGATCTTTTTCCCCACCCCTTCTGCATTCACAATGCTATTAAATTCCACTACTCCCTTTACAGAACACTCATAGGCCAATCATTCTTCCAAACTTTTACTACTAATGAACTTGTACTAATCAACCCTAGAATATCTCAGGATTTTCAACTCAGACTTCTGTTAAGCTCATCATTTCAGTCCCTGTAAAACACATAATTTTTCTTTAAAATTCTTATTATTTTCCACTTTTTCTCTTTACAACTCTTACTCTGACCTCTAATTATAGGTAAAAAATAAAAACACTTTCTATTCACATAACTCATTTCCATTCCACCTTCCTCCTCTATGCACTTCGTTCTTACAAGTTGCAGTTTCAAGGAACTGTTGAAGAAAGCAGAGAGGGAGAAAACCTCAGCACCTCCAAATGATTATTTTTTATCCTAACTGTTACACAAGAGCTTAAAATTTAATAGTATAATGAAAACTAGACCAAAAGAACCTTAAGAATTTGTTTGAAAACACTGGCTTCTGAATACAAGAACCACAATGTTTTAGAACTAACGCAGTCCATAAACCTGTACACTGTGAAATTTCCCTTTTGAAGTTCAGTATTTTTGAGTATAACCAACTTTTTCAAAATAACAGTTCCTGAAGTTCTACATTTAATCATTTTAAAATGCTTACTAACGTGCTCTTCAACACACCATAATATTCTCTTATGTACTTTAAGAATGTGATTCTTCTGCTTTTATACAATCTCCATAAAGAGATTTAGAATAATTAATTTGACCCAAAGAACTGCATAAATGCCAAAGAATACCTAAGTAAAAGAAAGGTAACTGAGCAATACAAACTACCTCATGTTCACATTAAAGATATGACACAAACACCGTAACTATATAACTACATAAGAGCAACAGATTATGACAGGGGTAGGTAAAGAAGTTTTCAATCAAAATGGCAAATGTTTTAGAGGTTCATGAGAACAACAGATCAACAGACTGGTAGCCACTTGATGGTGCAGTAAAATCACATTTTAGCTGAGAAGCCTCATGCCAGGAAGTCTATTTGGAAAACAAAATGGAGAACCACCCCACAAAACTAATGCACCTAAACCTGAGCACAAACACATACACATGTTCTCTTTTTTCAGCAGTACTGTTGGCTAATCAAAGAAGCTTCATGAACAGTGTGTGCTCCCTTAAAAACATAGAGCAGTCTGCACCACCAGTATACAATCCTCCCACCCATAAAAAAAAAATTAAAACAATAAAAATACAAATAAAAAATGTGATTAGTCCCTGGCCCACTCAGTGAGCTGAACCATTTCACTGAAAGCTCTAACAGGCTGTGTGGCCAGTTGCAAGGCAGAGTTGGATTTCCCTTTTGCAGCAGCAGCAGCAAAAAGCTTGCACCTAGATGCCATACTAATACTCCCTTTTCAGATATCTCAGGCCTGCAGCAACAAGTGTAGCAGCTAACACACAAGATACAGAAGGACATTTGACATAAACAAGATCACATACTATTAGAAAGCAATGCTATGTCCTCCTGATCTGTATGGCCAAACTAAATAAAAGAACTCATGTTACAGCTACTCTAGAAGCAAGATGTGGTCCTTTTTTCTCCCCCCAGTTTTTAGGCCAACTGACTCCACCCTTTTTTTTAATTATTTTTTTGCACCAGAACTAGCAATTCCGAAGCCAGGGGTTGGAACTGGCTCATCTGTTAGTGTTTGGGGTTTGGTCTTTTCAAGAGCCAGGTTATTTTTGGAAGGAACAGAAGACATTGAGGAAGCTTGATTCCCAGGTGAACCAAGTCATTATGCAGTCAACAGATCCCACACAAGTAAAATGGCAGGAATATGAAAGCAAGGTGGGGAACAAGATACTGCTGCTGCCTATTTTTCATACCTGTTAGATCTGCCTAAAGACAGATACCAAGATGTGAAATTATGCACAGAATATTTCATACCATACAGAAGTCAGCAATCAGAGCAGTATAGAGGCAGCTTTTACAAGCAGCACAACACAAACATATTGCTTTCAAGAACTGATGTTTTACATTAAGCTTTCTAAATCTGGATTTAAAACAAGATCAGAATGACATGATACAGTTAAGTATTCAAACATTATACAAACATAATTAGTATAAACTCTCCATTTTCTTTGAGACATACTAGTGATGCTTCCCAACCTTGATACACTTGTACAGTAAGAATTATTTAGCCATAAAAGACTAAAAGCACAGAATTGATTAACAGTGATTAACTGATTAACTGATGAACAGGAAAATTCTTGAAGCCACCTTTGTTTAGTAGATAGATTTTTCAACAGACATGGAAAAATAGGGCAATATGATGCAGATTTCAGAAAGTTATAATAAACCCTTGGACTGCTGAAGGAAAGTAGTGGAATGACAAGTTTCTAGAGTCACAATTCAAAACAGTATCTTTAAATAAAGATAATGCAAACAAGGGACTTTTCTTCCCTCAGTAGGAGCACAGCAAATGACTACAGGGAGAGACAGAAGTAGTAAAGACAACAGGCCACAAAGATTCAGAGTTGCAAGGTAACAATTAGAAATAAGAAGGGACCAAACTACTTTAAATATGAAAATAGGGCCTCACAACAAGACCACGCATGCTAGAAATAGAGTTTATGGATTCTTTGGCATCCTTTTATCTTAGTCTTATTATGGCCATTAGGAGCTCTATCAATTAAAACTCATTCTTTCAACCAGTAGACTGACTAGATCTGAGAGCCTATCAGAACCATTACACAATCCTTCTTGCTACCTCTTCCTGGGCTGTCCAGCCAGATGTCACATCTGCATTTACTACAGACAAATGAAGGCAACACCCATGCAACTTCTCTGAAGGCTATTGCTGCCTAGTGAGAACAGAGGAGGTTACCAACAGCTTCAGAAGAAAAGCAAGCATACCAGAATAGGGATTGGCTCACAGGAACCTGGGCTTCATTTTGTTCTTCTGTATTGCCACAATAACAAAGAGAATCTGCACTCCCAGCCTTCCTGTCATTTCAGCTGCAGGAACTCCTACAGGATAAAACAATTCCATCTGGCTTTGGTCAGGGGAACAGAGAAGCCACAACCCCTCACAAAATGCAATGATGACAACATGGATGCAATCGTAGCAAGCAAAATGACAGATAGTTACAGCTTTCTTTCAATGAGTTCAGAGAAGGGCAATGAAGCTGGTGAAGGGATTGGAGCACAAGACTGATGAGGAGTGGTTGAGGGAGCTGGGGCTGTTTAGCCTGGAGAAGAGGAAGCCCAGCGTTGACCATATCACACTCTACAACTACCTGAAAGGAGGGTGTAGTGAGGCAGAGGTCAGCCTCTTCTCCCAGATAAAAAGAGACAAGACAAGAGGGAACAGCTTCAAGTTGCACCAGGGGAGGTTTATACTAGATACTAGGAAAAATTTCTTCATGGAAAGGGTTGTAAAGCACTGGAACAGAGAGCCCAGGGAAGTGGCAGACTAACTATCCCTGGAAGTATTCAAAAAACATGAGGACATGGTTTCATGGTGAACATGGTGGTGGTGTTAGGTTGGACTTCATCTTAAAAGGTCTTTTCCAACCTTAACAATCCCATGATTCTATGATTCTAACCTCCATTCAAAGTTCAAGGACTGTGGTTCGCAAAAAGTCAAGTCTGCAAGAGCACTAGCTGCTGTTATAGGGCTGGCCACACAGCATGAATGACGGAACATTAAGAAACTACTCACACATTCACTTCTCCCTGTACTGAGGTAGCAGCCCCTGTTGCATTGCATTCTACATTCCTAATGCTAAATGGGAGAAATCTCTGTTCCACCCTAATAAGCACGATGAAACCTGCCAAAAGCTGCTTGCTATATCAAATGACAACAGAATGCACCAAGTCCATTAACTTCTGGCTGACCCACAGCATACATTTAAGGTCACATCAGTTCAGAGATGCTCATAAATGTTAAAGTAAACCAGTCAAACCTGTAAAGCAAAAGAACATCAAATTAAAACTTACTGAAGTCACACATAAACACCCACAAAGTTACCTAGATTGCTGAGGTAAGATTATTGAACATCCATTAATGTTCTTAAGTCTCCTAAAGTGTGCAAGCTTAGGCTTCTTTCAATTCAGCAAATCATCACCATGGCTGGGCTTCGCAAACGAAGATTTGGGAAGGGCTCTACCCACATTTGCTACAAGCACGTCGGTGGCTAAAGAGGTCAATGCAAGATAGACAAGTCTGGTTGCAAAAGGCACAGCAGAAAGACTCCTTGGATGGTATCGACAAGACAGGATTCTTTCTGCGTTGTCTTTTCTCCTCGAGAATTCAGCAAATACTGATCTAAATACAAACAAACAAAAAAAAACCCCCCCAAAAAAAAACCTGCTAGTGACATAAAACCCACTTCATGCAAGTTTTTCCAATATTTAAGCTATCTTCCCTTTAAAACAGTGTGAGGTTATCAGATGAAATTTGCTTACCTTGACCACTCAGCAAATACGTCTTGTCATATTTTGGCATAACAGATTAGAAAGCACTAAACTATCAGCACTTAAACACAGTAGAGATTTCATATATACACACTGAGTCACTTCCAACCATCTCTTCAGAAAAACAAAACCAAGCCTGAACTTCAGTAATCCTCTGGAATACAGGCTTTCCAAATCCCAAGCTGTTCCTGAGGCTCTTTACTGACTACATTGCAGTTTTCCAGCCACACTGTGAACTGGCCATATTATTCCAAGAATGGTCTCGCTAATGCTGTGAAGTCTTATTCCACTTGGATCAAAAATTTAAACAGTTCAAAAGAGAGTATCTCAAAAGCTCCAAAGAGTGCTAGAAACATACATTTGGAAGATGAAGAAACACAAGATTAGACAGTAATATTTTTTAAAATACACCCTATAAGACTAGTTCAATACCAATTTGATATAACTTGTACCTAGTTACACTGGATGATGTAACTACTTAGTGATCACTTGCTCTGCCATTATATTCCTCTGTATAGAAGTCTAAAACAAGGAAATTAAAGAATTTTTAACGTATATGTACATATATAACACATTGATCTCAGCTTTTGTCCGTATACATATATTAACCTCAGCTTTGAGAGTTATGCACATATATATATATGTAAAAAAGTCAAGGGGCTTTAGCTTCAACTTTTTAAGCATAAAGACAAATTAATTTCCTCTTAGGTATTTCTAAATATTAACACAAGATCAAGAAATATATAAATGTTATGAAGTTATAATAAAGCAGCAATTAAAGTTATTAACAAAACTGAAGAAACATCATCAGAGAGGCATCTAAATCTTGGAAATAAAATATATTACAAAAAACTTGGCCTAAAATGGACAGGAGAAACAACCATGGAACCAAATCTAACTAGCTCTTGAAAAATTGGTAAAGCAGAATAAGATGCAAAAAGCAGAGCTGACAGGCTCCTAGACAGAATAAAAGCTTTTAAAGTAAGTAGCATAGCAACACTTTTAAAGAGTTACAGTATGGTAAAAGTCAGAAGAGACAAGAAACAACTTCAGTCAATTTTATAAGATATATAAAAAAAAAATTAACAAGGAACAAAGAATGCCTATTCCATTACGAGGAAGGCAGTGGATGCTGTAACCTAAAACCTAAAGAAGTAAACAGACCCAGAGAAGTTTCAAGAATTAATTTTGCAAAGATCTAAAAGGACCGATAATTCTTTTATCCATGGAGCATTCAATCAGATCATAGATGGAACAGATGAATCTTTCTTTTGGAAAACAGTAAGGAATGCTGATACAGGTTTTTAACACACCATGGCAGATAAGGAACAGCAATCCCTCTAGATATCTGCACCCATATAAACCATGACACTGCAAAATGCTTTAAGAGCAGCATTCCAGTTACTACATCCTAATAGTAGACAAAAGACCTTTGTTGCAATAGAATGACAACACGAAGACACCATATTTAAAAATACTTTGTCTTAAGAAAAGAGCATTTCCATTCCTGTTTTATATAAACATCTTTGGATTTCTGTCAAAAAGATGTACCACAAATAAGTTTACATCCAGTGTGACTAGTATTCACTTCAGTACTGCTTTTGCTCTATTTGAATGAACTGACCACAGCAACTACACACAAAACTCCAACAACAGATGCAAAGAACAAAGTCTAGGGGGAATGCAAAACTTGCTCTGTGTGAGCAATAAGCTGCTTTTTATTTAAGACTCACTGTGCTAAAGCAGCAATACTTCACACAAACAGGTCCATATGGCTTACTCTCTGCATATGAAAAAAAAAATTGCTATAAAGCAAACACATTTCTGAAAATAGGAAATTAGGGTATACAGAAAATTGTAGAATAAGAAAATTTAATCAGCCTTTGGAGTATATCACCCTACTCTAGAAAGCATTTGGAAATGAAATAGTTTTTTAAAAAGTAAATTTCTAGAACTAAGTAGCTTTCATTAACTCGCTGAATTTTAATTCTTATTTCAAGTTGTACTTCCATGTATATCAGGCAAATACAGTGGTATTATACAAGCTTTCTAAAATTTCAAGCAACAGGTTCCAGAACACACTCGCATGTATAATGACATAGCTTAACGGAAGAAGGTGTGGAATAGCAGATAATGAACAATATAATGATTTCCCAAAGACAAATTATTCAGGTGTCAAAAAATAAACAAACATAAAAAACTCAAGCCCAAAACATTCTGGTTACTTATAAAAGACTTCATGGCAGTGTCCATTAACCACCTTTGCTGAAAATACAGAATGCCTCTTAAAATCTGTCAAATATTTCAAAGGATATCAGATCAGGTACTCTGCAATTACAGAAACTTGTTCTAGAAGGGACATAAAACACTAATCATCAAGTATGCAGTGTCCCAAATGAGACAGAAAATTTCCTTTCCCAATATCTTGAAACTTGTCTGCCAGGGGAGTACTTAGAAAAAAAGTTACCACATAATAAAAGACACCTCCTTCAGCTCACAAAACGATACACAGGACACCTTGGGAAACAAAGACTGATCTAGAGCCAGAAGGAAAAAAAATGAGAGAGGGAACAGTTCCAACAACAATTTCAATTTGTCGACCAAACATTATGTATAGAAAAGTCAAATTAAGAGTTCTCTATGAACAGTACTTCTTTCTTTTCAACATCCACCAGACACATGGTCACTACGCATCAGGCTGCACAAACTTTAGAGAACAATAATTGATGAAGTGGCTGGCAACATAATCTAAGATCCTATTGTTCTCCCACTTGCTTACTTCAAAGAAGTTTACTCTGTGAGAAAACATTAATCTTTCTTGTAATTAGTGCTAAACTGTCCAATCACAGAAGAAATAATGTCTCCTAATCGCTCAAGACATGGAAGATTAATGTGTCGAAGATTCTCAGTGATGGATTATTACACTGTTAGAAACGGAGCTAAAAGATGGTCAGACCCTTAGAACTACATATGACAGTCCTGGCTTTCAAATACATCAGAGACTTGCAGCAAATAAACCTAGATTTCTAGTCAAAAATATTAACCAATTCATTTAAATATTAATATGGTCCTTTTTAAGTGTATGTGTGTATATATGTATATGATGACACATCGTTGCTATCCAATAATAAGCCCTGACTCTTACTTTAGAAAGCAAATAGAACTGTAAAATGTTTCCTTTGCAGTCTACCACTTCAGCATCGGCTAATAACCACCACATATTAATTTTTAACAGCATAAAGAAATGAGGTTTTTGTTTTGAAGACCAAAAGTTCTGTAGTACCAAGTGTCTTGCAAACAACATATATTCACAAAGAACTAAAGCAATGAATATACATGAGTTGTACACTTTACTAGATGTAAAAAGAGCTGTACTTTACTCCAGAAGTAACTGAGTCATACATAGACACCATTAATACAGTATCTTAGAAAGTTGACTTAAGTTGAAAAATTCATTGGCTACTGCATTTGGCAGTAGAAGAAGGGATGTGGAAGACTACAAGTATTTTCAGAGGGTCCCCCTCACAACAACAAGCACAAATATCACTAATGACACTTCCATCCAGCGAAACCCATTCAGGGTTCAGAGCCCTACAGCCTTGTCTCACCTTCAATTAGGAAAAGCAACCGTTTGCCATATGACCTTCACAAAATGTTGACATCCACTTAGTTCATATTTGAATGCTGGATTCTCTTTTTCAACCCTGTTGTTATTATACCTTTTAAAAACTACTAAGTGGCATTCCCATCAGACTTTTTCCTATATTCTATTTCACTTATCTTGTAAGAGCTGACTGTTACTCTGATGCTCTTTCATGTGGGCACAAATGACACCAAGGAGGTAGTGGATCAAGGGTTGGACTTGATGATCTTGGAGGTCCCTTCCAACCCAGCTGATTCTATGATTCTATGAAGGGTAACTAGGAACCATCAAACTCAATTTCAGGGCTCTGGAGACAGTGGTCAAGGGTCTGGAGGCACAGGTAGTGTTCTCCTTGGTCGTGCCAGTTACGGTAAATGATGAGAGAACTAGCTGGATTTACAAAGTAAACAGCTGGCTGTGCCACTGGTGTTGGCAACAAGATTTTGGTTTGGGACCCTGTTTGCTGATTAGGAGAGACAGAACCCACCTCATGAAACGGGGCACATGAGCCTTTGTTGACAGAATGGCCAACCTGGTAAAGTGAGCTTTAAACTAGGAAAAGTGGGGAAACGGAAGAAGACTACGTGGCATCCCCTTGCAGCCCTCTTGGGATATTGACACATTCAAATACCTCTATAAAATGTCTGTACACCAATGCACACAATATGGGGAACAAACAGGGGGGATTTGAGATGTGTGTGCAGTCGCAAGTCTTTGATCTCACTGCAATTACCAAGACATGATGGGACAGCTCACACAACTGGAAAGTCACAGGGAAGGGCTACATGCTGTTTAGGACAGACAGAACAGGAAGGTGCAGTGGTGCAGTTGCCTCTATGTGAGGCAACACTCGGAGCGTACTGAGCTCTGTCCTGGGGAGTTGAGAGCTTCTGGTATACTCTGAAGCCTAATCAACAAGAAGGGTGATTTAATCTGTGACACAGAAAGTAGCTAATAAGCAAGCTCTAAGTGATGCCCATGTGCTAGAAAAACAAATTACTTGGCAGATTTTTCTAGTTAAGGTATAGGGCTTGACATGCTTCAGTGATCTTAGACCTAGGGGGAGGTTAACACAGCTTGGGAAGAAGGATGCACCAGTGATAGTGGACACAAAGAATCAGAATTTATGGGCCACAAAGACATCTGGCAGAACTCCCAAGATAAGGAAGAAACTGATAAACCCAACTCAGCAACTGTGCTGAAATCAGCTCCAGGTGGGTAAAGGTAATTCTGGCAGGGGGAGATCGTGACTGCTGACCCAAGAAACCCATCAATCCAAAAGAAGACAATGATTCTGCATGTGGACTAACTAGCACTAGATGTAACTCTTTAACCAATAGAAAGTAGAATACTGATTAACAAGAGAACTATGCAACTTGTAGCCAATGAACACTAACTCCTTTGTTTGGTAAAATGTATAGATAGTAGAAGGTTTTTGATAGATAGTGTGTTGTGTGTTTGATTTGTGGAATACTACGGAGCACCCAGGCTCGTGCAACTCTGAAATAAATAATCAATGTCTCTCTCAAGTGTTTAATTATTGACTAGTTGCACACTGTTCTGGCAGAAAGGATGACCTCACCCATGGTCCCTTCCAACCTTAACCATTCTCTGATCTTACTTTCCTCCTCTAAAACGAACAGATTTGAAGCAGAGAGACAGTCCAGGAGAGAAATACCACTTCTGCCTTTTTGCCATACTTCACTTAATTATCAATCCTTGACTGAGAAATTGCAAAAGTAGTAATAGAAGCCACAAAGAAAAATTTATTCAATTTACTGTGCTCATTAAATGTCTCCCAATGCTTCTGAGATCTAAACTATACATAACTTCTAAGTTCAGTTTCACTAACAAGTTATCAGGCCTAAAAACCATTCACAAAGCCCTTCACTGATAAGATATCCAAGTGAACTGGTTCAGAGCACAAGGAAGAAAGGAAAAAACTGTCTCTCTCTTAAGCAATGCATCTCCTGGATTCAGAAAAAGTCCTTTTTTCTTTGAAAACTAACTGGTAGTCTCAGAAATACAGGGATAAAACAAGGTCCCCCTTTCAGAACATTCATGTTTTTGCTGGTAAATAGAACACGGCCACAAAAGCAAAAGCAGACTGAAAATTAAAGTATTTTCTGCCTATTTCTAACTTAAAATCCTACCAAGACAGCAATCTTTTATCTAGATTGCCATCTCACTGTCATAAAAGAAAGAGCTATCCAGATGGGAACAAAGTCTACCCAAAGAAATAAAGTAGTACCAAAAGCTTCCGGATATTTTCACTACCTTCTAGACATAATAAATCACTACATCCATCGAATTAAAAACAAAAATAGAAAACCAAAACAAAAAAGCAAACAAAAAACCTTATAACTGAACTCTGATGCTAACAATATCGCAGGGGGATGGAAGGGAAACAGATTCAGAAGACAGTCAATGGAAATCCCTTCCATCATTTCACTTATGGCTAAAGTGCAAATAAATTAACTTTTAGATTTTAATTTTTAAATCAGATAAAGGCTAGGTTCAGTCTCCTCAGAAAAACAACCTAATAGCTTAGGTTTGATCCCTAACGATCAAAACTTGATAAAAAATTTCAAGCTTCACAGAACAGCAGATACTACATTGCTTTTAATATTTTGACAATTCAAATGCAGACTTAGCTTAAATTTTCAGAATTTAAATAACCACTAGCTACATTCTCCTAAAATTAAGAGAATCAGAGCTTAACAAACTCATGTTATTGAAAGGTTTTTGTGCATAGAAATATCAAAAGACACATGCAACTTTTTCTGTTAATTCTGTCCTACTTCACAAAACATAGCAACTCATTTTTTCTTTAGAATTGAAAGGACATAAATATACTTTTCTTCAACTGAAGTCTGATTGAAACCTTGTCAATGAAAATAGGCACAATTCAATAACTTGGAAAAGAATTACTTTCAAAATAAAATCACCTTCATCTGTATCTTACCTTTAAATAGGATCCATAATATTTAGTTACATATGGACTGTCACATTGACTCAGCACTGTGATTTCTTGTTGGATGTCTTCTATTTCATCTTCTGCTTCTTCTAGGTCAATAATTTTTATAGCAACAACTTTCTGAGTCCGATTGTCAATTCCTTTAAAAACTTCACCAAAAGAGCCCTTACCAATTTTCTCCAGTTTTGTAAACAGTTCTTCTGGATCTGCCTTCAGAGTCTGTTAAAAGTAAGAGAAAAGTTACTCAGTATTTGTAACACTAAAACAAAATGTGATATTTTGGAAGGAAACAAACACTTCAAATTCCACACATTCATATTTATCTAGATACTTTTTTTCTATCTCCATAATTATCCCATTGTTCCTATATCCCTTATATGCACACACTGCAAGGTTTATGCTTCTGTGTATATGAAGTACAAATTTAATACTGTCCTTATGTCAGGATTTTATCCTATCTGGCAACAGAAAGTGCTGCTCCTTCAATTTCTTCTTCTTTGCCAATAAAGAGCACCCAGAATGAAAGATCCTTACAAGGATTTGTTTTCTATTAAAAGCAAATCAATCAAACACCACTACTAATAAAGGTAAACCTTATGTCAAACCTGTTCTCTTGAAACTGGTTCCTTCACAGATCCCAGTGTCCTTCTCTTTTGTATTTCTCACATATCTCATCCTCTTAAGGATTTCATTCACGCTGTTCAGTGCACAGAGCACTATTTTGTTTTGTTTGATGTGCCAAACAATTCTCTTCAATTTTCTCCTATGAAGGATCACCTGTATGAATTGCCATGCTTCCTCCTTATCTCTGACCCCAAGGTTTTCTCAAGAAGGATTTATTTATGTTTTTCTTCTTTTCCCAGTTGTGTAAACTCATTCACTTCTAAAAAACATCCTGTTCTCAGCTTCCTTGATTTGAACAGTCACATAATAGCTATGAGCACTCACCTAAACATGCAAATATAAGACCCAGGTGGACCACTCTGCCATATTTGCATTTTCTCTACTGTCAAGTATTCAGTTCGCTACTGATGCTCTTAGATTATTCACTTTCAATGCACAGATGATAAGTTCCATGGTATACCTTCTTAATCTTAGCACAAGGAGCCTTCTTAGCTGACAAAAAATATATATAAATTACAACCACAGGGGATTGGAAAAGTCCCTTTCAATCCAAACTATTCTATGATTAAATTGGAAAAGTCATAGAGGGAATAGTCACAAAATGAAGAAAAATAGGATAGAATTATTTAGAATCTTTTCCTTAAGAAATAAAATGAATACTTCAAAAACTTGTTATTGTTTATAAATGGTGACAATATACTTCTGCCTATCTCCACTCTCACATCCCAAAGGTTACATAATTAACCCATGCAGCCATGAAAGGAAAATAGTCTAGAACACTTTTTAGTTTGTCTGGAGATATCTGACTTTCACAGCAGAATCAGGTGTTTTGAGGACTAGGCAAGCATGGTGTTAGTCACACGTGATTTTATCATCATGTGGCACAAACTGGGAGTACACTACTACTTCTAATACTTTAAAGTAAGCTATGAGACATCATATCTTCCAGGTAATCATCCCAGGAACAGATCACTGATGAGATAAGCCCAAAGAAAAACCATTCTAAGTGTACTGCAAGACTTCACCAGCACTAAGAAGCTCCCCCTGCTTTACATCTTACTGATCCATACTTCTATCCAAACTCAGTTTCAGGAAACAAACAGAAGGATATAGGGAGTTATCACTCTTTTGCCATTAAAAGGAACAGCCAAAGAGCCAAATCCCTTCCACCAAAAGAAGCTTGTTTCTCCTTTAATTTCGATGTAATGAGATTTACATATTATTACACATTATTAAATATTACATACATAATATATCTCCCACTTGGCAACCAAACTAGGGCACTTCATGTTTTCCAGCAAGCGAAGTCATCCTTCAGCTACACAGCAGCCCCTATCAACACCTCCTGGGACATAATTTCTAAGAGACCACAAAACTAGTAACTAAATCGTGCTGTACTGGTTCTTCTCATGCCTTACAGAATGCTCTGTTGTCAATATTCAAAACAGTCTTCTCTGAGAATTCTTCATGAATAAAAATAACTTTTAACACCTGCATCAGATATTTTCCCTTGTGGAAAATCAGTTATCAGTCTATGATTTCATACATACTGTGCTGGAATTTGAGATGATGTGCTGTAGAGAGCTGTGAACGCCTAACCCATCCTCACAAGCCTTCTAGTTCCATTCACTAGCCACAGGAATCCGAGTATTACATCATCACAAAGGCATCTGGGTAAGTCACAAACCAATCCCAGCCACAGATGCCTAAAAAATTCCACGTTTCACCTCGAGACAAAAAGCCAGCACAGCTCAAAGTTGCAGTGTGTTGCAGTTGTTCATATAGAGAAAAATGGAAGGGCTACCTGCCAGCAGCTCTTTGAATTCTCTTGGCTGTATGTATTCACTCCATATTTTCCCTTTTCCACTCAACCATCTACTGCAATCTTATATTAAAGCCCATTATTTCATGACACCACAACCTTCAGAGACTTGCAGAAATCTCACAGATTCATTTTTACAGTGTCAAGCTCTTGGGATTCTGGTATTAGGCTGACAGTTTTATAAAACAATGTAAAAGAACATTAATAACTCCAGAAAAGCAAGGAAGGTACCTGCTCCTGGAGAACTCAAGAACTGTTCAATTTTTATGATTAAAATTTTGCAGCTGTTTGGAAATGTTAATTGTACAATAATAGCTGGAATTAATAGGATTAAAATAATTATTAATAAGAGTTTATTTTCCAAGTTCCTTGTGAAATTACTAAATATTTTTTAAAAACCTCAACCTTTTCCTTCCCACTTCAGAACTTCTGTAAATTCATTTATTTGTTCTAAAATTTAACAGTTGCCATTCCTGAATTTTGTTCTGAGCAACAGAAGGTAGTTGGTGTTTAAAAAAACCAAACAAAACAACACACTCTTGCTCTCTAAGAAGGTCTCAATTTTCTTCTCAGGAGACCAAGTGTTTGAAGTGAGATCCTTAAAGCACTGGCAACTCATGTTTTTGCAAAACTACCAGTTGGTCTCTCTTTAATGACCTTCTCTATTTCAAAAATGGAGAGACCAGGCCTCCGACACATAATGAACTGCTTGAATTTGAAGGTACATGAGTGGCAAATTCCCATTCATTTGTCCAAGATCACATCTGGAAAGGATTCTCCCCAAATTTATTTCTGTTTGTTTTTGTAAATACTTCCAGCAGAGCAAAAATAAACAAAGAACTTTATAAATAGTCTCTCTACATGACTGCATAGAAAAAATGTCTTCCATACACCACAGTTTTGCCGACTCTACTCTTTGCAAGCATTCACTAAGCATATAGTTTATTCCTGCTAATATTAAAATAAAGGAACTGATAGAAGAGCCTTCAGGCAACTGAGAACACTAAATACTGCTAGAAAATACAGAATAGAACATCAACATCTGTTGCAAAAGAGTAACGCTAACTACCTTGATAAGGAGCTAGGACTCTATCACTAAAACATTCCCTTCCAAGTGGGACACAGAGTACACAATGTGGCAAATCAAAAACAAATTCTGGAATGTTCAGATAGAATGATTTCAGAACTTACAACTTCTATAGATACTTGAATTAGTTTGCTTTTTATTTCAGATAGTTTTTCACACTTCTGAACACAAACTTGAAACCATCCTGTCTCAATCTCCAGCTTGTTCAGCCATGCAGAACAAAGTCCTTTTCACCACGAGCAAAGCCACCATTCATCCAATAATTTGAGTAATCTCTCTGTACTTGTACCACATTGGATTCATTATTTTTGACCTTAATCAGCCAGAAAAACATACTGCATTTAAAATTAACTCTTCTCAGTACCTAACAGCACTGTTGCCCACTTCTATGGAATAAAAATAGTGCAATACATTCTCAGATCCTATCTGTTCAATTTGGCCTCATGGCTCAAACTCTGCTGCAACCAACTAAACTAAATCACCTCTTCCTAATTCTCTGCATTTCCAACTAATGAACTCCCAGCCCATTGCAAAGGTTCTTTGTAATCTTTCATACTTATGACAAGCTGCACTTCACGCTGTTTTGTTCAGTAATTCCAATCCTCAAGGTTGTGTAGTTCTTCAGTAATGGCCTCTCAAGTGAAACAGGTGCCTTTAAATTTTGTACCATCAGCAATTTTAATCAGCATGCATTGTCTTTTTCTATGCTAAGGTCACTTTTCAGTCAGCAACTGTCAAGACCAATCCTGGAGAAACCAGCAGTACCCTCCACTCTGACACCACCTCTGCAGTATGCTCCTTACAGCCCAGACTATACACGTCTTGCAAAGTATTTATTTTTATGATTCCCTAAGTCTCATCTGAACTAGCTGCCCCTTATAGCTCAATAGAAAACGTTACTGAAATTCAAACTAGTTAGATCAAACTTTATCCATAACCATTCTGACCTAAAATATAGCTTTAACGGAGTATTTTTCTGCATCTCATTCCAGTTTTACTTCTAACCTCCTTTTATGAAGGGTTATTCATCCAGTTATTGTAGAGAAGAGTTGAAAAACTATTTTTTTCTTTAACTTGCAGGAATTATAAGGCATTTCTGTATTCAGGTTCTCAAGCTTATTTGTGTAATTGATTTGACTTGCAGATCAGTAATTTCTCTGTGCTGGGTTGTTTGAAATATACAATCAACTTTTAACACCTCATTTTGTATACTTTTCATTTCACCAAATCCATTTCCAATTAGTCAGTCCAGTCCTCATTCCCTATCAAGACTGAGCTCAAAACACCATCATCTGAAGAGGCTCAGAAATTTCTGGGGATTGTTTTAGCTTTAAAAAGAGAAGCCTGGGGAGTTGGAAATCTTATTGTGTGTGAATACCTGATGGAAAGGAGAAAAGAACACAAAGCCAGATTCTTCTCAGTGGTGTCCAGTCAAAGGACAAGATGCAATGGGGAGAAACTGAGTTTCAGGAAATTTCATGCAAACTTACAAAGAAAAGAGGAAAAGCAAAAAAACAAACAAATGAAAAACCACAAAGGAAAAGAAAACAACCTCTCTTACTGTAAGGATAGTCCAACACTAGAAAAGGCTGTCCAGGCAGGTTGTTGATCCTCTGAGGTACTCAAAACTAGGCTGGATGTGGCCCTGAGCAACCTGCTGACTCTGAGCAGGTGGACTAGATGTGCTCCAGCGGTCCCTTACAATCTCATCTATTCTGTGATGCCCTATGCCTATCACACCAAGAATTAGTTTTAGTGCTAAATATACTACACAAATACATAATTTCTTTTGAAATGAGACACTATTGCTGTATATAATTTCTTTCTTTTAAATTTATTCTCTGGTCAGACCAGAGAACAGAAATCTAGCAGACAAGTTCATACAGGCAATTTTCCCAAGTACCCAGAGAACTCAGAAGCTAAAGTCAAAGTAAATAGCTGGCACAGCTGATGTCATCCTTCATCACACAGCTCTCAATTTCAGAAGCAGAACTGCAAAAGCTTTCCACTTGCAATCTTTCAAAAACCGCCTAAAGCCTATTCACCTCAACACAGATCAGCATTAAGCAGCTTTCCTTTTCCCTTGGATCCCCACAGAGTTAGCTGCACGAGTGGCAGTAGTGGAGCCACATTGTAAATTTGGGTAAAAGGCACAAATTCAAACCATGCAGCTTTCCCACAAATCTGGGCTACCAAAGCAGGGGCAGGAAATAAACACACAACCAAAAAAAAAAACAAAAACAACAACAACAAAAAAAAAACCAACTCCCCAAAACACACATGTAAGATGGTTTTATTTCAGAGAAAACTAATTCCAAGATGGAGAAGTTTCAAATTTTGCTACTTATAGCATTTAGCTTTCTCTGAAGCTCACAAGTTTTTGTTTTCAGCCATATATATACCCCATATATGAATAACTGATACAACATACAAAATTATTTCCTGCAGTTGGTGTGAAATTGAAATAAAACAGAAACAGCACACAGAAAATAAATTTTTCAACTGTACTGCATTGTATCAAGCCCTACCTGTACTTCCAAAAAGCAGCTAACTAACTCAAAAAGACAAGATATAATAAATATTTGGATTTATAGTCTGGGACTTTTATGTAAAGAAGGAAAAAAAAGACACTTTTAGCAAGCCTTAAAACTGGAATAAAACTTGAACTGTCAGTTTCATCTCTCAATAATGAAGTAAAATCAGCTGAACTAGCATAGTCATTTTATAGTTATGAACATTATGAACATTATCATGAACAGAAACAACTGAGTTTTATTTTCTTTTAGGAAGACTTATTAGCAAAATATCAAATGAAAACTACAAAGACTAGAATGAAAGCATTCATCTGTAATAACTAGGTGCAAAACTGAGATCCAGCTGTTTCACTGAGAATTTGTCAATTATCAAAAGTACCACATGATTGTTCTTTTCTTTTTTTTTCCTTCACACATATTCCATATTTCTCATTTTCCATCTCTAATACTATAATTATGCAATTCAGACACTCACTACCATAAGGAAACTGCTTTTTTCTAGGAAAAATGAAAAATACCAAAAATAAGAATTAAGAATAACAATACATTAATTATCAGTAAAAAGGAACAATTGCCATAAATTCTGTGGGTTGCAACAGTGAGGAGGGAAAGCAAAGAATAAAGCTGTAAAACTTGGCATCTCAATCATTTTAGATGTCACAAACAGATGAGGGCAAAAACATATAGCATGCATCACTACAGCCTAACACTCACATTTGTCACACAGTTCAACTCCTTTGTTCTGATTTCTACCTATATTGAAACAGGTTGTAAGCATGTTTCCAGCAGGAATAAAAAAGCTGCCAAAAATTAGACTAACATAGAAGTATTCCTCAGCACTTGTATAATCTTTTTTCCACTTATTTTAAAGAAAGATGCATTTATCTGAGGTTCAGAATACAAAACATTCACTTCTTTATTAATAGAACAGATATCCAAAGCATGCTTCCAAATTCCCAGCTGACCAATACCATTTTCTGGGTGCAATGTCCCCTGCGCGAATCACTCTGTTATTAATTCTCAGGTGCCTACAAATACATGGAAACGTACCCAGATTAACGAAGAGTTTACAAGTAAAAAAAGTTTTGATTATATAGCTGCATCCACACAAATGGCCATACAGAACACTTCTTAATTAAATAGTACTCCACAAATGCAAGCAGGTGGAGTACTATTTACAATCATCGCAAAAGCAAAAAGCAGATCAAATTCAATCATAGAATACCAGGTTGGAAGAGACCTCAAGGAACATCTGGTCCAACATTTCCTGGTAAAAGCACAGTCTAGACAAGACGGCCCAGCACCCTGTCCAGGCAAATCTAAAAATTTGAGTCCAGCATTGGGGTATCCATCCTTTACCCAAGAAGATTATTCGAATGGCTGACTGCCCTAATTGTGAAAAATTTTCCTCTTGTCCAATCAGAATCTTCCCATTGGTAACTTGTACCCATTACCCCTCATCATTTCATGTGATTCCTTGTAAAAAGAGGGTTTCCATATTCTCTGTAGCCACTCTTTCAATACTAGAACATGTTGATGAGATTTCCTCTCAGCATTCCTTTCTCAAGGCTGAACAAATACAGTTGTCTCAGCCTTTTCCCATGTGTCAGGCTTTTGATCATCTTTGTGGCCCTTCTCAGGACTCTCTCCAGCCTATCTTTTTTGTATAGCAGGGACTAAATTATTATAGGATGAATGCAGTATTTTATATTACTATTAATTTACATTAGATGCCTTGTTCACAGTGCTTGGCGTATCCCCTATCCCCCTTCCCAAGAAAGGGGGCATGAAAAGAATTTAAACATATTTTAAAAATGCAGCCAAGATACATACTTCCATTTTCTACTTCAGGAACACAAAAGATACCACCATGCAAAAGCTGACATCAAGCCCTGTACACCACTCATAACACAAGGCCCAGTACTTAAATGTTTTCACTACATCAGTAGTCTTTTGTCTCTCCGGGGAACAAAGATGGCAGCTGACTAAGAGGGTGTCTTACTCAAACATGACACTGGTACAAGAAACTTGCCATGGCATATGACTGGCCTGACTGGTCTATAAGGGCACCTGAAAGACACAATTGCCATAAGCAGTATCTACCTATTCTGGAAGGCCACAGGATGGAAATATGTTTTTGTACTTAGAGGCTGTTGACATTAACGGCGAGACAGAAACGGTGAACGCTGACATTGGTCACACACTAGCTGACAAGGATGACCAACCACCTTGGATGTGACTGGTACCAGAACAAAGACCCAAAACTAGACTTTGTAAGCTCAGCCTTTGGAAGTACCTTTCCTTACCTCCTCTGCCTCTGCATGAACACCACACCTCACCTCCATATAAACAATTGTAAAATTGAACAGAATTCTGGAAAGCATGTTTAAAGTGTATCACATCAAAATCACAGAATGGCTGAAACACCGAGATTCATAAAAATAAGGATTCGCTATTGTCAATCCTTATTCCAAAAAGTTGTCCTAATAAATGCTTCAGATATTCAGGAAGTGATGAAGTTAACATAAAAAAACTAAGTAGCTCAAACTGTTCCCCAAAGACATAGCAGTCTATACCTTACAGTTAATTACCAGTTATTTTCCCCCTAAAAGAAAAGTACCTGCAAAGGCGACAGAAAAAAAGAACAAAAAGACTTAAAGACTGATAAAATAGAACTGCAGTAATTTTAACTGTACAGTCTAACGGCACAAGGATTTAACATCATTTTCCAAATTGAAGCTTGCCCCTGCAACAACGACTTCCTAGGAACTTAGGCAAAGCACAACACCAAGAAGTCACTCGTAGTATGCCTGCACCAGGGCTTAATTAGATGTTGATACTTTTAGTCTACGTTTTTCCTGCCAAGTTATGAGAAAACAAGCACTGATAAACGGGAACTTCTTCCTTGAAGGAAGAGTTTTGTACAAACTACAATTAATTGGTGTCTTATTACTGGCTGATCACCTTCCAAGGGCATTTGAAGGAGAAAGTGAAGAGGAGGGTGATGATGTACACCCCCAGACTCATTTCTAAAAGATCTCCCAAGTCATAGCGTGCAAGCACGGGGGGAATTCCAAAGTACAGACGCACACGCAGAAGGGGCACCGCTTACATAACGTTGGGAGGGACTGAAGGCCTCTAGCTGGGCGGTGCTGACCACACCTGCCCAGGTAGACGTCACCAATTAACTGGATAAAAAGTGGATGGCTCGTGCTCTGGGGGGGACTTACACTTCACACAAAGGACCACGTTGCCTTCTGTGGGGACACCTGCTATGTGTGAGCCTGTTGACCCTCCGAGAACGCAGCTGCTACAAAGGATTCCTGGCATTTGGAGCTGGTAAGATAACCTCGTAAGTGACACCTGAGCGAGTAGGGTGTTGTATTCAGGGCTTATTTCCCTTATTTTTCTCTTTCTATTGGGTTCCCGTTTACTTGGCCACTTCTTTGCAATAAATATTGGGTTTTGAGCTTTCAACGGTGTTTTGGTTTCAATCTCAGCATCCTTACCAACTCTCCCTGCTACAATGTCCAAAAGAAACCAACCCTCACTCCTCCACACATGCTTAATAGCAAGATTTTGGGCACGTTTGAGGAAAAGCTTAGTATCCACATATTCAGCAGATGTTGTTATACATGACTTCCCAGTATCATTAGTTCCACTGTCAACAAGAGTTGACTTCTCTCAAACAGCTCCATACACCTATTGCATAGCCCTGACACAGCCTTTGACTATACAGCGAGAAGGTGCCCCCTTCATTTTCACAGTTTAGAACTCGTGCCCTGGTACCCAAGGGTTGAGCTTGTATTATGTCAAAGAACCATGACATCTATCCTCAGGATATTTTAAAACTGATTAGCCAAGATCATAATAGTCCAAGGATCTGTCAAATATTTAAGTGCTCTAAGTTAGTGCAAACTATTTATCAAACTATAATCTAAACAGTAACAGTGAGCACAAGCTTAAAAAAAAAAAGAAAAGAAAAGAAAAAAAGTCAAATTTGGGAAAACTAATCTCCAAAACTAATCTTCTCCTCCAGAAGCTGCAAATGAAAAGCAGCAGAAGCTATGTGGACTTTCCAGTGCCTCTGATTTAGTAATGTAATATTCTGTAATTCCCAAACACAGAGCTCACACAGGAATTAGTTAAAACAGTTTATTGTAAAGGGAAAATGAGTTATAACAAGAAGGACAGTAATACCTACAGTGTGGAAGTACAAAAGAACAGCCTCGTCAGATCAGAACAAAGGATCCTCTAGGCCAAAATATTTCTCCTAGAGCAGTCAAAAGTGAACATCCTGGGAACAGTGCAAAAACAGACAAGTATATAGCCATATTTCCCAAAACACTCTTCCAATCTCCAGCAAACTGACACTTCAGACACTTTCTGAGCCAGAAATGGTGCCTTTACACTTAACAACCTTTCTTTTCTGTTCATTTGTCAAGTTCCTACTTAAATTTAGTTAAACTTTTAACATTCTTGAAGCAAGACAGCTTGAATGTCAATGCTTATTTATATTTTGCATGAAGAACCTGTAGCACTTGTACTGAAAATACAATGGAGAATGAATAAAAATAACTTACTGCATAAACACTGTTATTGCTACCAAAAAAACTGAAAGGGAGAAAGATAAAAAAAGGGTTTATCACACAGAAGAGGTTTGTCTTAGAGATGACAGAACTTTAAAAGCACCCCAGGAATTTATTACCATAATTTTATAAACACAATACTTGATTATTTAAAATATAGCTTTCACAAAGAAGCTATAAAAGTTTATCACAGCCTTGAAATGCAGGCCAGTCTGAAAATCAAGGTCATGTACACTTATTCCAAGCCAGCCTTGCAGGAATCTCACACATTTACAGACAAACAAGCACTCTCATCAGGCCACTTTCTATGAAGTATGAAGAAGGAAAACAACGTATCCTCAGTTCAGCAATCATGCAGCTTCACACTGCACACTCAAACTTTATCTCTACACAAAGGCCTTAAACCAGTGACAGCAAAAACTTTGAGTTCAAACCTAACCTGCACAACATAGAAATTTAGGTCAAAACCCAACTCTGTTTTTATTCAGGTTACAACATGCCCACTTGGCAGCAGACAGCAAATCTCAGGTTTTGACAACTTTCCAGCACCATCCTACATTTCCTCCACAGTTTTTCATTCCTTTGGCTCACTCTCTACCCACTCACTTTTTATGCATCACTCTTCAAACATCGATCAGATGTCTTGTTCAGAGAGAAAGATATTAATCCTTCATTTCTCTGCTCTATTTACACACTACTGTGCTCATGCCAAACAGCATTAATAAAGTGTTGCCCCTCCAAGTGATTTTTTGAGGGCCAAGAAGTTACTCTGTCCCCATTAGCATACTGACTGCTCTCTTGTATAAGTACAGCAAAAAATGTCAGAGAAAGCTGCATAACTTGTCACTGACACTGCTTACACCGTTTGTTGCAGAAGCTGGTAGGTGGGGAGGAGGGATCACACTACAGAAAAAGAAAAGATAGTCCCGTGATTTGGGCAATTTAATTATAACCTAGAGAACTAAGCTCTATTCCTGTCTCTTCTACATAATCAAAAGTCCCAAACCAAAACTTTTGTCTTATTTAAGTAGATGTCACACATTGTATGAACTTTACTCTTTGAACATCTATCTGCAAGTAAAATCAAAGAGAATCATGTATGGAAAACAGACCACTATAAAACTGCTATTTATTCTGTCGGAATGGAAATGGATATAATCATCTTCAACTGGTCACAGAAAATCAGTGAGCAGTATTCACATTACTGACAGACTTTATGCCTCTACCTATCACAAGGTCTTTACTTTAGTGTTTGGGTGGGCTTTTTCACTGTTGAAGTTCACACTTGAGAAACTCTCATAATAATACAATAAAAAAATCATGGAAAAATAACACCGTTCTGAATAAAAAGAGATTTGAAGTAAACTCACAAATTATGTGGACTAACAAAAACCCCGAATATATACCCATTTAGTACAGCCAACAGTACTACAAACTAAGTAATAAATCAAGGCAATAAAAAACACAGGTGCTTAGAGAGATCATGCAGTGACACACACCAGCAGTACATGCTGCTCGCTTCTGAGCAGCTACAAATCTGACTTTTTAATTCTATAATATTACGGATTCTGTTCCAAAGCAGACACTTGTCTTGGTTCTAACATGTCTCAAAAGAAAAAAAACAAACAAACCCACCAATAATAACCTAACTGTAGCCAAATAAAGATACCCTTACTTCTCTGTTTCTGGCAATTGGCAAACTCTCATATTTGGAAGGTGAACTTCAACACTCAACAGCAGGACCTACAGAGCAATATTAGTCAGCTCAGAGTGTGGGCCTAAGTACTCTATATGGCATCCGGTACTATCCCTGAGCATATAAATCAAACTATGCCTAAGCATGCAACATTTTAAATTCAAATCCTCCTGTTATGCAAAGAAAAGAGATTCATGACTTAGAATCTTGACTCACAGACAAACAAACCAGGGTAAATCAAGACTTAAACCAAATGATGCCCAAAAACTTCAAATCCAGGACATAAATCAAGGAAAACTCTAACATGTCATTCATAAGTTGTTCTTTTGGAGGTTAGGGCCAGAAAGTTTCTAATCAGATGTGGGAAACATTAGTATAACAACACACAGATGATAACGACCTTAATGTTTTGCTGGCAGCAGTTTCCATTTAAACTAAGAAAAACAGGGCAGGGAGGGGGGGAAGCCAGCTCAGTCAGCAGAAAATCACACTAGTTTTTTCAAAAATATAGTTACGACACAGAAGCAGCAAATTCCATCATATAACAAAAGCAGCTAACCAACTCTTGCAGTCAAACACAGGAGCCAAACACAATCCCCGAGCACCCACCTCAGCCCAGCCCCAGAGAGATGGGCACTGCAGCATGCGCTGAAGGTCAACATTCCCAGGCCCTGCTCTTACGTACTGGTTTTATGTGTGCTTCCCCTATTTACCGCAAAATAACAGGGTTGAAAATCACCCACCGAGCCGCGGTTCGCTTCAGGAATTAAAACACCGAGGAGAAATCCCGGCCGGGGGGAGGGGGACACAAACCACGCTCCGCTCTGCACGCCTGCAGCGACACAGAGGCTGCTGAGGACAGGGATGGAGGGAGGTAGGGAGGGATCCACCGGGCGGAGTGACCTCGCTGGGCATCATGCCAAGCGCTGACAGCACGTTTCGTCTCCATACCGCTACTCAGCCCCCAGCCCAGTCCCCAGAGCCGAGCCACAGCCAAGAGGCGCTTTCTTCCCTCGCCCTGTCCCCCCATCGCTGGGAACCCCCTCTTCTCACCCACCCCTGCCCAGGGTGCGTGTTCGTGCCGGCCCTTGGGGCAGGTTCTTACCTGCATCCCCGGCAGCCCCGTCTGCACGGGGGAGTGAGCCATGGCGGCGGGCAGGGAGGGAAGGAGGGACGGAGCCGGGTCTCCTCAGGCGGCTCCAGGGCACAGAGCTGAGCTCATCTCCACGCTCTCACACACTCACAGCGCCGCCGCCGTCCTCCTCCTCGTCCTCCTCCTCCTCCTTCTTCTGGCCCTTCCCCCGGGCGAGCAGCGCCTGTTCGCGGCGGTGGGAAAGGGGCAGTCCCGAGCGTGGGCTCTCCAGGCCCCCGTCACGGATGCAACAGCGGCGGCTTTCTCATCCCTCCTCCTCTTCCTCCTCTTCTTCCTCCTCCTCCTCCTTCGGGCTCTGCCAGCGACACGATGACAAACCTGAGGCGGGAGGAGGAGGAGGAGCCGCAGTGGCAGTCCCGCCTCTTCTACGCGACTACCTGCCCGCGCCGCCCCGCCCGGTGTCCCCCGCTTTTCCCCTGCCGGCATCGGGATGGTAGAAACCCTAGACGTGGTCTGGCATGTCCCTCTCCTGCCTCCCCTCCGCCTAGGCGCTCCAAGGAAGGTCACGGTAACGCTACCGCTCCACCGAGGTTTACGGTTTCAGGAAGCGCTTGACTTCCTGTCAGAAGTTGCAAAAGCGCTAAACCAGAATGACAGTCGTGTTTCTACAATAGCTCCTGAACGGGAGCAGAGCATGTCAGCAGTCAGGGCTCCCCCACACAACGGAAGCCCTGGACACAGGCAGACCCCTTGAGAACCTGACAGTGTTCCGTTTCCCATCTTTATTACAACTGAAATTCAAGAGCTCCATCACATGATTTCCAATGTGCCATGGAACGCCCTACAGTTCTCTCCTTTACCCTCCTTCCTCCCAGCCCCCCACACCCCCTCCCGCATAAAGCTAGGGAGTTACATGAGTATTAAAATTATTGAAACCTGTCAGCCGGTGGGTCTGGGATCCGTAGGACAGTGTAGGTCACTGTCTTTTCAACTGATTTTAAAAAATGAGGTGATGATCCACTACGGCATTACTTTTCATTAGATAATTCACTAGAGTTTGTACAAGTATCTTAGCTGAGTGAAACACTTTAAAATACAAAATAGTCTTGCTGAAAAATGGTTGGAAGTCCCACTGAAGTTTTTCCTATAGTTATGATATTCTTTCTTGTCTAATGTGGGCTGAGTTAATGCTACACTATTTTGTTTTCCTGAAGCTTGTACACACATAAATATTCTTAAGATTTCTATCCCTCAGTATAATTCAAATAAAATTAGCTAACAGCTTTATGCAGGCAAGTATGTATGCACACACATACACACATTGATTGTTTACATTAGAAAATAGACTAAATATACCAGCTCTTGAGTACAGTGAAAAACATAAAGGATGATGGCTAGAAATTGTGTAAAAAATCAAACAATTGGAATTTGTTTTTCAGTTGTTCATGAAGGAGGTGATAGTTTGCTTTATGCTGGAATAGAGTTTAAATTCTGTGGGTTTTAGCTAGAGGAAATATGAAAAAAATTATACTTTCTACATATTCTTACTGGTATGTCATTTTCTAAGAAATGTAAAGTCTTTCATTTGAGTTTTACTTCAGTCAAAAGCCAAATAGCAGTCAAAAGAATCAGTATCAAAGCTTTCTGTTTAGATTGTTTTCTAAAGCATTTTTGCAATCTTCTTTCTTTTAAAAAAATAGTTTTAGTATCTCCATGGTTGTTCCACTGACTGCAGTAATTTTTTCTTGCTTGCTAGGGAGAAAGTCAGTGGGCTACGAATGACCCTTGTCCTTTGTGCCATGAATACCATTGAGCTTTCCCTCCACATAATATTAAAAATCCTCATTGAGAAAATATCGGTTTTACTGCCTGTGCAGCTTTATTTTTGCTCTTTTCTATATAGTCATTATGATACAGATTTTATCATCTGCTTTACTTTTTCTGCAGTTGCACATTTAGTGCAGAGTCAAAAAAAGGTAGACAAGTTAGTTTTATCTTTTGTATTATGAAAGGTATACAACTTTTATTGTCTGACAGTTAGTATGTTCTTTGGGACTTAAATAATTTTCATAAAATTGATTTGCTAGTGTTGCTTCTGGTTTGTCTTGTTAATTCCCTTTCTACATTTAGGTTATAGATTCTCTAGCTCAAGGCACATAAGCATAGAAAATTTCCGTGCTGCTCTGAAATAACTTCCACCGTAGAAGCTCCTGGGCTAGGGCCACTGTGAGGTCTCTCTCTTGCTTGTGTGCTGTCATTGAGTAAAGATTTATTTCATCTCAAGGTTTTGAAGTTCTGTGTTATGTGTTCATTAAGAAAATGTGCCTGAAAAATCATAGTTTGAGCCAATGGAATAAGCTGTATGGGCAGATTTACTTGTTAAATGCAGGAAATGAAAGGAGCAGATTCAAAACTCTATGTCGTAAACCAGATACCAGTCCAAGTTCTAATGAAGTCAGAACAATGTATTAGAACATATAATTTCTGTCAGCTCTGTATTTCATCCTGTGCCACATGTTCTGATATACTTCCAATTTCTACTTGGACTTGTAGAAATTTTAAACAAATAGTTTTGAGTGTAATTGAAAAATAATGTGTTTGCTCTTTGTTTTGTAAATGTTAATCTTTCAGTCTGAATTTCACCTACGTACTCACAGACTATATAGCAAAAGCCTTGCAAACTTTCCTCTCCTTTTCTCAACTTTTTCTGGTTTTTTTCTCTTTTCTGAGAAAAAAAAAAAAGATTTTATGTATTATCCTCCAAGGAAAGGCCACCCTTGCAGAAATATTCATTAAAAATAGAGTGATTACATGTTACCAAACCATTCCAATACAATGACTGAGACTTAAGCAGTTCTTATCAGTAAATGATTCCCTGTTGTATCTTTTTGAAGCCAGATGTTTCCAGCATTCAGAGGTTCAATTTATTTTATGTGTCAACTTCTCAATAACTGGTTTGCTTTCAATTTAACATGATGCTTTGAATATGCAGAGATTTTCTGCTTTGCTGGTTATATAAGAAAAAAGTTACAGAAGAAAAATATAATTACAGAATCATAAAGGCAGCAACTGTGAACTTCTGCTTATAAACTATCTGAAGAAAAAACATTTTCCTTACTGACAAAGATCAAAACTTCTCAAATGAGCAATGTCAGACCACTGGGATTTTCTAAGAAGAAAGGTACACCAGGCACTCAGCTCTTCTGGAATTTATAATGTACCATAAATAAATAATTAATCAATCATATCTTGAAATAAGTATCTATACTAAAGAAAAAGCACTGTGGTCTATAACAGGTGGGACTCCCATTCAAATAGGATTGCATTTGTCCATCTTGTATGGCAGTAAGGGTATCCTGCTGTTCTTGGCCTGAGGGCTGTAGAACAATTGACTGAATCACCATACCAGACTGTTCTCTGCTCAGCTTGTTACTAGATTTTTGCTTGCTTCCTTATCCACCTTTATCCTCCACTGTCTTTTGTCTTTTCTGCTTCCTATTTCTACACTTTCTTGACCCAACAATTTCTTAGTAAACTGTTTTAACAAGCTGTAAAAATGTGTCATTTCTTCTCTTAACTGTATATATTAGGCTCGTAGTCTTATCCTTTTTTTAATTACCCTGTTAATAGTCTGATAGACTATGTACACAAAACTGAATTCTCAGTAGTTTGCCACTAAGACTTCATTTTGAATACTTATATTGTAAAGGCATGACACTTGCCTGTATCATACAGTGCACAGCAACATTAACAAGGCTCTTCACAAATGGACCTTTTAAGAATTTAAATGTTCCTGAAGTAAAAGGGGAGGCCCTCACATGGGTCTCTAAATGATGATAGGAAAGAAAAAAACAAAAATATTTCACAGTGGAGGGTGTTACCAGTAGGCTGCCACAGGACCAATCTGGGACCCATCTTTCTCAGGATATCCAGGAATGACCTAGAAAAGAGGCTAAAGAGAAATGGCAAAATAGTCTCATATTGCCAACTATCCTGAGGAATAAAATAAAACAAAACCCAAGGAGTTGCAGAAAAATCTCAGAGTGAGTGACTGCTGAGTGACACACTAGCAGATAGGGGTTCAGCATTGAAAACTATACATGAGGAAAAGTATATGGAAAAAAACTTAACTTTACATACTGAAGTTCCTATTAATCAAGAAGGAAATCTTGGCTGTCACTGATTCCAAATCAGTCAAAAGATAAAACTACGTTAGGATTTGCTAGGAAAGGAATAAAAAATAAGGGGGACAGCACTGTTATGCCCCACTATAAATCTATGCTGCTCCTATAGACTGTAACTTCCATTTCCAAAATTGTACTGTTGCACAGAAAAAAATACCAGAAAGGGCAGAATACAGATCAAATATTCAGAAAAATATCTCAAGGAATAATTAAATACACTACGACAACTCACCTTAAGAAAGAGACTTTCTATGTGTGTAGTAGAGTTCTGTTACCTCATGAATGGCCTGGAGAAAACTGGAGTGACTGTACATATTTTATCATAACAAGAGCTATCTGACAGAAACTTTAAAATAGAATAAAGCAGGTAACAACATAAATGAATAATGGAGCTCACTGTCATGAGATTTGGGGGAGAGGGGACAAAAATTTCAACAAATTCATGGGAAAATTGTTTGTACAACAGCAATATGTTTTCCTAGTTTCCCAGCGTCAAGCTATAGTCTTTACTAAGACAAATTAAAAAGAGTATAAAGTTTTGATAAATAAGTACTAGAAGAGAAAAAAAATAAGAGAGCCCACTAAGGAGTAATGAAAATCAAAGAGAGAAAATCAGGCTTTAAGCTCCATGTATAGTGTCTGAATAGTGAAATAATCAAATAACCTACCCATATAACCATAAAAACTTTTGCTGTGGCTTTATATTGACATCAGGGAAATAATATCTCTGAATAAGGAGAAATAAGCCATCAGAATCTGCTCTTTTGGCTTAGATGAGGACAGGATTAAACCCTCACATTACTGAGTCAGTATCATAATTATAACTGAATTAGCACATTACTAGTTGGAAACTTTTTTTTAACTTTAATATATGTGTGCATGCTAAGGGTTTATTTATCTACAGTTCAGAAACAAAACTGTTTGGCCATTTCTGAATTGGAGAATTGGTAGGAATCCTGTGAGTCTGGCACATTCAGCTTCTAATTCGACCTTAGTTAAATGGGAAGTGGCTGAAGGGATTTTTTTCAGTGACAGAGGGTTGGTAGGGCACACTGCACTAAAATTTGTAAGCTACAAGACTTGGTGTATGGACTGCTAGTAAACTATGCTTACTAGCATAGCTAGTAAGTGGATGGTTGAGCCTCACGTGCCCGAGCAGTCAGCTTCTGCAGGAACAGCACATGGAGGTTAGCCAGCAACAGCTCTGAGCAGCCTTGACACTCCTGGGAGACCAACTAGGTAACAGAGTCCCTATACAGACTCATCCTCACTTCTCCCCTACAGCTGCACAAGATATAAGGTGCTTATTTCCCAGGCTGCCCTCCGTATCTTTCTTCTCGCATTTCATAAATGGCTCACCAGCTGTACAGCTCTCTCGCTGAACTCCATCAAGAATTTTACAGTCAAGATTTAAAATGGTCTGCCTAAACGATTACAGCTTGAGACTGTTTGTGAGGTCCTAATCCAAAACTGCCTTCAGAAACATGAATTTACACCACTAGCAGTTCTTTGGAAATACTTTTTGGCATTAAATATATATTTCTTTAAAAATAAAATTATTTCCTTTTCTTGTTCAGTTCCTTGCTTCATCCCTGTTTGAGCAGACATCTCAGAAAGGAAAGCAGAAAGGATTAGGCATGGATCTGAAAAGAGAACCTGTAGTCAAGATGATTTAGTGTGCGGAACTGAACTTTGATTATATCTGTGGGTTTTAATTCACTGATTTAGCTATTTTGTGATTATAAAATTTGCCCAGAAAGTTTCCAATGTGCTTCCAAACTATGCAGCAATCATACACTACAAAACATTGGGGTTTTTCTCTGTTTCCCTTAAAATTTGAAAATTTCAGTTTTTGGTGGAAAAGGATGTCCCTTCTACAAAGTTTGTGATGGAGCCTTTCTTCCCCTCGAGATGCCATGGGTAACCCTGCAGCCATGTATTTCTTCCAGCAGAGGAAGCTTATGTAGCTTCAAAAGCACACAGATTGCCTTCCACACCTAGATTTGCCTTGCATTTACATTCTGGTTCAGCAAGCCACTTCTTAGAAAATAGTTTTACCAATTATAGAAGCAGAGTTGGAGGTTCAAACAAGGGCATTCTACTTTAGGTCTTGTGAATGCTGAAGGGGGAAAAAATTGGTTATTAAATTATGTTTCCCAAAGAAAAATCCAGTATTTTTTATGACTGTATAAAACATGCTGTTCTATACATAATTCTCCTCCTGAGTGATGTTCTTCATATCATTCATAGAAAATTGCAGAGTTTTGAGATTCTTATTAATAGAAGAAAATTCACTTTCTCATAGTACTGAGAATCATAATGGTTAAAACAGGATGAGGCAGGAAATGGAAGAAACATCCTGAGTGTTGCATGCTCTTTATTAATAATGAGCAGAATATAAGTGCCTGAAAGTATTTTAGTATTCCAGGCAGACAATTAAAATTAGATGGGAACCTAGAGCTCATTAAGAAACATGAGATTGATTATACTGCCCTGTGCCTCTGCCCCTGAAGAGCATCATTGCATTATATCTTGCTTTTTATAAGCCTTTCTCTTAGCCCTTTGTCACACAAACCAAACATATGCAAATGGTGGAAAACATACCTACTCTATCTTCTTCTCACATTTCACATTTTATAATGGACACATCAGTTCTTATCTCAGATTAATGTCTATGTATACAGCAGACTAGCAAAATCTCCGGACTAAATGGATCCATTAAGAGTGATCCTTAATGGTTTTAAACTAAAAGAGAGTCAATTTAGATTAGATAGAAGGAAGAAGTTTTGACAATGAGGGTGATAAAACACTGGAACAGGTTGCCCAGAGATGTGGTGGATGCCCCATCCCTGGAAACATTAAAGGTCAGACTAAGTGGGTCTCTGAGCAACCTGCTATGGATGAAGATGTCCCTGCTCATTACAGGGGGGTTGGACTAGATGACCTTTAAAGGTCCCTTCCAGCCCAAACTATTACGTGATTCTTTGATCCTGTAATCATGCTAAGACACCTTCCCTAGACAGTCCATGTCATCACAGATCTAAAATGTTTGCTTGCAGACTACAGTTGTCTCAGCAGAAAAAGTTGCATTGTGTCTCATTGATAATTGATAAGCAGTGGTCTTACAATTGACTGGACTATTTCACTATTTTAATTCAAGAATTATCCCATTTTACCCTTCATTAATCTCATGGTATACCAGCAGCTACCTGTAAAATCTTGTGTTGGCAGAAGTGTATTGTATTAATCTGTTGAATAAATAAACATATGAATTCCTGCATGTATCAGTTGTCAGTCTGGGGGATTGGTACCAGATGAAAATGATTGTGATGTGATGGGTTTTTTAGAGTACGGCTTCATGCTATACTTAATCCAACTTAACCGCAGTCTGCTGCCAAAGTGCTGATCCCACTCTTTCTTTCTCCCAGCCCTGGCTCCAGTCCTTGCATTAGCAATCACATGCCTGCTTGCAGATTTGGATCAGTTCACTGATCCCATGGGAAATGCATCCACATCCTGCTGGATTAGCCTCCTGTGGCACCAGTTTCTGGATGTCACACAGGAGGGACGCCATGTGTGAGGGAGGGAGGGAGGCAAACACATCCCATTCACTGGTAGCCCACAGTTAGCTCCGATGAAGTAGAAGGTGAAACTCCATCCAGAATGTCCTTTATGGAGTGGGATGATGGCTCCAGCTCTGTCATACCACAAAATCACCTTCTAAGCTTGCAGGAATGAATGCTCCCACCCATAGTTTAAGCCCAGAGCTGCTTATCTATACCAGTCAGTCTTTGCGGAGCATGTACAGAAGCAAACAGTGGAGGGATGAGTTTACTGACACTAAACCTCTTTGCTAGGTAATCAGAGCCCTCAGCCTGCAGCCTTCACAGTCCCCAAATTTAACATCCAAAAGCGAAAAGCCAGAAATCACAGATACCCCCCCAAAAAGTGAGCTTGTTATTTTGGGAGGGTTTGTATTGGAAAAATAAATAACAGGCTGTAAGGCGTTTTCTAGCGTTGGAACCTGCCATCATCCCCACTAGGTATGTGCATGGGACAGCTACAGCCTGTAATAACTGTGCCCCCACAAAAATACAGGTCCTATCCATGTGCCTTCCTACTCTACCCATCATTCCCATCCCACAACCTTCTAAAACCCAGTAAGTTCCTGTTGTGCTCATGGTGCTCTGACACACTCCAGCCATCTTCCACCTCCTTCTGCAGACCTCCTCTCATTCACAAAAATCAGCTGCAACCTCCTACTTGCACCAGACCTTTGGCAAGGTCCCAAAGGCTCACACTCCCTTGGCATCTACAGTTGCCAGCTCAGTTTTCCTCCTGTCTTTTTCATGAGAGCAGACTTCCTGGGGATTTTAGACTGAGCATATCTCTTCTTCCAGCTGAGGCAGTGGGTATCCGATGCTTTTACTTGCAAAGAAGACAGATTTTGCTGCTCCACATCAGCCCTGCTGTTCTTGCCTGTACAGAGTGAGTTATCTGTTGTAGGCCTATATTAACACTGCAGTGGAGTAGCAGAGCTGCACAGTCTTCCCATCCCACTGTCTCCTGATAGCAGAGGGATTTGCCTCAGCACCACAACTTCCTGTAGAAATGATCACAGGGAACTGCAGAAGACCACAAATCTACATTTATTTTATGTTGAGGCTTAGGTGAGGAATACACAGATAAGTCCCTGAAGCTGCTACCAAGAATTATCATCAGGAAAAAATGCAGAGATGACCCTGCTAGACACTTTGTATACAGACTTACTTGGGTTAAATGCAAATTTCTACTACACTCAGTGTGCAGAACTCACTTAGTGTGTTTTTCCTGGATTGAGTTCTAGTTTCTTATCTGAATACTGCAATTGTCACACATCTACTCCTAGTTCCACTCATTCTGTCTCTTGCACCTGGAATATATCCTGCCCCCAACTGCACCTTCTTCCCAAACTCCCTTGGTGCATGCAAATCATGAGCCTCCCTGCCCTTCTCTTGAGAAGCTCTCCAGTGCCAACTCACCACCTGCCTGGATCAGGTATTATTAATAATTATTTTTTATATGAGAGATAGATAGATAGAGGGAGAGAGAGAATCATATGTATATAAGGTGATGTTGTGTGCACTGAGGGGCTCAGGCAAACCATACTGATAACAGTGCAAAGATTCTCATCAACTTCACTGGACTCTTGATTTCTGCTGTTTGCAGGTAGTACATAGGCTCCTCAGTCAAGGGCACATCTTCCTTTTCAGTTGTATAGAGACTGACACTGACTTATTTCCATGAGCAATTTTCTAAAAGAATGTAGTGCAGTCTTATGCTTGGATTTATTTGTATTTATTAAAATAAAAGTTTCTAACCTCTTCCTTATTATATCTCAAGGGTTTACCATGTGTTTTTATATCATTCTTCCAGCAGAAACGTAAGACCATGTAGTTATTATGTTCTGGTTATTAAACAAAGAAAGAAGTACTTTAAAAATATGCATATCTGTGATTTTTATACATATAAAGTGTTTGTATTTAATTATTTGAGCATTTAACCAACTTCTGCAAAGATTATTTTTAAAGCATTTCAGTTCACCTTTAAGATTAAATTCCAGTCTTCCTGAGAAGTCCGCATGAGGATGAGGGTGTAGCATCATTAGGGGTTTTAGCTGCTCAAAGACCACCTCTCCCAGCAACCACCTCCTTCTTCAATACTGGCATCATTTCATCTTAACTTAATCTGAGCTAGAAACCACACCTCTCCCCTACAGCAATCCTGAGCTGAAGTTTCCTCTGTTTTTTGTAGGGCAGACACAATGCAGGACAGAGCAGGGAAGAGCATATTCAGCAGGCCCTTGGCCCCGACCTGAAGATCTGGTTATAAGTGCCTCAGGAGCTGCCATACAGTGACTTTCCTAAATTCTCCTGTCCCAGATCATTCCATCTAGTATCCCAAACTCTTCCATATGAGCCCTTCTCGAACTATTTCAGCATGCGAGCCCAAAATCTCTTCTCCTAGCAGTCCTGCTTCCCAAAGTTCTCCCATCCAAGTCACAATTCACTGCAAATCCCTTCTCTTTGAAGATCTCCTCAAGACTAGTTGCCTGGGGGTCCATCCAGACCCTGATCACAACCCTCTCAGCCCTTGCAGCAGCAGCATCCATGGTCACATGGGCTATGGAGGTTCCTTGTTGCCCTCCCAAGGACTATAGGCCCCATACACAAAGTTCTTTTCTATGCATGTCGAAGTTTGACTCTAAAGTTTGCAGGATAGCTCTAAAGCCTGTGTCTGTATACATTGGAGAAGATGTCAGAATGAAAAGTGCAGTGATTAGGAGACATCTAAAACTGATTGTCATTCAAGAATGATCTGCTCTTCCAGTAAACTCCCTTAATGGACTGTATCTCACGAAGAGCCACCTCAGAGAGCTGAGGCTCCTATCAAATGCATTGATTGTGGCTTTATTTTTAGAGATAGTGGCTGAGTTAAGTGATTGTAAAAGAGATTAACAGTTTGGGAGTCACTCAGGAGTCAGGAATCTGAAATCAGAGCATGCTTAATCTGTCAGGACTGAGTGCAGCCCAGTTCAGCCCAAATTCTGTATCCACTTAAAATTAATCTTTTGCTGAAGTGTCTATACATCCCTGTATAGATATGGTGTTGTCTTCTCTGTGGATGAGTCTGCTGTGCCCACAGGAGCCAATTCTGCTTTGTCTGACTGACATTTTGCACAGTTACAAAAACTCACTCAAACCTGCTTGTGGCTTTGCTTCTTAGGGCAGGGGTTTGCACCTGGGGTTTAAATCCTACAGGTGAAAATGGATTAAGCATAACATGAAGTTGTAGCCAGCGATTTTAGCATCTTTTAGAGCAAGAATGTTGGGTCAATTTTAGCATCTTTTCAAGTAAGAACGTTGGGTGCTGCAGCACAGTCAGCTTTACTCTTATTCTTTACTATTCTTCAATATCAAAGCCTCTTTTAATAACACCACGTGGGATTTTGTCAATTTTAATAAGTTTTCAAAAGTTTTTAGAGAGGTGATTTCCACCAATGCTGTCAGGGGCTCTCTCTTGCTTAAATCCATCCAGACATTTTTATTTTTCTAAACATAAAGCAGCCCTGTGGTCTCCAAAAGCAGTACTGATCTATGTATCTGATACGGTTCTGAGTTGGGTATTTTCATAGGATAATCCGAAGCTTGTGATAAATGCTAGCAAAAAGTGATTAAGTTTATGATGCAGGGAGGGGTCCTGTGAGCGTATCCTCCCTGCTTCCCTGACTCTATAGTGTGTTTTTCTGCCACCTGGTGGTGGGAAATGAGATACCGGGACCTTCCTTAAGGAAGATTTTCCTAAGCAAGGGCCTAGAGTAGGCAAAAAAAAAAGTTTGAATAAAGGTAGGAAAGTGTAGTTGCATTTTATATTTATTAATATTACCTAGAATATTAATAGTTCAGTAGTCACAGACTGGTACTTCGCTTCAAAAAACCTGATTTGGGCAAAGCAAATATATACATCCTGTTCTATAAGCTGCCTCAAGGCAAATGGGAGATGGCTCTGGGATTTTGTGTTTCCTCTTGGTTTTGCCAAGCTACTTGAGCTGGAAATAGGTGGCACAGAACAGCACCTTGAGTCTGCCTCCCACAACCGGGTGGCAGCAAGTCAGGGGAGGGAGCGAGGTCATCACTTATGTGCTGTGGGTCCTGGGGCAGCCACCTGCTCTGAAGCTGATGTAGTGGAGAAATGAATGCATGCAAAAAAGAGCTAAACCCAAAAAGCAACCAAACAAAAATTGCCAAAGCCCAGCTTGGGTTTCCATAACTCAATCAGGAATGTGGTGGTGAGTGACTGCAGCCTGGTGCAAAACAGGGAGAGGAGATGGTCTGTGAGGGTAACATCTTGCTTGGCTGCAGAAGAGTATCATGACCATTAGTCTCATATTTCTACTTGCTACAGAACAGCAGGGGCAAATGTAGAGGCTCTGGAGGTTCTCTTCCCATCCTCCTCAATTTCCACACTCAGTTTCTTAAGAGCAGTCTCCCTCTCCAGGTTCAGCATTCACCAGGCCCTGCCAGCACGGGACATCCACTACTCTAACCGCATTAAACTCACGTAGCACTGTTCCGCTCCTACCTTCTCATGTTTGGGATCAGATTTCAGTAAAAATGCATTCAATATCATTAATTCACTTAGGCAGTTACAGAACTAATCTCAGCTCCTTGAGTGTTGAACTCAAGGACCAGCCTGAAGGAGCTGCATCAATTGAACTAACCTTTACTTGAAATACTGTTTGTAAGATAAGACCTTTAGGAAATAGGACTCCCATCTAAGTAGAAAACATTTCCAATTTTTATTACCAAGGAAGCATGGCACATCTTCAGGAGCACTGATATTATTATTATTTTGTTTAAGTTTATGAGGCTTGAATAAAGTATTTTTCCCAGCTGGGAAAGGACTGCATGTTCAATTTATAGTAAAAAAAGCCCTCTATGGGCTATGTTGGAAAGAAGCTCTGACAGGGACATACATTGCAGTCCACTGAATCTCAGAGGAGGAGGACAAATACAATTTCACATGAGCAGACAGCTGAGATTTCATCTTAATCTCATGAGGGTTTTATTTGCCAGTAACAGCAGAAGCAGATCAAACATGGGTTTGCAACAGCAGTTTGAGAGCGATTGCTGTGGAAGTGCCTCACTGTTTCATACTTAGCTCTTGCATAATTTTTGGTAATTATTTTATTTAGTTATGCAGCTTCCACAGTTTCAAATTTTAATTCCCCCTTGCCTCCAAAATACAGCGATAGTGTTAGGAAACAGAGTCACTTTCACTGCAGATAGTCTCCTTTTGCATGTTTCAGAAGGTCTTACGCCTATTTTGGCATTGCAGGGAAAGCCAGGTTTTCATTCCCAATGTAAGTGCGGCAAAGTCAAACCTATCTGATTGTCTTCTGCAATAACTAGGATTCCTTTACGATGCAGTCAATGACAGTTGTAACACTACTTAAGATCACCAGTGTTTGGTATGTCACTATAAAGGAGGTAGATGCTGGCTAGCCAGTGTGACACCCTCTTGCAAAAAGGGTAGGAAGGAGGATTCTGGGAACCTGTCAACCTGACCTCAGTGATGAGTAAGGTTATAGAACAGATTACCTTGACTGTGATCACATAGCATGTGCAGGGGATCAGGCCCAGCCAGCATGGGTTTATGAAAGGCAGGTCCTGCTTGACCAACTTGATTTCCTTCGATAACAAGGTGACCCACCTAGTGGATAAGCGAAAGGCTATGGATGTAGTCTACCTAGTATTCAGTAAAGCCTTTGACACTATCTCCCATACCATTCTCTGGGAAAAGCTGGCAGCCCACGGCTTGGACAGATGCACTCTTTGCTGGGTTAAAAACTGGCTGCATGGACAGCTCCAGAGAGTGGTGGTAAATGGAGTTACATTCAGCTGGTGACTGGTCACTAGTAGTTTTCCCCAGAGCTCAGTATTTGGGCCAGCCCTGTTCAATATCTTTACTGATGATCTGGCCAAGGGAATTGAATGCACCTTCAGTCACTTTGCAGACAATACCAAGCTGGGCGGGAGCGTTGAGCTGCTGGATGGTAGAAAGGCTCTACACTGGGTTCTCGACAGGCTGGATCAATGAGCCAAGGACAGTGGTATGAGGTTCAACAAGGCCAAGTACTGGGTCCTGCACTTGGGTCACAACAAGTCCATGCAGTGCTACGGGCTGGGGGAAGAATAGCTGTAAAGCTACCTAGTGAAAAAGAACCTGGGGGTGCTGATCAATAGTCAACCAAACATGAGCCAGCAGTCTGCCAATGGGCAAGAAGGCAAATGGCATCCTGGCCTGTATCAGAAGTGACCAGAAGGACCAGAGCTGCAATTGTTCCCCTGTACTCGGCCCTGGTGAGGTTACACCTCAAATCCTGTGTCCAGTTTTGGGCCCCTCACTACAAGGCAGACACTGAGGTGCTAGAGCGTGTTCAGAGAAGGGCAACAGAACTAGAGAAGGAGCTGGAGCACAAGTTCTATGAGGAGTGGCTGAGGTTGTTTAGCCTGGAGAAAAGGAGGCATGGGGGAAACCTTATTGCTTTATACAAAGGAGGGTGTAAGCCTCTTCTCCCAGGCAGCTAGTGATAGGATGAGAGGAAATGGCCTCAAGTTGTGCCAGAGGAGGTTTAGACTGGATACTATGAAAATTTTCTTCACTAAAAGAGTGGTTAAGCATTGGAGCAGGCTGCCCAGGGAGGTGGTGAAGTCATCATCCCTGGAAGTATTCAAAAAATGAGTGGACGTGACACAGTGTGGTTCAGGGGACAGGGTTGTATTAGTCAGAGGTTGGACAATCTTGCAGGTCTTTTCCAGCCTTAATGATTCTATTGTTCAGGTAGGCACATAGCTACTCTCTGAAAAACACAGGTCCTGTGTTTTTCTCATCTTCCTCTCCTCTCTCTCCTCCATACACAGTCAGAGCACTGTTAAATTCCCTGGGACATAGACTTTTTATCCCCTTCTGGGCATCGGGTATTTTATGCAGAGCTTTGACTCAAGTTAGGTATGAGCATGGGAAAATGATAACATTTAACGGCGATAATAGAGAGCGCATTGAATTCCGGGCTCTCATGTTACCCTTGTACTGTGCTAAGCTCCACAAAACCCAGTGTTGTTGATAGGAGGAACAGCAGTGATTGAATTAGGCTGGAAATGGAGCATTCTTAATTGTCCTGAACCACCTCCTGGTAGAGTAGGATGATTTCAGTTTTCTTCTTTGATAATTTGTCTCCCTTTCACTCTTTAAAGCAGGATCCAGTTATTTTATTATCAATATTCTAACCTCTGCAAGATAGTCAATGATATTATGCTAAGGCACTATGTTAAGCTGTGAAAGAAAAAGGTAAAAGCAATTTGTAGAGGAAGAATATATAGAGGTAGCTTGCAATTGCTTCCATAAATAAATAAATAATAAAAACCAACAAACAAACCCAAACCAAACTACCCAAGAAAAACACTGTATAGACATTTGTCTATAACTACAGATAAGTTTTTGAAAGGACTGTGCTTCTAAGTAAGCCGATTTTTAAGAACAGCAAATGGCTGTTTTAAAATGCCCCCTTTTAAAAACAGCACAGGGGCTAGATTCATGTAGTTCAGAAACACTGATATTGACCCATTTTAAATCAAGTGTCAATTAGGCTGAGCTAAGGAGCAGTAGGAAAAAACATGAAAGCAGTACAATATATTTGTAATATTAAGCATACAGACATACACATTCCTGTATCTACCCAGCTGCACATGAATGCAGATTGGAGTACTAGAGCAGGCTTTCATAATTCACCACTCTTGCATTTTTTAAAGGTTCTTGTTTGTTTTAAGAACTGAATTTGGAATAATCAACTGTTAATCCAATTGATTTCAGGTTGTCTTCTCTGTAACAGAAAAATATATGTAAAAGACCCTTGCAGCAGTCTGGTAGTCTAGCCAGAAGCATCCAAAACTAAGCACTGTCAGATTTAGAGGTTAACCTTACCCTCTTTAATCCTTAAAACTAAGGAAATGAAAACACTAAATTCCAGTCCAAAAGACAGATTTGCTGCATGTGGCTTTCAGAGAGTCACAGCAATGCTGACAGGAGCTACCCAGGTGTCTATGCAAGGTTTCCCAATTTTTTCATAGCAGATTTTGGTTGAGAAGGCACATGGATATTTTAACTTTAATTACTTAAATACCTGTTTTAAATGAGAAAAATCTTGTCACATAAAACTGTTTCTATGCTACCTTATAGATAGTTTTCACCTCATCAGAAATCTTTCCCATCTAATTTTACAGCAGTAGTGGCTTTCTACCCATAAACCATATCCATCATGTTGTAAACAAGATAGCAGGTTTGCTAAAGTGCCAACTTCCAACATCTTATGATGTGAAAAGTAGACAGATGACCTGTACTTCAAAGGGAGAAAAAAGTAGTATTAAACGGTTAAATAAACATTTCATCTGGTACAGACAGAGTAGTAGACAAAAGATGCTATCCTCCTGTAGGGATACAGTTAAGAGAATTTATTTTACTTAAATTGCGTGGCACAGGAAAGACTGGCTAGTCTACCATAAATAAAGCTGGTATAAAACCCCCTTAACTCCTCAGAGGATGGCAGGGATCCAGTTGCTCCTGGGCTGTACCATGAGACCCTCAGTCCCATTGGTTGGAGGGCAAGCAGCATCTCAAATCCATGGGACAGGCTCTCCCCAGATGACCTTAGAGACCAATAAGGGATACTGCCTACAGAATAACAGGATTTTTAGCTCAGTTAGCTACAGCATGGTGCTAATAACACCAAGGTCATGGGTTTGATCCCTGTAGAGGTCATTCACCTAAGAGTTGGACTTGATGATCCTTGTGGTTCCCTTCCAATTCAGAATATTCTTTGACTATCTGTGATGCAGAAGAGAGAGCACCTTGGACTTAACTTTTTAAACTCCATTTTTAACTGTTTTCATGGGTGAGAGACTCTATTATCTATGCATATGAAGGTCTAAGTGCCAGCAACTGGAGCGAGAACAGGGGTCACAGGGGCCCATGCATCTGCAATGCTAGCAAAACACATATTGCTTGAATATGTGTCTGCGTGAGCACTTCCAAATTTTAAAATGGACTTGCTGTAAAATAGAATAAGAGCATTGGGAGCCAGCCATCAAAGCAGTTGAAAGTCTGGCCAGTCTACTGGAGGAGCCAGTGAGTCCAAGTTAGCTGCTGGAAAAAGCACAAGATGTGAACCTTAAAAAAAATTCCCAAAGCAACATGCAGACCACTGACACTCCATAACATGGACTACAGTATCCTGTTAAGTAGCAAAATTTAGTCTTCCATACCATAAATTTGAGGGATGTTACAGGTATATTAAGACTAACACTGATCCACTAGCTTCGAGTGATGGAGCACATAGAGAAAGGCAGAAGAGAGACGGGATCAAGTTTTGTTAACATGCAATTGTGAGTCACATTCTTAAACCACTTCCATTAGTTTTTACACCACAGGTTTTATTGCTGTTGCTTATTCCAAAGGTCATTTGCCATTATCAGTTTACCTGAGTGGACACTTCTAATATTAATTAAAGACATAACAGGAGTTAAATGGGTAGTTAACAGGCACATAAAGCATTACATTACAGTGCACGTCCAAGTTACTGCCATGTGGAGCACAGACAGCATTTTAATCTGAACACTGCCAGAGCTTTGCTCCCATTATCTGTACAAAAGTACAAAAGAATTTAAGGCACATGTGACCTGCTGCTTTGAAGTAACAGTGAGGTTAGAGATCATGCAGAGAGCTTGTCTTCGATTGCTGTTTCTTGACAAGACTTGTTTCTTTCATGCTACAAAATTGAAATGCAGTGTAAAAATACTTTTCACAGGTCCAATAGTTCCAAGTCTAATTTCAATATTCGAATGCTACAATATTTAAGATTGAGGTACATTAAGAGTGCAAATTCTGCTGGAGTTTCTTCGGGATACCACATACAGTACAAGAGAGAGACTAATCTTTTGCTATTGCTTGCCAAGAGAGGTTCCATTTTAAGTTAAAACAGGTTCTTAAAGTCTCCCACAAGACATTATCCAGAAGAGTTATTACTGCTACCCAAATTCCTCTTACTGCAGGGAGAGTGAATGGGATTTCATAATTTAAGAACACTCCTTGAATACAGCTTCTACATTTTAGAATCAGCTTCAGCTTCCTTTTCACGGTCATCTTGATCCTTTTTAGTTTTCTTTTCTTCCTCATCAAATTGGGCTTCGATCTCATTTGGATCAACATAGGTATAAAAGGTAGCCATAAAAGCAAAAATGATGCAAACTACAAACAGCAAGGCAGCAAACAGCACATACTCTGCCCACTGTAAAAAAAAAAAAACAAAAACAGGCACAAATTATACACCAATATTTATTCCTCAAGAGTATTGGATCATTATTTTAGTGTTTGCAGGAAGAGAATTCATAATGTGAAACTGAGTGTGCCTAACAAGTATCATATGGTTTACAGGACTAAGTAGTAGATGTATATAATTACATATTAAAGTAACTGAGAATTGAAATTCTTTCAGTAGTTCTGTCTTCACTGAAAAGACAGAAGTTCTGTGAATGCTGAAAAGTTCAATAATATCTTTTCCTGAAGCAACTGGAAAATGAATGAAAGGAAACTCAGCACCTCCTTTTGGTCAGGTAATCTCAATCTAAACCAAGTTGGCAGTGATTCTGCTTCCACTTAGGTCAGCAGTTAAAAGTTTCTACTGACCACAAATGTGGGCAGACCAAGACCAGAAACTCTGGTTTCAAAGTACAACTTCCAGCTGAAAAGCCTCAACACCTGTTTCATGCTCTTCTGGGTTAATCTAGCTGAAACTGGGACTGCCAGACCTGTTTCAGAGACAGGCTTTTCCCTCTCTCAGACTTTTTGATCCATTAGAGAGTGCCACTAATAGGAAGTCTTGTACAAGTGTTCTTTACCAGAGAACCACAGCTTTCGTGCCTCAAAGAATGAGGTTTGAAACGAATGGATCCAGAAGGGATGTGGCAGGACTGTGGTATGCAGGTGAGGGCTCATTAAGAATTAATAGAAATTTGGTAGGTTTTAACTCCATTAGTCCAGAATTTCAGCTAAAATGGTCACAGACTTTCTACACCATGAGAAAAAATTCACTGCAGAGATACTAGAGACTGCTGCTGGCAAGCAAAGGATGCTGACAGCAAGAGTTAAGGATGGTAAACAAGAGATAAGTGGTAGAAGCCTCTATTGAAGAACTATTTGTTCAAGTTCAAAACTAGTTTTTACCTAAATAAGCTATAAAGATTCATAACTGTGTTATTTATATACTCTAATGAGATTACTCAGTCAAGAACTAGTTCTACAACTGACTAGTACACTCTTGTAGCCAACACTAACCTCTCATATTCCAGTTTTATATGCAAATCCACCATAATGCGGATGTTCAAAAGTTGTGGTTGAGGGTTATCTGCCATGACTCCCCTCTGGATTGGAACTGCTTTCTCACAGTGTAATATAATAGCACACTTATTGCTTGTGTGCTTACCTGCTTGCTGAGTTTGGATGCTCCAGCTACAATAAGGACAATTATGTTACCAACAGCCACAGTCAGCTGCCATCCTGCCTGCAGCACTGACTTCATATTAGACGGGGCCTGTAAAAGACAGATATTTAAGTTTTGGGCAAACACTGCTATGACTAATTTTCTGATGTTTACTGCATTTTTTACCATACAACAAACACTGGTTCTCTGCAGGGGGGGAAGAGGATTTCTTGGTTTTATTGATTTTGGTGGTGGTTGGGATTTTTTTGTTTTGGTTTGATTTTTTTTTAAATTATAAATTGCTAGAGAACTAAATAGGTCTGGAGAAGGCTTTGAGGAGCAAGAGATCACTAGTACGCTAACTATAACACCTTTAACTTTACATATACTGAGTAACTAACAGGCACATTTTACACCTTGGAAACACATGGTACACCTGAAATGAAGAAACTGAGTGCATCATCATCTAGCAAGCCACATCTTAAAGTGTTCCCATCACTGCAGCTTCTAGACTCAAAATTAAGGGAAGAAATACACACAGCTAATAAACTGGAGTCAGAAGACAAAGGAATTTTAAAAGTATAACTAAACTGCTGCTAAAGGCTCTATGGACTACATTGGTGTGGAGATAAGGCATCCATAAGTATTTCCTTATTTTATATTTGAGTGCTCTCCAGTTCGGTTTTACAGCAGCAGTACAGTTCCTCTTATTTTCAATGGAAAGTCACATGTTAGGAGGAAATGTGAGGACTGGTGGTCGTCTTCAAATTACAAAATTCAGCATAGCTTCATGTAAAACATTGAATCCTAGTGAACCAGGGCCAACTTGCATCACTTTATACAGTCCTGCTAAGGAGCTCTAAAGGATATAATTGATCAAAGCAGCAGCAGATCTTAGTTTTTATCAGGATTCTTAACACAAGAATAGCAAAACCTACCTGTGAGTATGAAAATTCCAGCCCAGTGACAGAGAAGACTACTTCTCCACATGTAAGAAGAAAATACTGAGGGATCTGCCACGCCATATGGACTGAACTGGGTGGAATATCTTCAAAATATGTTATATTAAGAGTGTCTTGAGTACACTGGAAATAAAAATAGCACGTTAGGAACAGTAATAAAAAGTAAATAAAAGTAATAAAAAGTCTGCACACTAAAGACACTCTAAGTAATTTTATAATCATACACAATGTTCTGGGTAAATAAAAAATATTGCATATGAAGAGTTGCATACCTAGTTATAAAGTATAGGTATTTACAGCAGATTTCATGCAAATCCATAGTATCTAATAGGGTTAAAGATTTAAGGCTATTAGTGATGAACATGAATTCTTGCATTATGTCATTATCATACCCATCATTATTTTTATAGGTAGCAGTGGCTTTATGTTCCATTTAACACACCAGAATTATATGGTATGTATGATTAGGAGGAAGAGGGATAATGCTACAAGTGTTTTTTAATTAAAGTATACAACATGGAAAGTAATTCTATATTGTCCATCAAACAACACTGGCAACTCACAGAATTGATTGAAATGGTATAGGCACTGCCAAATCCAAATTTCTTTGATAAAACCGAACAAGTAGATGAGGGCGTTTCACTCTTAATGGTATATCGCCTGAAAAAGAAGACAGTTCAAAGCATAGGTATAGTCAATTGTGTGTATTCTAAATATATAGAAAGAAAATGTTCTATGCCCTTTTCCCAAGGACAAGCATGTCTAAGATTAAATTAGGATAAAGAAAAATGCTTACGAGTGTCCTCCTGGAAGGGTGGTGTAATTACTGGCACTAAGAGGAGGCAGCACTGCAACAGTCTCATCATCCAGAGTAATGTCAACAGTAGAAACATCACTGTTTATGAACCTTTAAAATGCAAGAGTGATTACACAAAATATACAGAAGTCAAAGAATACAGGTTTTACTTTCAATAATATACTGGCAGCACAACAAGGATCAAGTCTTCCCATTTAATATTTTTTTCGTATCAGTTAACATTTTTGAAAGAACTCTAAATCTCTTAAAGTGTAGCTAATACAAAAAGCAAGCTGTCAGTCTGCTGCCTTCTTAGGAGAACATCAAAAGCAAGCCACTACTACAACCAGTAGAAAATGGAAAATGTAGAAAAAAAAAGGAGAGAAGCAGGAGAATATTTTTTATTCAAGTCTAAAAAGAAGGTATAGACATGTAGTCTGTGCAGTTCATCAATAAAAAAGTCTAGGCAATGGAGCGAAATACATGTTTCTGATTTTAGCTAAATTAAACCCAAAGCAGATGTGCAAGATTGCTTAAATGAATCATGCCTCAGAAGTTCTTACACACTCTAAACATCAAATGAAGTATCCAGCAAGAGGCGAGCTCCTACAGTATAGAAAACTATATTAAACAAGAAGAGTCCACCCAAAGACAGATAGAAGAGATAGTCACACTACTGTCAAAATTTAGAAGCAAAACAAACTCTACCTGATGAGATTTTTTCCTTCTTCTGGTTTTGATGTAACATTGTCCAATATCTGGTGGAATAGACCATTATCAAAATACTTCATTGGCCTCAGTGAAGACCTTTAATATGCATTATTGCATGGCAGTGGACAATTAACAGAGACTTCAGAGCAAGACTCCAGACCTTCCACTTTAGGAACCTACTACAATACAGGTTTACTAGAAAACTCATATGACACATCTAAATCTTGGGGAAAGGGTAATCATCAAGGTAAATAATAATTTTTATTTATTTTTTTTAAACTACATCCTGGCCTGCTCTCTACAGCTCACCAGTCTTACTGGTACAGCAGAGACGGGGAGAGACAGAAAACAAGACAAAATAAAAAGCTATTCAGAACTTGTCCTCTCAGCTTCACACAGTCCACATATTTAGCTATCAGAACATCAATGTATAGTTTAAGAATTAAGTAGACTTACCAAATTAGAAAAAACGTCTGTTCCAAACAACTGAAATGCGAAAGTGTAACGATTTCCCCCTAGCAGGCCCTCCAAAGATTGAGTTTCGTTTAGCGATCCAGAAGTTATGTTTAATGATTGCAGCTGAGAAGTCTCAAATATCATGTAGTCTGTCTACAAGGACAAACAAATTGCTATGAATTTCTGTGCAACTGCATACTTGTCTACAACTTTGAGGGAATGTTATGGACTCAGGGGTGTCAGAAGTTTATACATGTGCTACTTCTGAAGTGCCAGAGATCATAAACATCCCCTAACTTTCAGTTTTGTTCCATCGGATTACTATTCTTTTATTAATTTAATTTGTTACACAAGCTTCAAAGTCACATGGGCTTTCCACAAATATTATGGAATAGCTGTTATATTTTCCTGTGTATTTCTTGCTCCAGATAAATCAGGCTTACCACGACCACCAGAAAAAAGTTCTGTTTAGCTACAGAGGCAGCACTATCATAAGATGTAGCATTTTCCAAATAGCAACACCTAAAAGATGCAAATGCAAACTTCATCTTTATGGTTTCAGCGTAACAGAAGTGACATGTTTAAAATATTCTAAACATGTTTAATCTACATAAAATACTTAAAACATTAATAGACACAGTATGCCCTTCATTTTCAGGTATAAACCATGATTGTATCAATTCCTTATCAGTATACACTTTGGGTGCCCTTATCTTCTCCTCATAGCTTTGTTTCCGTTTGGAGGAGGATGGAGTAGGATTTCTCCTCTTATGTAGAAAAAGGACCTCAGGCTATCAGAGATCACACTTCTAACATCTCTTATCAAAAAGATCCATCAGCTCCATCACATTTTGCTGTCAACAGAGCTACCAATGCTGTGTTGTATTAGAACCTGAAGCTTAACATGTGATGTAGCCACAGAAAAAGCTCCTTGTTCGAGTAAACCCTCCCTTAGAGTAATAGCAGTGACTTACTAGAGCTGAATAGACTTTCACTGAAGGAAGGAACGTTCTTGCTGTTAAGAAATGGAACCTTTTTAATGAGAGTGAAGTTTTCAGCTAGTTTAAAGTCACTGATAAGTTTATGAACGTTTCTTGAAAGAAACCTCTACTCTTGTCAAAACAAACTAGCCTGTCAAAATATTGACGTAGTTACCATTTCTTCATTCACTGTGTTTTCAGTAACAATTCATTTCACAATACAAAAAAAAGAAATAGTTAAAATTACTAGAAGAAAAAAAAAACTAGGAAAAAAAAAGTCAATTTTGAACCATTAGTTAAGAATGACTGACTTACTCCATTAGATTTTTCTTAACTTGCTGTTCCTCATCTGCCCTTACTTACCGCCTCCTTAGGTGCTACATACACACTCTGAAGTTGAGGTTGAAGCTGAACTGTTGCAGGAACACTACCTAGGTTCATTAATCTGATTTGTGTTTGTCCAGCTGCAGGGAAAACTGGATAAGTTTTCTACAGGACAGAAAAAAGGTAAAATCAGTGCCCTAAGTCACATGGAAAAATTACTATAATTACTGTGATCTTTATTATTTCATGTTGAACATTTGCCTTACAATCTACAGTTGTCTGAGGGATGCAACACAAATAACAGGTTTTGTTACTAGTCTCACAAGTTGCCTAAGGAAAGAAGTCTATCATCCACAACAATGCCTCCATGGCCAGATGTGGTTCTTCTATCACATGCTGTATCATGTTGGCACTACCAAGGCCACCCTGCAGTTCAAGGAATGAGCTTTTCTCACATCCTGGGTTTTTTTTTATTATGCTAATCACAATATTGCAATATTCTTTAACATTTCCCATCCTTCTACTTCTGTGCTTGTATGCTTGGTTCCAAATTTAGGAGTCTTAGTTCATTTCCCCGCTAAAAACACTTTGTTCTGCATTAACAACCAAATATTAATAGTAAATACTCGCATGGGGCTGAACTTACATCTATTTGCACTTGCACAAGGGCAGCAGCAACAAAAGCCATAGAGGCAAGGAACATACCAACAGTCATCTTCTTCAGGGGCCTAGTACAACAACAAAAGACACATGAGTTTTAAGAGAAGTGTGAATTCAAATCTTCAGAAGTGTGTTTTTTTCTTTCCACGTTTGGAAACTCAAATGGCCACAAGTAGCACATTATCACCATTTGAAGGGCTGATATTATTACAGAAAGTGATCCGTTAAGCTAGGTATGCCTCAATTTATAGTTACACTTTCAGGAAATATGTCTTTTCTGCAGCATCTTAGTATAAACTGTTACTCTGCATCTGCTGGGCTCAAATACTGATTGAACCTAGTTATTAGGTTTCTGAAAAAGTCTGTTTTGCAGGAAGAAAAACCTGAATCTAATACAGTTGTTAGCTTTACAACAAAGAGACAGGTAGATATACCTTTAAAAGAGAGTAAAAATGTGCATCCGTATAGTATGTTTAAATAATACTGAACAAAAAAAAGTGAGAGGAATTTTTTTAATTAGAAGACATCTACTTATATTCAGTTAAGTTCTAAGGGTAAACTTAAAGTAGCTATTTTATTCATGGCATCATTTGTCCAATGTAGAGTGTTCATAAATGAATGACAATGTTTCCAGCATATCACACACCCTAGATTCTTCCTAACTGTGTGGAAAAACAACATTACACCTTAGCTCCATGAAAACTGTTTTAAGAACTGTATTCTCTTCTGCCTCTCCAAGCTCTCTTGCAAGTGCTAGCCACTTTATTACCAACTTTAAAAATAACATGTAATGCCTACTGAAGATCCAGCTAGAGGTATTCACTGAGCCAGACTCCTCACTGGGACAGAAGAGGAAACACATCTTCAGGTAGTTTTAAGCCCAAAATATGACACATAGTAAGAATATATGTTGTATTTCTACGTCATATTCCTGAGGAAGGAGAGGGGGTAGACATAAGGAATGTGGAAAACAGTAAAGTGCATCTCCTGCAATCAGAAGGTTTTCTCCTTAACTGGAAAATATTGTTACTTTACTATTAGGTTCTACTCTGTGGTGCCTCTACGCACCACTTGCAATATCCTATATTTTTTTATATTTTAATTTCTTTTAAATATTAACCCATTTTGAATACACTACCATTACATTAGGGTTGGAAGAGCCATTCAAAGAAACCACTAAAACGAGCTTCTGTTGAAGTCAGGTAATTACATCAACTTACGTAAAATTGATCTTGCATTTCTTGATTAAAGGATAAATCAAAGAATCTACAACTGGGACCATTATAATAATCAGGATTGGATTCACAATCTGTTGAAGATGAACATAAGAAGAGGAAGAAAATTAAGTATTTTTCAAAGTAATTTTTTTTAAACAAAGGGCAATATGTAAATAATCTTTCAGAAGAAATCAGCAGATAGAAGATTAAATGTACCTGCATTTGATCTGGTTGAATTGAAACACCCTGGTGAAGGAAAAAGAAATAGTTTTTAATATTATGACAACAAGTAAGTGGTCTGAAAAGTGTTACTTAAAAAAAAAAAAGAAAAATTAACTTACAAAATCCCCATTCATTGCTGTGGCTTGCAGTGTCCATCTTGATCCCTTAAGAAAAGAAGAGAAAATTAGACGTCATAGTAAATCAATCTTCCAAAGTTCCTCTTGAATTGTTTTCATAAGTAAAGTGTTAGGAAAAACATGCAATACAACAAAAAAATAAAGCTTGATTTGGGAGTATTCTTATTCTGCAACATAAACATTTGAACAAAGCAATCCTCATGGTCCATTTAATTTCATTTACTTGTTTTGTGAAATAGAGTGGAAAATAATTTAGATGCAGAAATTAGGTGGAGAGACAGCAGGGACATCCTGTGCAGAGCACTGCCACGTGCTGTACATAGAAGGCACGAATGCACCTGTGTACCACGTGCTTGAGCCTCAAGCAGCCCAGACCTCCAATACATCCATCCTTCCTTCACACAGCCCAGCAGAGTGTTCAGACAAGCCAGGGCTCAACCTGCCCTGAGCCCTCTGCCTCAAAAACCTGCCAATAGCTGGGTTAAGTGGGGCTGACTTTCAGTCTGATCCTAGGGTGAGACAAGAATGCTTATTGCTGCATCTGTGCTGCATGCCTTTAACCACCTGCAATATACCACTGTCCAAGATATGAGTTATTATTCGTGTAATGAGTATTTAGCTCTGAATTTCATAGCAGAACTACCTAATTGTAACAGGTTACACGGATCATTACAGCTCACAGGTAGTAAAGCAGCAGGGTAGGGAATCTGGACCGAACTTCCTACCCATCTACGTTGGATAAAGCTTTCAAGCCTAGACATTCTCTCAGATGTCCTCCTAAATTCAGACTTCAATGCATAACTATGAAAGTTGCTTTCATGAGTCTTGAGCACTCAGTTCACCAAACGAGTGGGAGTTATAGGTTTATACTTCTGCTTGAAGAACCCTGGACGTTCATATAGACTGGAGAATGAGATACTGAAAAGCAGTGCCATGGAAAGGGACCTGGGGGTCCTGGTTGATGGCAAGCTGAATATGAGTCAGCAGTACCCTGGCAGCCAGGAGGGCCAACTGTGTCCTGGGGGGCATCAGGCAAAGTGTCGCCAGCCGGTTGAGGGAGGGGATTATCCTGCTCTGCTCTGCACTGGTGTGGTCACACCTTGAATATTGTGTGCAGTTTTGGGCATCAAAATACAGAAAGATATTAAGGTGTTAGAGAGCATCCAAAGGAGGGGAAGGAAGATGGTGAAGGGCCTTGAGGGGAACCCACAGGAGGAGTGGCTGAGGGTACTTGATCTGTTCAGCCTGAAGGAGACTGAGGGGAAACCTCATTGCAGTTACAACTTCTTCAGGAGGGAGAGAAGAGGGGCAGGCACTGATCTCTTCTCTGTGGTGACCAGTGACAGGACCCAAGGGAATGGTCTGAAGGTGTGTCACAGGAGGTTTAGGTTGGATATCAGAAAAAGGTTCTTCAATCAGTGGGTGAAGAGGGCACTGGAAGAGGCTCCCCAGGGAAGTCTTCATGGCACCAAGCCTGACAGAGTTCAAGAAGAATTTGGACAATACTCTCAGGCATGTGATATGACTCTTGGGGATGGTCCTGTGCAGGGCCAGGAGTTGGACTCAATGATCCTTGTGGGTTCCTTCCAACTTGGCGTATTCTGTGATTCTGCATTTGTAACAGGGTGATTAAGCAAACTGGCATCCAGATCATTTAAGCCCTGATTCTTGACATCATTTGCACTAGGACACTAAATTTCATCTTACAACTGACAATGGAAGAAACGTTAGAACTAAGAAAAATTTAAATTACTCTTTCAGCCCCTGAGTCCGGGTCTGATACAAAATTTGGAGAGGTCTCAGTCACTGAATCAGTCCTGGGCATGTTCAGATAAACTGAGATAACCCTGACTGCAGAACATCCTGTAGTAGCAGGACTCAGTAACTACCATTTTGCATTAAAACCGGGTTAAAGAGTTTGTTTTTCTACCCTCTCGTACACATCTTTTATGTCTGGTGACCTCAGAGTACATAGAGTGATAGTGTACAGCTCTAATTAACAAGCCAAACAATTTCTACTTTACCTGCTGGTCAAAAAGTGCCCAGAACATGGGGAGAGGGATGTAAAGGAAAAGCACCTTCAACACAGTCTTAGTCTGAGCAATCAGTCGTTTCTGCAGCAAATAAGAATTACACAGGAGGAATTGGTTAAAAAAAAAAAAAGATAAGAAAAAAGACAATTGCAAACTGCTTTTCACAGCAGAGCAACGGGCAAAGACCCATCATATAATGTTTACCCACATACTAAACTTCCCACGTTGTGGGTACTTCTGATTATTTCTGTTAAAATAATACAAAGTTTGATTTTGGATGTGGGAAGGGTTGTGTGTGTGGAAGGTGACACTGATATCAGAGAGACCTGGTGTTTGCACGTATACTGATGGCAGCATGAGATTCATCACTTAGTGCTGCATTATTTTTTTAGGAAGGAGGCATTTGAATGACAGGCAAGTGAGGAATTTCACATATGAACAAACCATATAGGCAAAAGGAAAATCAAAGTGACAGGCTAAGGTTTGTGCTGCTATTGACAACTGGGCAAAGCAGATCGGAGACAAGCGACATGGCTGGGGTCTGTGGGATGTAAGGCTTTGAGAGTCATGGTTACAAATTATACTGAGGCCAGAGGGGATGCAGTGTTTACCCACATCAACTGAAATTCCAAATCATAATTCATAAGTTTCATCCCAAGACAAGGATTATGGCCCTGTGCATTAACCATGACAGGCAGCAGCACCATTCCCATTTTTCCCCTCTGCAGTCATTAAACCAGCATATTTTGTTTGAAGGCAGTTTATCAAGAGAAACAAAAACTTGAGAAAGATAATGCTTGCTAGTTTCCTAACCAAAAACTTATAAGTGTTTGTATTTGCTTGGCAAGGGAAAGTATTTTCTTCATCTCCCTTGAATTTCCCTGGACAGCCTATGATTACAGAGAGCATTGACTCACACATCTCTGCTCTCCCCCACAGGAGCTGAGGCGATAACCTGCAACCTCAGGGGAGTCAGATCATTAGCTACTAAATGATCGAGAGGCCCAAAACTATTTGTCCAGTGCTTGAGGCAATGGCTCAGAGCAGACAGAGAAGCTGAGGATCAGGGGATATCACAGCAGAAGAGGCTTACACAGGACTTACATCATACTTCTCACTCGCCCAGTCCAGCCAGTGTTCTCTCTTGGGGAACTCCTTGCTGCGATGCCGAAACCGGTTTTTGATGGCAAACTGAGGAGAGACAGAATTGTTTAATGGCATTACAAATATTTATAAATGCAATGAGCTGTTCTGTCATTAAAGACTATGCTCCCACTTCTAGTGTTCAGAGGGTGCTAAAGGTTACTTCTGCTAACTGCTCCAATCATCTATGGGAATATTGCATTTAAGGCCTCACACTGCATATCCAGTGGAGTGTGCACTTGGGATTAGGTGAACCAAACATCTGAGATTAGTCTCTCTCAGTGTGGGTTGATGTTGGGAGCTTGAAGACCTGTCTTCTTCAGACTTACTTAGGTACAACAATAAGTAGAGCAGTGCCATGTGCACAGATTTTCAGAGCTGAATGGTTGTAAGAGTACATTTTAGTGTAAGAAGCTGCATCTTGTGGATATGCCCCACACTCTGATATTGAATCTACACAAATATAGTCCCAAAGAACTCCCAAGATTTTCCACATGGAATAATAATGCAAGGCAGAGGTGGGTCTTAGGAGCAGCACTCTAAGCAATGGTCAAAGTCACCTGTAGAGATTTAGTTTTGACAGTGCTTACAAAATAAGCAATGGGCTAGACTATAACAAGCTGGCAGGGCTGCACAGAGAATGAAGCAGCCCATAAACAAAAAAATCCCCTGATTTCAAAGTTGAGGTACTGCAAAAATCTATTGCAAATCTACTCATGCAGGTTCCACTCCCTTCCTTGCACGCTCACTCTGCTATGTAACCCCCAACTTCCTTAATGCAGTGGGGATCAATATACCTCTGCATTGTAAATAACATTCTTTTAATAAGCAATAAATATTTGCTGATAAAATGTACTGGTAGCTCTGCTCTTGACTCAGGTCAAGGCATGGTTATCTCTTACTACAGGGCTGCAGAAAGGTGCACAAATGTGTAGGGAATGATTCCCAGAAGCTGGGATAAGCTTTTACATATAACTGACATCTTACTTTGTTTCCTTTATGTATAAATTCACTTGCATAATTTATGTATAAATCAAGATATAATTTAAAAAAGGGCAGTCTAAACCTGGAGTGTCAGCAATGAAAGAAAGGTTTTAAAAAAAAAATCCTTAGAATCTTTCTTATATTATGACAGATTTCTGATCTAGGAATGTTTACAGAACAGTTTTAAAAATTGCTGCCAGGGATTTTGGGAATAAAAGCAGTACTTACTCCAACACATTTGCAAACTTGAAGCATTATATTTCCTTGAGGTTTAACTTTCTTGTACATTCTGCTTCCAGCTACAAACACGACTACAACATGCAAACAGAAACCAAAAGCAACTCAATTATATTAAAATGGTGGCAAATAATCTGATATGGAAACTGTAACAGTTAAGGAGTTAGATGAGGGTGGAAATAAGTCTCCTAATGAGCAATGAAATGGTCTATTCTCATGCTATCATACAGTAAAATAAATCAAATTAATGCCAGCAGATTGCTTCTATTTAAGACAAAAAACTAAATCTGGAAACTCTTAAGATAAGTGCTCAATGGGAGGTCAGCTTGATTGAGGGATGGTCAAAACTAGGACCACTTGGGACCTTGGCTCTGGCCTTGTTGTACGGGCTGCTTTTTAGGAGTTCAGGATGCTGCAGTTCACATCATACAGGGACACGAGGCTCTGCCTGAACTGCAGGACTCACCAAGGTGTCCTTTACTGCCATGCCCAGGGCACATTCCTCAGCCTCACCCTATCACGTGCAGGGCAGGACACAGGCAAGTCCCCACAGCCATCACGCAGCTCAGGCTGAGCGCACAGGCAAGGTGAGGTCACTGGTAGTTGGGTGGGCTCCTGGTCAGGACCATGAAGGACCAGAACCAGGAGGGTTACTGTGGTACATAATGGCACCCCCCAGTTTCTTGGTCTTTGTGATGTAGCAGTCAGGCTCAGGGAGTGACCTGCAGCACAGCTAATAAAAAAGCAGGTGTTTGAGAAATAATGACGTACCAAGTACAGGATTTCTGCAGCGCAGGGGCAATTATACAGTTTGCATTCCTGGACTAGAGATAACTTCCAAAACACATATTTTCTGAGAATTTTCACACTACATTCAAAAGATCTATTTATATATCCCAGTAGTCCAAGAAATATAGACAGTAGTTTACAAAATATATAGAATTCAAAAGTATATTCATGCCTCTCCCCAGCCCCATCAGTCTCTCCTGGTACATCAGTCTCTTCTGGAAAAGTGAGTACTTCAGTTTAATTCCACCCACGAAAAAATTTTAAGTTAAAAATTGCAGAAATATTCAGGTCTTAGTAGAGGTTTTACCTGGAAATTTCTATCACTTTTCCATTATGAAATCATTATCATCAAATCACTGAAGCAGCAAGATGGCAACAGAACCACTTACTCAAGGCGACAGCCATCAGGACAGCAGGAACTCCAAAAGCTAGCGGGTAACATTGCTGTTTGGTATGAATGCCACATTCTGTAGCTGAAACACAAAGTAACATTAAAGTCCCAGTCAGCACTACTGATGTTTTACATATGATTTCTGTACTTCGCATTCATCGTTAACTCATGGGGGTACAACAAACCTCTCTGCTGACATCCACAGAACTGATGATCAGTATCCAACTTAAATAATTCCCTTTTCAACAATTAAAGGTATCACAGAATGGTTGAGGTTGGAAGGGATCTCTGGAAGAGAGTTTGATCGGGGGGAAAAAAAAGCTAGCTTGCAGCTAACTAATGTCTTGATTTAGCTGTATTAGCCTTTTGGTTAACTTTTACAGTACATGGCAGTTTATCACCTCCCTCAGCTGAATTTGTATTTTTTTTTTTTTCCAAGGTAGTTTTCACCCTTAATCAGCAAGGAAGTAAAGTGCATGTTGTGCCTTATGCATCTCTAGTTCCTTCTTGGGAAAGGACAGAATTTGCATTAAGCAAACATCTCAAACACTTCTACACAGCCTTCCAGTCAAGAAATCCAAAGGCCAGAATTTCACCCCAGTGCTTCAGGGTTATTCCAGAACTCACATGCTGTTTCCTTTTTTTTTTGAGAAAAGAAGCCTTCCTCAAACTCCTGCCAAGCACATCCATGCAGCACCATCTGTGTAAGCTTGCCACAGAATTCCATATGCATATAGATTAGCAAATTGTCTGCATTTTGTTTAGGGTCATGCTAGTCTTTATAAGCAGAAGAGAAAATAACTTTCTTCATTAACAATATGAAAAGTTATTTACCTTGTCACATGGATAAATGGGTTACTACATGTATTGATGCTCCTGTACTTAGCATGGGCACACTTCAGAATAGCCTTCACTTCCAGAGGAGAGGGTTCTCTCCCCACTTCCCTTCCCAGCAAACAATACAACTCTTCCTAGTGTGATGGTTTTAAAGGTATTGGAAGAGGTGACACATTTGTACCTTCACAGAATTAAAACATGCATTAAGGCATACAAGTTGTCAGCTCCACCATCTCTTTGGATCTAGTATTTTTGATCCTAAAGGCAATTCAGGTCTCAGATTGGTTTGGTTTTGACAGTACCTTGCCTGTGAGAAGTTGAATGACACACTGAAAACCATTTGCTAGGTAACTCCAGTGTGTCAGAGAACATAACTTTAATTTAAACCTAACTAGACTGCAATCCAACACTCATCCTTTTCTGATGTTTAACTGTTTATAAACAAATATGTGGCCTTACCTCTGAGACTTGGGGTGACTATAGTAGATAAGAGACTTCCAGCATTAATGGCCATATAAAAAAGAGAGAAGAAGGTACTTCTTTGTTTTTCCTACAGTAAAAACAGAAAGATGTTTAGAAAGGCTTAGCCAGAACCACATTGATGAGCCTAGATTGTTAAATTAGCAAGTCTGTTTTCACATTTCAAGACAAATAGTTAAGTATCTCCTTCTTCAGTTACTCAGGAAACACTGCAGTAATGCATATGTCTAAACATGTACATTATTAGAGTATTATAATAGTAAAACGTTATTAGAGTATTAAACTTTCTGTATAACTGAAAATCTGAAAGACACTGTTACCTGATCATCTTCAAACTGGTCTCCACCAAATGCTGACACACAAGGTTTGATCCCACCAGTACCAAGTGCAATGAGGATCAGGCCAATCATGGACAGAGCACTGAAGCAAAGGAGAAAAGAGAAAAAGGGGAAAAAAATCACTTTATTTTCTTTCTTAAAGCATAAATACTAGACTGATTGAAAGACAATTAAAATTCAAGTAGCATAAATTTAAGGTGTAAGTTGTCCTGTTCATCAGCCTGGAAAAAAACCCAATGTACAAGGCAACTCACATGTGCAATGGTATATTATCGGGAGAGCCATCCCGGTTGTGATCCGACAGGTCATTTATGGAACCCACAGACAAGACTGCCTGTCCAATCATATAGACAATGGACAGGGAGACAATGGTCCTGTTGTAAAGAGAGGAGATACATTTTTTTTTCAGATATGTTAATACAATTACACACACACAATGCACACAGATAATGCAGATTACATAGATAAAGCAGACTTTTGCTTATTTCAAAGATGCTTAGTAAAGAAGCACAATTAACAGATACAATAAGGACTGAACTTGTCAAAAGCTACTGTAAAAATTTATCCCCACACCACTGCCACAGTATTCTATTCTATTTTTTTTTATTATTGTTTTAGGTAGCCTTGTTTAATTAAACAAGACAAGATGACAAATGGATTCTATAGATATCATCAGTTCATGGGAGATATTTAAATATCTTCAGTGGTTGCCTTTTTAATAACCAACTCAAGAATGCCATTATTATATTTTGCATACAGTGAAGTTTAAATGGACTACTCTGCAACACAAATACGCAATTTACACTGGTTTTAATATCATTAAACATTCTCTGTGTTACTTTATATTCTAGTTGCAGGAATAAAAGAAGAAAAAAATTATAAATCTACTTTAATCATGGAAATTACACCAAAATAGTTTTGTGAACAACAACTCTATTCTCCCACTTGGCTGTGTATGAACATCTTTACACTCAGATTAGGGCAAGAGCAGCACTGAAGAGCACAGGTTGCAGGCTTTCAGCCTGACTTCCTCTACCAGGAGGTACCTAGGAGGATAATATTGCAGAATCACCAGCCCCCACCCCCTGCCTTTAGGGTCCAGTCCTCCTTTCTGTATGCAAAAACACACTCCATTTTAATTTTTTTGGACCTTAAGCATGTGACTGTAGTTTAATCCATGTTCATTTGCTTCCTTGGGTGAGCCTCCATTCAACAGGCACAGATCCAGTTCTCCAGTTTGGAGGAAAAGTAGGAGAAATATGATGCAATGATAGGAAAGTATTTAAAAACTCAGTTCGCAGGAGAAGCAGTCCCAAACCCAGTGCAGGCTCCAAGACCTAGGACAAATCAACTCTATTTGACATAGGCCAGAGGTCCTCACATCAAGCTTGGAGCAGCACCCTGACACAAGAGGGACACAGACAAATTCTTCTTACTTTACAACAAAGTTTCTCTGGCTTAAAATTCTCTTCCCTGTAGCAGAGGAAAGATCTATGAAGTGGGGGAACAGTCAATCTGCTGTTTAGTGATATTTAACAGATAAGGTAGAATGTTTTTCTAAACAGCACTTCAATTTCGTTACTTTAGTTGCCTAACAGCTTGGGAGAAAGTGTACAATTGAGGTTAAACAAGTACCAAAGGAGAAGGGATGCAAGATCTGCAAAGCTTCATCCTGATAAAATAAGTAGAAGCCAAAATGGATTTAAAAAAAATAAACTATACCATCTAACCAAGCAAGTACACAACATATTGAGACTGCAATCTGCAACATATCTAGCTACTTGCAGTGAGTTCACACTGCTCAGACCAGCTCCATAGAGCACACAGGGCAGTGGTCGCAGTCCTGGGCTTCCCAGGGCTGTCAGCACAGAAGAAGGTGGTGCAGCTGACTGCACAGCACATATAGCTTCATCTCTCATCTCTGGGAGACCTTTGACAAGTCAGCTAACATCCATGGTTCATGACCTTCCATAAAATCTTTATTGTGCTTTTTTTCAGGCAAAGTAAACACTATTAGAATCAAGACATTAGTAAAGGAGAGTAAGATAAGGCTGTTGGAAATAATCTGGTTACCTTTCAAAGAACTGCAGTGGTACTTTCCTGAACAATTAGCACACAGGTAAAAAACACAGAATACATGATTTAAAGACAGACTTGCTACTCAATAAGAACTCTCACTGAACTGTCAATTCTGAAATCATACAGTATTTTAAAACTTAGTTTAAGTTCCAGTTAATTCACTATTTCATTGGCCACCTACAGTAGGTAAAGAGGCTGTCCAATGTAATTATAATCTCTGGTATCTATTTTCGCAGTTTGGTGAGTACTTTCCTTAGTTTAGCTTGCATTTTGTCTAGGTGAGCGGAAAAACATGCAGTATGCTGGGAAAGCATGCTACCACCCTTAACTGATTAGCAGAACTGGAATATTTCTTAATTAACAGTGCAATTTCAAGTCTGAGCTCAATCAATTAAAACCTCAAGTTTTGGTCAAATAAAACAAACTATCCTGGAGTAGTCAACACCAGTTCTGAAGGTGTTGAGAGCTGCTGTTTTAGGTGATGGTTCATGTAACACTGATTTCAGGTGAGTTTTCAAGATTTTTTGGTTTTTTTTCTGAGGAAGCACTCACATAAACTTTCCCAGCCAGGAGTCCGCAATGATTGCTCCAAGGATAGGTGTCAAGTAACACAGGGCAACAAACGTGTGGTAGATGGCTGTGGCCAAATTGTCATCCCAGTGCAGGAAAAACTTGAAATACAAAACGAGCACAGCTGTAGGAAGAAAAACAAAACAATGGGTTACAAACCAAAGTTAGGGCTGGGTAACATGTGGTCAGCACAAGGAGACACAGTACATACCTCGCATGCCATAGTAGGAGAACCGCTCGCAGAACTCATTGACAACGATGAAGAGGATGCTCAGAGGGAAGCCAGAGCAGAGTGACTGGAGGCAAGAGACAGTGTGAGGTCAGAGCTGTGCAACACAAACTAACACTGCTCACTGCAACCCACAGCTTGAGCAAGGTTAATATGAACTCAGTGGAAGTGGGTGGGTACTCAGGGACAGGAGGCTGCACGGGCTTCCGTGGAAATGACAATGGTTTACCTGAACCAAGAGTCAGTTCTCACTTTCCCCTCTTGGTCCCCAGAGCTCTACACACTGCTCATCTGCCCTTTGCAGATCTTTAGCAATGCTATACCTGACCTTCAAGTGTTGCACTATACACATTTGAGGTCTCCAGTACCTAACTCTTAGAGCAATCTTGATTGGTATCTAAAAATACACAAAAAGCCACATTTATGAAAAAAAATAATCCAAAACCAACAAAAAAACCCACAGCACACCACAGTTAGAAGCCTGGGGTTATTTTTAAACACTTGCAGTTGAGAAAAACAAACATTTAAAGTTTTCATTCAAGAAAACTTCTAGGAAAAATTCCCCATCCTTAAAAATACTCTGCTTGAAGAATTCTTAATTTCTTCAGATTTGATAAAATGGAATTTATTCCTAACCTAAAATGGTATGGCATTAGATGCCAGATTCACTGAACCTTCACCTGCTGCAACAGCCTGGTCAATGGTCAGTCATGTAGCTTGTACCAGAGTTATTGCCATTGAGACAAAGGGAAAAAAAACATACATCAGGTACAAATCTGACATTATCAGTAGAACTTGAAGTTTAATTTCTTATCATCTACTTTTCTTAGTGGATGAATACATGATATAATTTCTATTAAAATTAATGGGAATGCAATGTAAACATAATTCTTCCTTAAAAATCTTTTTTTATTGGTTTAATTCTGCAAGTAGCAAAAAACCAGATTTTCAATAAGACTCAGAACATTCCAGAGATAAAACAATTCTTTTCCATGCTTCTTCGGTTTAATTAAAAAAATAGCATTGTTTGGATTGCAAGGGTTCAGGAATTAAACTGCTCTGTATTTCATGTGAAACAGGAAAAAGTTAACTTTGCAGATCAGAAGGAAAGAAACCTTACATGGGGACATCCTGCCTGACACAAGTAAATCAGAGAGCCCATGCCTCCAGCAAATCTTCAATGAACAAGACTTTGAGACCTGTATGCTACAACAGGTTTTTTGTGGATACTGCAAAAGAAATGAAAGTGGCAAGCACATTGCTGACATATCTGACTCAGTTGTGAGGATGTCTGAGCAGCCTCAAGAGTGTTGATCTTTGTTACTAGCAGAACCAAGTATGTAGTGCCCATCCTACCCATGGTTTGATAAGCAGGATTCACTGAAAAAACTTGATGTCAGGCAAGTGCCAGTGGGACTCATCCAGCTTTGGAGCAATCAAAATTTGAGGCGTAAATATATACTTGTCACCCTTGATTTATCACATCCTCCTTGGGCAGAAAGAGGTGTCTCCAAAGGAAGATCATCCACATGTATCCAAAAATTAGTTAGTTTCACTTGAAAGTGCCCATTTCCCTCAGCTGAAGAGGGCAGGAGCTCTGGATAACTACTCCCAATTTGGACACAGGTGTTGGTAGAGCTCACAGAGACAAATGCTTCCCACCTTGCCCGCACACTATCCCCCTAAGCCATGACAATGTTCATGCTCCTGAGGAGACAGATGGAGAACCACACTGTGAAGGTTTAGTTCAGCAGCTATGAGATATACAGAAGAGATTTTGATTTCAGCACGTGTTAGGTTAGTCACTGAAACAGTAATCCAGACTGTATGACTTGTTTCTGCTGGTGTAATTGGGAATAGCCTAGCAGGAGAGGAGAGAATGTCTGCTCCTGAGGTGGAACAAAGTCTTCCCCATGTCTGTCCTGCCCACAGAGAGAAAAAAGACAGAGTAGTCCTGGATCAGGAGCTGGTGGGACCCATCCCCACCAGAATGTCACAAAACCTCACTAAAATCTTTTTGACCATTTTGAGGTTCTCACAAACCTCCCCAGCATTACATCATCTTACCCAACACCTTATTGTTTAAGAGGGTGTTACATGCTGGTCTGGGGAGGTTGCAATCCAACAAGGCTGGATTTCTCTTTTAAGCCACTAGTGTTTATGTGCCTGGTGGAGACATCCTGCATTCGCATGGTGGCACAGCAGACACTGGTGGGCTTTTACTGTCTGCCTCTGAACTGGGAGGGATCTGCCTGTCACAGCTGGAGCTGAGTATGAACAGAGGCAGGCAGGAGAAAGCTATTGGTCTTCCTAAAGGTGACAAGCCTTCTGCTTTTCCAAGATGCTACAAGCAAGGAGACTATGCAATTAATCCATGATAATATATGACTTATACTTGTCCTTGTCGTGCACAATAATGTTACAGTATACATGTGCACATACACACATCTACCACCAAAACCTTTACTGTTGTAATCCTCACTGGTCAAGAAGCACTGGATCCACCACCAAAGACGTAACCTGAAGGTTATATTTTATAATGCTCTCCGTAATTTTACCCTGCCCTGGGGTTACCAGCACCCCACTGCACAGCTTTGACCTTGGCTGCTGACGAAGCCACTAAACAGAGGGAAAGTCTGTGGAGTAAAACCTTATAAGATAAGTAAACACAGATATAGAGTTGCTAAGACACATGTCATTAGCAGTTCAAAGATTCAAGAGCAAGAACACCACTGAAAAGCAGGAGTCCTAAAGGAGAGCTGGTGGATGATGACAACTCAGCCACAAGAAGGATGGGCTCCAGGGACCAATGCCCGCTCAGTCAGCACAGGCTCTTCAGACTTGTTATCATGATGGTGAGCACACTTATGCTTAGCTAGAACTTTAAAAACTACAAGGCTACTTTTGCATCAGTTGGCCAGTAGCTCACTATTTTATACATTTAATGTATGTTTAGAGTGATTGTTATTTTGTGTACTGCTAAAGTTACCAAAACAATGTAACCCAAAGAGAGTCAGTATAGCAACTTTTTATAAGAGAAAACAATACTTACTGACTTGCCCTTACCTCTTCCAGCTGTGAAGAGAAAAAAACAAAACAGAAGTTAATGGAAAGTAGTAATATTCCTTTAAAACCAATGGAAGATTCAAAAAAAATTCAGCTCAAAATAATGAAATAAAAGTACAGTTATTTTCAGGATGAGTAAATGTTCAGTTTACTAAAGGGAGACTTTTCATGGTTATTAGGCAAAATATCACTTGATTGCCTTCGGTTTTTCAGGGTGTGCATAAAGTCACAGGAAATACTCGAAAGGACTGACAAGAGAAAGCATCCCATCCTACTATGACTGCTCACTCCATATCATTTAAGGCAGTGCTAGACCATCCAGCCACTCACAGAAGATGAATCCTGCTTCAGTTCGCTCTCAGGGATGCTACCTTGAAGGCAAGTCAATAGTAAGGAATAGACTAAAGATGCCCTGTCACGGATGGAGGTCAAGTCCCAAAAAGGGACAAACTTTCCACAGCTCAGATTTAAAGAGGACTGAATACGCAGTGCAACTGAGTGATCCATGTTAGCAGGCATTCCCACAACCTGAAAATTAACCCAGGAAGGCCTGGAAGAACAGGGGGATCCTACTGAGGGCAGGTAGAGCAGCCCTAAAGTGACTTCCAGCTGATCACAGCAGGCCCACTATCCCTTGCAGCCCTCCAAGCAAAGTCCTGCAGGGCTTGCTTGGCTCAAGGGACAGGCTTGTAGGCTGAGCTTTTACTGTGCTAGATAGTTGATGTCAACATTTCACATGAAACCACAAGTAAACTCATTATCCTTACGATAAGACAAGTACAAGATGTGAACTTTGAAATCCCTGCTTGTAAACCAAGTATGCCCACAATAGATCTCTATAAGTATCTTTGCCAAAATCATTATTTAGTCCATAGTTCACAATGGATAAAAACAGCTGACAGCAACACTATAGCATTTGACAAGATATTAACTAAAATAATTTCCAGAAATTATTAAAACTGATTAATCTGATTCTTTCCTTCACTGCTGTGGACAAGTTCCTTCACAACAGTGGTAGCAGGTAATTCAAGAATACATTTTCCTAGGGAACAAGTAACATTTTGAAAGTGCTAACACAACAAATTCAGGCCATGTGCAGGCACATGAGTTATTAAAGTTTTTGGCAATGTCCCTTATACAACCCATGTGAGCAGATACACTGAAGGATACTAAGATGTTAGTGATAGATTATCTTCATAGCAACTCCTTGATTATTTCCGGTTGTTGGCCTTTCCAGCACACCTGTCATATTGCCATTTTTTCATAACATGTACAGAGAACAACAGTTCGGGCAGCTCCTGTCTGTTAGCTAAGCCTTGGGACAAAAAAATACCAAGAAACTTGCTGTTGGTTGCATTTTTTCCTTTCCAAATGGTGGAAGTATCACCTCTGTAAGAAGCTTTATACAGAGGACATCAGAGGCATTTTTGTCAGACAACGTTGTCTAACTTCCGTGTTTAAGAGACACACTTATTGCTCAATCATTTTGACTTTACCCCTCAATTCTCCTTTTACATAGAGGGTCAGGGAAACTCCCAGTAGCATTAAAGTCAACATTTCAACAAAGACACCTAAATTAGCTGAGGATTCCACCATCAAGCAGCTTCAGGTTTTGATCTACAAAAGCACAGAGCACCCAACATTTTGGATCATTTTCAGTGATAAATATGAGGTTTACTAGTACCATTTTGGAGCAGTCCCTTTTTGAGGCAACCCTCATCACCTCTTATTCTCTCCCCACATAGAATAACAAGCAGAACTCCTCATTCTCTCCCCAAAACACTGAAGAGCTCTGCATTTTTCGATAAACCTCCAAACAGTTGTCCCTTTGTATTCCCTTAGAGATTAAATACTTTTAAGAAATGTAAAGGCATAAGCCACTCAGTTCTTGGCTTTAGCACTGCATCTAAATAATTATTTATCAGTGGGTCACTCTCTCCTTCTCATACTTGCAGGTAAGGTGGGACAGGCTTATGGCTCCAACCCCTTCCCCAGCAGCTCCCACCAGTGTGGTTCCCTGCAGTCAGAGGGATGCAGTGTGATGCTTCAACTCTTGCAGCTCACTCTCCATGACACAAGATGGAAGTGCATTGCCTTGCTCCATTCAGCAAATCTACCAGATTGAAATACTTCATGTCTGTGTCCAGGCTAAATCTGTACACACCCACACTGTCACTGAGGATGTTTCTAGCTCCAGAGCAAGCCTGCTTTCCTGGTACCTGACTTGTGGCACAGTCAAACCTCTTGCCTCTGGTCTCTCGAGCAGCCTTCCAGCACCTCCACAAGGATGTTGCTACCATCAGGACAAGTAACTCCAAGAGTCCCTGATTCACACTTTGCTATTTCTGAAAAACACTGACATAGAAACCATCCAAGTAAACTAATGATGCAGCAAGCCTGATATTACGTGAGCAGACACAGCTGCATCGCATTTCTCTCTCTTCCCACAACCATCACCATTTTCACAGTTGGCTGCCCGAGTCAGTGAGACTCCAGTGCCCTCCTGGGCAGCACCATTGCCAGGTTCTGCCTGCTCTTTACTACAGCTGCATGTTCCCAGAATGCAGATTTGCCTGCTCAAGATGCAATGGCACTTTCTCTCTCCTTTTTTTTTTTTTTTTTGCATCTCAGGTTCCTTCCCTGTGTAAGACAAGGTTTCTCCAGCTCAAGAACTGCTTGCTAGGAGAGACACACCAGTGTGCTCTGACACTGCAGGACCAAGGGTCCAACAAACAGCAATGTAGAGCTACACCACAGAAAAACACTGTTTGCACGTTTACTACTTGGTGTTCCAATTCAGACAAGAACGAATCTTCAGGATTAATTAGCTAAATGGGCTCTGCCCTTATCTGAATGTTCAATCTGTGTCTCAATATATTTAAAAAACACTAGGTCAATCCTAGGTAAACAGTCTCAGTAAAAAAGCATTATTTAACATGTGTGAGAAACACCACATGTAACTTGTGCTCAGATCCTAAGCTCCACATGCCTTGAAAGTGTAGGATAAACCTTACCAGCCAGAGGCTCAGCTCTAAGAGCTCACCAAGGCCAAGGCAACATCACTCGGCTCTTGCTTGGGTTTTGAGGCAGGGTCACGAAAGCCAGGACACAGCATTGCCAGAGGGAGAGCTGCCCCAGAGGAAGAGGGATGATAAAAAAGGAAGAGCATCCGAAGGTGTCCTCAGACCTGCACCGAACAGCAGAGCCAGCCCTGGGGGCCCACGGCTCCTTAGCCATGCTGCCAGCTCACAGTCCGGCACGGACAACCGACTCGGAGAGAGGCGGCTTGAGGATCCTCCGGTGCTCATCCCGGGGCGGCATCCCTGCCGCGGCCCCCAGACCGGGGACCTCTACCGCCATGCCACCCACCTCCAGGCTGCCCTCACCCCCGCAGCACCTACCCATGTTGCCAGCCCGGTACCAGCGGAACTCTCAGAGCTGGAAAACAAGAGGGAAAGAGAGAAGGAAGCTGCTGGGGGCGGCTGGGTTTTAAGGGCGGCGGTGGCGGGGCCCCACCCGGCCCCGGGCGCTGCGGGGCGGTGCCGCGCAGGTGTCGGGGCGGGGAGCAGGGGCGCTTATCGGGGGAGCGATCCCGGCGCTCACCTGGCCGTGACCCGCCGGGCTCGGCCCGGGCTGCGTGAGCGCAGCGGATCGGGGAGCTCGGGCTGCCCGCTGCCCTTCTGGCTGCTAAACGAGGAGTGTCACCTGCTGTCCGGGGCTGTTTTCGCTCTGTGGCCATCAAGAAGCTCCGAGCCAATGCTATAAGGTGAACCGGGCACTGTGCAATGCTAACCCTTTGATGTCAACGGCGTGATAGAAAACTCAGTAAGCAAGTAAGTGGACTACATGCTGTGTGGAGAGCAGCTTTCTGGCTCATTCTCTCCTTTCAAGACAAGGAAAGAGGTTTCCCTGACTGCTGCTGCCACTGGTTACTAATGATCTCTGGCCTGTGGCTTCCATGAACTGGTACTCCTGAGAAGTTGTCCAGAGAAGCTGTGGATTCATCTCTGGAAGAATTCAGGACCAAGGTGTATGGGGCTTTAACCAATCTGGTCTAGTGGAAAGTGTCCCTGCCTTTGGCAGGGGTGTTGGAACTAGACGAACTTTAAGGTCCATTCCAACTCAAATCATTCTGTGACTCTATGTCTCTGTGACCCAATTTGCTCATCACTTGGTCAGTCCGCAGCAGGCATCTGTCCTGGATGCCAATTATTGCACCAATCCACAGGGAAACCTAGGAGAATGCTGATCAATACAACATGATGTATGTTTCCTATACGGACCTTGCTGAGCCATGTATGTGAAATAAATGGATGAGAAGTCTAGCATGAGAAGAGCAACCAGAGTGGGAGGCCAACAAGAAGAGTGGGTTAGGGAAGCTACACGTTACTAAGACTTGAATGTACTCTGAATTCAGAAACAGTAAAATATTAGCAGGCATTGCCAAAAAAGAATTTTCTGAAAGAAGAATAAAATCCTTCTTTGAGGCTTGAAGATTTTGTTTTACTCTGGTCTGTGCTTTGTGCAATCAATCCAGTAGCATCTTCTACATCGTGCACTTAGTAATTACCTGGCTGCTGAACAGGTTGATTTCTTCTTAGGTACAAATCAAACAAACGTTGCAATGTATTGTAATGTGGAATGTCCACAGTCAGCACTTCAAGTACTAAAGAAGGCTGCTCTGATTTGTGATGTAGTTACGCTGAACCTGGATTTTTTAAACTGTGTCTATATGAAGGTAATCTCCTCAAAGGAGCTCTAACTTCTTATCAGTTACCCATACTTTTGACTGTTACAATTAATGAATAAATTCTTAAGATAAAACACGAGTAGGTGGTTATAGCTATATTTATAGCAAGTACTCCTGTAAGAAACACAAATCTTGCTGTATAAGCTCCACTGCCACAGCTGATGCTAGTCATATATCACTGCTCAGTGGCATATATATATATGGCCACACAGCACAGGCAGTATTGCGTTTCTCTATTATGGTTACTCCAGCAAAACAAGCAGTCTGTAATGCAGCAAAGAATGCTTAAACCACCAATAGCTCATTCGTGTACAGAAATAATTGAGATACTACCACCATTTTTGAGCTGTTAAAGTATGAAATTAAAGGTGTATTTCTTCCCTGAACATCGGCTCTCTTACCCTTGCTTCAACAATGGTAGTGAAACATTTGTTCCCAAGCACATCTTACATACCCACATGTATGGAACAAAGTCTTGCTCTTTGTTTTGGAAACAAAGAGCAGGTCTTTGATGTTTCTTCCTAGAAAGAGTCATACAAGTGAGACACAGAAAGTAAAAAAAAACCCACCTGTTTTCTCAAAAAGATTGAGATAAAAGAGCTAGTTTGATCACCCTGGCTTCCACTCATGTTATCTTTCAATATTCAAGGTCTATATTAATCCACAAAAAATTCACTCTGATGAGTACGTTTTAATTTGTCCCACAGAGAGAGATAAAGCTACAAACAATTGTTTCATAGCTATTTCTGAGGTGGATTGGCTTCTGCTTCCGTTTAGTAAGCTGATGCCAAGAGTTGACCTCTGTGAGGCTATTTTGTGGTTATACTTATTGGAGGGACAGAATTTGTTCTCAGAGGATTTAAGTTTCCTAGCAAGGCTCACTTTCTAGGAGAGCTCAGAGCACAGCAGGGCTGTTAAATACTCAGCAAAGAAAGATGAAAATGCAATTCTACTTTCTTCTAAAGAGCTCAAAACACACAGGAGTGTATTTTCAGTGTGTGGTAGAAAAGTCAGGCAACATAACTTTGAATAATTAAGCGTAAACCACAGTTGGTGATTAGAATGTACAGTACGTCATTTCTGTAAGTTGAGCAGGTTAAAATGATACATTATTACAAAACCATACATATCCTAGCACCAACTGTTTGGCTGTATGGGTAGAAATTTTAATTGATCTGTACTTCATTGTTAGTTAAATGCCACAAAATAACACAGAATAGTTGAAGTTGGAAGAGACCTCTGGAGATCAACTAGTTCAAATCCCCTGCTAGAGAAGGATTACCTAGAACAGGTTGCACAGGATCATGACCAGACAGGTTTTGAGTATCTCCAGGGAAGGAGACTGTACAGCCTCTCTGGGCAGCTTGTTTCAGTGTTCTGTCATCCACACAGTAAGGAAGTTTTTCCTCATATTCAGATGAAACTTTCTTTGTTTCAGGTAGTGCCTTTTGCTCCTTGTCCCATCACTGGACATCAGTGAAGAGCCTGGCCCCAGTCTCTTGACACCCTCCCTTCAGATACTTAAAGACGTTGATGATGTCCCCTCTCAGTCATCTCTTCTCAGGTTGAACAGGCCCAGCTCCCTCAGCCTATCCCCATAAGACAGATGCTCCAGTCCCTTGATCATGTTTGTTGCCTCTGTTGGACCCATGCCAAGAGCTCCATGTTTCTTGTACTGAGGAGCCCAGAGCTGGAACAATATTCCTGATGAGACCTCACCAGGGCTGAGCAGAGGGACAGGATCCCCTCCTTTGATTTGTTGGTAATGCTCTTCCTAATGCACCCCAGGATATCATTGGCTTTCTTGACCACAAGGACACACTGCTGGCTCATGGACAGCTTGTTGTCCACCAGGACCCCCAGGTCCTTCTCTGCAGAGCTGCTTTCCAGAAGGTCAGCACTTAGTCTGTACTGGTGCCTGAGGTTATACTATCCCAGGTGCAGGACCTTGTATTTGCCCTTGTTGCACTTCAGACAGTTCTTCTCTGCCCATCTCTCCAATCTATCGAGGTCCTTCTGAAGGGCTGCACAGTCCTCTGGGCTATCAGCCACTCCTCCCAGCTTTGTGTCATCAGTGAACTTGCTGAGGAAGCCTCTGCCCCTTCATCTAAGTCACTGATGAACAAGTTAAATACTGGACCCAGCACTGACCCTTGAGGTACACTGCTAGTAACAGGCCTCCAAGAAAACTCTCTGACACTGACCACTGTTATCAGTCCACCTCACCATCCACTCAGCCAATCCATGCTTCCTGAGTTTGCCCATGAGGGTCTTATGGGAGACAGTGTCAAAAGCCTTGCTGAAATCAAGGTAGACAGCATCCACTGCTCTTCCCTCATCTACCCAGACTGTCATGCCATCAAAGAAGGCAATCAGGTTGGTCAAGCAAGATTTCCCCTTGGTGAATCCATGTTCACTACTCCTGATAACCTTCTTTTCCTCCACATGCTTAGAGATGACATCCATGATGAGCTATTCCATCACTTTTCCAGAGATAAAGGTGATGTTGACTGGCACGTAGTTTTCTGGGTCCTTCCTTCACTTTGAAAACTGAAATGACATTGACTTTCCTCCAGTCCTCAAGCACCTCTCCTGTTCTCCACGACTTTTCAAAAATGAGGGAGAGCGGCTTAGCAATAACATCTGCCAGCTCACTCAGCGCTTGTGGGTGCATCCACTTGGGGCCCATGGATTTGTCAGTGTCAAATTTGCCTTCTTGATCTCTAACCCATCCTCCTTGACCAAGAGAAAGTCTTCCTTTTCTCCAGACTTTCTTTCTTGGCTTCAAGGTCTGGGATTCCTGAGGGCTGGCCTTAGCAGTAGAGACTGAAGCAAAGAAGGCATTCAGTAACTACCTTCTCTGTGTCCTTTGTCACCAAGGCACCCACCTCATTCAGCAGCAGGGCCACGTTTTCTCTGGTTTTCCTTTTGCTACTGATGTACTTGAAGAAGAAGCCCTTCTTGTTGTCCTCGATTACAAATGGACCTTAGCCCTTCTCATCTCATCCCTTCATATTCTGATAACATTCCTATATCCTTCCCAAGTGGCCTGTGCCTTTTTCCACATTCCATGAACTCCCTTTTTCTATTTGAGTTTTCCCAGAAGCTCCTTGCTCATCCATGCAGTTCTCTTGTCCCCTTTGCTTGATTTCTTACTCAATCATGAGCTTAGAGAAAGTGATGCTTGAATATTAACCAGCTCTTTTGGACTTTCCTACCTTATAGTCCTCGTACCCATGGGGATTCCTCCAAGTAGGTCCTTGAAGAGGCCAAAGCTAACTCTCCTGAAATCCAGGGTTGTAATCTTACTTATAGCTCTGCTTCTTCCACACAGGATTCTGAACTCCACTGTCTCATGGTCACTGCAAACAAGGCTACCCCCAACCTTCACATCCCCAGCCAGTCTTTCTTTCTTTGTTAGTATAAGGTCCAGCAGCACACCTCTCCTCATTGGCTTTTCCACCGCCTGTGTCAAAAAGTTACTATCATTGCTGTGCAGGAATCTCCTGGGCCAGGCTGTAATGATCCTTCCACGGGAGGGATCGTACCCCATATCACTCAGTTAAATGTTGTCGCTTAGTAAGGTTGTTTCCTTACATCTCATAGGCAGGAACAACACAGTCATTTCAGAGGGGGTGGGGAGGTGAATCCATAACACGGAATAGTTGAAAACAACTATTCATTATTTCAGGACTAGCAACCTGAATTAAGATTGAAGTATTTTGAAGAAAATTAAGACAAATTACTATTTGTTCAGAATATGTGTGGCTTATAAATATGAATAGATATTTTTGACTCAGTATTTTAGATTGAAAAAATTATAATAATCATAAAGAATTGCAAAGGTGTGTAGCTCATCATGGAATAGCAAGTATTGGGTGGGATGCTGAAAACAGATTTAGGTAGTGCATTAGTTCCATTCTAAACAAAGACTAATGGGTTTTGCTCTACAACAAAAATCTATTTGGCTTTCATGATGGTAGTAGCCAAACACTAAAACCAGTCATGTGCCAGTAACTACTCCTCCCAAGATAATGCATCCTTTCAAGAAGAATTTATTCCTACCTTCCAGATAGGGAATCTGAGGGGAAATTGATTAGTGAATCAGCTTATGAAAGCCTTGCACAGAGGAGCTGCACTGTCTAATGTAACTGAGGCATCCCATAAAAACCATGAACATTCAGAAAACATAGAAGGGATAATTTGTTTGCTGTGACCTTTCTCATGCACTGTGTCACATTCTGTCTCTTGAAGACAACGTTTACTAGCAGAGCAAATAATTGGTGGGATGGTCTGGAGGAGGTGAGGACTGTCAGGATGGAGGGCACCAGGGGTCTCAAAGAAGGGGTCTGCAGAAGCTCAGCTGCATTCAGCCACCAGCAATACAGGTACCAGGTTCTCTGCACTTCCACGAGCGACACTGGGTTTGGTATTTGAGATGCTCACTCAATTTCCATGCAAGGATCGGCTCTGGTCCAAAAACAAATGGACTTGCTACTTCAGAAGTTTGCTAAACCAGACGAAGGACATGCAGAGGAATAGAAGTTTCCTACGAAACCAGCCTGCAAGCCCAGCTCAGCAGCATTTTGCGGGTAATCCTCCCCAGAAAAAGGAAAAGAGCTCATGTGCTATGGCCCAGAAGGGACTTGGCTTCTCTGGCAGGTCTGTGTACACACAGTGAACATGTAGGTGGAGAAAAAAGCAGGGGGGCGGGAAATAGAACAGAGACTTGTACATAAATAAAGTAACTAAGTGAACTTTATTTACCTGGAGCTGCTCCAGACTGACAACAGAAGTCTTTGGCTCATTACCAGTGCCTGTGACAACATGCAAAGTTAATTAATATGGCAGATGTAGACCTAGAGAGTTAATGATACACAATACATTGTGATGTCACTCCTGCCAAGATGTGATTTTGTTTCTTTTATTTTTGCCGAAGACATAACTTGAGTTTGATAACTTCGATTGTTTTGTTTCCCATTCATTTACTCTGATAACATTGTTATCTCTGTAGAGCCAGATTTACCTTGTCCACTTCCTCTTTATATCCATTCTCCATCATGACAACACCTTTGCTACTGTTTTCTTCCACAGTTTTTTCCCCCAGGGAATCTGAAGGAACTGTGCTTTGTTCAAAGCCTGGATTTAATAGGGAATCTCAATTCTGGAAGTGCAGGGCTGTATGGAAACCATCCTTAGCTGACAGTAGCAAGGAGGTGTTAAAAATCTTGGTTAGAGATGTGACCATCCCTTCCAGTCTTGAAAGGCCTTTGTGGGTCCAGCCTTCAGTCTTAATCTTTGTACCACGTGTCACAGTCAAAAGCGGAGCACACATTGCGTTGTGCCTTTGCGATACCTCAGGCATGAGACTGGGCTGACAGAAACACACATAGTAATCCCAGTTTTGGTGCCGAGTTACTGTCAGACATTGAGCAATCCAACTCTGAGGCTGGGAAATTCTCCCTGCCAAGGAAGGGCACTCCCAGCAGGTATGTGGGGTGGACAAATAGGAGTGTTAGCATAAGTATTAAGGGCAGCTGGCAAGGGAAGTAGGGCAGAACGAAAGAGTTCCTAATTCAAAGCCTTTATGTATTCATTTCTACTCCAGAGAAACACCTGTTTTACCTTTGAAACATGTGATCATATTCAAGAAAAAAAGATAACAAACGTATGGGTATCCTGCACCCAGCTAGGATTCAAGCCTTCCATTTAGCTGGGTAGTTAAAGTTTTTTTATTCTGAATTATGTACCTCTGCTTTTCTTCACATTAGATTTGAATTTGTCTGACACACTTTCTCTCACCCAAGGCAGTGCAAGGTTGGTGAATGTTGTTCAAAGCATACTGAAGCCACCCAAACATCTCTTCAGTAGTTTGTTTTCTTTGTACTTCCACATGGATATTCTTCTTCTGAAACTTCAGGTCAGTGTTGTGAGATCTTATGTTTTCAAGTGAACTTTTTAGTGTCTCGTTGCATTGTGTCTGCTGAAATTTCACTACTAGCATGTTTTCAGACAAGCTGTGCTCAGCCTTTTTCTCTTCAGGACAGCACATGAGAGTGTCAGCAGCACAGCAGCTGCTAGAGCTGGCTAAATTATCCTGTCAACTTATGCAACCAGCCCTACAACATGAATCATGTTGTTGACTGGACAACACAAGTGTCATCTCTTGACCAATCTGTGTTTTGACTCAAGCAGATGTTAAAAGACCAGAGTTAAACTGACATGATATTTAGGAACTGATATGTGATTTGTATTTAACTCGTGAAGACACTTAGAGGATTATTTATAAGTATTATACCACTCCTACCCCTCGCCCCCCCCCCCCCCCCTCCCCCAAATAAATCATCTTACAGTATTGGATGCTCACATTTTCAACCTTTGACTTCATACATTGTTTTTGGGGTTAGGCAGCACTGTTGCATAAAATGTACCTGACTTCAGATGACATTAATGTCCACAGTGGAAATAACTTATTTTGAGTTCAGGTAACAGGACTACATCATATAATTTTCTAGAGTTGCATTTTCCAGCATTGAAATTCTGCAACTGGAGATCAAGAGCTGATGTTATATACCTATTGCAGCCCTGTTAGAAGTTTGTAGATGGGCTCATTCCTCCTGAAATGGATTTTCTTGTTATTTATACAGATATCCATATTTTCACCATAGGATACAAAGCTTCCTTCTTTTCATTACCTATAGCTTTTCTGCATATCATTCAGATTGAAATGAAAACTTTAGCAGCAGTATCTGACAGAATTTAAGGTGTAATCAGATTTCAATGGATTCATTTATCTCACTGCTCTCTTGTGAAGTCACTATAAAGTCAATTTTCGTATTTCATCTTAGAAATCTTGGTCAGTGTTGTTGCTACTGAAAGATTGAAGCTTCCAGGGTTCAATTGGATTAATTCACCTGTACCCCTCAGGGCTTCCTTGCTTCTCTACCTCTCTTTTTTTTTTTTCCAGTAGCACCTCTAACCTTCTCTAGGTAGTCTACTTATTTTTGTAATACTCGTCCAAATTAGAAAAAAGGCATTACTATTGACCTATGCAGTTATATTCTTATTTTATTTGTTCTTGCCACTCTCCTGAGCAACTGATTCCCAATAAGCGCCACAACACAATTCAATTACTTTGTTCTTTCAGCTTCTAAAAGAGGGATGGTCCCCTTACATTCTTACACTTGGAAAGCCCAGGATTTGTTATTACTTAGCAGGAAGTGTAAACAAATCCAATAGCCCAAACCATTTTCCCCTTAGGGGAGGGGGAGATTTTGAAAAGAAAGGAAATAATAAAAGAAACCCCAAACCACAACAACAGAAACTCAGCCAACAACAGCTTTTTCCTTCTTGCAAAGGCATCTGAGTAAAATGCATTCAGTACAAAGGTTACAATACAACAGTACATAAATTACTTAAAATTACATAACATATTTCATAAACTGAAACTGCAGCACATAAATAACCTAGTCCTACTTGTGAGCATAATGTGCTGGGTCACTTGCTACTTCCTTCAGCATAATATATTTTTCAGGAAACTGTCTTCTGAGAGGAACCAGAGAGAGAAGGAGAATTCAAGAAGCATATTCCCATGAAACAATGCTGTTATACAGAATTACAGGGAACATACCCAATGACAAGGAAATAGTTTTTTAGGAAATCATTAAGAATTTTAGCAGGAAGGTTAATTCTTTTTCTAAAGATGAAGTGAACTATGTTCGTTTTAGGTATTTCAGCAATTCTTTTTTTTTTTTTTACTTGGGAACACAGTTGTCAGAGCCAGAGAGTATCAATAGCCTCTGCAGCCTCTACCTACAAATAACTTCATAAATACAGTCAGATTAATCCATTTCTTAGGCTGGAAACTTTAGAGTGTGAATTTTGGAGGAACAACCAGAGATTCTCAAACACATCCTGTAGTAACATTGGGCATCTAGAATATTTTCATGTTAGGACAAAAGCAAAACCCGGGAGCTTGTTAAGTGCTGCTCAAAATGGTTGGACGGCTTCTTGCTCAGGCTATTCTTATTGCTGGAATGCACCCACACGTGTATTCTTTTAAGCACATTATTCATATGTGTTGAAACATTGCCTTTGTCAGAAGCATCTCCTGGAGATCCCAACAACCAAATGAAAGAAAATTGACAATCTAGTTACAAAAAGAAGATTGTTTATGGCCTTTTAGCACTATCCTCATAAAAAATGTAGCATCAGCAACACAGATTTTAATTCTGTAATGAAACTGACTGCCATCTTGGTGCTGAAAGCTATCCTGCAAAGAGTGAGCAGAGACTCACTTTTTAGCAGCTCCAGACAGAAAACATCTATTTTCAGATGTTTTACAGAACCCTACTCCTCAGAGATAGGTTCTTTTCCACCAGTGAGACTTTTGACCTTGTTTCTCCCTCCTTCTCTCTTGAGATTGAAAATCAAATTGTCACCTCTCAACTTTCTGCATGAAATCCTTTTGCTGAGGGGAAGGTTGCAATGGGAAGAAGAATAAAGGGTACAACATGACTGAGCTCTTGCAGTCTCCATTTAGAACCATAGAATCTACTAATTTTTTAAATACCTCCAGTGTTGAAGTGAGTCAACCATTTCCCTGGGCAGCCTGTTCCAACAGTTTTCCTCTGAAGAAGTTTTTCTTAATATCCAATCTAAACCTCCCCTGGTGCAGCTTGAGAGCATTTCCTCTTGTCCTATTGCTTGTTACCTGGAAGAAGATCCTGATCTCCACCTTGCTATAGCCTCCTCTCTGGTAATTGTAGAAAGTGAGCAGGTTCCCCCTGAGCCTCCTTTTCTCCAGGCTAAACAACATCAGTACCCTCCTTACATTTCAGACCCTTCATCAGCTCTGTTGCCCTTCTCTGGACACACTCCAGCACCTCCATGCCTTTCTTGTAGCAAGGGACCCAAAACTGAACACAGGATTCTTCTGGCAAGTATGGCTGCTAGATATGGAAAAGGTAATTGCAAAACCCACCACTGTTTCCATAGGAGTTAAAAAAACTCCCAAACAGTAAATACGATAATAAAGTTCCATCACTCATAATTCACTTACTGTCTTGTCATGGAAGAAGTTAGAATAAAAAATAGCAAAAGCCAGACCATAGCATCCAATTATATCAAGTGTAAACACTGAATATAACCATGGTAGCAGTGTACAATAGTTTTTGTTGCCACAGATGTTACATCTTGAGAATTATGATCATACTCTGCTAAAAAAGATATAGCTGAAGTTTCAGGAGACTTTGTAAGTTAAACACCTGCAGTTAGCTATTAAAAAAAAGTTATTTAAAAAATAATAGGCTGCCTAATCAAAGGTTGTATCTTGTTCCATTATATTGATAAAGGTTCAATTTTCACTGCTGTCTTAGCTGTCAAAGTTTGCAGAGTATATAATTATTTTTCCACTGCATATTTTTATATCTGAGCAAGTTTTACAGAAAGAGCTGTTATTAATCAGATGGTAACAGGGTGTTACAAAAACAAGGGTTCAGAATTTACAGCTTTGCTATTGATACGCTACCATTTCAGTGAATAATCTAAGCTTTTCCGTCTGTAACAATGAAACAGTTATGAACCTTTGCAGATATTAATCAGATTTTCATATGTAAAATTTTTACTTCTTTACTCTAAAAAGGCTATATAATAGGATGATACCTTGCATTCAAAAATACCTAAGTCTGCTTATAATGAGATCATGAAGTTAGAACATTGTAAATCTTGTGATCCCCCCCATATGCTACATGAAAATCTTTCTTTTAAAAGATTTCAAATTGCTCAGCCTATACAACAGATACACTATATATGCATAAAACATTTTCCATAACAGAAACAGTCCCTTCACGATGCAAAACCAGTACAATGTTTCCCTATAATCCATGTTGAAAAGCGAAAGAAAAAAAAACAGAAGGGCATGCAAGCACAATTAATTACTCTTTTTTTTTTGTTTGGAAAGTGATGCAGAACAGATTTGCCTGCAATGTAGTGCTTTCTTCCATAAACAAGCAATTATATCTGGTCAAAGCAAAGCTGTTTAAAATACTCCTGACTAGTTATAGGTAAAAGCTATAAAAATAAGTAGTCTAAAATGGAAGGGGTCATTATCATGGAAAGGCCCTAAGACCCTTGATCATTTTAGTAATAGGCTGTAAAAACATCTTCCAGAGAACAAATATAGCATCAATTACTGAAATCGCTTGAACTAGAGTTGCTGAGTATCATTTGGTGTATCAGAAGTTAATCCAGGTTTATCCTTTCAGAACTGCTGAAGCTTCAGACAAAGCAAGTACTACAGTAGTGCCCACATTTATCTGTTTCAATACTGGAGTAAAACTCAAAAACTTTTAAGTTACATATTTGAATTAGGCTTGTATATTGTTATTAGAAAGCAGTGCTTTATTAATACCAGTTTCTAATATCACAGAATCACAGAATATGCCGAGTTGGAAGGGAACCACAAGGACCATTGCGTCCAGCTCCTGGCCCTGCACAGGACCATCCCCAAGAGTCACATCATGTGCCTGAGAGTACTGTCCAAATTCTTCTTGAACTCTGTCAGGCTTGGTGCTGTGACCACTTCCCTGGGGAGCCTCTTCCAGTGCCCTCTTCACCCACTGATTGAAGAACCTTTTTCTAATATCCAACCTAAACCTCCCATGACACACCTTCAGGCCATTCCCTTGGGTCTTGTCACTGGTCATCACAGAGAAGAGATCAGTGCCTGCCCCTCTTCTCTCCCTCATGAAGAAGTTGTAACTGCAATGAGGTCTCCCTCAGTCTCCTCTTCTCCAGGCTGAACAGATCAAGTGCCCTCACTGCTCCTCATGTGGCTTCCCCTCAAGGCCCTTCACCATGCCAATTTCATTATGGTGCACATATCTAATAGCTTTGTACTTTGCTATTTTCTTTTTGATAAAATCATGTTGCTTATCTATTGCCACCTCTCTATTACTTACTGGTGTGTCCCAATAAGAAGTATTCACAGGTACATTCAGTTTCATATTGAAAAAGATAATTTTTTTTCTCTTTCTGAGAACATTTTTTAAAAAGGGATGAGAAATCATGGTTAAAGAACAAAGTATCATGCTATTGCTCCCACACCCATTCATTTACAGTTCCTGGAGACAACGAGGAGTTCCTGCATCCTACTAAAACAACTTCCTTTTCTTTCTATTTTCAGATAATGTGACCTTCTAACAAGGCTTCTCAGCCATAGTTTGTTTTGTTAATATTCACACTGAATTTTCCATTATGGTTCACTTGGTAACAGCTGATGCTGGGTATCTGCCTGGGACTTGAAATACTCCAGCCAGTAACCCTTGATGAGCTTCTCTGGAGCCCAAAAAACTTTACAGAAAAGAAGTGTTAAATTGCACTCAGCTGAGACCACAGATTTTTTTCATAGGGAAAATAATACCTACTACAGAAAAATCCCCAGTATCTTCAGAATGCTTGTGCAGAGATGGATGCTGCTCCACCAAAGATCCTCAGTAACATCCCACCTTATCGGACGGGGTCATTAACAAGCAGGAAGACAGATCTTTGGTGCAAGATGTCCCTGTTAAGGATAGATTGAGATGAGATATTTAGGACACCACTGTAGCACATTGTAGTACAGTTCAAAATATTTATGGCTGGCTCACTTTAAACATGATGAGCTGAACCATTACATGGGAAAGATGATGTTCTGTCTGGTGCTGACAATGACTTTTTTTTGAGCATCAGTGTTGCTGATGTGTGCTATGAGAGAGGAGCTGAACACAGTGAAGGACTTTGGCTACCTGCAGGGAAGATGACAGCCATGCATATAAATTGCATACAATACATAGAAAAGGGGTGGAACAATTAAGTGCAGGTTTTCAGCAGGAATTTGTAAACTTCAATAGCAATATAACACATCCTGCTAGGAAAAGAGGGAGATCTGTTTATGTCCTAATTTACATATAGTGATAAAATTAGGATAGAGGCAAGCTGATACATATTAGTCTTAACTGAAGGGAATATAAATTAATTAAAATATACAAGATAAATGGATTAAGAAAATGAGGTTGAAACAGGTCAAATTGAAATGCTTTCTGTCAATTATTTACCTGACAAATATCTCCAGTGTAATTTAATCATATGTAAATGACTTGCAATTTGGTAAAAGGGGAAAAAAAAAGCCAAAATGAAAGACTTATGAGCTCCAGGAGGACCAAAATTCAATAAACAGCTTTTACACTTAAAGAGGACAACAAAGGATACTGCAAATTTCTTCACATGCTTATTAATTGAAATTAACTTCATTTGCAATACAGCTCCAGTCAGATCTGCTACTTGAGCAAGAACAAGTACAGCTGCAAGAACTTGTAGCTGTTCCCAGTGCCTCATCAAATGGCTAAATGAAGTTAGAACAGTTTTAAAATGACAAATCAGGACACAAGACACATCATGTATGAAATTGAATTGAGGAATTCCAGGTTCTAAGAATTTTAACCCAGGGGGTAGTTTCCTTCGACAGGATTAGACAAAATTCAACTTTCATGCTGCATGGACCAAATGACTTATCTGCCTTGTAAAAGCTGATAGGTACCACCCAAAACTGAGATAAAGGAAGTTTCTCACTGCCACCTGAAAGGTGGAGGCAAAGAAACAAAACTCAAGTTCTAGATCATTCATGAGAGATATCGTTCTCTCAAATAAGCATCCTGGGCATTTTTTCACTTATGAGCATTTCAAGTCACTTCAAACACTAGAAGTATTAGCATATAATTGTCTGGAAACGGCTTCACTAGTGCTTTTTGTACAAGCATCTGCTGTGATTAACAACTGGCTGAAATACGGCTGCTATACACAAGTTTTTTGGTAAGTACCAGTGTTCTGTCCCAAGCAAAGATCCAGTCAACACCACCACCATTTTCTAAAATTATCATGTTAGAGACTGCATGCATCTGTTTTTCCAGAATGCTGTTATAAAATAGCCATGAAACAGAACAAGTTAATAGTAAGTAACATTAGCTTAAGACAGCTAACGATTTCAGGATTTCAGGTTTTGGTTTTAGCACTTAGACCTAAGAGAGACCGTTAGCTAATAGGTTCCACAGGTTACCCATATTTGAAACAAAGATGTAATTAAATAAACAGCATTGCCTTATTGTAAAAATTATCTGACAGAAGGCACCCAGACCTTTCAGCACCATTGATAGTGCTCAATGTAGTTTTTAATAGGGATTAAGAATCTTATTTGAATTTCTGCTCTGAATTTGCCTTGCTTCAGTATCCAATGTCTGTTATGTTTTCTTTAACCACACTAAAAAAGCCTTGCAGCATCCTCTATTCACTTTGGCAAGACTGTTTTTGTATTGTACACTCCTCAAATTTCTACTTGGTGAGTTGAAACACTACCCCTCAGATCTTCTACAGTATATTTCTTGAAATGGTTTTTTGTGACTCTTGTATTAATTCTTCAGTTCAATGTTTTAAAACCTCATCCCCAGTGTCCACCCAGGAGCAGAGTGGTTTCACAATGGTTTCACAGGTGCTGCATGACAGGGGGTAAAACCACCACACTACATTCTGTTTATATCCACTTGCTGTATTAGTTCTCTTTATCACAGAACTACATTAGGAGTTTGCTTTGTTCAGAGCAGTTCAAATCAGAGAGATTCAACTTTGCTTTCATGAAATTTAAAATTGGTAGGTTTTTTAAGTTAGTTTCTGGAATAGCACTGCAAATGTTGAGTAGTACCACTATGACACCAATATATTTGAGGAGTCTTGTAAAAAGCAACTCCATTTGATTTTCCAGCAATGATCTCCAAAACCATTTGTGAGGCTGCACTTGAGCATCTGGACACATGCTCCATTACAATGGCCCACTCGTACCATACTGCTCCAGGGAGCCAAAACTGAGACATTAAGAATGATCTGAATGAAACAAAAGTGGGAATTATTTATGTGAAAGCATGAGCAGAAGCAGAGTTTGAAGGAACAGCATGGACTGATAACCAAGGATAGAACTAACAGCAATTAAATGAGTAAACATTCAGGAATGTGCTGTTTACATCAAGACCAGGAGGCCTGAGCTCTGATAAGGCCATGGCAGGATGACTTGTCAGCAGAAGACCTGAGGTCTGATAGCAGGAGGATGGCAGGAGGGTTCCAGCACAGCATGTACCACTCCCCTGCTTGTTACCCCAGCAGGAAGAAAAGACCATAAAGTTACTGAAATGAGGAAACACAGATAGCAACCCTCCCTATGGTTTATGGGTGATGAGGTAGGCAAGGTTACGAAGAAACATCACATTATAATAGCTGAAGGATATAAATACCTGCATGGCTCTGTGTTTTAACCCTGGCTGGAAGCTCAGCCCCACACAGGCACTTCTTCATCCCCCTCCCAATTGGATGGGTGAGAGAATTGGAAGGGTAAAAGTGCAGTAACTTGTGGGTTGAGATAGTTTAACAAATAAACCAGAAAGCCAAACCAAACACCCTAAAAAAAAAAAAAAAAGCAAAGATAAAAACGCACCAAACCAACAAAAGTGCTGCCAAAAGCCTAACTGCTCATCAGTGACAGATGCCCAGCCAGTCCCCAAGCAATTGCTGCCCTGGCCAACTTCCATCCCCTTCAGTTTTCCTGCTGAGCTCAATGCCATATGGTATGGGATAACCCTGTGGTCAGTTAGGGCCAGCTGTCCTGGCTGTGTCCTCTCCCAAATCCTTGTGCATCCCCAGTTTCCTCTCTGGTGGGGTGGGGTGAGGGGCAGATAAGGCCTTGACTCTGTGTAAGCCCTGCTCAGCAATAACAAAAAACATCCCCGAGTTATCAACATTGTTTTCAGTACAAATCCAAAGCACAGTCCCATACCAGCTACTATGAAGAAAATCTAACTCTAGCCCAACCAAAACCAGCACAATAAAAAACTTTTGCACTGCAAAGGAAGAACCCCAGAGACATGGCACTTACTCAAGAGTCACCATTTCTTGTCTCCCATGGGGAACTCCAGGCTGCCTGGCATGGCTGCTTGGACATGAGCTTCTTAGTGCTCTTGAGCACGTGGGTGTGAAAATATGACTGAGTGAAATCTATGAGAGAGTCAACATGAGTGACTGAGATTGGGTTTCTTTAAAGTAAATAGTGACTTCCTTTTCATTCTGGTCTTGAGTTGAATTTTGCCACATTAATTTCATACTGCACACAGTCAATGAATTACAAAAGAGTCTCTAATTTTATAGTCTCTGCAAAGGAGGAGTATAGCTGTTTGACCAGACCTATTTTCTATAAAAGCCTATTTTTGTTATTTGTTATTTGAATCTCATAATAAATCTCCCAGTGTGGTGTTTCACAACAGTACCATGGCAACAAGTGAATCATCAACCCCCACATGCTTTCTCTGATATTGGAATATGAACATTATTCTCAAATTTGTGTGCTCAGAGATCTCTTTTAGTAGAATGTCAGCAGACCAGCACCTTTCAGTCAACTCTCACTATGCCTCATTTCAGTTTTTAGGCCTGCACATACTGAACACATGATAAAAACAAACTTCCTGTTGGATTATAAAAGAGCTATAAAATATGTAATTATCTTCATGCAAAAATATGTCACTGTTTCTCAAGACAGAACATAACCACTTCTAACATGACTTCACACTTCACAATTTGACATCTGACCACCTGCCTAGTAGTGGAGCTAGGAGCTAGCAACTATTTCAGCAAAATGCATAATTATCTTCATGTATGAAAGGTAGATTTTTCCAATCAACATCTGAAATTCCTTAGTGGTTTTCTGTACTTTAATTTCTATTTCCTCTTATCTGTATTCAAATATTTGATTTTTTTGAAGTGTCAGTATCTTCAGCTTGTCAAAAAGCAAAAGCATTTCTTCTTTTGCTGTCATAACTTTGCATCCATACATTTCTTAAATTAACATGCTGATCAGATTTATTTATTTGTGGGGGGAATAAAATTGAAATTTTGGTTTAGGTTATCTCTGCCAGTTGTTAACAAGCATAGTCAAGTTTTGATCACTAGTTCCTAGACACGCACCAAAACACAGTATGGTAATTATTTCATTAAAAAAATCTGTGATACAAACCAGCTGTGTATTGTTAGATACCAGGGCTTTCTATAAGTGTATTTTACTATTGGTTGTGAGTCATTTTCCCCTGCAGATGTGCATGGCAAGTTAATCACCCAGTTCTGAGGACACAGTTTAACAACACAGCTCTTCATGAACACATTGCTGCTTTGTGCTTTTCCAGCTGGTGCACTCCTTCATTTCTATTTCTGTTCCAATGGTTTGGAGTTATCAGTATCTCCAAACCAGATAACAAACCATTTTAGTTTAGGGTGTCACCTTCCCATTTATCTTTCTCAAGGAAGTGAAAAATAAAATACAGTCACATAATTTATCTAGGCACATTCACATAAAATTTTTTCAAGGCTTTAATGTGTATCGTGTATGTATTTTCATAGTCTCTGAGCATACTGTGATGAGAAAATATTCAGCTGTTTCAAATTCTGGATGCAGAACAAGGATCCAACACTGCAGACAATGAGAGAAAAAAGCTTTAAGCAATTTGAAAGAAAACAACCTCAACAGGCTGTTATTGATGAACAGAAATTTTCTTTCCTGTCACAGGCCTTTTAAAAGTCTCAATAGTTATGTCGACTATTCTTTCATATCATTAGACCAATTAAAAAGGTGTTGGTCCCCCTAGTGCCTTGTTATTGACTGCTGTGGTTAATGTGGCTACTAAACCTTCAGTTAATGAAATACAGCTCTGGATTTATCCCTCCTCAAGCAACGTTCACAGAGGTCAGACAGTTACAGAATGACCAATATGACCTTGGGAACTTCTTATCTCTTCCATTTACAGTCTGAAAAAAAAATCATGTTACTTACCAGCTCTATCAGAAGTTTCACTTCTGTCTTGGTAGTTGTGCTAATAACGTTGACTGGAAGAAAACTATGCAGTCAATTTCTGTTCAGAGTTCTTCCAGGCTTCAGAATCCTTTTTTTCAAACACTAAATGCCAACTCAAACTTACTTATTCAATGGCTACCAGCATTTTCTTATGTAGTCTGATAACTATTCTAGACCAGTAGACATCTTCTTTCCCTCATATGCTTGAAAAAAATCTGATGCCTCACTTTTATTTAAAAATTAAGTTTGTGTAAAGCTGCTCAAACCTTATACCAATTCTTAAAATATTAAATATAAATTAACTAATTTAAAGGACTATTTGTTTTGGAACATAAGTCTCAGCTGCAATTCTACCAATTTTGCTCACAATTTTCATGTTCCCCCATCCTAAATTGTCACATCAAATATTCACATTTTTGGGAGTCTGATATCACAGTGACAAACATAAACAGATTACACAGCAGTAGCTGTAGCATCCCAAGAAGCTACACTTGCCATTCAGGTATCCAGTGTCAATGAATCTTACAGGGCAGAGACACACATATAAAAAAGAGAGAAGCTCTAAGGATTCAGTGAAAGTTTATTTACCTAAAGCCCTTTGGTCTCCTCTTTTCTGTCTTTCCAGCTAGCAAATCTGTAATTGCACAATTCAGACAGTAAAAAAGAAACATGCAACTCGCATGTTTTTTCATCATTTACAACAAGCAGTCGAACAAGGTGTAGCATTCCCTAGGTACTTTACTAATATCAATTATATCTTGCTTTTGCAGAAAAATAACAACTGCAAGTTTTGCATAGAGAGAAGAAATTATAAAACTCCTTCTAGGCAGAAAATGTCAGGAAAAAACCCCCCTAATATCTGCTACAGTTAACTTGAACAGAAAATACTGCCTAGCCACTAGATATAATTTAAATTATTTGTGCCAAGACCAAAAGATATTTAGAGTCTAAATGGCTTTTAAATGACTCGTTATACATTCAGTATAATACTTCAGAAAGGAAAAAGCCACCAACAAATATTTTAAAGGTGCTAAAATGGTCACTTTCACAAATATCCCTCTGTCCAAGAAGTCCGAGGATCCACGCAGTTAAATAGAGTTTTTTCAGTCCACAAAAAACCCCAGAACAGGAGTCCTCTCAAACTTCACCAGATAGCCTTAGTGACAATGTCTTCTATGTACTGAAGCCTTCTCACAAAGAAACCAGATAAAAGAAACTGGGTATAAGAAAAAACGTTGCCTGACTTACTAGACTAGGTGTTTTTCTTAAGAGCCAGGTTCATCTAAACACACTGCTTTATTTGAAATAATTCAATTTAATGAAATATTATTTTAAAAATATTTATAACATTTTTGTTAGGTTTAATTTTCTGCTTACCAGGTTCAGCCTGAGACCTAATTGCAAAGACCCCCGAGACCATATTAGAAGTTGCTGTTGTGTATGTAACTGTGGCAACAGTAAAGTAGAGCATGCTCAGCGCCTTGAAACAAGATTTTTGAAGCATCTTTTCTTTCCTTAAAGCTCAACTCGTATTCTTATTCCTGGAACTTTACTTCCTCTTCCCCGCAGCACACGATATTCTGTGTCAGTACAGACTGCTATAGCTGAGTGTTGGGTCTCTGGTTTAGTCAGCGTCTGTTTGTATGTCTTCAGATCTGGAGACACTCTCTTCACCTTGAGGTTCCCAAATAGTACTCAGCAGGCATCTATTAGGCCCTGGCAGAGTGGTAAGTTATGACATAGCCAGGGTATCCTTTTTTCAGATACTTGATCACTTTCTTCAAGGTCCTGCACTTGTTCAGGGAAGTCCCAGACTGTCGGAGGTGACAACCCTTGCAGGTGCTTGCCCATATTCTCCCACATGCCTTGCTACCCATACCACCTTGGGACATACCCCTATATGATAGTGAATTCACTATTCCTGAATAGTGAATTAACCTTAGGAAAAGCTGGAAGCATTCTTGAAACATGCTAATAGGAATATTTTAGTTACCAAAGGATGCTCAAGATACTGAAGAGTTATTGCAAAAAGGGAGAAAACATCTACCCCACAGAAAAAGAAGGGGAAAGTGCCATTCATTGTTTCATCCACCAACTAGTTCTTGGAGGAGAAAACAGAAAATGTGTAATTGTTCATTGTCTTCATGAGATGGTTCCCAAAGTACAGGGAAGGCAACAATGCAGGGCCCAAATACCAGATTAGGCTCAAGGCCAATGCTTTTATCATAGTTCTCCCAGGCAAAACACAACCAAACAACACAATGCACAGCAAATGGAAGAAGTCAAATTCAGCCTTTAACAAGCTCTCCAATTTGATGCAGAGCAAAAAAATAGGGAGTAAGGCAGTGATTAGATAAATCAATGCTGTCAACAAGTAAATCAACAGCGCAGCCACCAACTGTTAAACAGGTAATAATTATCAGTTCCCTCTAACACACTGTGGTCAACCTCTTATATCAAACCCTTCAAGTCCAACACCTTTGGGTGCCAAAAAGGACTATTGTGGTTTAACTTCACCCAGCTGCTCAGTCACTCCTCCACAGTGGGATAGAGGTCAGAATCAGAAGGGTAAGAATGAAAAAAATCTGTAGATTAAAATAGTTTAATATGTAAAAAAACCCAAAACAAAACCAAGAAAAACAAATTATGCAAAAATCCCTCAGTTGCTCACCAACAGCTGACCAATGCCCAGCCAGTCCTTGAGCAACTGTTACTCTGGCAAACTTTCTCCATAGTTTTTATTGCTGAGCATGACATGATACAGCATGGGATATCCCTGTGGTCAGTTGGGGTCAGCTGTCCCGGCTGTGTCCCCTCCCAACTCCTTGTGCATCCCCAGCCCGCTCATTGGTATGGCAATGTGAAAAGCAGAAAAGGCCTTGACTGTGTGCAAGTGCTGCTCAGTAATAGCTAAAATATTCCTGTGTTACCAATACAGTTTGCAGCACAAGTCCAAAACACAGCCCCGTCCCAGCTACTGTGAAGAAAATCAACTCTCTTCCAAAACTATCAGAGTCCAGGTCTTTATAAATAAATTAACTCATACTGGATACTTAATTGCATGTTACAGAAGTAACAACAGAGAAGGGAAGCTGGTAGAGAAGGAATTATTCAGGAGGTAAAACCCCACAATTATAATCTTAGTATATCTAAAACCAAAACAGTAGAGGGTGTGTGCATATAAATGCATCACATTAGATTAAGTCTACAGACATTTTGTTTATAGAGTTGAACATGTGCTAATCATTAATACAACCCTAAGTAAATCTACAGCAATATTTTGTCGACTACACTTCACTGTTTTTCATAGGCCAGCTTTCAGCAAGTAAGCAGAACAGTTATATGTATATTTAGATGTATCTATATATACGCATAGATACATATTCAATTCTGAATACATACTACATTTATAGGTTTGTTAGCAGACAAAACTCCACCAATTTGAGGTCTTAGTTCAAAAAGTGTTGCACAACTGTAGGAAATTGTCAGTTCTGCTCCCAGGGCAAAGTGGAAAAAGTTAGACAAAGAGAGGTATTTGGAAGAAGCCATCATGATGTACACAATTTCTATTAATACATGAATACAGAAATCTTCTTGAATGGCAAAACAACTTTACAGGATATATGCTCCTAATGATGAATTACCTTTTGAGGTAGGTGTTCCTACACCGATTTCCACAAATGAACAAAAGTGTGACGCATATAGGGCAGAGGGGAAGAAAGCGGTCTGCCTCTTAACACAGCATTATAGTTTCACTGTCTAGAAGTGTTTATCTCTGATTTTTTCCTTTTTAAGGAAAAGAATTTTATACAAACAAAATTTTTTTCAGAAACATAATTGGTAAAAGCAGTTACCCAGCATTTCCCTGCCAGGATGAGCTGTTTTGGAAAAACCTTTGATGAATAATGGCAACATATGTGATTCATGCTACACTACAGAAAATGACAGGAACCTTATGTCATAAGGAATAGATGATTTCTACTGTTATGTGATGAAAAGTTTTGAAGACTTCCTAATATTAACTGTTTTGGTGAATAACAACTTGTAGTGACGGTAACATTCTACTTGTGTCAAATGTGATGGACTCAAAACTGATATCTCAACTAATAACCTAAATTCTCTTTATTGACAAAGAATATGAAGTAAACCCTAGAAGTGTCTGCATCTTATCTCACACTCAAGTTGCAAAAAGCCATTTTTTTTTGATCAAGATTTCATATTTCACAAATGTCAGGCATAAATCTAAAATTAAAAACCAGATCACACAGTGAGAAAAGTAACTACCTTTTTCCTTTTAATATAGATGTAATACAGAATGTTTAATTACAGCAGAACAGTGCTTCCAGTTAAATAAAATTAAAAACCTTTATTTCCCCCAAATATAAAATTACTAAATTAATGTCTTAAAAGAATAAGAATATGGAAAAAGCTTTAAATAATACCACCATTTACCACAGTAACCATGATTACCAATTACATACTCCATTGCTTTGGCAAAAAGGTTTTTTTCTTTTAATAACTGCATATAAACCTAACATAGCAAAGACTGTATACATCTTTATATTGCACTTATTTATATACAGGAATAAATGAACTGTAAAGTCTGCATATACTTAGAATGAGCAGATTTTCAAAATAAACTGAAAACAGAATGGTAAGGGCTGGTATGAATATTAAAAAATGATTAGAAATGTAATACATTTATGTACAGACTGTATGGACTGTATTAACAAACAATATGTACATAACAATTTACTACTATTGATACTGTAGTATAATTCAGTGTTCATTAATACAGACCTTTGGTTGTATTTAGTTGTTTAGTAAGATTTAAGCTCACATACCTCCAAAATGCAACAAGGTATAAAATAAAGCACAACAATTTGCCAAATGGTACAAAAACTACTATTGTCAGTTCCATTAAACCCCAAAAACTAGTGTCTCTGTCAAGCCCCAAAATAGTTCTTGTATTAGGAATCTCTATGTGCCATACACAAAAAGAACACCTGAATGTTACATATCTGCAAAATTACATCCCACAACACTTTTTTGTAATGTGCAATTCATTTTAATAATACTTTCTAATGAACAACAGAAGCTAGCTTCAACTTTATAATTTTCCAACACGCACTTCTGCAATGACATTGTGAACACTTTTAAATTTTACCAGCAACATTAAAAAATATATGTGCACCTCCCTTATTCTAAAAGACTATTACCAGTTACTGCTATTTGCTAAGTGTGCTCAAACATTCGTATGAATTATGCAGCTTGCACGTGCCCAACATTTAGCTTCGAGATCATCCTGAGTTTGCACACAATGAAGCCAATCCACAAATTTCGAAAGAAACGAACATACTTTCCTTTACAAAACAATCATGCAACTGAAGAAGAACTGGGCATCCCATGAACTGTTGTGCTTGTTGGAGTTCCACTTATGGCGTTGAAAATGTGTAGTGAGTTAGGCATGACACTGGCCTTTTCTTCAACCGGAGTAATCTTAAAATAAAAAACACGTATTTACAAAATTGTTACAAAATGAGACAAGCATTTATAAGACAGCTGATCAATTTCATGATGTGCTGCTTATCAACTCACCCTCCCAGTACTTTCTCAATTGCACAGAGCTTCTTAAGGCTGGTTACTCTATTCAGCCATCCTCTCCTAGGCAGGGGCAGTAGTTATTTCTCCAATATCAGTTCTCCTAACTTAGATATTACATTGTCCTCTGTAGAGGATGCTTAGATAGTTTCTCTCATTCCTCCTTTTAACTTTCAAAAGGAGATTCACAGTGACAACAAGCTCACTTTCTGCTCTTTTTTTGTTTTCCTTTCTAAACCTTAGAAGTATTTGAGTATTTCTTTCTTACAAAAAGCTATTGAAGCACCAGAAAGACTTCATGCTTAACAGCTATAAACAAATTGATACTACGATAAGAAATACTGTAAAAAAAAAAAAAGGAATTATTAGACAAACTAAGAGAACAGAAGTAGAGAAAACTAATTACCATCCCATCTGATCATATTGGCAAGCAGCAGAGGAGAAAAAAAAGAAAAATATGTTAAGATTCTTTTATATATATTTTAGAACAGAATATTTGCAGTTGTTAAAAACCCAGTGTTCCAATAGAGCTAATGGTTTATTCAATGAGATTAGAACAAACCCTGTGCAAAGCTTAGGGTTTCTGATTTTTCCCAGATCAGGCAATAGGCAGGCACATAAAGGTGACATCTTTCAAGGTTTCAATGAAAGAACCTGATGTTTCTAAGCCTTCAGGGGAGTTTTTGAAATTAGCTACTTCAGTGGAGTCTAATTTAAGAAAAAACAAACCACAAAACTCAAAAAACCCCAAACCATCAACACCATTGTATGTTTTAATTATTTACAACTAATGACATCTGTATAAAAAGAATACAGTGGTAGGCTAATAGTATATACTGCAGTCAGTGATGTACTTTGATATTGTGCTCACCCTATATATATCTCAGCTGTTTTTCTAAAAGTAAATAAAGAGAAGAAGGGGCAATGTGATTTACTCCTGAAATTTCAGGCATTACATGCTTTTTCTTATCATCAATCTTCGGAAATTCATGCACTTTAGCATTTTTTAAACATCCAAATCTAGCACTGAGTTCAAAGTATTTTTTCTTGTATACAAATTGTCATATTCTTTTACTTTTTCCTACGCCAGAGGAATGCTAATCTTGCCTTTATCATCAAATTATTTGACAAAAACACTTGCCTCCCTCTTCAAAAGGGGTATTCTGTACAGCTGTCTAATTCTCTCAAGTACTTTGTTCATCTTAATCAGCTTTCCAAACAGTTATCCTCCTTTCTAGAACCCTCTTCTGCATTCTGCTTTTCAATTAATCACATTGAAATATAGTCAAACTGTCCCATTATTGTCAGCTAAGCAATCTCTTTTTCTGTTTCATGGATCTTTCAAAACTGTTTTATTCTACATGCATATGTGAAAGGTACTGGGTTTTATTAAAAAAAACCCCAACCACACGAATTCTGGAAAAATGGTATCACTTCCTATAAACTTTGTTTCACAATATTTTCTATCATTGGTGGTTAAAATGAGTTAGTTTTGTCATAAGCTCTTCTCTGTAATAGGATATCAAAATAAGAGAATGAAAATAAAGCCTATGTGCTTGCCATATTCATATGCTTCACCATAATGATATCATATCACAGAGACACTCATAGCACAGTACCTGAGAAAACCATATCAGGAAATAACAGAGAGCAAGAAAGCATGTGAAGTGAACTTTAGACAAGCGATATTTCTGAACAGAAAAATATTGCCATAGAAGTTTTGGACACCATCTAAGCAAGGGTAGAATAAAGGCAAAACTCTCTTAGATAATCCTGCAGATAAGCTGTTATTCCATCAAGTTGACTAGATTTTTGAGCAAGTATTTCTCAGATAATAATAGAGTAATTTAGAGATGTCAAAAAATAGTAAATGGATAAAATCATGGTACACCTAAATGACGCAATCCTAAGAAAAAAAAAAAGCTGGAATATTACCAGCATGTTTAAATGTCAGATAGACTGAATGCCTCAGGTAGGTCTTAAGTTTGACTTTTCCTGTACAGTTTGATTTCTGAGTAAAGCCTACAGTGTTTCTGTATAGACAAGAGAAACCAAGAGCTCCTACTTCTATCAACTGATTGTGCAGACTAGGATGCATTGGTTCTTAGACTAAGAAAAGCTTCTATTATGGTCATACATCTAAGGAAGTCTCATAGATTTGTGTTTGAAAGGTAAAATATTATCAGAAAACACAGTTATTTCTTGTGAGGCAGAAATGCAGGTCTTGAGGGTTAAGAACTATTCTATGGCTCTGGGAAAAGGTTACACAAGTAACAGTGGATGTAAGAAAAGGAACCTTAAGTGATGAATATGATGAATAAAAATGTCAAGAAGGCAGGGATCAAGCATGAAACTTCAGCCCTTCCTGTCCTCCTGGAAATAATATCTTTGCCTTTGAAGTCAGGAGACATTTCTACTACAGAACCCAGATGCAAGGTCCTATGTTTCACTACACAAGAGTTCTGGTTTTCCTTCTCCCATATCTTTAGCTTGTCAGTAGTGGGCTTCCCTCAAGAAAATGTATTGAAATACCTCTTGAAAGATGTAACTGTTGCAAAAGTAATTGTTTATATCTCCAAAAGCTAATGAAAAAGGGCTAAACTTTCAGAATAAATCCCCCTACAGTTACCAGGAAGTACAGACTAAAATTAGCTTTTTGAGTCACTGAATAGAGACCTCTGCAACCAGACATATTAATTTAATTAAATATGGTTTATCTTTACTGTAGTCTTCCTGGCCTACAAAAAAACCAGGCTGAAAATTCACAAACAGAAAAAAAATTAAGGTCCACAATTTCATGACATGTTTATTCTCAGACAGAAAGAAAAAAAAAAGAGAAACAATCCCTTTGTATGAAGCACTACATACATCTTTCCTATTGCTTTTACATTATAGTTACATTCTGAATGATAATATGTATAACTTAATTTCAGTACATACTTGTTCATGCATTATTTCAGAAAGCTCTTTTGCCATTTCTCTGTAGTTGGCCTTCATTTCTTCTTGATATTCCAACTGGTCTTCCTTTATAAGTCGTTCATTTACACCCAGAGCATGGCCACAGGCTTCAACAAATTGCCTGATTCAGAGAAAATAAAGAAGTTTTCAATCAGAAATCCAAAATATTGATTTAAAATGTCAGTTCAAAGTATGTTTTAATGCAATCAGAACACTATAAAAGTTAAGAGTTTTTAAAAAATTCTTATGGTATGAGTCTAGAAAGAAAAGTAAACTTTTTCTTCCCTTTCCCCCACCTCCAAAAAAAGGCAAACCTACCACACCATACCTAAAAACTTCCTTTAGTAGCTTTACTTTATTGTCTGGATATCTTTTGGTGTTTGTGTCATCTAAGAAAGCTCTTGCATATGCTAATGGACCAGCATTAACCTAAAAAAAACAAGAATTAAACCCAAGAATTAAAACCAATTAAAAACAAGAATTTTATTTTCTTATGAAAACACACTGATTTCAAAAAAGCTGGGCTTCTAAACCAAGAAAACTGCTAGAGCTGAAACATAAGAGCAGAAGTGGTCTCTCCAGTAATCTGTATTAACCTCTCCTGGCACAAAGAAACCACTTCAGTGATGTGGCAACTGCAGATAGTGCCCATCTGTCACCTCTGCTTATGAAATTTGGGCGTGAAAATGAGCTAAATCTAATACTGTTTGGTCTGCTTATCTGTTAAAAACAGTTTTCCAAGTTGAAAATTCTGCAATAATTCATAGATGTTTAATTGCACTCTTATGGCAGCTACATGAAAAGTGGATTCAGTAAGTTCTGACTCATTCCTATTATTCCTTTATATTAACAGTAAGAGCCCCTCCCTTCTCACCCCAAACACTAGCCTGACAACTTGCTGATTCTGAAACCTTGGCTTGTTTTTCTTCTCTTTTCTGTTCAACATGAAAACTGTTCATTTCAGATGACTGTGCTTATAGTTCCTTTGTTTTGAATCAGTTAAAAAATAGTAGAGCAGCACTTTTGTCACTTCATTTTGAAGACCCTTACCATATTGATTTGTACATGTTAAAACTATTGTTTTAAAAACATTGTTTTTTAAAAAACATTTTAAAAACTATTGCTTTTAAACCCATGTACCCTGTTCTGGGGAGTCTGATGATTTCTTTATATGTTCAGTTCTTGCTTGCCTTAGGCAAAAAGAAATGTTGCACAGTGAGATTTTCTGCCACTGATTTCTTCCTATATTTTGTCACTCTCTATCTCGATAGGGATCCTAACAAAATATGTTGGACCTACTGTGGGCAGACCTACAGCTAGGCCAAATATGTTCATTCATCCTCCTATTCATCTGCTATTTTGTTGTAGTTTCAGCTTTACACCAAAACCTGGTGGGGCTCAGGCTGCAACAGATTCCAGAGATGAATCTTAATTCGGTCATGTAACTGTCTATGGTCAGTGTTTATATGACACACTTTTAGTGTTTTTCCTATTCAGGAAATAACTGCAAACAATGAGAATATTTCTAATTCAAGATGTTCTGGAACATACAGAATAGCAACTAATCACAAAATGCTACCTATATAATTTTTCAGAGACAGAAGCAAATGAAACAGCTGCATGGCAAAGGTCTTACCTGAACACTGACACTTCCCTGTAGCTTCAGCTGCAATTTGATCATATCTACTTCAGTTGAAGAGCAAAGCTGTCTGAGTTCTGCAACTTTTTTACTCATTTCATCAATGGCTACTTCAATTGGGTTTAGATCAGTATGGTGCTGGTACATTACTGGAATGCGCTTTTTCACATATGGGAAACAATGTATAGCTATGGACAGAAACAAGTTTACTATAGTTAGGAAAATGTTTCTGAATAAGGTGAGTTTTGAGACAATCTTATGCTAAAATCTCATTTTGATGTAATTAGTTGCCCAATTTAATAACTTATATATTATAATAACATATATATATTATAACTTACATAATTAGAAATAGTAATGTACAGGGAAATAAAACACTGAAAATGTAAATATGCACACCTTTACATTCATTACAGCAAAGATGGATCATTGTCATTACTGCTACGAACAACCACAAAGAAATAAACCATTGGAACTTAATTCATATGAGAACTGTAAAAAGAATTGCTTATAATTCACAAATCTCAAGAAGAGAAGAATCAAAAATAGCAATGCTGTATTTTCTATTTCCTCACAAGTACTGGCCATGGACAGCTAACGTTATAAAGTAACTTATTTGTTTTTACAACTATATTAATATAGAAACACACTTAACAGTGACAAAACACAAAATAGTCTTTTTCTAAGAGCAAGGAAAACTAGACTCCAGATTCACAATTCTTGAAACTTAAAGGAAAAAAAAAGATAATAATTTTGAGGATTCTCTACTGAAGAAACCAATCTGAAAAACCTAGTTATGGCTAAAAATATGAAAAGGATTTTAGCTGATAGCTATAAAGGACTTTATTAAGTGAAATGGAAAAACCTATACAGAACAGAATTAGACCATTTGATGCATTTAAATGCTTCCGTCAAAGCATTCCATTCAATCGGTACCTGTCAAAATAGTCCGTCGCTTACACTGCTCTTCTACTCCTCCTTGTCTTTTACCAGCTTGAGTAAAAGGCATCTCAAACATAAAGCGACGAATGTTATGAGTCCTTTCAAAATCTGTTTTTCTTTCTTGCAACTCTTTTTCTTCAAAGTATGGAATTACATGCGTAACTTGAATATATGCATATTTTGAATCTAAATCTTTAGGATTTACCTTAAAAACAGGACAAAAAAAATCAAATAGCTACATTGTGAATAAAGTGGATTCAATAGTAGTTACACAACTTTCAGAAATTAAATTTGGTCTCTTAACCTTTAAATGATTGAAAATACAGGAAATCTTCATGCCTTCACAGGGGTTTCCTGCTTTCAGCTTTCAACTATTAGGAAGACAAGGCAACTAGATGCATTACAACACATTGTGGATTTTTTTGTTGGTTTTGGTTTGTTTATTTTTTGGGTTTTTTAAAATCACTCATCATCATTAAACCTAGTCCTTGTATTAAGTTCTCCTCTCCTTTTAAAGTTCCAGTACTGAAATGCCCACCAATGCTGCACTCTCAGGCCAAGAGGCACGGAAAGTTTTGATCTTACGGATAGAATAAAGAAACAAAAGAGCCAGGAAATTGTAATAAGAGAAAATAAAGTCTGAGGTTGAGGCAGAAATCACCATAAAGTCCAAGGTTGAGCTGCAAAAAGGGAAAAATTTCCAAAGAATGACTGTGCACGAATGGGCAAGAAATATAGCTGAAGTTAACACAGAATATGATCATAATCCAAATTTGTTCTAATATACAGTTATTGTTTTGAGAGGTAACACTACAGAAATTAAGCTTTTTGGTTGTTCTAAAAGGCAAGCTTAGTAGGAGATAATATTTCTGTCATGCCTTTCAAATAGCAGTTTTTAGACACGTATGCTTGTGTGTCACATGACTAAGAGGCAGTGATCCCACAGTATTTCAAGTGAATTAGTGAAAGTAATATATTAGATTTTTTTAGAGAGAATAAAGATCATACTTTGCCAGAATCCTGAATCATTTTGACATTTTCAGATCCAAATTTGTCGGAGTAGAGTTTTTGGAGTCTTTGGGAAATTTCTGAAAGAGGTGTGAGTTTAGGCTCTTTATAGATATATTCCTTTCCATCTTCATCCTCAAAGAAACCCTGTAAAAAATGAAGTAATCAAAACCTTGGGGAAAAACATTTAGGGCAACGATTGAGATGGACATAATGTGTGTGGTTCAAAGGAAATATAAACATATAACATCAGTATTCAAGCAAATGTAAATAAAGAGAAATTAAAATCTAAGTAAAAAGTTTTCTTAAGAGAACAAAAAAACAACCGAAAAATGTAAGTCTCTACTACAACATGAGTGAAAGTAATGGAAACACAGAATTTAATTTTTTTAAAGTTTGTTGCAATCTTATGGTGTGCCAAGCCTTTGAGATAAGTCTCCTTCACTTTTATTTAAAAGTGAACTTGCAGCACTGTTTCACTCACCAAAACAGAAATCTTGCCCAACAGCACTATCTGATTCATAAGTGAGTATTTTGGCAATAGTTTACATAAAAAAAATTTTCCTTGTGTAGTAACAAAAAGTTAATTCCAGAAAAAAAAAATTTAATTACGCAAATATCTTAATTTTATGTTGTACTATATTGGTATATACTTCTTTATTTTATTACATAAGATTTTAAACCTGTAACTAAATGCACAATAGAGTACATGGAAAGTGAAACAGGTCGTTGGTTTAAAACAACAAGCCATGTCTGAGTTCATGTTTGAAACCAGAAAATAAATATTTTTGTCATAAGCGAAACAGACAAAATAGAAAAGCACAACATATCATGAATAAACACAGGCTAGATTGACAAAAATACCCACACCAAACTAAGGTGAAATGCAGTAGTTTTTACTGCATTGTTTGCTTTGTAAGCGGTTACTGTAATTACCTCAACATCTGTTTCACTGTCTGTAAACTGGTATTGCTATAAAGTTATAAAAGACAACAGAATACATGTGAAGTTATACTGCTCAGAGTATTTTACAATTCTCCATGCTCAGCTGAACAACTAAGCAACTGGGCTACGCACGTAGAAAGTGTATTATTTGATACTGCGTGATACCATACAGATACAGAGGCATTCTAGACATATATTAGAGGACATGAAGCTGTCCAATACACAGCCAGAACTTTGGTTTGAAGCATGCAATATTGATGCATAGAAAAGAGTGATCTGCTTTCTAAATGGAACTTAATGTTATTTTTTGAATTGCAATGGCTATTAATGCATACCAATCTAAGAAGCAGCCTTGCAAACCACACTGTAGCACTACAGACATTAAATCAATACATTGCTAAAAACTGACATTATAGAAAACTTACCGCTGCCTTAAGGTAGTAAATAAAAGAAGAGAAAGGAAAAAAGGCAAAAAATTTACTGAGGAAAATAATAAGAATTTTATCGGAATTGATATATGTTTTAAAATAAATTACCGATGGCGTTCAATTATTTCCTACAGAACACATTTCTGGTGCTTTTTATGTCATGGTATCAATACAGGAGATGAAACAGCACACCTTGTAAAATAAATTCAGGTTTTTCTTACTGTACAGAGCAGACAAATGAAAGTAAGTTATACTCACTTGTCCAAAGAATGCTACCCTGAAATAAGTTCCCAGCAGTCTCTTGCCTGTATGCATAACTTCTGTAACTTTACTGTATGCTCGATGAAGAGTGTCATATAAATGAGCAAGCCTCTAAAAACAAAACAACAACAAGGTAAAAGAATAAAGAAGAACTTTGCTACCTTAAAACAACAATAAATAATGTCTTTGTAGTTAGTAACAACTAAAACCATTGTTTTAATGAATGGCAGTAATAGGTTTAGCACTTGTATCAAAATGACAATATGCAAGATTAACTTGTAATTATTTATATTTAAAGAAAAACATTTTTAATTATTAAAAAGAAAACAAAAATTTCAACACATTTAAATTTCAGTTACAATTTTAATACTCTTGTTCTGTGATGTACAATGCCTCGTGCAGTTATGACTAGAAAATTCAGGGGTTTTTTTCTTCCATAGATATTACTTATGATGAATTTAGTACCTCAAAATCTCTCCGTTTTTCATAAATGGGAATTATAAGTTTATATATATCAGCAATGAGTTCATAGCGTTCTGCCTTCCAGAGTCCATCAGCACACTGCTCCAACAATTCCATCAGCACATCCTATATTTGGATACACATTTGAAAATGTAAACCAGTTCAGTACTCATGAGAAGCACAACAAATAATTATATCAAAGTTATTCCCAGCAAAAAGGGAGATCTTGCCTCACAATAATTATCTACACATAGTGATTTAAATTATTTTGGCCAGCAAAAATTGCAAAGGAAACAAAACAAGACAGAAGGGTTTGAGTGTACATACGTAATCTTTATATTTACCACAAACAGCATTTTTCATTTAGATACTCTTTAGACCTTCTTGTACCATTCTTACATCACAGAGGTGAAGCCAGAAGTTGGAAGTAACTCCTTTTATCCTTAGAAAGGATCTAATGCTACTCTATTCCATTGCCTCCCTTTGGTAGAGGACTAAGATAGCATAAAGACACCACTATGAAAAGTCAACTTTAATATTGAAAGCATAAATTAGACTGAAAAAATGCAACCCTTATCCGTGTGCTGCAACAGAGCTTAAAACATCTCCTCCTTTCCCCCCAGTGATTATGGGGGGGGCACAGACTCCTCAGTATCTCCATCCTCAGCAACCAAGTGGTGGGAACTGAAAGACCAGTGTCACTGCTGGACCACAAGGGATGTCCACACTGTTTTATGACATGAGTCTTAACTCAGACACCAGAGGGCACCCAAATGTAGCAAAGCAGTAAAATTTTGTTTTCACATGAAGAGCAAAAGCTTCAAGTGGGAGAGCTCATAGAAGGGAGAAAAAGAACAACATTTCTGAGCCACCTGTTTCAAAGCTTATCCATTCTCATGGGAAGAGTTTTTTTCCATATATCCAAGCAGTTTCCCTCATAACCTGTAAGAACAGCCTCTTGCTTTTTAATGGTGCACCTCTTGGAACACCCTGATTCTTCTACTAACCACCTTAGGAGGTGGATTTTTTCCAGTTTGTTGATACCTTTCTTGACTTTTGGGGGTCAGTGCTAGACACAAGATTAGAGATGGGGTTCCAAAAATACCAAATGAAAGGGAAAAACCCCACTTCCCTCCACTTCTTGACTCAATCCTCCCTCTAATACAATGCAGCATGAAGTCGGCCTTTGTTTTCACAAAGCCACACCAATGATTCCCATTTAACTCCTTGTCCACTAAAACTTCCAGGTCTTTCTGCAGAGCTGCTGCTCAGCCCATATTGATTTTTTGCCTTTTTTTTTCTCTGCAGGTGCAAGGCTTTGCACTTGCCTTTGTACAACTTTGAGAGGATACTGCATTCCTGTGAGGCTCTTTCATTTACCCATCTGCAAGTTAGAATAAAGCCTCTCATGGAATGTCATAGGTAAACAGCTGCTTAACAAAACAAATGCAGTAGCTTTGTTGAAAAAAAAGCAGCAAAAAACAAACAAACAAACCAACCACCAAAACCTACACAACCCCCAAAATTAAATTTTGGTTTTTTTTCAACTGGCTAGCTTAGGAAATGAGTCAGGTCAACCCTGACCTGAGAGAAAATTATTTTAAAATGAGAAATAAATTGAGAATTCTAAAATTTAAACTTTTAAAATGAGAAACCACCTAAAGTTTTAAGACAAATTTCTCTTAATTAGGAAGATTTTATATAAACTGGAGAATATGAAAGATGTTTTGTCCCTTTTAGAAACAAGAAGGGATTCTCCTGATCCCACAATACCAGTAATTACTCTTTTGGAGATTTAAGAAACTAGCAAACAGGGAAATCTCAAGTTTTAAAAAAGAAATTCCATATGCCTTGTTACCATATACAGGAAGAATTCCCATCAGAGCATTATTTTGCGCAGTAGTAGTAAAATACAGCTTGAAAGATATGTTTCCACTTTCTGACTTCTGTAACCAATTGATCTGTCATATTATTTTTTTTTCTTAGACAAATACAGTTCTGCTTACCTATGAACATAAATGATTATGTTCCTATTCCTTAAGCAACTAGACTACCTGTTTTGAAGTACTTCTGTAAAATACTAACAATCATAATTTATCCATGATTTTTAGTCTACTAAACCCAAACAGTTCTTCCTGATTATTACTCTTTATTACTATTATTACTTCTTCCCTCTTATTACTGTTCCCACATTTCAAATAACTTTTAGAAGTTATCTGAAAAACAGTAAGTTTTTTCAATATTTAATCAGTTAGATTACTACATGGTTAAGTTTAGAAAGGGTTGCATGCAGGGAGAAATGAAATTTGGCTTGGTTTGATACTTCTGCAAGCTATACAGGCTTATAATTTCAATCTTGGCTTACTTCCGTTCCAAGGAAATACTGAGAGATGGAAATAAATTTGTGTAGGGTTCAATGACCCAGAAAAAGCAGTATATTGTTTTTGCAGGGACTGACTAATGAGAAAAAGAATAAAGCCACTCCAACTTAAAAAAAAGTACAAAAGAATTTAACTCTGACAAATGGTTTGGCAGGGAAACACTAACAAGAATTTCAAACAAAACTTTCCATCAGCAGTACTCACAAGAATTCCTGCTCTTTGTTAACCTAGAGCAGCTTGCATTTTCCTTTGAGTAACATGCTAAATTCCATGCTGGATCAGGAGAATCAGTGATTTAAAAAAATAGCACATAAATTAAAAAAAAAACAAACCACAAAACAATCTGCTATTGGTTATCGTTGGAAAGAAAAAAGCACTACATTTCCCATTTCAAGTAATCAAAACTCCTGCCTTCCCAGAAGAAGACAAGTCAACAATTTCTGTGGCTGTTAAGCCATAGTACCAGAACTTAGGGCTAAAACACTGGTACCCTAGGCCTAAATCCAGGCTTAAACCACTGGGTCTTTTATTTGTTCCTTCTAAATCTGTTAGTACAGCCACAGTTTGCACTGTCAAATAATTTTGTCATACGGCTTCACCACACACTAACTAAAACACAAAAGAAAATATTTTTATTGTACAGTTATGCTTACACACCAGGGATTTTTCCAACACAGCTACTGCAAGTAGTGGGCCATCCCTCTCTTCCCCAAGTATACCAGCAAATACATAGTGTAGATGTAGCTCTTCATGAGCAAGATTATTTAAAATATTTTTATATAGGCTTCTTACTAGTAAAATTTTCTAGCACAGATGGATCAGCAAAGACACAAGGCCAGAAAAAACACAAGTCTGGTGTTAGGAAAACCACTTCCATTGTTATGGCATATTTGCTTAGGGAAACTGTAAACAGCAAAAACCAGTAAATACATTTTCATGATTGTTGCTGCAGTAACACTCTAAATCAAAGTCAGTTTTAAAAAACAATAGATCTTGCTAACTCTAATAAATAAGCCACATTAATGTTCATCCAGTCAAATAGCATAAAACCCCATTTTGTTTACTTTTTTCCCAGAAGTGGTATTGAATTGATGTACTAGCACTTTATTTAAAATACATGTATAAATTCTCTGAAGTTGGCACAGCTCACAGATATTTTTTATTTCAGTTTTAGGATAAATGTAGTGGCTAAGAAAACAATTATTATACCCTTCATATTAGTCAGTCTCCAGATTGAAACATAAAATTTATGAAAATGCCCAGCACTTCCACGTGCATCAATTCTAACACTTTTATGTTTACTTACTTCATTGAAGTGAACATCTTGCATTCCAACATCCTCCATCATCGAAGCCTCTTCATCTATATTTGGTGTGATTACTCTGAAAGCAGTACAACCTTGCCTAAACATCCCTGGCATTAAAAAAGAAATATAGAAAAATTTACTTTTCTTCAGCAGGATGACATTGGGCCATTTTGTGATTCTTGATAAGGCAGAAACCATGTTTAAATATACCTACCAACAAACAAACAAACAAATAAATAAACAGATCAGTCTCCCACTGCATGATTAAAATACAAGACCTCACATCACTCCGTATGTATAAATAGGTTTCGAGAAACCAGTAATGTTAATATGTGGACTCTTACCTACCAAAATAAGTAGTTTGAATCTTCCTACTTTTTCTTAAACTTCTGACTAATCTACTCCACCCTGAGTCTAAGGTACTCACAGTAACTTTTACAGTATTTAATTAAACTACTGTGAAGTCATGCTTGAACTGTGTACAGGAAGAGGCCCTGGCATATCAGTTTTTCCAGTCTTAATGCTATGAATGGACTGACGTTAACTTTACAAAATGATCAAAGGATGGCAAAGCAGATTATTCATATACAGACAAGCAGGAAAAAACCTAACAAAATAGCAATCTAACTTCCTTTAGTGAAGAAAAATAGTTAGCAAAAATGGAGTATAAAACGTTCCAACATGAAACCTATCTCTTTTACCCATGCTGTTTAGCTCTTTTTTCATTACATCAGATTGTTGAATTAAGAAACCAGGATTTTTGACCAAAAACTATTAATTAAAGCCTCAAGAACAGTCACTAAATAGTATGGAAGCACAAGGATTTGCATATATTTATTTCATAGCTCCTTCCTACAAAGATTCATTCTGTTGAGGTAGGAGTCTGAGCAGAAGTTTTATTGAATGATTGCGTCATATGCATGGGGTTTTTTGGCTCCTGGAAAAACCACAGGTAGAAGTTTGACCCTTTTTATTACTGAGTGGAAATAAGTCTTATAAGACAGTATACAAAAATACCAGAACACCCAAAGGATTCACAAATTAATACAGATTATCACCAATTATCAGTTACTATCAGGCTTCTGACAGGACATAGTAACTTTGACAAGCAACTTCATTGCAGATTTGGTCTCAGAAGCTTCTGAAATCATTGGGGCAGAGGAGATAGCCTATACACTAAAGTATTTGGCAAGAAGCACAAAAGGAACGGAGAAAAGGTATCTTTTAGACTTGTGACTTTGCTTCATTTTCAACTGTCATGCAAAGGCAAAGCTAAAAAGCTGTGAACGTGAATTTGCCTACAAAACCAAAACACTAGCGCAACATCTTAATCACTCTTAATAGATTCCTGAATTTTTCTCCTAAAGATGTATTTTTCTTAATAAAATCCATATAAGCTTTTATTCTCTCAAATCCCTGACTGAGAACCCTTCTGTTCCTATGGATGAAGGACAATTTTCTACCCTATCTCAAGGGTCATCAGAACCCGCTTTTACAGAGAGCTGCTAGCACAGAGTACCAAGACAAGTGAAGTATTCTGAGCATTCTTATCACTGATTGAGCACCTGAAAATCTGTACAAATTTATTTTGACTTCTCTTGCAATGCCATGTTTCCCTATAGGCAGTGAGAGACTGCTTGTTGAACAAGAATATTCACTGCTAAGTTTGCTTTAGAGAGGATCTGAATTCAGCAATTAGCAGCTCTAGTGTAAAATTAAAATTTTTACATTCCTAAAAATTTTACTTCACCTTCATCTGTAATGCTGCCCCTTAGAAATGCAAGTATACTCTTAAATATGTGATTAAGCTACCTAGGTAGGTCGAAATTTTTTCCTTGGTGAAAAATGAAATACCTACAAGTTTCTCAGATAAAACTATTGATTTTCCTAGACTACAATAAGAAAATACACACAATAAAGTAAGGTTTCAAAATCATACCTTTTCTTGTGAGATATTCTGCAACCAGTGCTGCTACATGGACATAGCACATTGCTGCCTAAAACAGAAATAGTAATCTTATAAAATACCATTAAAACAGAACTATTAAAAACAACATCTATAAGAAGAATCCTAGAATAAGACAATTTCTTCAGTTTTTTGCTGGAGATGTCCTATGACTATCGTAAAAATTCTCCACCTCATTTATGCAAAACAATAACTGTGCAAGTGCACTCACTCTTTCTTTACCAGAACACTGAATAACATGGGCAGCAGTACACAATCTAAGAGTGATCATGGATCACAAATTACAATGTAGGAACATCATGCTGTAACAAAATCAGACAAATCTTTCCTGGGATGTATTTTAAGTGTTATGTGAAACAAAAAAAGCTATTAATTATTCTAGTCAACATTTGGTGGTTCTTCTGCTAACCTGTTTCGTCTGCCTTTTGGCTTCAGACCTAGAAAAATGTAGAAGAAACTGGTGACAGACCATTTGAAAGCAGCAAAAGCCAAGAGATCTGATCTATGAATGGAATTTGAATCTATCTATGAATTTGAATCTGATCTATGAATTGAAATTGGTTAGTGTAGTTTGGACAACAGAAGAAAAAGAAGGGGGACAGAGAAATCTTCAGATACTTGAGATGCTTTATGAAGTTGACATTGGCCACCTTTCTCCACAGAAAGGACCAAAAACCCCAAAGATTCAAGATTCTTATTTTACTAAAGAGGCTTGGGCTTTCAGCAAAATGTTATTCTAATTGTAACTATCAATTGAACTGTTTACATGTTTACTGAGGCTGCACAATCTCAGATAAGGGAGGCAAAGGAAAAAGGTAAGAATCTCCCAGAAATTCTAATACATACTTTGTATAGGGTTGAGCTTGGTGATTTACAGACAACCTCATCTAGTTGCATAGTCAAAGATTCTAAGATTTTAATATAATCAAAAACAGATCTGAAAAGGACTAAAAGAGCTTGTCTTCTGAGAAAGCTGAAGTTGTTCCCTTCAAAAGACAAGCTAGTAACAGAGTACTGTATACACCTTCTGTGTTGCTACCATATAGAAGAAGAGAATTCTAGTGCTAAGACCTGAGTTAGAAAGATAGCACCTTTTATTTCCTGGAGATATTTACTTGCTTACATGCTGCTAATTTTAACAGATATTTATGAAATTCAGTGGTATCATACAAAGAGATTTACTTTCAGATGGAACAAACTTCTAGAAAGAGACAAAATTCACCTGTCTCCTGATAAAATACTTACATAAAGACATATAAAAATTCCAAATCTCAATTCCCCTTTTTGCTAGAATTAAATATTTTAACAGCACAGTGGAATCAGATAGCTTTCTTTTTTCAAACAACAAAAGAAGTTATTTGTCAATTTTCAGAATATTAGGAGTTTTTCTAGTATGCAGTCTGTAAAAGAATCAAGCTAATTCTAAAACGCAACTGGAGGGGAACTCAAGGAGTGGCTTTAAGTGTTTTAGCAAATAATAACAAAGCTATTTTTAAGCAGAAGGCCTGTGTCTTCCATGGCTTGCATTGAGCATTCCATTCTTAGTAGCGCATCAGCTACAGCAATTAAACAAGTTCCTTGCATTAATAATCAGAAATTACTTACAGATATACTTGGGTAGGACAAAAACTTATCAGCTATTGAAACTAATCTACTAACAATTAAAACTTATTAAAAATAATTATTACATTGCACCCTAACTACTACATATAATACATTCAATGTCTAAAAAGATAAGCTTAAGCTTATTACAAACCTATAACTAGTTTGATTTTTTTTTTTAACTTACCTCTGAAAGATCTCCATTTTTAACATGGATCCTTGCCATGCTGTCTAACCACGTCTTCCTTAGTTCAGGTGTACTAGCATAAGATTTTGCCAAGCTGTACTGGAGGTCTACAAGCATTTCTGGATCATTCTCATGCTCCTTCATCTGAGCTGTAGCCATCAGTACTGTACGAATCCGTTTTGTTAAATCCTTAACGTCAGATGGGAATGTAGTGTGCTAAAACATGAAAAAGTTAGGTTAACTACTACCTTCCCTATTCTTTGCATAATAAAATGATAAAACGTAATTGCAAAGGATGCTGTGAAAGAGTCTTCAAGCATCCTTCTACAGTATGGAAATAAGAATAAAAACAGACCTTTATAATTCTGTCGTTATTGGCACAATTATTGATGATGGAAAGAGACTGCTGGAATCTAGTTCCTCCAATTCCAACAACATCAGCAATTAGCTGGCTTACTGAAATAATAACCTTGACAGAAACAAATATCTTGTTAGAGCATATTTAATGAAATACCCTTGAGATGTACCTATGAAGCAATTACAAAGGAAGTTTTGTTCTTTTTAATTGAAAAATTATTCTCTTAAATAAAGTAATGTTTGGTGTTTTTTTCCAAATTACTCGAACAATAACATGGGCAAGCAAAAACAGCCTTGTGTAATTCAACGCACAAGCATCCTTTGCTTTAAAGATTGACTGCCAGGTAAACTAGCAAGAGGTCATTAAATTGGCAAACTAGTGTTCCCAGCTTTGCCAGAACACACAGTTTCCCAATTATTTGTTTTTAGACTTTTACATGCTTATTGCTGCATTCCTTTTCTTCTTCAGACACAATGGGGTATGCCACGTAACAATCAAAATAACATCTACAAAGGACATTTGCCACTGACAAATAAAAATTATTTCCCATGAAACACAGGATCATTCAACTGTTTCTAAGTATTTCTTTGTACTGAACATACTTTTACTGCCATCTCCTTACTCTTAGTACCAGCCTTGCTTGAACCCTTAATAATATCTTTTATGTCTTTATCTGACAGGGCTTTGCACGTTGGTATGCAACTGAGCATCTACAAATACAACATTTAAAACCACAGAAAAACAAAGAAAATACACTAACTTGCAGATGTGTTCTAACAAAAGACTTCTTCCCTGTGTAGTCAAAATTATTCCTCATTAAAAAGTACAGTAACTGTGAAGCTTCAGTACGAATTGAACTCAGTTTGGAATTACAATACTTCAGAATTTCATAGCACAGTGCAGAACACATATCAGCTCTACCTTCATAAAACGTAGAAGGAAACTGAGGAAAAATAAGAAAAGAAAGAAGTTATTCACTAAAACTAGCTTCAGGTCTTGGTAAAATGTCAAGAAAAATACATATATATTCATATCCTCAATCTGTGGAAAAAACCAAGAGTTAGAGTAGTTTATGACACAAAACAGTTTTTATAGCAATTCAAAGGACAAGTATTCCACACTGTTGTTGATTACTGACAATTTTAATTTGGGATGTTAGTTCTTAAATTCTTACATAGTATATTGTTAACTAAAGAACTGGACAAGTACTTGAAGATTAAATTTTTTAAACTTCTTACCTTATAAATAAGTGCCCTTAAAGCAATGAAGACATTTTTCAATGCTGTTTCAGACTGATTCTTTTGAAGGAAGCAGAGGTATACATCAAATACTTTCTTCATCAGTGGATTATGCCCATGATCAGTCAGTAGCTGATTCTTTAAAATGATAGTTAGAATTTAGAAGTTTTGTACAGTGATACATTTATACTACTCTAAGAACATACACAGATCTTCAAAAAGTAGGACATTTAAAAAATATAATCTGCATAGTATTACCAAGATGTTTAATAATACAAACATATTTGAATTTTCATTAGATATTTCTAACATTTTGTTGATTTTGCTTATAAAGAAAGTGTTGTCTTCTGAATAGACTTACAGAACACAATTACTTTTATCAGTTGTCAGTGTCAGAGACTGAATTTGTATCTCACTGGATTATTTGACTGATGGGTTGAATAAACCATGGGGGTGTGTGTGGGGGAAGAGGCTAAGCCTAGGCCTACAGCCAACATGGTGCAACCATGCAGAGCACATGGTAGGGAAAGCCATGTGGCCGGGTTGCCAATTAGGCTGCCTGGTGGCCCACCCACACCACGTCCCCATGAGAATCTAAGTGGCTGTGGCACCCCTGACTTTGGCTGGAGGGACAGTGAGTGGCAGTCAGCCAAAGGTCCAGCATAGAGGGAGTGACCACAAGAGTGAGAGTCTATAAATAAACATGCATGGGGTCTCCATACCCCTTGGCCTCTGCCCTCCTGACTTGTCAACATGTAACCTCCAGAGTGGTAAATACACCTTTCTCCTCTCTTTCTCTCTTTATTCTTTCTTCTCTAAATCCCTCTTCCTTACTACTGTGGGCAACTTGTCTGTATTTCATAGAATCATAGAATCAGCTGAGTTGGGAAAGACCTCTGAGATCATCAAGTCCAACCCTTGATCCAACACTGCCATGGTTACTAGACCATGGCACTAAGTGCCACATCCAGTCTCACCTTAAAAACCTCCAGGGACGGTGAATCCACCACCTCCCTGGGCAGCCGATTACAATGCCTGATTAGTCTCTCTGTAAAAAATTTTTTCCTAATATTCAACCTAAATCTCCGCAGCACAGCTTATGACCGTGCCCTCTTATCCTACTGCTGGTTGCCTGGGAGAAGAGACCGACGCCCACCTGGCTACAACCTCCTTTCAGGTACTTGTAGAGAGTGATGAGGTCTACACCTGCACCTCCTCTTCTCCAGGCTAATTCACTTAAGTTATGGGTATTTCACTTAAGTTTGTGTTTGCTGGGTGTAACAAAGGTTCTCTTACTATAGCAATGCTTGCTAGTGTCAGTAACATGCTGTAATGTTTTTGTGAAGTTGCATGTTATTTCTGTTAAATCCCTTCTGCCAAAACCCGTTTTCTCAACAAATCATAAGAAATCTCTTAGAGAAAAATGTGTAGTTTTATTCCAGATGTGAACTCAAGGTACCAAAGAATCAAAAAGCTTTGTGTAGGTACCAAAGAGTCAAAAGGCTTTGTGTAAACAAAATCTCTTGAAGCCTGAAATAAAAGTGTAACACCAAGTAAAGCGTAGAGCTTCTAAACCGGGTTGTAACAGTTAGCTAAATCAATTCCTATTATAAGTTATTTGAGCGGCACACTCAAAGTATTAACTCACTTTGGTGGAATTTTCTCATAGCAGTTCCTCCTACTACAACATTATTCTACAAGGTCTTGCACCTTCTGCAACTCACTTCTGTACTCTCCACTCTTCTTTGCCATTACTACATATGGGCATCCAGGTGGGCCGAGGGTAGGTTCAGATTGGACATAAGGAGGAATTTTTTTTTTACAGTGAAGGTGGTGAGGCACCACAATAAGTTGCCCAGAGAAGTTGTGGATGCCCACTTCATGGGAATTTTTCAAGGTCGGGGAGGTGGGGCTTTGAGCAACCTGGTCTAGTGAAAGGTGTCTCTGTCCATGCAGGAGGGTTGAACTAGATGATCTCTGAAGGTCCCTTTTAACCCCAAACATCCCAAGATTCTGATTTTATGTATTTTAGTGCAGTTTATTGAACAGAAGCTCCTGATTCTCCTACCTGTTCTGTTTGGATCTTTGAGACCATTCTGGCATACTCTTATCCTACTTTCTCAACATAAAACACACAGACAGCCTTGAAGGATTGTCATTCCAGGCACGATGGGTCGATAATTAGAAGATTAGTGTTTATTCTACTTTAAATCTTTATAACTAGGTATCTTCATTTTCAATTCTGTCATAAGATCTGTGGACAGAACTGGCTCTAAACTCTATTTAATTACATTACTAATAAAAGGAATCTCATTATAAATAAGCTCATGTTTTCATAACTAGGTAAGACACTAAATTTGATTCTTCAAGCAAGGATCTGGATACACTGCTCTAATTAATTAGTGGAGAAACAAACTAAAACTATCATCTCTATGATCTCTCCTTTTTATAGCTTCACCTCTTAATGTCTGGAAAATCTCAAAAAAACAGACCAAAGGGGTAAGTAAATGGGCATCCTATATAAAGATTCCATGGGAGAGCTACAGTAACTGATAAAACTAAAAAGAAGATTTATTAGTGGACAAACTGAAAAAAAAGTTACAGATGAGGAACACACACAAATTACTATTAATGAGTTCAATTAATATAATAATCAGCCAAGTTCAATATAAAAGTCTGACAGTATCCAGATACGGTTTTGCCATATAATAGATCTTTCACCTCACGTGGCCTTTAAAAGACACTTTTACCACTCATATGAGGTAGACACTAAAACTTCTAGAAATATTTTTAAGAAGTTCGGATGAGGAAGGAGATTTCCCCACAGATTACTGCTGAACAGTATGGAGTCTGTGTATGATGTGTAACCGAAGCCAAAGCATTTTGCTTTGATATATTATCAGCTTTTACATGATACAATAATGAAATACAATGCTAGAAAAGCTAAAAAAACGCTATATTACTAGACTGTAAAATGTAACTAAAAATAGTTTTTAAAAATATTTCTTCTCAAAGATAATTATGGGAGAAGTTACCATCAAGTCATGAACAAACCTTAAAAGCCATTGTGAATAATGATAGAGTATCCAGAATTGTAAGGCAAACTTCGGTGGCAACATTTGCTTCAAGTAAAGACTGGTGAAGGACATCTGCATCTGAATGGCCATAGCCTACAGAAATTCCAAACAAAGTGTAAGTGCTGGATACACTCATTTAAATGTTTCTTATTTCCAAAAGACTTGATGAACTAGGAAAAGATTAACAAGTAAAAGCCTGACAGAAGTTAGTCTTCAATGCAGAAAAATAATTCATATTCATTTAAATATTTTTCAAATATAGACAAAGTTATTCTAACATAATTTGCACATGATCATAAAATATATTAAGTGAGAATGTCAACAATAGAAGCATTAAACAGCAGTTAAAACAATACGTGATATTTCATATATATGTGTATACATACACAGGTGTATATATATATAAAGGTACAGTTATATATATATATACACATATATATTCATAAAATAAGTACTGCAATAGGATGAAGTTACAGCTGAAAATACGTAATTTTGGTAATTTAGTGATGTTATAATGGTCTCAAAGTTAATCACAAGTCAACCATGATGAAAATACAAAACAGTAAGAGCTGCAGGAATACAATCACCTACTTATACGCAGCTTAAGACCCAAGTAATGAATTCTGCACTTGTAGCAATACCATGCAATAGTTCTGAATTTAATAAAACCATTTTATTGCTTCTAGCTCCATACTGTATTTTGATAATAAAAAAAACATATCCTGCTTCAGCACTGGTTATAATATGTCCCTTATGTTCCCTAACACCAGTCTTCAAGCACCAGGTTGACAAATGTGCCCAAGGTGCTTTATAAAAATTTGGTCTGGATCATGTTTATATGTTAGATTTATAGTCAACTTAGCATCACCAAATCAATGACATGGATGACAAACTTGTTGAGATCAAGGAAAGAATGGAAAAAATTACATATTCTTTTATAATGACCCTTGGCCACTTCTTTCTGCACCTTCTTGCTTCCCTGGCTAAACTACAGATGTATACCCATAACAGCCAGTTTCTTTAGATTTATATATTGTTTCTTCAAGCACAAAACTATACTGAAATTTCTCAGAGATAAGATATATCACTTACACCATTATTTCAGTTCTATTGATTGCTTAGATGATTAGAAAGGGAGAAAATAAGTTGATAATTTACACAAACAGACAACTGTCTTGCCAAAGAATCCTGATTTTAGAAACAAGTAAAGCAACTATTTCCACCAGATACTTTCTTCCTTTATATATCCTATACAGAATACCCACAAGATTATTGAAGATCTGGACACTACTTTGGATACATGATACAGGCAGACTGACAACCAAACAAAACTAAAAGTTAGACAACAACAAGACCAAAGATATAAAAATCAATTTCACACTTGACTGACTTTTACAGTAACATATTTTCAATTTGTAAAACCTTGGTCAATACAAGGCGCGATATCCTGATATTCATTAAACGTCCATTAAAAAAATCTCTATTATCACTTTACACAAAATTATCTGTATGAGACACCTTCCTTCAAAATTTCCTTCAGATGGAAAAGAAAAGAAAGTTTCTTTTTACATAAGCATGCATTTATTAAAATCTTTCAGCTCATTGTTTCTTAAAAAATCAATAAACATTGTTGAGTTCTAGAAGTATGAAATCTCTTTGCACAGGGATTTGTGATTTCCCAGAGACTCTTTTCTAAGAATTGGTTTTTATCTACAGACTATTGTACCGTATTGAATGTGTAGTCACATAGTGTAAAAGCTTTCTTCTGCGTATCAACAGTCATATAGAAATTATGATATAGCAGCAGTAGACTGATTGCAAAAAGAAAAAAGTAATTTGCACAGCTATATACTTGTCTGACATTTTTAAAAGCAAGCAATTTAATTTCTTATATTTAAACAGATGTGATAATGCATTTATGAACAGATGTTTTGTGGGACTTTTTTCCAGTTTTACACAAGCCTGTGATAAGTCTTCTGCAATTAGGCTAACTTCTGCAATTGCTTTATATTATGGATAGAGAGCTAAAAGATTTTAAGGGACAGTCAGATATGCTTTGGGAAATCAAAGAATGAACACAGTGAACATACAGTTAACTCAAATAATTGTTTTCCTGCACACAATTCTGTTCAGTACCAGTGTTGTATTTTACTGGATTAGTCAACCAGTTTCATTGTTTTTTGAAGCTGAAAATTGAAAAATGGTGCTTTAGAATATTTTATATACAGTATATTTTGCAATTTAGAAGCAGCATGTTTGAAAAGATAGGCCAGAAGCAGATTTAGTTTTTAATACAGCAGTCTTATACAAGCTGACTTCAACCTGATTAAATCTTACCATTGTCTACAGAAATTCCAAGAATACTTGATATCTTTCTCACACTGAAAACAGAAAAATCACTTCATTATTGGACGCTTTTTCACTTCCAGACAAACCAAATCATGGGCTCACAATCTTCGTAGAAATTCTAAAAAACTTACTTCTCTTAGGGGATGTCAAAACATGGAGATATGGTGCAAGTGTATATATTTACTTGTAGACTAGTAATTCATAAGACCAAGTGGGAGGAAAACAATGAATTTAATAAAACAAATAGAAAAAAAAGTAAATTTTGTAACAACGTGAAGCACAATTTTGAAGTGTATATAATTTCAAAAAATTATCAGTTTTAAAATACATTGTAGTTAACCATGCTCCATGTTATGGCATCAGCCAGCATTGATTGTTCTATCATAAAGCCGAGAACAGACCATCGACTGCTTGCAGCTACTCATTTGACCTAGAACAGTAAAAGTCATTGAAATGCACTGGTACGGCTCTGGGACCTGTCTCTGGTGTTGTGGTACTGGTTGAGGACGATGAATGTTATCATGTCATGAGACTTACTGTGGTTAAAAGTGAGAGAGTTATCCAGGCTGCTCAGCTGCTGCAATCTGGCATGCATCATTCCTGTTCTGTTACGGGAAACAGGCAATGTCTGAGATTTTCGATCATGAACTATGGATCCTAACCCCTCCTGGTTCCTGCAAGATGGGTGAAATGGGATAGAAGCAAAAGTTAGACGTGTCAAACTGCAGCAAGATAGGAAGTGTTGTTAGTTAAGCACAAGAAGTTTTATAGAGATTTATAATGCAACCTATTTACTGTTTTCTTTATAAAACAAAAATAGGTAGCTTTAAAAAAAGCATTACAGCAAACTCTTAAAACCTCAAAGCATGAAAGCAAAAGCACACAAGCAGTCACTCTTGAAGCGCAAAATTTACTTCAGAGCTTTTGAAAATACAAATTTTTTTGAGAACATAAATATTCTGAAAATATTCAGAACCCAAAACTGAATTCTCTATTTTGATTGCAAAAATTTTAGCAAAAAAGTTAGAAGGACACATGGCAGCAAAATTAGAAAGCACACATGCAACAGGAGAGTAGGAGTTAACTGAGATATTATCATGTACTTCTTACCCAAGCAGGAAGGGAGAAGAGCCATAGACTTTGTTAAATTTGCAGCAATTAAATGAAGAAACAGAAAAGTGATCTGTGTTAGCAATCAGTACAGCCTAACTTTGTATTGTGTACCACCACCAGAGCTGATGAAAAATGAAAACCAGTGCTTGAATTACAGAATTCCCTGTTCCCTTTCATTCTGTCATTTGTGTATTTTAAGAGCGCGTGCATTCAGTGTAATGACAATGTGAAAGACTAGAAAGCCACATTTACTGGGAAAATTCAGTATTTCTGCAGAACACCAGATGATTTCAATAGCTTAACATTTTCAGTGTTAACATGCAGCACACACACCAGGTGATCAGTAAACAAAAAGTAAGTGTGGTAGTGTCTTCTACACAACTAGTCAAACAAATTAGTTGGAATAATTTTTACAAAAAGACTGAAAATTACAGACTCCTCTAAATCCAGAGTTTGGAGTACACTTGAATAAAGAGGAAACAATCAAAATCTTAAGACAGCCAGATTTATTTTTTATTTTTTTTAGGTTATGTGAACAGAGATAAGATTTTTGTTTTCTGAAAAATCTCCAAGGAGATAGCCAAGTTTGTAGAAAGAGATTCACATATCTAAATTAAAAACTAAAAAGCTAACATCATAGTTAGAATGCTTTACCACTCCAAGTCAGCAACAACTTTCTCACTGATTTCAAGAAGTCCAGTAATTTAACCCCACCAGTATAATTATAACAGTACTATTATGTCAACTAAATGCAAGGCCTAAACAAGTTGCTATACTTTTCTCTATTAAAAACTACTTTGTATAAAAAACCACATTAATGTAAGGATATTAAAATAATTTAATACAAGTTTCTGATTCACACAGATTTTCCTTGGATTTCAAATCGAGAAACAGCAGCGTTGGAATGTTCACTAATCACCTTACGGTAAAACCACTATATATATAAAATTTCTAAACCATTTCAGTGTACATGGTTTTATGGTCACGTGAATAAATGAAACAAATCATAAAATTTCTTTCCCAAAGAGACTATTTCAAGGAAAAAATGCGGTAAAAGATAGCATTTAAAGGATGGATTTTAAAGTAATTGATGATAAACACCACACAGATCATTCTTAAAAAGATACCATAGTTTCAGACAGCATACAGATTTGTTAATATAGTAACCAGTTACTTACTTCAAACTGCTACATATCATTTCACAGTAACTTTTCTACTCCTGCAATTTATTTGTAACAGAGATTCAAAGCATATTGTACTCACTATTATTCTTAGTGAACAAGACAGTGAAATTTAAATTCCACACAGTACCTGGCTATGTATCGTTTTCCCATGTACTGGAACTGATGTAAGCATACTCTGCAGAGAACACATAGGTCAGAGAAGCAACACTTCAAACAATCTCTTCTAGATTTATGTACATCTGAATTATTCAACTATTATTTTTAACCTTAAAGTCCTAGGTCATAAAACCTCTTTATTTCTCCCACCCTTAAAATTCTCTTCCAAACCCCAAGCCAAGGAATGGTAAACATGGCTCTTCTGAAATCAGTCAGAGATGGTTGGTGTTTTTTGGCAAATTGGGATTGACAGCAAAAGGCACGTAAGGCTGCCTCCAGAGCACACCTATCTCAAAGCTCTGAATCAAAAACACTAAATGAGTCTAACAGTGACAAGGTGGAAGGGCTAAATGGTTAAAAAAAAAAACCACCTTGGAAAACTGCAAACATCAAGTGCTCCATATCCTCTATAGATTTTTAATACTTATAGAGAAGAAAGGTTTAGTCCTGAGTCTCACAGATAAAATTTCATTATGCGAGATACGGCCCACAGTTACAGTTATTTGCAGGAAGCCAGGGCAAGTACCATGAAGGAGAGAAGCAAAGAGATAACTTGACATTACATACATAACACATATTTTGCAAAATGTGTATAAGGGTTAAAAATAAGGGCAAAACATTTTGCTTCCTACCCTGGTCTAAACTCTCTTGGTTACAGATTGGCTTTTTCTGTTTTGTTGGGTTTTATTTAAGGTCTCCAGATTCCAGAATAACAACAGGGTTTCTGAAAGAACTATTTTTCTAAAAGGAATACAGTTTTACAATAAGAAGATGATAAAGACAAATTCCCAACAATAATTAATAACCTATGCTACTGGTAAGTACACAACACTAATGACCAATAAACTAAAAGTCATACTTTCAAATCAAGAAAACTGGTGTGAATGGAAGCAGCAATACTAATTTTATTTTACTCTTTTCACACTGTAAGCAATTATTCTGATAATACAGAACAGTTAACACAACTTCCATTGTTCCTCAGGCAAGAATGTTCTAGAAGTTCTTCTTTAAAGTGTAAATCCAACCTGAAAGCCAGTTTTCAGGCTCTCTTTTCCATGTACCAGTTGTGAATGAGAGATAAGACTGGTAAATAATAACTTCAACACAGCTCCATTTTATGCTCAGACCTTTAGTAGCTCTAGCTGTCTCCAAACTGTAAAATCAGAATGCAGTTTGCCTCTGAAAAGTTGTCATTCTATTAAAAAACTAACCTCAATTCCCCTTTTGATATCTCCTTGTCCTTTTAGATTCTAAGTTTTTCAGAAAAAGTTCTCTGCATGGTGAGTACCTACATATCATTCTCTTACTAGTGTAATGAGAAACTATTGTAATGACCTTACTAATAAAAAGCATGATCAAAATTAATTTAATTTGCATTGGCAAAATACTCTAAGAATTGGGAGAGGTATGAGCCTTGTTCCTGCTCTAGTTTAAGGAACTGTGGTATCATCCACTTCACTACAAATTTTATTCTGTATTCCATGTACTACTACTGTGATGGAAATCTTCTTTTATAATTAGTAACTTGAGATTACTGATTTGATCCCAACCACTCCTGTCCAGCCCTTAAATAATAAAAATTTAATGTCAAAATACTGATATACAGTTTATATCTCAGGCTTGAGAGAGTCTACCAAGTAGACTCATTAACTTGTTTGGTTCTGTCTCTAGTGCAGCCAATATCACACCAGATGTATTCAAATAATGAGTTAAAATTACCTACAATGTATTCCTGAGAGAGATCCTGACTAGCACATTCCATAACATAATTAAAAACTGATATTACATTGAGCCACTACTACAGAAACAAGAGAAAGTAGTCCAGTGAAACAAGCAAGGCAAGCAGAAATGCTTCTGTGGTACATCACTTCAAGCAAAACACTGCCTTCTTCACTTTCTATTAATGTATCAGTCAGTTCTCATGAACAAACACACTGAGTGTGCATAGTGACGGAGTGTAGCCATTGATAACAAATACTGGATTCATCCTATATCTCTTCTCTTACAGAATAGCAGAAGACACAGGAGGAATGCTAGGAGGATGGTTCTGAAGTTACACAATTTAATTCATTTTGATACACAATCGTATAAATTCAGCAGTTAAGATTACAAGATGCATTTTAATGCAGACAGGTAACAAGACAGTTGGTACCTCTTCCATGAGCACAGCAATATTCTAAGCACTACTTGCTGTTTAGGATCTGCCCGAGATCCCTTCTGTATAGTCTAATTCCAGAGATTATCATGGAACTGGACAGACATGCAACTGTGCACATCAAATTAAGGACTTCTGAACAGACCAAGATGGTATATACTTACAGAAAAAAAAAAAAAAAACAAACAAAAAAACCAAACCATATACACACACTTATAATCACACTCCTGTTTTCAGCAGCGTAGTGAAATGTACAATTTAATGACAAGCACAACAAAAAACTTACTCTGTAATCGTGAAAAAGTCCATGAGTTCAGATTTTGTAGCCTTGTTCCAATATGTAAACAATGCATCTAGGAAAATGAAAAATATTAAAAATAAAATAAAGGTAGCAAACACAAAAAAATTAAATACAAGAGTTCCATAATTTTTAGTTTTCAGATATTGAGAATTCAGAGAATCTAGAAATGGCTTGCAGGGCACAGACAACAATTACTATTTAAAGTTTTCCTTGAAGATGATCATATAAATTCACGCATCAATTCTCCAAATGAATGTCTACAATATGATTTTATCTAATCCATAATACACAATTGCATATTTTAAACAGTAATAATTGTATAGTCCATAGTGATTGTGGTGTTATAAAAATATAAGACTTCAGAATACTTTTGACTGTTAGTCTTATAGCATGATTCTTTACAGTTCAGTCTCAACATTTTTTAAATGTAAATTTATGATTTCTTTTTTCTTTCATTTATGATGTTTTACTATGAATAGTCAGCACAGGTTTCAGTTTTTCCTTCCACAATTTTCAAAAATGGCTATATATGTTCTACAAAGCATGCGGTTGCATAGCCAAGACCTGGTCTCTTTTGCTAAAAATGTTCAAAATAAACTAAAAAATTCAAAATTATTACAGAAATGTGTGACAAAGTCTATTTGACACTTGTTCTTTTCCAGGAGAACTGAGACCAAAAAAATCCCCACTGTGGTTTAAAATTAAATATCCAAGAAAATATGATAACTCCTTACATATTCTACAGTGTAAAATAGTGAAAAATATATTTGTGAGTTTTATTATTCTTTGTACTTAAATCATATATAATAATATCAATGTAATTACATGAAAATCTAATGGTGTGATTGGATATCGAATATTTATTAACTTTTCAATACTCATTCTTGATTAACAGGTGTAATAAATTAGAGTTCAAGTACTATATTAACTTGAATTTTAAAAATTAACAATCAAATAGGCACAGAGAATGAATTAACTACTTTTGACAGCACAAACTGAAAAAGTCAATGTTTTTAGCACAGATAGGGATGATCCTAGCAAAAAAGTAAGATGTGCCATTCATGCAGTATTTCTATATCTCTGTACCCTTCTCCAGGATAATATGACTCTTTCAAAAATTTAATGGATCATCCACAAAATCCCAGGAGAATGAAAAACCCAGAATAATATCCCCATTCCAGAAATGGAAATATACACAGCAATCAAATAATTTGGTTCCTTGTCATACAGGAAGTTCTACAGAATGGAGGAATGGACTAGCCCGAGACACTTCCAGAGAACAATGAATTATTCTTCATCTCCATTTTCCAGACCAAACTGTGCACTTGCACACAAATACTCACTTTCCTAACAAGTCCTTTAGTTAGCCTCTCATTCAGAAGAAATAATGAGTATGTAACGCTTACAAGGTTTCTTTCAGTCAGAGTTTAATTTGAGCAATCATACATATTTGTAAAATGCAGCACATCATGGTACTTACACCTAAAATATTCTGCTGATTTTGAAAACTTATCACTTTGAATTTATAAAAAACAGGTGGAATTACCTACCATCTGACATGCTTCTTAAAATGTGAAGGAAACACATGAGCAGACTTTTGATCTCTGCTTGATCAAGTTTGTCGTATCGAACAACAGAACTTCCTAAAGTGCTGCTCTGTTGGTTCTGAAAAGAAAACAGATGTATTTTGGCTGAAGAGTTTTTAAACTGATAATAAACTAAAATTATTTCAATTGTTTTATTAATTCCTGCAACAGAAAAAGGATCTCAGAATGGAGACAAAAATGTTTTATGAAGCCAGGTCACTAAAACACACGTTACACACATGAAGTATACCAAATTAAGCCTCTTTGCCTTTGTCTATTTAAATTCCTTTTTTGTATGACTTTTTCCCTGAGAAAGAGGAGTAAGAGGAAAAGTTACCTAACAGTGTTTATTAATCAAGTTAATTATACATAGACACTCATACTGTAGAAATCAAGCATGCCCCTGCTGCTTAGATTAAGTACTTTAAAAATAAATGCTAATGTCAGGTGATACATATATGTTCCTTTGCTTTTGGAGACATTTTATCCTGAAGTGTAGACAGGCCTGCCTCTACAAAATTCCTTCCATTTAAAGATGTAAGAACCTCAAGGAAAACATACAAAAATGGCATATGCATTCTGGAAGATTAATTACCACTAAGTAACTTACTCTTGTCCTCCTTCCCTTCCCCCCTAAAAAACCAAAAAAAAACCCAATCCAAACCAAAACCCTCTCCCTGCTTCATTTTTTTTAATACAATTACTATACTTGTGGGAAGTTAATCAGCAATGTTGAACACTGTCGTCTTTCCAAAAAGAAAAAAACTCTATAACTGATCTTTCAAAATGTGTACCACAAAAAAAAACCCCAAAAAATAAAAATGTGAAAATAGATAAATTGAACTTTTGGCAAAGACTTATCTGTAAAAGAATAATTTCCACATAATCCAGTGTTACAAAATCCTCAGCATGAAACTTTTAAAGACATACTATATAAATGTTAGCTTAAAATATAGATTATGCTCTTTTAAGTGCCTAATTCTCACATTCAATAAGCCACTTATGCAAACCAAAAATGAATGAGACATTTAATAAGTTTTCTGTAAAGTCCACAGTCTGGTATAATTGATCTGTGCAACTCTTTGGTTTCTGTAGTTGGATCACTTTGGCCTCATGACCTTTTTCAGGATGCATACCAGTGTTGGAAGAAATCCTTTGTATCAAAATTAGAAAAAATAAAAATACAAATATAGTCTTAAGAGAGAAAAGCACTTGGTTTCTAAAACAAAGTGAGAAGTGCCAGTACCTCAACGGCAGAATAACCCTTCTAGGAATACTCCTCACTGAAAGCAGGAGACATGCTAATCCATGAAGGAAAACTTCACAGCAATCACATCCATTGACTGCTGAGCCCTTTAATGCATTCTGTGCTGTTTCAAAACAATTTGTGTAAATCTGTCCTGTACTAGTCATTGAATGGATCCACAGTGAAACTGAATATGAAACTATAAAGAATATCAGCCAGAAGTTACTGTAATTCAGGAGGAAATGGACACCTCTATAAGCCTGATTAGTGCAGATTCTAAAGACCCCAAAACCAAAATCTTTGAAATATCTCTGGTGAACAAGAAGGTGCTACTACACAGCTTTACAGATACTATAATGGAGCAGGCAATTAATGGGTGACAGAGCAGAAACAGAATTTGTGTTTCCTAGACTTTCAGAAAAGGTCCAGAGCATTACATAATATTCCCACTAAAATAGCTGAACATGTACATGGATAAAACTAGGACTACAGCTACTCAGAAGCTTAATTTAAAATCATGCCAGTAACCTATAAAGTATGCACATATTAATATAGAAATTGATATACTTCCAGTCTATTCTGATTCCACAAGTATAGTGCTACAGGTTATTCTGAAAGAAAATTAGAACAAAAACATGGCTTTTCAGTAATGGTATCAAGCAATGAGCAAAAACGTGAAGATAACATGCACTGAACATCTGATCTACTAGAAAGAAAGTTCAGAAAGCAACAAATAAAAAGCCAGGATCAAGTATTATTTGGGAAAAATTTTAACAGCATGCAAAACATAAATTCTGTGTTACCTAAATTGGTAGACCAGAGTAGAATTTTCAAAGGATGCTGACTCCTTTGAAAACCCTTTTACTTGGTAAAAACACCACAAGTTAGTAATTAACAGCATGACAACTAAGTACTTGATGACAGCATTGCCATTTAGCAACAGTGTATACTTAAGATACTTCTTAATTACCTTGGTCAAGGACCCCAAGACTCAAATTCTGCAAATATTTAAACTGATTGGATTTTTATACTTAAACTAAATCACGTGCATGAACTACTCCAGATTTGACATTTAAACATATTTTACATAGTTAAATTGAGTTTCAACTGTTGCAAAGAAGCGGCAAAACTACTGACCACACACTTCACTCAGAAGCTTAACTATACCAAGCACAAAAACCAGATACTTCTTGTAACTGAAGAGAGAAAGTAGTATGCAAAATTTTCTCTGGCAAAGCTGGAATTGTCAGAAGTGAAAAATCCATAGTAACACGGTTTTTCTTTGCAGGGTGAGAATTTTCTTCTTCTTCTCCATTTGGGCATATAGCATGAGCAGAGTGCCTTCTGAGAAGCTTCTCTCTCTGCCACACGAAGGCATGTCAGAGTCAAGGGGAAAAAGTTAACATGTTGTGACTTGCACAACAACCTCTAAGAAAATGAAACGTGAGCAGTATCAACACAAAGTCTAGAAAGACACAACCGAATACCTCATAGCTACTGCAGCCAGAACTCCTAATTTGTAATAGCTTTAAACTGAAATGATTTAGAAAAGTCAAACTAATATAAAAGAAATCACCCAGAGAAAGCATAGCAACTAGTTTTTCAGCCTTTTAAAAATGCCAAGTATATTGTGAACAGGATAGAGTGATGGTCTCCACAAAATCAAAGCAGCTCTCCTAACTACAATTTGGTCCCCTCAAGTAAAATTTAATACGCTGTATCTAGTACCTTTCTCTATCTAAGGAAAAAACAACTGCTTGCTTATGTCTCTACATTGAAAATCTGCTTCTCTTTTCTGCAAAACAGCTTAATAAAAGCAATGCAAAAGGAGTTCACAAAATAATTATTTCACAAAAGAAAACCTTACATAAAATACTGCTCTGAAGTTATTGTAGAAAGACTATTCACAATGGACATCAGAGAATTTAACTCTTATGAGAATTAGGACGAAATTTTAGGAATACGCTTTTGGGGTTTTATTTTGGTTTGGGTTTTTTTACCTTGTCAAGAGAATTGCTCTTGTCACTTTGTCTTTCTGGGAGACTGTTTCCTGAGTCTGTACTTATAAGAGATCCTCTTGAGTCAGCATTCCTCACACTATTAATATTTGGAGTAGATGTGGTGTATGGGGAAGCTAAAAAAACAAACAAACCACAACCCCAAACAATATAAAAACCTCAAATAATACATATACTGACAAAAGTCACTCCACAGTTTAGTCAGACTTTTCAAATCACCATATATATATATATATAATGAACTCTATTTAGTTACTTTTAATGAAGACAAACTTATTTGAGAGTTTCAGCAAATTATATATGTATACACATACACACAGACTTATGTACTACATACACATGTAAAAACCATATACAGCAACACATACATGCTTCCATGAAGCCTATTTTAAAAACTCCCCTTTCCCATTTTTCAACTCTTTTTCTGTTTAATTGACTAGTAAGTGTTATAGCTAATTACAGCAGACAACAACAAATAGAAAAACACATTAAGAAGATAGAAAAGAGGATGCCCAGGTGCATAAACAAAATCACCGCTTAGAGGTGATCTCTAACACTGTGTACAAAATTGCAGATTATGGCACTCTTATCACAAGTGACTAAGGCTAGTCTTGTCTCCAATTTCTCTGCAACAAGACAAGAACTATCACCTCTGAGAGGAGAAAAAAGGAGCATCACTTCAAGAATTAGCTTTTGTTTCATGTGGAAAAGCAAATCCTAAAGATCCCAAATGACAGAAGTCATATACAGACTGAAATCTGACCCACGCTAAGCTGTTGACTCCATTAGGTTCAAGTACACATGCAGAAAGCAACCAAAGTTGGACAGAATATTTATTTCTGACAATTAATGAAAAAGGAAACCAGTTCCTTTTTAATCACTATATTTTTTAAGTGCTTACCGATGCCAGAGATAACACCAAAGAGATCTTTAGGAAGATTGTTATCCAAAGTGCTTCCTGATTTTTGTGGTGTTACTAACTGACTCGCAGTTGGCAAAATCTGTGCATCATCCTTTGCGCTCTGTTTGGAAAAGAGAGAAAAATGTGACTATTTTCCTACATAATGGACACATCTTCTAGAGAAGTATTTGTTATATATTTCTTCCTTAAATTTTAATTTCTATTAAATATGCTCTAAAGAATGGAATAAGATATTCAGGTATTTGCACAACCTTGGGATAGCCTAAAATTTATGATACCTCAGGAAACATGGAAGAAATGAGTATTCCACTGAATTTTAAACACTATAAAACAGATATTTCAAAAAGACTCAAAATAATTTTATTTCAAACACCCAAATATTTCTCTTGTTGTAAGAGTTTTGGAATTTTTTTTTTAATACCAAATGGAACATAGCAAGATATGAACAAAATAAAATACATTAATAATTGAATCTTAGATTCAATAACTGTATGCAACCATAATATATCAACATATACCCTTTACAAATTCCACTTTAATTAATTCTCCTGTAGCCCTCTTACTCTACAAATCTTCCAAAAGTGCACTCTTCAAGGTTAAATTCTTCTCTAATTTCTAGAAAATTAACCATTCTTTGTGGTCCTTTTGTTTCAGTGTTGGACAGAATTGAAAAACTGCAGAATTCTGAAGCTTATGAAACTCTTTGTTTGCTAGGAGTACATAGTGTTTCATATACATGTTACCATTAAAATACGATAACAATAATTCAGAATACCAAAAAGAAATGGTCACTCACATTGCTGGAAGGGTTAACAGGAAATGGAGACACATCTTTAACATTGATTCGCTGAACATTTTCTATAAGCAGTCCAAAGAGTGGCAAATACATAGTGGCTATTCTTGCTTGATGACCCTAAATAGAGTTTAGCACTTCATTAAAAAAATTACAGTTTTAATTTTCAATCACCAATTAGTTTTAATCTATTCATTCCTACATTACTAAAAAAAGAGCATTTAATAAATATTTGCCAGGCTAGAGCCCACATTCATAAGTTCATAAATGACAAAAGCAGTGATCATCACTGTATTTCATTCTAAATTACAGAAGGTCAGTAAATTTTATTTACTGTTTAAAAATAATGCAGAAAAACTCCAAAATGAATGTAATTTCAGCTAAAACTAACCAAGTAGATTAATATTATGTTAGGCTGATAAATTAATTATACCTTTCATTATAATTTTATGGCTTCTCCACAGCATAGCTGATGTTAAAAAAAGTCAGAAAATTAAAAATCACTGAAAATTTACCACCATGACTTGTAGCTTTTTTATGCTTATTTTACGAATAATAGATGATGGAAGGACAGATGCCAAATATTAAGAGATAACGTTTAATGAAAAGAAGAGCTTAAAACACACTTGTAAAAATCTGATTACTTTAAGAACAGCAGTAGTCTATATGTGCTAAAATGCAAACCCACACATACTAAAAGGTGCTTTGTCATTTCATTTGGTAAATAGATGGAATTTGCAGATCAGTAAAATTTTCATCATAGTATGAGCAGAAATAGTTTTGCTGCAAATTAACAGGGGTTTCTTTTATGAACGAAAAAGCTTTCTGTATGTGTGCACACTTAATCTTTATTATTTTGTACCTCTAGCATAGCAATACACTTACCCTGGAAGCATATCTATCATCGAAAGAATGTTTTATCATCAAATTCTTGAGCACACTGATAGCAATCTGCCGAACATCTCTGAACTCCTGTAAGGCATTGCCCACTTCCCTTAAAAGCAGTCCAACTAAGAAGTGATTTTTACAGAATTCATCAGTTAATGAATAATCCAGCTGAAGGTCTGGAAGTAAAGTACAAGCTCCATGTAAGGGATGGTTTTATTTAAATCAATTTATCAATTAACTTAAGGCTAAAGTAAAACCCAGCACATCAGACACAGCAAAGTCAAACTGCTCCCTCTTGAAAGTACTTTTTGTGTAATAAAAGAATCCAGTTCATTTATGTACTGAATATATGACAGCATAAGAGAAACTTCAGCTTGATCTCATCTATTAGAATATATATATGTTTACAATTTCAGATGAAGAGGTGTCCAAAATTTTCTCATATTCACTGTTATTGTTCAGTACAGTCATCAAAAAACAGATGCTAATCTCAAAGCACTTTTTTCAAAGATCTCTCTCAGTAAGGGAATTCATTAGGTCAGAAAGAAATATAGCTAAGACAGCACAGGCCTTCTTGTAACTTCTACAGGTCTTCTTGTAACTCACTTAAGAGCCAACCATATCACCTGAAATACCTTCTGCTTGACACAGCAAAATAGAGCCAGAAAAGCTTCCAATAAAGGTCTTCTTTATAGGCTGAGCTCCTAGCTCCAACTCAGGGAGCAGCATTTTACACTGTATTATGTAATCAGAAACACTATCTTCTCTAGTTTTGTTATTTTCTTAGGATACCTAAGCCAATTCATAGTCTCTTTTCTAGGAAAATATTTATGCAGTATTATTATCCAAGACACGTGAAGGCTGAAAAAGCCAAAGACAGAAAAAAGTTTTAAGCAGCTGTCCAGGTCGTAGTCCCAAATCTTGCTCTATCTTATTCTACCGCAAAGAAAGTGTTAATCAGTTACTTAGCCTTACTAACATAGCAGAGTCTACTGAATAAATATTTAATAAAAAAATAACCTAGTCTACAAAAATATGTTAGGCAGGTTTACTTATTACTTGTAAAAGCACCTTCCTTGCCTCTGTTTAGTGATTTCTGCTATAGTTCAATGCCTGGAAGAAATGAATGTCTTCACAGCCACAAACGCAATAGCGAACACATGACTTGTTTTGCATGCATCAAGGAGATCAGGGATGCATCAAGACAGCCAAAGCTCAGCTACAGCTGAAACTGGCAATGGACATCAATAATAACAAAAAGAGCTTTTACCACTACATTAGCACTAAACACCTGAAAAAGGAAAACGTGTCAGACTGCGGCGATTTACGATTTAGAGACAGTGGACTTGGGTAAGGCTCTGTTGATTCCCAGGCCTTAACAGTCTAGAGACTAGCTTCAAGAAAGACAATTATCATCAGTGAATGAGGATCAGGTCAGGGATCTCCTGAGACCTCCAGTCATGCAAATCCACACGACCAGATGAGATACCTGAGAGAGTTAGTTAACTGATATAACTGGAAGATCATTCATTATCACCTTTGTTAAGCCATGATGATCAGGGGGTTTCCCATAATTGTAAACCTGTGAGGACTGAAGGCAGACATTACACACACCTTCAATAACAGGGGATGAACAGGGACTACAAGCCTCTCTTTGGTCCTTAGAAAAGTCAGGGAGGAAGTCTTTTTACAAATTATTTTGCATCAAGTGAAGGAGAAGAATGTGACTGGGAATGGCCAAAATAAATTTACCAAGGGTAAATCATGTTTTAAGACCAGTAAACCTGTCTGCTGGGGAGAATAGCAGATGTCCACATGGTTGTTGTATCCAGACTGGGTCATTACAGTGAATAGACACCTAAATTGTGAAAAACTGAAAAATGACTACGTGGATCATTGGGCTCAAAGGTTGGTGGTCCATATGCTCAAAGGGCAGAGTTGCATTACAGAAGCATCTAGATTCTCTAGAAATTGTTCTACAGAAATGGCAATTAAATCCAACGAGGACAAAAGCAAAATTCTGCACCTGGGATGGACCGATTTCCAGCAATGGTACCAGCTGTGGAATAACGAGCTTGGGAGCAGCTCTGCTGAAAAATATCTAGGGGTCCAGGTGGACAGTAGCTTCAACAGGATTTAACATGGCATCCCGGCAACAAGAAAGGTTAACAGCACACTGGGCTGTATCAACAGGGTCATAGCCAGCATATCAGGGAAGTGTTTGTTCCTCTTTCCTTGGCATTGGTTAGACATATCTGTAATATTGTGTGCAGTATTTAGGCCTCCTACTACAACAAGATTCTTAACTTAAGTGAGTTCAGTGAAGGACCACCAAGGTACTTAAAAAGCTGGAGCACATGTACTGTCAGGAGAAACCAAGCAACTGAGCTTGTTCCATCTAGCAAAGGGAATACCTAACATGATCAGAGCAGGAGGCTGGGCTACAGACCTACTGAAGTCCCTTTTAACCTGAACGCTATATAAAAAAAGCAAAAAGTACACCAAGTCTCACACTACACACCTACTTACAGGAATGATGCAGGCTTCCACAACTAATGAATTAAAAGCTAACTCATGAAAAACAAAACAGCAAACTTAGTAAGCATAGCAGGAAAGGCAGGAGGAGTCAAGGATGTAGTTTACCATGTCCTCAAAGACTAGATACCTTAGAGAGATCACTCTGCTACCTAAACACTTCCTTTAAATGAAAGGATTACAATTTTAGACTTCTATTTAACAATTTCAAGCTTTCCAATGTCTCATAGACCTGAAGTTATGCAGTGTCCACATCTAATAATACAAAGATGACATTTAAGAAAAATACTATATGCTACTTTGGAAGAATTTACCTTGGTATCTCTGAACTCTGCCTTTTCCAAATGGCATTGGTAGATTCAAAGGTATGTAGTGCTCATGGTTGCAGACTACACGAAGAAATTCAAATTTGAATTCAAAAAGAGTCTGCAAAAATAATTTTAAAGTATAAATTAAACAACTGCTGCAGCGATTTGAACAACACATTAAAAACAGCTTTCTAACACAAAAAAGTGATTTATCTCAGTCTTGCACTAAGATAGATATAGACCTGTCAAAGTTCCACATGTCAGCATAAAATAAATCCATCGTAATTCATACTTAAAAACTGGATATAATTCCATTTACTATTCCCATTGTCCAAAGTTTACAAGCAGATTATGTTTTAACGTAAGAAAACTTGGGACCCACAGCAGAAATTCTTTGGGCATCTGATACATGCTTTTGCCATTCCAGTAAATGTAGTGGTGAAAGCACTTATGAAATAACAACTCTTCCAACTTTAGACTTCTCACACTCATGCTTAAAATTTCTGCTTACTGTTGCATCCTCAGGCCCCGTAGCTTTTGCAATACATATGCTCTAGGGTGGTAAAATGCACTTGAAAATGGGAAACAAAATATGAAAAAGTGGTTTGACGGATAAAAAATGCTCTAGGCACAGATCAGGGGCTTCTAATGTAAATGGGAAAAAAATCTGAAGACTTAAGGCAGGACTCTATCCATGCAGAAGAGACAACTCTTAAAAATAGTTTGAGTAAAAGCAATGAGTACCTTCGGATCTCCTGGGGCAAAGCAGCTGATGTAGTTATTGATTTGCTTGAAAACAAAGCCTCTATCCATAAAAGTGAAACACCTCTGAGGAAAACAAGTAAAACCAAGATACATTTGATTTAATAAGTTTATTTTTCAAACACATTATTGATATTTCAATTTGAATACAAAAGGCAACAGAACAAGCAAACTATGTGTACATATATGAATGCCAAATTTTCCCTTAGAGTGTAGAATTTAAACAAATCAGAAATAAAAAGCAGTTTGAGAAGAATTCTATCTTGATAGAAATGAAAATTATATGCCACTAGCAGTTTTATCAAACATTTTATCTCCCATCCATTTTTTATCTCTTCTAGATCTTAGTGGCTGAAAAATGAAAGATACTGGAAGTCTGTCTACATAAAATTCATGCAAATAAAATGCTACTCAAAACTTCCATAGGATTGGAAGGTAACCCAGACAAAATTTTTAAAGAAAAAGGAAAAAAAATAAAAATATATTTTGAATAAAATATAAATTAATTTTTTTAAATATCAAGTTTCAGAATATATGTCTTTTTGATTACAGCAGATGCAAATGTATTTTAACTTGGACATAAAATTATATTTAAAAGGCATTATGTATATTCAGCTTTATATGAGTTGGCTTTAAGATTCTTTAAAATCCATGAAGAAGCAGTATTATTGAAAGAATAACCACAGAGTCCAAGCCTCTTGTACCTACTTTTATAAAGGCAGCAAGGCTATGGTTTGCATTTTTTGAAGCCTCTGGATTGTCTCTGTACTTCTGAGTGATGTGTGGCATTAACATATTAACAACTGTTTCAACTGCATGATGAAAGGAAGCAGAAAATCTCTGGTTTCGCAACAGCTAGAAACAAATTGAGACACAATATTTAATATTATTTATAAGCTAAAATACATCAGAAAATTTACTTTTGATAAGATATAGATAACCTGATAAGAAGAGAGAAAAAAAAACTTTCAAATTTTCCAATTTGTGATTTAACAAAATATTTTCTTTAAATTCAATATTTTCCTGAACTTTCTACACCAAAGCAGAAAAAAGAGCATTTGCTTAAAATAAATTTTGACTACATGCCCTAACATCTGTTATTGAAGTTCAAGCAAGGCAGTCTTCAATGATAAAAACTTCTAAGTATAATGCATTAATAGTTTTCTATACCCCAACAAACTTGACAACAGAGGCAATCCTTTAATTTTATCCATCTTTGTTTCCAAAGCAGACACCAGTTGGTTCACATATAGTAAATGCATTATTAGACCATCTTTTCTGCCTTGAAAAAGAAAAACAGTTTTTGCTGTTCTGCAACTATCTTGGTAATAATACCTTCCCTGTTTTCCGTTGAAGAAACTGTCATCCGTGTTTCTTTCTTTCTCTTGCTCCTCTGCAACTTCAAAATCTCAGGCTTCAGAATCTTACTCTCTGTGCTTTTAAGTTTCCACAATCAGAACTGTTTTCCCTTGCTTTTAGGTAGTTTGTCAATTAGCTTAAAAGATTTCCTCTTTGTTCACAATTTCCTTCTTTCCACTCACCATCTTCATCAATGATTTTGTACACTCCGACCAGTACTGGTCAGTAAGCGGGTTTTTTTTTTTGCTTTTTGGCACTGCAGTCTCTCTACATCTTACAACTTTTACTAAAGATTCTGTCTTTTGTCTGAAGGGATTTAATGGACTGGTGGTGTGAGGCTGACGACATTGACAAAAACTGTTGCAACTGTACAATTAGTTGTCTTTTTTTTTTTTTTTAAACTGAGATCAAAACAACATCTACATTGTTTAAGTACTCTGTTATTTACATAGTTTTAATTAGATTAAATGCAACATTCTTAGACAGAACAAGTCATTGTCAAGGCCGTGTATAAATCAATGATCACACAATTAATGTTTGAATTGTCCTCCAAAGTTCCAGCTCTAGTTTAAAAAAATAATTAAAAACAGATATTAAGGTTGAAAAAGATCTCTTCATAAATATGAACTGTACTCAGTCATGAAATAACAAATAAAAATTAAAAATTCTGTTAGTGGTTATGCCAGTGTCCTATGAGGTTCTTGTAGCTCAGTCTTTGTTGGACAGTAATTAAATATTTTCCAGAAATACTACAAAATTCTTGCTACAGAAATAATCTTGCCAAATATAGAAATGCATCTTTTTATCATATCTCATAAGCAGGAAATATCTGAACATGTTGCATTGATTACTTTACCTAATAAGACAGAAAAGAAGCTAGCAAAATATTTAACAGGCTTGTAAATCAAGAAGCAATGTTCAGGAGTGAGACTACTTGCAAACTAGAGATAAGTTCTGCAGATTTCTTTTTCACATTACAGAGAAGATGACAATCAGGTTAGTTGAATTGGGACTCAAACTCTACCGATCACACCACAGAGTTTTAAGTGTACTACTATAAAGCTTTTTTCCTGATCATTGTCCGATTGTTTTTTCCCCAGTGTACTTTACACTTCCAGCTATGTTCTAAATACACAGCAAAAATAGTGATAATGATTTCACAGCAACCTGATATGTTACTCAGCTGGGACTATTTTGTATACTTGAAACTTTCAAGACTTGTTTCAATACAGAAGTAAGAAAACCAAAAGTTGTCACCTACGCACAAAACACTGTTTATAGGCTAAGTTTGTAGAAAAAATGCATTTCTAAAATTTTAGCATTCTCCTTCCAGCTTAGAAGATAACACTAAATTAAATATTGATATTTCTTACTGTATATAGAAGACTGTAAACTTCATGACTCACTGTTCTCTGTGTCATTTTATATCTCAGCTAATGTACTGCTCAGGAAGAAGTCCACATTTTTTGGGGTAGTGCTTACATCAAAGCCCACAGTGTTAACTGTAAGAATTAATAATTTCTGCTAGAGAGTCTGATGATTTACACAGACTGTTCTATTGTATGGATTTTAAGAGGTTTCTATTCTTTTATAGTAATGCTGAATATAGCCCTGAAGTTTTTTCTATCTAATGTTTCAACTGACTTCTCCAGCTATTTTCCTCTTTCTCTCCCTTTCTTACAAATGAAGTTACTATTTAGAAATCAAAACCACATGTTTCTTCTAACATGCAATAAAAGTATGTGACTGGAGAAGAGACAATAAAAATTCTCTTTAGAATAACATTTTTTTGCATAAGTTGACATACCTTCACTTTAGAGTTTTCTATCAAATGTTGAGCCATTGATTTTATCAGAACTTCAAAGAAAAACCATGAATACTGCAGAGAAAAGAAAACATTCTGTGAAATTGCCACAAGGGTTCAACGACTATTTCAATACAATTAGTTCCTATTCTTCAGTTATGACCAGATAAGAAAAAAAGGTAAGAAGTATAGTTCAATATTTACCTTAAGTAGCTTATTGCTTGTAAGAAAGTCAGCAGATGGCTTTAAAATTGTTGTCATGGACTTTGTTAATTCTTCATGTACTGTCTTATATTCAGAAGCAACATAGGGTTCAGCTTTATAAGCATACTTAGGGAGGAAAAACAGAATGTAATATGAAATTATGACTTAATATGAGAAAATTGAAATTAAATATATGCAACTGAAATTAAATATACTCCTTCTTAGGGAAATAAAAAAAGGAAACATTCAATTTAATTTTGCCTACCTTGACATAAGATCTCAGGTAGCTATCTAAGCCTTCTTCATGACACTGAGCAACAATATGGATAATAACCCTAAACAGAAGTCAAAACCAAGTAAGCCTATAAAGAAAACTATGACTGCAACAGCAAAAATGCTACTCAGTTATAGATTTATGTGATAACCCAGTCATCACTTAACTTAAAATTCTTTACCTTGTCACATTGACTGCCACTTCCTCTTGAGTTGCTCTAGTGAGAACTCTAAACAACTGGTTGAGAACAGTTGGCAGGAAAGCTATCATCACATGGCCTTCCATAGCATGAAGGCTCTAAAAGAAAGTAGTAATACTGTCACTCTCTTGACTAAAAGGCATTTAAATCATAAATTCTGAAACAATAAAATTTATTGCAAGTCTTTTTTCAAAAATACACACTGCTTGCACACTACCAGAAATACTGCACAGAAAGCAACTGAGATTATTTTCCAATATAAATATTCAGCAAATGTTTTCTACATTAAGGTAAATTAGGGAAAAAAATCAGGTTTTATTTTCAGCATTTTAGAAGTACCTACTTGTACTTTTCTGTTGAAATGTACATTAGGTAATGTTTAAAGGAAAAGTATAAATAAATAAAATAATCTGTTATTCACTGCCATTTTATACCTTAAGATACTTTACAAGATCAGTTCCTAGTGCACGAGCTCCAGATTCTGTTTTCTGACAGTACTGAAAAAAGTTATGCAAGTGCTGGTCCTGTCAAAGACAAAAAGAACAACAAATTAAATAATTAAACATTACTATCCATAATCTGAAACACAACACATTAAAAATATTTATATGTAGCAATCCATATCTTTGTCCATCGATTCAATTTTCAAAAATTACTGAAGTGTGAAGACTTATTTAGTCTATATGTAACATTGATAATTTTTTAATATTTTTATTTAATATTTTGATATTTTTTAAGCCATATATAAAATTTCCAGTGTTTCTTGAATACCCATTATACAAAATGCCACTTATATATGCTTCCAACTGATGTACAGAAAACAGCATACTTAATTATCCCAACTGATCGTAATATGTTTTTCATGAGCAGGTATAACAGGACTCATTGCATTGCAGACATGTCAGTAAATAGCTTTCAGAAAACTGTGACCTCTTATCTGGAAAATTCAAATTGGAATGGAGGGTGGTAGACAAAAGGCTCATATTTTGAATAGATTCCATTTAAGATCTTCTGTTTTTTCACAGCTGATGTAAAAGAAAGATACCATGAGAAATGTCCAAGAGACAAAAAAGTAAGAGATGAACACACTGAGTTCAAGAATCTTCCCAAATATTGTAAATACATACAATAAACATACATTATTCCTAAAACTTTCTCTAATTTATTTTGTTTTATAACTCACCTGTGTATACACAGTTGACACCAGATGAGTGGATATTTTTAACAGTTGTTTGCCTCCATCTACCCATTTAATTTCAGGACCAGAATGCTGCATGCACATATGAAGAGGAAAAGTAAAATAATACAGCAGTATATTAAAGTAAAACAATTGGTTCATAGTATAATTCACAACACTTTTTTTAGAAAGAAAAAAAACAGTTTGAAGAAATGTGTGCAATGAATAAAGTCATAAAAAAAGGAAAATTATGCAGGCAATATTACCAAAAGCATTTATGAGCTTAAAATGTTTTTTCAAGGTCCCACAGGAATTTCCCCAATGGCTAACAGAATTGATTCTCTGTACAGCATAGAGTTCATGTTTCCCCTACAACTGCAAAGAAACTTCTGACTAGAGAGAATTATGTACTAGTTCTCTGAGAAAAATAACACAAGAATTTCCACAGATACTCACACAGTTTAAAGCTTAACATATGTCACTGACAGGTAGCAGCCAGTGCTTCCTTCCCATCCCATTTCCAAAGAACTGAGAATGGGAATGCTCACCCTGACAACCACTTAGGGAGAGATTTTACTGCTAGATCTACAATTAGTCATATTGGTCCTAACATTCTACCCATGGGCATGAGCAGAGACGAACAGCAGAGGCATAAAGAATACACCTACAATGTGAAAAGATGAAAGATGTGAAGGAGACGATGGTTGGAAAGCTTACAGCAGAGTTCAAAAAAGAACAGGTGGTAGAACAGGAGGAGAGCAGCACCTCTTGCTGTTGATTTTAGGTCTCTTCCTCCATAATCAGTCAATTTTGTCTCTGCATTTCAATCTCTTTGTCAAATCCCCTAACACATTTTCATTTTGTATCCTCCTTGGTATAATTTTTATGACTTACAATTATGCAAGCTTTCTGCTTTGAAAAATACAACCATAAATTTTACCAGTGAAGCATAAAGATCACAAAAATCGAGATGTGAGAATAAGACTTTTTCAGGAATAAAGGACTTACTGAAAGGAGACAGCATGAAATGCTAAAAAAAATTTAGTAAAGGACTTCAGATTATTTGCATACCTTCATAAACTCAAATAGTTTTATATGTTTAAAAAATTACTGTAACTTCTAGTTAATAATTACTACAGAAAACGAAACTTAAGCATTTCTTAAGTACATCGGCTAAATAATAACAAATATAAATATGTAACAACTTAACTTCCTGACTTTTACAAGAATGTGAATCAATCTGCCCTAATACTTCTTTTTTTGGTCTCCCATTTCTCTTTGAGTTTGTTTCCTCTTAGTCAGACATCTAACTTTTGCAAAGCATTCCATTCCAACTATAAAAGAAAATAAATTCTACTAGAAAATTACTTAAATCTTATCATCAGACTGGGGAACTACAATCAAAGCTCCTCTCCACATTGTTTTTTTCCAAGATTAGAGCAATTTCATATAGCATACCTTTCCAACACCCACTTCTTGATAACTAAGATAGCCTGATGGAAGATTTGCTGACACGGCGATGTGTTGCTCATTGGTGACCACTCTTCCATCTTTTATCAGAGGAAGCCAAGAATACCCAACTACGGAAGATGAAAGGCAAGTAATTTTAAATACCTGATGAAACTTAACATAAACCCTTACAAAAGTCTTACTGAATAATTTTGATATGTAATTCAGAAACAAGAAAATATTGCTGTAAAGGCCACACAATTTGAACTCAAACAATTAGAAATTATTAAAAATGCAGATAAATTGTCACTGAGTTTCAAGAACACCATACATTTGATGAACATTCTGAACCAACATTTGAAACATTTAAATTAGAAGAAATATTTTATGTAGTCTTTCAGTCAGTATAATGTAAGTAGGAAGCATTACATGGATCACAAAAGTCACAGGTTAACAGATAAGAACACTTCAAAAAATTTCCCCAGTAGTTACTGAAAGTAAAGCATTAGTGTACAAACCTTGTGTTTCAACAACATCTTTCTTCTTTGTACTCCCTTTGCTTGAATTATCACAGCTGACATGGTAGAAGGTGAACAGCAAGTGGTGCTTTTCATGTAACTGAGTGGGTAATTCTATTTTAATCTGAAAGGCAAAGAAGTCTCTGTAGAAGTTTTCAGCTAGAGCATTGATGGTTGTAGTTCCAGATTATATATTATCTGAAGCAAGATCAAGAATCACACATACAAAACTCCAAAAAAATTACTTACAGTGAAAAGGGGAATCTGATTTAACTGAGAACTTTGCAATCCTCTAATACTTTCCTGTGTTTTTGAAACTTACCTAGTACGTAACCCAGTAAAAGTTAGCTCAGAAGGGTAGCTTACCTCATCATAAAACTCTGGATTTTGGTGGTGATGCAGAACAGCAGCAAATGCACTTCTAGTAAATACTGGTCCACCAGGCCTACCATAGATACACTTAGAAGAAAGGGAAAAAGAACAGAAAACCCTGTGATCCTTTTTTTTCACTCTCAGCTTAGAATGTTTCACCCAGAATTTGAAATATATTAACTTGTGTTAACAATGACAGGGATCTGTGCAAAGGAAACAGTCTGATCAGGGATCAGACTACATGATCTGTAGTCTGCCTGCTGTGCAGTAGAGCTGACTCTGTCATTTCACCTCAAGATATCTACACATTTCTCTAATTTTTTACTCCAGACACCTTTTATACACTCTGATGGCTCATAAATAAACATGGAGCTTGGCTCTCCAGTTGATCTAAAGATTTGCTGTTTCAACTTACTGTGGAGTACACATAAACCACCCTTGTTTGCAACAAGTTTATTCCTGGAATTTTTGTTGATATAAAGAAATTAAGTGATCTGAGGGTTCTTTAGTAATCCTTTATATCAAAAACAAGCAAGCCATCCAGAAGTTACCCTTATGCCAAATGCAAAAGGACAGAAGCCACCATCCCAAACTAGATGAATTAATCCTGTACTATTGTGTTACTTAGCTACCTGTTCACTATTTTCTTTTATCTGTTGAAAAAATCAAAAGACTAACCTTTAAAGGCAAAGAATCCTCTTCATCAGAATCCTTGAACTCAATGCACACCGCAATATTTCTAGCCTAAAGCAGTATTTAAAAACATAAACCCAAACAATTAATCATAAGGATAATCACAGAAATAAATTTGTTGTAAACAATCTTAACCAAACCTGAGAAAGAAGGTAGAGTTTTCCTGTACTCACCTTTGCAAAAGACTTTTGACTGTCATATTTCAAGTGCTTTGGATAAACATAAAGATGATTGTTGTAGATGGTGAAAGGCTGAGTGTATTTTGGTATACAGGGAACAAACTCCTCTATTTCAAATGTTGTTAGTGTCTTGGTGCTGCTTTCAAACTGCTTCATGGGAATGTATGATGAGTTAACATAATCTGAAATTACATTAAAAAAAATCGAATAAAAAAACGAAGAGGAAAAAGCCTGAATGACCATCTAACAGTGTTTGTTAATACTTACTTGGAAAATCTGGTGACACATTATCAATTGTAACATCCAGATTTCCTAAAATAACAGGAAGTTTGGCCATCTTTTCAGGTCTATAGGAAGGAAAAAAAAAAAAACAAACACCTCAAAGTCAGGCTAAATGTAAATCAGATACCAGCAAAAAAAGATCATAGGAAACAGAGGCAAAAGTAATATCCTGAAACAGGACTATGAGAGGAAAGGTGTTTTGAGGGTGGATGACTGATCGGTCTTTTTTGCTTAGATTCACAGTTTTCTTTTCCTTTAAATTCTCAGGAAAATATAAAAGGCTTTATGTGGAAAAGTGTGGAAAAAGTCACAAAAAAGAATGACTTCTTTCTTTAAATCAAAATGAAAAACTTCGACAAATATAGGTTTTGTTTGCCATGTAATAACTTACTATCATTTGCAGAAAAGAGGGGATCTATAAGTAAGTTTTTTAAACCTCAATGGCCAGTGATAAGCACTCATGGTAGTAGGGTAAACCTGGGGAGGGAAGAGAAATCAGCAAGTTCCTACCTCTTCCTTTTTCTAGACTACAAACTCACGCTGCAAAACTAACCAACGCTGAAATTTCTTATATGTTATCATGTAACTAATTCAGAAATATGATTTGAAGTACAAGTATTTTCCAATGTAAAACTATGGAGAACCCTTTATTAGTAAAGATAGTTAGTAGTATGATTTTTTAAATTATTGCACAGCAAGTGGGTGCAAAATTTTCCCAAAATGCAATCCCATGCTGTGAAGCAAACAACTTCAGGTTGGCGTCTGGATTCAATTCCAACATCTATGCCTTAGACATTATAACCTATTTTTTACTATAATTCCTGTGAAATACTGTATGTGATTCCATAAACAGGATGCTGAAATAACAAAAAGTATTTTCTTAATTCACAAAGTAAAATGACGTGGCAGGCTCATTTACTATTAGTTTCAATTCCAGTAATACTGTTTATGGCAAGGAGTATCAGTACACAGTCATTTCAATGCTACATAAACTTGAATGAAATTCTAAGACACTTGCTAAAAGTGACTTAAAATACCTCTTACAAACCTCATCTCCTCATCAGATTTGTTAAGCAAGAATAAAATAAAGAAACTACAGCCCAAGCCTTTTGCGCTTAGTGATCGTTCAAATCAATACCACTCCAGCTAACTCTATCATAACAGAAGTGGAAACATCTTTGCAAAGCAGCAAAGATTGCTCTATTATTTTACATCCTATTTAATAAGGGGATTAGCAACTTTATGAATATGATCACCTGTCGGTGATACATTCTTGCACACAAAGTGATGAAGTCTTTAAGAATACTTTGTAAAAAAAAATAACCTACGTTCTGTTATTTAGCCATCCTGAGACATCCACTCCCAAGGAACACGGACTAGCTACTGGCTTGAATCCCTTTTCCTGAGAGTTAGCATTCTCTGTCCAAGGTCAGTGAACAGATGATTTATGCTCATATTTGCTTTCCTTTGAGAACCAGAAGAGCATATTGTGTGAGTATAACTCCTAGCATAGAGCTACTTCAGGTTATGATGCTGATTGCATGTTACACGTGGCATAACACTTCAGTCCTGCTTGGAGCCGCCAAACACTGCAAAGGAAGGATCTGTAGCCTGTATGAAGGTCTTGATTATATTTATACAGCTTCCATATTTGAAATTAAAGACATACAAATACATATATCCAAAACATTAGATGCTCCAGTTCAAGAACATAACGAAATATGGGGGGGGCTTAGGGTGAGGAATGGGGAGTATTCAGGTGTTTGTTTGGTTTGGTTTTGTTTTTCAAAGTGGGAAAAATCAGACTTACTTTCTGAAATCTGCTAATGATTTCAGCATGTCTTCATTTGAGAGTTTATTACTATCTTGTCTGAAGAGAGGAGAAAATCTTGCATTTTTGTCCAGAGTTCCTGAGGCATCTTTAAACAGCGTCCTGAAAGTAAAAGTCTTGCTTTCAGCTGAGTTTATGAAAGTGCTGAAACTCACTTCAGGAAATTTCTTTATTAGAAATCAGAGCATACTGCACCATCCTCCATATTACACATTTAATACTCTTGTAGGTGAGTTTTAACGTACAAAGAGCTCAGTCTAACAAATAAGTGTGAACCATTTCATTCTGAGTAGCTTAAAAAAATATTGTCAATAGAAAACACTTGGCAATATTTAATGGTTTGAAGAATAATGTAATGAATGTTTATAACTTTTTTTCCTACTACAGAGCTGAAGTGTAAATTTGTCAGAAAGCTTTGGTTAATTGAAAGCAAAAGTATCAACAATTTAAATAGCACATTAAGTTTAACAAGAAGGGAGATGCAGAAAATAATGTTAGAGAAAACTCAAGAAAAAAACCCTGATTGACAAGATTTGTCCTTACCTAGCTGCCCAGGCAAAAGGCATTCTGTATTGACCTAATCTCTGGCATGCCTGCTTAGCGTTCTTCAAAACTTTCTGTGCAACCTGTAAGGGACACGAGAAATGCCATGCTTGAAAAGCTAAATTTTTTGCACCACTAGTACACAAGAAAAAAACATATGTTGACACTGACATGAATTAGAAAATCTTCTTTAGAAGATTAATCATAAGTATGTGAGTGAAAGACAATTGAAAATGCCTCTTAATGATTCATTTCAGGTTAAGCACAGCCTGTTCATTTCACAGCATTTCACAGGTGAAAACACAGACATATCTACACCCTCGATAATAAATATTTAATTAAGTGAGAAAAAAATTATTATATACAAAACGTATATGGAAAGCTAGAGAAAAAAATCAACTGTTTCTTCAGACAAAACTCAAATTCCAGGAAAAAAACCCATTTCAACTCCCATTTGCTCCCCATTCACCACTCACCCTATGTATCAGAATACATTCCCGCAGACTAAATACTAAGATACTCTGCAATACTTGTATTACAAATACACACAGAACATGGAGAGGAGTTTTATGAAGATCACATGTACACTCCTATGCACATGGACAATCCTATGTAGTGACATAACAATATTGTTTTCATTAAAAGTTCAAATTTTTGGTTTTGTTAACTTTTGAAATAACAAAAAATTCCATTATATACAGCCAACATGTACAACAATCAGAGCTAGAAATGCACTGGTATGAGATGTTCAACACTGAGCTGAACCACTTGATCTAAGCAGAAGTTTCTGACAGAGTAGTGGGCTTCTCTTTTCCAGAAATCAGCTTCTCCTATGTGTCTACACAGAGCAAAATTATTTGTCAGAGACAAAACAACCTACAGAGTAAAACTGCCTGAATATTATGTCTGATCTATGCTGCTGACATTATAAAGAGCTGATTCTATTACTGTGTTTGAGCCAACTCTCCATTACCCTTTCCTGTAAAAAGAGGGAAATGGCACTTGGAAGCATAAAACTTTGGTAAATAATCATCATGAAATCAATGTTTAAGGGGAGAACAAGCGACTCCTTGGCTATAGAATTTGCTACTTCTGTTTTCCCTTTTTCTTGTCCAGAGTAGTAATTCTGCAGGGAATGGGAACTTGCTCATTGCACTGATACAAATGGAGGTCTATATAACTACTACTGTTCTGTTGTGTTAATACACTGTAATCCCTATGAACAAGAACTGAAAGAAATTTCAAACTAAGTGTTCAGTTGTATAAAATGATAAGCAATTGAATACCAGAAATGTACAACATAAGTTAATATAACCAAGAGTGTTCCTACTGGCTATTCCTGCAGCACAGGGCATCACAAGTCTAGCCTGTAGCATCAAATGTGGGAACACCTGGGCTTGCTCAACCTTCCTATGTGGCTCAAGCCCAAGGCCACCGAAATCAGCTACTCAGTTCAGGTTTGTTTTAACTTCAGTAACAGTCAGCATACACTTCAAAACCAGACTCCTAAAATATAAAGCTGCTGTTTTCCAACAATAGCTGAAAAAAAATCTCAAGCATTCCTGGAAAAGCAAATCAGTAGGTTGATCTATATTAAGACCAAGTGAAAAATACAGGGTCTTTTACATGTAGCTTGGCCAGCAGTAAATCCGTAGGAAAGAGCACTGTTCCTCTGCAGACACTGAAAGTTAACCATTCCTCCTTCCCTTTCACTAGCTGAAAACAGGAAGAATGTCAACAGTAGCTGACTGCTTACAAAAACACTTTTCTCTAATATCCTGGCCCAGCTATTTAAGCGTAACTGTAAATCAACAAAATCAAACCTCTATTTCTTCAGTGACAAACAAGAAGTAGCAACTAACAAAACTTTTTGTAGATAGATTTGAGAGAACATTAAAATCTTTTGTCATCTGAGACTCCTGAAAACTTAAGATGGTTCAGTGGTTTATTTCTAAAAGTGATTTCGACTTCTCTCAAACCTGCAAAGCATTTTATACACAAACCCAAAAGCTTAATGATCTCAGTAGTTCTGAAGGAAAAAACCATCAAGAGTGCAGATAAAGTTCCAGTAAACTATGGTCACCAGAAAGCGAGACAAAGGAAAAGTCAATGATGATATAGTACATAAGATGCATTAACTAAGAGAGACATGCAGTTAATTTATTATCAATATTTCACTGTTCAAAATTTTTCAACTAAACTTTCACGCTGAAGTTCAATACACTTTTGTCAAACCAGTTTAAAGACATTATAAAAATCATAGATTGTCACAATTAGATAAAGTGAAATAAATGTTTCAAATAAAATGTTAGACTTTATCTATAATGTAATAATAGTTACTAGTAATAACTGAATTTGATTTACTAAATTGTAGTTATCTCAATTTACTAGAAAACAACTAAGGCTTTGATTGATATTTACTAATTCAAAATCAACCTGCTTTGCCTCAGTATTTTGTTCATGCCACAGAAGAAAATAACATACCTTTGAAGAATCTGAACTTTTCATATATGGTTCAGCACAATGCGTAACACTTCCTTGTAATACCTTTTCTATTCTAGCCACAAGGAAAATGTCAGTATGAGGACATGTGACTGAGAATATTCCCTAGAAATGAAACAAGAAATAAATATAAAAGGAAAATGCAGGCAACATTTTACAACACATAATAGAAAGTCATCCAAGTCATATAGGAAAACTCTTTTCTTGTATCCAAAATCCTACTAATTCTTTAGGTTACTAGTTCTTACCTGCTTTGGATATTGTAACACAGTTTCATGAATGTCTTGAATTCTGTGTAAGCTATCACCACTGCCATTCATCATTTGTTGAGATACACTGGGTATCATGTGCCTTACTGAGGGGTGGTTCAAATCAACATGGAAATCTGCTGAAATCTTCCTGTTGTTTTTAATATCAAATAGTGACAATGTGACAAAGAAAGGTTCAACCTAGACATTAAAAAAAAAGAATGAAGTGTCATTGCTGGTATCCATATCACTGTAAAAATGTGTACAAAAGAAAGATGAGTAACATTTTCATAAACACAGTCATCACTCTAGATATTACTGACAAGATGTAAAAGACAGCAAAAGAAAAATTTCTCTCTCTATTGCGCAGCAAAAATATTAGCAAAGTTACTTTTTGTAGGATTTAGGTTTTCATTTTGATTTAAAAGAGTAGAAAAAAATCTCCATAATACAAACTTCTCAATCACAGCAAGGAATCCCTGCCATTAAGACATTCATTAACATATTAACAGAAAGTAATTAGAATAATTATTTACATTTGTTGTTGGTCCTTCTTCATTTTCTGCAACGCAGCTTTGCAAATTAAAAGATAAATCGTTACACCTCACAAGAATCTTTTTTCCAAATTTCTCTTCAAATGGTTTCACTTCTGGTTCAATACTAGAAAAGTCTAGTTTCTTCAAAAAGAGAAAAGAAAAATTACAGTAAGTTGGTTTTCATCTCAAAATGATCAACATAAAAAACCTGCTGCTTCCTTTTAAGAAGTCTAACCTGTGCATCTGGATCCAAGGCAAAAAGTTTAACTCTGCTTTCACTTTTCAGTTTGATTTCTGCTTCTCTGGTACTCTGTTCAAAATAAGAAAAAAAGTCTTAGTATTGCACTATTAAATAAAAGTGGAATTCAGTGTCATCCCTTTTCTGTGATGTTCAAAGCTTTACACATTTTTAATTCACGCATTTGTTTCTCCATTACTGAGCTTTGTAATTCTTTAGTTTACATTGCTCCACCATGTCTAAGTAAAAAGTGAGAGCCTCTCCTCTAAAGGCTTTCTTCCAGGCCTAGAAATCTAAAAACTTACATCAGCAACATGTAACCTTCCAAGCTCATGGGCAGTATACTCCAGCGTAATTTATATAGCACTTTGCCTCCTTAAACAACGACTTTCACAACATCATTTAATTTAAATGAAAAAATAAATTATGACTGTAGGTTAAAGCTCAGAGCTATCCTGAGAACATAAGATTGCTCAGGAAACAACAGATCATCTAAATTAAGAAACACCATCATAGCTCCCTTTCTTTTTTCTTTGTTGCTTTTTTTTTTTTTTTTGCTTCTCTTGAGCTCTATTGCCAAAGAAGTGGTTTTCCTGTGGGTGGCTGGAAAAACCTCCAAAACTTCCAAAGGGTAAACCCCTCACACTTAGAAGTTACTTTGCGGAGTTCACTGTACACTGATCCTGCCTGGGATTTGTGGATAGCCATCTATTCACAGTAAAACAAAAGTGAAGTGCTACAAAATAGAATGTGAAAACTGACCGTATACACAGGTTACCTTTTTTGTAAAAAGGTATTATTTAAAGAGTATTCTATGATTTTTAAAGTCACAGGACATGACAAATGAACATATGCATGTGCCAAAATTATCCATGCAGGAGAGTTGCCATTCCCAAAGTAGCAGCTGGCTAAACAGGGATACAAAGTATTACATTACAGACAGGTGTGTCTCTCTTTGGATTAAGCTGTATGGGTTAAAAGAAGTTACAAACTCAAAATTCTCATCACTGACCATCAGCTGCAAGTTTTCTACTGTCTACATCTGCTTTGCTGGAGTTTGAAGCAACTTCTCCTATGTCTCAAGAAAAAGAAAAAAAAAAACAAACCAAAACAAAAGAACATAATCTAAGAGTTCAAAATCCTATTTTTAGGTTGATAACAGAAATTTAAAAAATAATCTGGTTTAAAGGATGAACTATAGAAAAAAACTTCTGAGGTGCTATTTTGAGTAAAAATGCTGTAATGGTTTTCATTTAATTTACTTTGTTATCTTTAGCACACACAGGAGAAAAAATAAGAGTTGCTGTGAAAGAGACGACCCAAATACTCGATACCAGCAGAGTACTGCCAGAGTTTGCTTGTTCAACAGCAAAGTCTGGTATGACTGAGAAATACAGGGACGTGAAGAAGTTTAAAGATGGCAAAAAGTTGTGTGCATGTGTTGCAAAGGCAATAATCAGTGGCAAGAACTGAGGATGAACATGACCTAGTCATAAGAGCAAGATAGAAACTGTTTCGGCTAAAGCATCTTGAATAGTTTTAGAGGCTTTGGTGTTTTGTGCACTAAAGACAAGATGAATATACGCATTTTTGACTGACAGATCAGGGGCAGTGTTCAGAAGTCAAGAACAGAAAATGCATGTAGTCATTGACCCTCTCTATAGCATAACAGTGACTCTAATTTAATTTCCTCATCCGTAAAACAGAATATTTTCCCACCTCAGTGAATTCTGGGGACCCGTAATGGCTAAGGAGGTACTTGGGCACACTTATCACAACAGTCACATAGTTATTTTAGAGGGTTAATTCGTTTTATTTTAAGATTAAAAAACAAAACAAAACCAAACAACTCCAAAAACAACCGAACAAAAAACACGAACAAACACCCACTACAAAATCCCTACATTCACTCTTGGTACTCACGTTATAGATAAAAGGAATGTGAAGTAGGCAGGAAAGACAGACAGAATCAGATATATGTGTGCACATCTGTGCACTGAAGTGCAAAATACCATCTTATTTAATTTCTATCATAAACTAGCAGCTGTTGATAGAAAAATCAAGGCTTGGAGATGTACTCACAAGTTAAACCCTTCCTGGGAAGACTGTTTTTTTCCCCTATTTTCAGGTGCTCTACAGTCCCCCCCTGAAGGAATTTCTCTGTCCTCATAAGGATATGAGGTCAGCTATTGTGAAATTCTCCTCCTAGAACCAACAAAAATAATAGAGCAACTAGAAACTCTTCTAAGAGAAGGCCCAATGCCTTGTAAGGCTTCCACTGGGGAAAAAAGAACTAAATCCAAACAACAGCTGAAAAGACAGTGCAAGAATGAATAGAGGACAAAAAAAATCCTCAAAACAAATAGTATTTATATAAAGCAATTGAGTTAAGGCACAAACACCATACCAATGCATACAGGCAGATGTTTCTGTGTTCTTCTCCTCAGGAAAAAAAGAAGGCTAGGACAATACATTACCGTCCATTATTTTAAAAGGTAGTGTTTAGTACAGATAAACTAGAATGGGAAAACAAAAAAACTTATTTTGAAGGAAATAGAAATTTAAATGGGTTATAACTATGGAATAACAAAAAAAAAAGCCAGTGCTTAAAGAGGTGATAAAAATAATACACTAGAAAAATACCGAGCTTAAAGAGCTACACGTTTCCGATCCAAAGGTTATGGAAACAGGAAGCAGCAACTGTAGTACTAAAGCCACATGCAGGTGCTGCAGCCCTGAATTAAAGTCCCTTCTGTAAGGAATATGGAACCTAAACATTACAATAACTATGACTATAAAGAAAGAATAATCTTCTGTACAAAAAAAAGCATCTAATTTTATATTTGTTTCTGAAATAAATTTTCATAGCCTCATGTAAGTGTGATGTTTGATGCTTACAGCTCTTCCAAGGAAACCTTGATTGTATGTACCACAATCCCAATTCATTTCCAAATACAGAGGCATCTGGAGCTAGATTATCACATAATAGCTTTTTGTGTATATGTGCTAAATTGATTACAAAGCAGTATCAGAAAGAATTAAGTCAGCCAACCAATTTGGGTGCAAAAAGCTTGTTAACATATTCTGACTGGATCTTTTGATATTAGCTACCCTAATAGATAGAATCTGGTTTGCTTGTTTTCAGTTCATAAGCTTTGCTTCCTTCAGGAGTAGTTATTAGGTCAGATAGATCCTCAAAAAAGGAGAGAGCATTCCAGAGCATGGTCAAGCAGAAAAGTTTCAAGACTCCAGGCTGCACCACACAGAAGAAAAAGGAAGTCACAGGAAAAAGTTTGGATTCTGCAACTTCAATAGAAAAGATCATCAATTCCAGTACTTGGGTGATTTAACAAAAATTTCTCCTTTACAGAACTCACAAAACTTATTGCAACATGCAAGTCCCTGATTTAACTGAAACAAAGTCTGCAAATGGGCTGAGGAAGTTACTTTTATTTTCTACTTCTTCCTATTTTATTTTATTCTAATTTCCACCACAGTTCTGTAAGAACAAAATTGAAAAGCAAAAAACCATGGAGCTACAGAAATGATCCATGAACCTCCCAGGTCATTATAAATACAAACATCTTAAAATACATTCACTTCATCACTTCTATGAAGCTGTTCTGGATTTTTTAAATATAAAAATAAAACTTGATTTCAGTATAACTAGATTTCTACAGAAATACTTAAGGGCTTACCTGCATGCAATAAACCCATACAAAATATAATTAATTAGTAAAATTATAATAAAACATACTGGATTGAAATAACATGTCCAGACTTATATAGGCAACTTCAGGACAGTATCTAGATTGCTTATAAAAGCAAAAAATGAAGAAGCTCAATAACTATATTAATGAAAGAGCTTCTAAGCTTTGAAAGTATCACAAACTGACTGAAAGCTAGAAACCAGTGTCTTACCTTTACTGAAAGTTCATGTAGCTAACTTATGTTTACTACTTTATATCCTAAATTGACATTTACTATATATATATTACCTTGGCAATTTCAGGATAGTAGTTATCAAAACTACTTGATGAGCTTTCCAGTTTGCTTTGTTCATCATCTGGAATTATAAAACCACATTTTAAAATAAATATAAAAACCTAAAGTATTCACAAAACTCCATAGCAAAAATTATTTTTTTTATCTCCCACCCCCTCAAAAATGACAACTGTTAACATAAACAGGTTGTGGACAACTCTATCATTACATTTTGATGCAGTGACTTCTTGGAAGACATAACTAGTAACAAAAATCAGTATAGTAGCAGTTATTTGTAATCTTAACTAGAACACAGCTTTAATATTAATTTTGATATCTGCATGGGGAAAGGGGATACTCAATGCACAAAATTTACGTTAGTCTTTCCACTATGCATTGTAACTTGATTTCAAAACAAGTTCCCTCTATTCATTAGGTTCCCAGCTCTACTCTCCAACAGTTACTGGATTTACAAAGCAACCATTCAGTTAGCTATAAGCATCTTACAGTTCTAAGGTCAAATGGGGACCACTGACTAAAATGCCTTTCACAGAGCTACAAGCTTCTCCTTTTCTGATCTGGCTTTGTTGTAAACACCACACTAAATTCTGACAGTCTTCAAAGATGTGATATCTCACTTTAAACTGTAATGATCCCTTTAGGTACTTGTGCTATTCATAAGAGAACAACCTTTCATAATACCTTCCAGGTTCTTCCGGATATGCATATTGTTGGTTTCATACCAGTTTCCCTCCCCATCCGTTCTCAGGCTAGATACCATGCTTACCTTCATGAGACTCTCCATTTCTTTTTTCTTGCATTGCAGCCTCGAAGTTAAGCTGAAGAATTTTGTTCAGAGTGTTTATCCACTCTTCCATTTCAAGTTCACTGTCAGCAGCTAGAAGATAACTACTCTTGTCTTGCATCTTGAGCTCAAATGCAAAACGCCTGACTTTATTATTCTATAAGAAAATAAAAGATCTGTTTAAAATCTTTACATATTGTCTAATCACAAAGAAAGTTAAACATATTTCAGATATTTTATACAGAAATACACAGTTTCACACTTTGAACAAGTGCATTATAATTACACTTTTTCGTCTCTGACATTTGACCTTCTGAAGTAATTTGTACAACTGCAATAAGGGCAAGTAGGAAAGATAACAGCCCATTTTCCAGCTTTCCTTAATCATTCTGGTTGCCATCGCCTTAAAAAAACCCTAAAAATTAAATTTCCAAATATCAATTGTTTATGTACCCAGATCATCTGGAAATGAAGCTAACCAAGATCTACTAAAGAAAAAAAATTAAAAAGGCAAAAAACTCCTTTAATATCTGAGTGACAACTGTTTGCACACTGGGATTTTACACCGGAGATAAAATCATAACCAACATCAGCCCTGAACTGCCAGTCTTACAAATATACATGAAGTTGGGAATCAGTTCCTCCTTTATTCCTCAACCATTATTGTCATCCTTTTTGCCCAATTTAAATCAAGCCTTCAAATGCTACCTAGCCTGACTCATGTTTCTGGGAATGAATCTTAAATGAAAATTCTATATTATCATCAATTTAATTTTAAAAATTGATAATTCATTAGATAAACATTACAATAAACAATATGACAGACTTAATGGTTGGGGGATTTTTGTTTAAGTTAAATTAAATGCCAAATTATATTTTAGTTTCACTGTACTTCAGATTTTTCAATTAACAGACTAAGTACTGGCTGGCAAAACAGTCAGCTTTCTACCAAAGATCACTTTCTGTTAAGAAGGATATGAACAAATGTACTCCAGATCTATATGGATCTATATGTATGGACTCCAGATCTACAGGCAGTCTTACCAGCAGAAATCAGTAATGAAGTAAATGAAAAATCCAAAGAACAGTAACCTCTAACTTTCACAGAATAAAACCTTGACACAGGTGGTACACTTCTCAGTTTTCACAAGACACTGAATTAGAGCAACTATGACTTTATATGTGGCTGTCTGTGTGAACAGTTACACTGCACATATTATGTGCTCCACATCTCTGATCAGAAAAGTCTCAATATACTTTAGTATTAAAACAATAACCTCAACAAAACAAAACCCAGAAACCCCAAAACGTATTCTGGGAATTCCTGTCTCTTCATTTAAGTTTTGGGGAAAAAAAATCCACCCAAACCAAAAACCCCAACCAAACAAAACCCTGCTATTGCACAAATTCAGCATTCCTCTTATACAAGTATTGACAAAGGAGCATATTCTGCTCTGTCTTCAATGTCTGTTAGTGAAGTCAATATTTTTTTCTCAGGTATCTACTGGCTTTGAAAAAATAATTATGCACACGTACTAAATGAACTCAAAAACAGAAATGAGAAATGTTATAGGAATGCAATAGTAACTTATCTCCCCTCAGTGGAAAGACTAACTCTGAAACAAGTAGTTTCGTTCTGAGAACAAAAGCCTGACAGCATGCCTACCTAAGAAAAACCATTTCTATGAATTGCATGTCAGACTACTCCAAAGTACTGTGGCCACTTTATTTTCCTCTTCTGTTAAATAGAAATGCAATTTCTACCACTTTTTCCCCCCATAAGAGTTTATAGTTGCTAATACAACACCAATAATAAGTAACAGTAAAACAATAAAATTAGATCAGTCAGAAAGGATACAGTACATAATATAAAATAATAAAATTACATGTCTGGAATAGGGACATTATGCATAATATTTGATAATTCAAAATATCGTTTACTTGCTCCTCACCAACAATTCAAGCGAAGATAATAGCTATTTTCAAACCTCATTATTCTAGCTACTGAACGACTACCTGGTTTCTTAAAAGCGAGCATTAACTGGTTTTGATTTTGCATCTGATGCTGATTCATAACTAGTCTCAAATTTTTACATGCAGTTTTGAAGACCAGATGCCAAGATGAACACTGACGGTACCGTAAAATACAGTATAGTGTTTGAGACACAAGCCAGCTATTAATTCTAAAGCATCCAAAGGATAGTTTTACTCAAGAAGAAAGGAATAGTAATTTTTTTTTTTTTTAAAAAAGCAAGCTTCTGGAAGAGTCTGAGGAAACTTCAGGTTACTTGAATTGAACTGACGGAACAGAAAGTATGAACACTATGAAAGTATGAATAAGAAAAAAGGAGATTTTCAGGTTTTAAACCCCAAAACCATAAAATCATAGAATGGTTAGAGGTTAGAAGGGGCCTCTAGTGGTCGTTTTATCCAACCTCTCTCCTCAAGCATGTCCAACTAGAGCCAGTTGGCACAGGACCATGTCTAGGAAGCTTTTGAAGATCTCCAAGAACAGAGACTCCACAAGCTCTCTGGGCAACCTGTGCCAATACTCAGTCACTCTCACAATGAAAAAATGATGTTTGGAGGGAACCTCCTCTGTTTCAGTTTGTGCCAACTGCCTCCAGCCCTGTCACTGGGCATCACTGAGCAGAACCTGTCTCTGTCCTCTTTGCACCCTCCCCTCAGGTATTTATATACGTTGACGAGACTACAACTGAGTTTAGGAACCCGTCTTTTGTTTGTTGGTTTGTTTTAAAAACACAAATCAAACTCATTTCAGTGGAGTTGGCCAGAACTGTACCTCTAAGGCAAAACAATTTTTGTAAAATTGTATATAGAACTTGCAATATGGTTAAATTTATTACAGTTCTAAGATTTCAATGCAAATTGCCTATTTGCAATTGCCTATTAAATATGTATCAAAAACATCACTACAATATTTTGGGGAAAAAAATCCTCTGCACAGCTGCTGTATCTCTTTGTTGAAATCAAACAACCTTATACTAGAAAAATATTATTTAAGAAATACATTTTTATTAAACTTCGCCTACTTCCATGCAAGTTAAAAAAAAAGTACTAAAACCCAAGGGTTTTTTCCAGGTATGCTGTGCTTAACAGAACAGTTACAGGCTGTACTATAAATACATAACAGAATCACAAGAAAAAGAAAAATAAGCTTTTCTTTGGCACTTGTTACTGACAAACATTTGACCAAAGTCCTTAACTTTTTAAAATAAAGAAAAGCACACAAAAGTAACAGTATAAAGGTCAAATGAAAGCATCTGGAAGGGTAACTGAATTTAATACAATTCCCACAACAAAAATCCCACACAAGAAGCTATGAAAAAAATTTTACAGCTCATGTTAGTACAGCATCTAACTGAAATGAACTTCAGTTTTGTGCTGTCATTAATTTACCATGATTTAAGTTTTGGGTTCTTTGTGCGTTTGCCTTAAAATCTAGTTTGATACTTAACATCAACTAGTAATTTATGTTCTTTTCAGAAAGATTTTAAAAATTCAGTCTCCTGCCCCTTGAAATCTTGTTCACTGCTTTTGCAAGATGCAGCATGTATATTTGTTCCTCTGCATAACAGGTACTTATCTACATATAAAAACATTTATCTGTATTTTGAAAGAAATTGCATTTACCACCAAATACAGAATTAACTGGAAAACAGGCAGAATAATTATAATTACCTGAACTACTCCCATGCATGAATCTAGAAATATTGATCCTTTTGGTTCTTTTGATATTTTTTCATCTTTGTAGAAATTCAGATTATAGGATCCATCACCAAGTTGGATTAAGTGGAAAAATCTTCTTTTAAATGACTAGTGAAAAGAAAGTAGGAAAGAATAGCAGTTACAACATCAGTATTAACCATCCTCATACTACAATACCCATAAGTGCTATTTACACAGTAGGTAATAGAAAAAGAGCTTTTATTTACAAATAACCTAATCAGTATGCTCAGAAAATAAAACAGAAGTGATCAATTAAAAGAAAATTAACTTATGAGTATCTGCAGCAGAATTGCATATACAATTTGACAGTATTTTTGACCTACTGAAGGATATCTAAAACTGCCTCTACAATATTATCATGGCTAGGCTTCGGAAACGAAGATTTGAGAAGGATTCTATCCACATTGCTACAAGCACGCTGGTGGCTAAAAAGGCCAATGTGAGATAGACACGTCCGGTTGCAAAAGGCACAGCGGAAAGTTTCCTTAGGTAGTATTGGCAAGATTCTTTCTGCGTTGTCTTTTATCCTCAAAAATGGTTCTGCGTGTGTTCTCAAAAGAAGCAGCAGCGTTATGGATAGTGTGTCTCCAGACCTCCTGATTGGAGGCCAGAGCAAACCAGTGATGATGACCAATGTGGCCAAGGCTGAGATGTTGTTTCAGGGAGTCCTTGTATTTCCTCTTCGGGGCTCCTCTCATGCAGCAGCCGGTGGCAAGTTCACCATAAGAGTAAAAATTAGGGAGGCAGTAATCCTCCATCCTGGAGACGTGCCCTGCCCGATGCAGCTGTGTTCTCAGCAACACGGCCTCAGTACTTGTAACTGACAATATTATACACAATAGATATTTATTGTGACAACCACAAAAACAATTAGAGTTTGTTTCTAAATGAAGAGGCAAATAAAACCCCTATATTTTTATATAAAAAGAGGCAATACAAACAACGTATAACAAAAGGAGAGCAAGATTTCAGATATATAAATTACATAAAAGCTTCCCTCGTTCATGCCACACGATTTTTTCTAGAACTAATCCACATACAAATTCACTTCTCAAAGGCACAGGGACATTTAATATTGGTGTTCAGTTTTTTACCATGCATAAGACATTCTTAAACTTACTCTCATTGTCACACTGATTGCACTATTCATGTTGCCTTTGTGCAGCCATCCTTGTTTTGTTATTCCACCCTTTTGAGACCCAAGAGATGCTGCATCCTGGAGATGAAAAAGGAAGATGGGGGAAGAAAAAAAAAGTAAAGTTTTGTATCACAGTCTGTGTAGTATTTATCAAAAATTTCAGAAGTCACTTCAGAAGCTGGAATAACTACATTCATAATGTAATGATAATGTACCATGAGTCCCTGCTGAAATTCTGTAGCTTTCTAATTATTTCATTTAAAGACCTGGGGTGAAATCGACCTAATCTAACTTTTAGTATGTAATCTGGCCACTTATACAGGCTTTCTCTATGGCCAGAAGGATGATCCAGTTTATAGATAGCTAAATGCTACTCAAGATAAATCCCACTGCAATAGTGGAATGAGGAAAAACTCAAAACATTTACTTACATTGACTTTGTAACCTTTTTCATATATTCTAATCTTGAAGCACATGAACTTTTACCGATTTCTACTGCCAAAAAGAACAATGTAAATACATGCCTCTCCAAAACTTCAATCAAGATTTCCCAAATCATTTTGTTTTATATGCAGTACTTCAAAGACATTACTTACTTAAAAATTTACAGAGAACTAAGTCTTGAATTCTTGAATTGGATCTGCCCTTTTACAGATCAGAATCAAAGTTTTATAAAGAGAACAGGACCAAACTTGGCATCAATGGTAAGTTCACAAACAGTAGATCCAATGCATGCATCACACATCACACCTGTATACCTGTATACTGTGCCTGTATACCACACCTATCTGCCAGTTGATGGAAATGAGTAATTGCATTGAAACCCTTAGGATGTCAATAACTACCAAAACCCAGCACACTGCTATCAAATCAGATCAAGAAGCCAGATTTATAATTGCCACAGAATAAATACTAAATCACCAGTTCCAAGTAACCTTTTGGAGTACTCTCAAACTGACTTTACCATGGTTTCCAGTTGACATAACCAATTTTGAAACAAAACCATTAATGAATTAGACATGTAGAAAGATTTGCAACCATCTAGAAGATAAATACTCCTGGTAATTTATTACCCAAACATAATAATATGAATTAGTTTTCGGAACTAAATCAAGGAACATTCTGTAAAAAGTTACTAGGTAATTTATTTACAGCTTATTTAGTCTGTCTAACTTGCATATTCATATGCATATGCACATGTGAACTTCAAAAAACTGTGAACAGAAGGCAAAAGATGCATCAATCTGTTCCTTCAAAATTGATAGTCAGCTTGGCACTATGGAAGTTAGGCCCATTAAGGATGACATGGTCACCAACTATCAGAGCATTTGATAGAATGCTCAAAAGCATACACCAGAAATACTCAGTAAATTTTCATTTGCCTCAATGAGTCTCATTGTCCAAGCAATACAGTGGTCTTGTTTCATATTTTCAAGTCATTAGTCTCCACCCTTATTGTATTACCTATATAACCATTTTTCTTGTACAAGAATCAAGATACAGAGATAACTTAAAACATGGGGTTTCCAACTATGATTCTTCACCCCGCATGAATTAACTCCAAAGGAAAGGGTAATGTAAAACCACCTTTACAAGTGTTGAGATGATGAGTAGATCATAAGTTACTGTCAAAATTTGGCACAAAACAAACACTGTTCACAAACCAAACATAGGATCATCTGACATTACAAAAACTCCTACATTACCTGTGTAAATAAAAATTAGGATTTAGCTCCCTTAAGACTCTTTTCCCAATTCCCAGTCTCTGAGGTGCACGGTTTCCCAACTCTGCTGAGCTGCATGCTGTTTTCTAACAATAAAACTGATCATCATTTGGGCTTCTCCAGTTACACCATATCTTTCCGTCAGGCGTAACTCCTGCCTACAAAGCCAAAAAGCTACTGAATCTTTCCAGCTGACCATCTGTTATTACAAAGGAACCCAGAGTCCAGTTGTTAACACATGACTCTTACACTGAAATCACACTTCCTGTTTCCAGCTGGTAAGGTAATTTCCTCACTTTTATCATAACTGCTGCACACTGTGCTTAAGTTTTTTTAATTATCTTTCCCACAAACTTGGCTTCAAACTTTACTTCAACAGCAACTGTTTCAACAAAAACAAGCTCGTATCTTGATCACATAGTAGATTTAAAAATTCCATTTACAAACATCAACCTGATGGCCTGATAGCCCAAAATAGTTTTGGATAGGTAATTCTCTCCTTTTTAAAGATTCATGATTAAACTAATCTCTATCTGATTTTCCTCCAAGTTTTAATCACTTGTAGCTTCTTGTTTTCGATCATTCTCATAATAAATCAGCTTTCTTCAAACACAAACAAAAGTGAAACAAAAAGAAGACCAAACAACTTTCAATCTAAGATTTGCATCTGTGCTTTTTGGCATAGAAAGATGTTAATGTTTGAAAGAAAAACCTCTTGCATTAATTCTTCCCTCGATGAAAGAATTTATGGTCCCTCTCCACCCTATTGTCCCATTAACTTCCCTTTTCTTCCTAGCATGCTTTTTTCTTGTGTTTATACTTCAAGTTCCTCAAAGAGTAGCAGATCTGTTCTCCAGTGACTGCACTTTGGAAAGAGATACTCTGTTCTTGCCTGCTCTAACAGGAAACTGGACAGAAGGAAACAGGAAGTCCTTTCCACTTGTACTTCCTAGTAAAATACATACCACTTGCTAATAGTTAAGTTATAGTTTTTCAATGTTTAACTAACTCTAGCCATAAGTATATTTACTAGTAACAATTACAGTCAATTATATATTAGTTTTTTAATGTTTAACTCACTGTTTTCTATAACACTTCTGTTATCAGAAATATTATCACAGTAAAAAATGTCAAGTCTTTTAAATTTCAGTATAGTAGAAATCATCACTATTGCCATCCTACATATAGGAAGTTTTGGATACAGATGCATGAAATTATTTGGCCAAATATCACAGTTCAGATTAATAGCAACACTGGATAAATGGCATCCCATGACTATCTGTTCAGGAATCTATCTACTCAGATGAATTCCCCAACCTACTTCTTCAGTTTTAATCCTTTTATTTCATGTGTAGCAGTTTTCAACATTAGGAATTTAGAAGCAAAGTAATTGTCAAGAGGTTAAAACTATAAAAAAGAAAAATTATTTTAATTCTTTTTTGAGAGGTAAGAGTTCAAGTACTTGTCAGAAAAGAAAACAGAGGCATTTAAGCACTGTGTTTCGAAACAGGGTGTGGTAAAAAATAAATAAATCACAAAAATAACAGAGGCAGTTGCTGAAAAAAAAGTCTTTGTCATTTGAAATATACTGGAAAATTGCTTGAGGCTATACATCTCTGGTTTCCCTAAACCAATGACAAAAGAGAAAATACTTAGACTTTTAGATAAGTTTTTAAGATTTTGTTTCCATGAGAGCTCTCCAGCTCTTACCCTATACTCAGATTTGTGACAAACTAATTTTAACTCACACTGTATGCTATTTAAGTGTGTGTGCTGTCATGCTGGAACACATGACAGATTTTATGAAAGGGGAAGGATTATACACCACCAAGTATTAAAACTTCAATTTCACAATCTGTCACACTTCTATTTACATGACAGACCTCAGGAGAACAAGGCCATTTGAAAGGAGATAGAGATTAACTTGAACCACCGCATTGGGAAACAAATTAGCTATTTTATCTATCTCATTTACTGACATTAACACTTAACCAAACTCGCAACCTCTACACACCCAACATTCTTTAATGAAAACATGAGAAAGTAAGGAATTACGATTATCTCACCTCATCTTTATCTGCTTCTTCATCCACTTCATATAAATGAACAGGAAGCTTCTCTGATTTTGTCCCTTTACTAGGAAAGAAAAACCTTCTGAAGTACTAGGAATTTTGTGACTAGTTACACATTTTATAGCTGCAAAAATTAAGATCTTCTTTTCCTAACTGAAGAGGCAAAGGTACAAGAATAATTAAGTAAAAGCATGTAATTTTCATTAAGTATATTTCTTAGACATCAATTTTCCTCATTTGTACATCTGCTCACAGTCTTTCTTTTGTTCTGCTTGTCACTGTCCTAATGTGTAACCGAAGAGAACAAGTGCTTTCTCATTCACTGCATTCCTCATATCTTAGGAGCAAGAATTCATACCTGCAACCACTGGTTCCTTGCCAGACAATGCATTTATTTAAATTCCTATTGACTATTGTGGTTTCTATTAAGGGTAAGTAAAAACCAGGTACTGACTTGTACAAAACCTGTGAGGGTATCAGAATTTCTCATAGGGAAAGATAACTATTTCTTAACTGATAGATGCAGCAGAGTAGTTAGGGAAGACACAGATCTTCAAGAGTTGGGGTATTCAGAGTATTTAGCCATTATCAAACATTTTAAGTTACTAATCTCTATACTCTCCCTAGAAAACTTTGAAAAAGTATGAAAAGATTGCTCTAGCAGATGGTTTAGAATGTCTGTAACAGATGTAGATCAAGCTTTTACTTTGAATTATCCTGTGAAAACCTGTTCTAACCATCTTGGTTAGGTTCTATTCCCTGAGCTCCTAAAGAGAGTTCCAAAAGCTGCCTTTGAAGCTATGGAAACAGGATATTACCATTTTAGTTTCATCTAAACATTAGTCTGTTTTAGTTATCATACTTAAAATCACATTGTCAATGAAACAGTGTCTTGTTTTGACATCCACTCAAGCATCCAGAAAATGCTTGAAAAAGACTTCATGGTTCACCCAACAAATCTTTATCACCTCTACTGACTATTAAACATTGATATAGCATATTTCAGTTTACATATTACACGTATTAATATACTTCTGTAATAAATAAGTTTATATTAAATACAGTTAAAGTTCCTTCACAAATTCAATTTATTATACTATTAGATAACATACTTACTTTGGAAGCTGTCGAAACTCTCCTGAGTAATCTTCATATCTATAGTTAACAACATGCCAGTCTGAATTGTAGGTTTTGATGCACTGTTTTAATGAAAACCAAATATCAGTATTAACTGGAAAAGGATTAAAGGTATTCACTAGGCACAACACAAGAAAGCTTCCTAAAATATGGCTGTTTATGAACTACTATGGTTACATGTCAACCTCTGCAAATTCTCTACACTTTCTTTCTTTTGCCAATAGCCTAATGCAATATAGCTTTTTGGAACAAATTATATGTTTCAGTAGAATGTTATCATCCACAAGACACGTGTTTTATAAAACCAGAATATGGTGAATGCATTCAGCATCTGGATTAACCATCTTCAGTTGTCCAAAAAGTTAAAGCAGCATTTCGCTACAGCTGAAAAAGCAACTGTGCCTTTAGAAAACTCAATTTCAATTTCACATGTACAGATACAGAAAAACAAAAACATCTTTTCCTTAAATTTATACTTCTAGTGCAATTAAATTAACATTTAAATTTAAACTCTGTGCTTGCAGTGGTTGAAAAGCAATTATGTCATTAAATTCTGATCTAGATTACAGGAAATACCATTTCACTCCACCCATATTGTCATAACATAAAAGTACTGATTTATCTTGGCTTTGAACAAAGTAACATAAAACTGACAAAATCTGTTGACAGAAACCATTCCATAGAACATTTTATGTTATACAAATAAACCTACATGTACACTAACACAGCATCTTAGAAATCACAAATATTTTCTTTATATTTCAAAATACAAGCTTAATACTTGCCAAGCCATTGGTTCTGCAGAAACTCAATTAACTACATTAATTACCTATGACATTCCTCTCTTCTTGTCCATCCCCTTTAATTTTATCTTAGAAATCTTTAGGTTAGGTATAAAGGATATGTATCACTGTGAATAAATCACTTTGAGGTAGATTCAGCTATTTGGAACTCCTTCAGTTTTACTGGAATTACAACAGCCATTTACTTGTTTTAGATGTTAAAATATCATCTTAAAACATATCAGTAAAAAAAGTAGATAATACAAAAAAAGACAAAATTTTTAAACCTTTCATTCCTTAAAGGCTTCCACAAAACCCTAAATGAAATGGAATCACATAGAATCAAAGGAATGACAACATAAGCAAACAGTTTTGAGAAACTTTAGGTTTGAGATTGTTTCTTCTACATACAGCATACAAGTTGAGCAGTCATAATAAATTTTGGCCTCTGCAAATGTTACAGTTATGAATACCTCTGTTCCAGCAAACTGTACATGATTATTATGAACAAACTAAGAATGACTGGTGTGAGACAATCTATCAGGAAAAAGAAGTCACAACAATCCATTCAAGATTTACTAGTGGTCACAATATCACGTATGGAAATCATCCATGTTCATCTGGGAAAGCCAAAAGTATAAAGAAGGTGGAAGAGAAACATTTCCAAGAGCCAATTATAGATACAAAATAATTCAAAGCTATCCACTAACCCTTCTTTTCCAGCCACCAGTGGAAAACAGTTCTAAGTTTCCCTGGAAATTTTCCCTTGAAATCATTGACAAGTAAAAGGCAATAAATATTTAACTTTTTTTCAGAGCTTATTTTTCTGTTTGCTTTTAAAATAGTGAATGAAGCAGAAGAAAAACAAATCAGGTATAATATCGTTATTACACACAGCCACATGCAATTTCAGTTTTACCTCAGTTACAAACAAGCTTTGAGCTTCCTTCTCTGCATTTTCAGGAACTGTCGAATGAATGTATCGACTCTGCCGCTGCAATAATGCTGTCTGGTAGGCAACAAAAGCAATTAATGAAACTTGTAACTAAAGGAAAGATGACAAATTATGGCAACACTCAGTTATATCTAACAAAGAAAAGCTCAGCAGAAAACATTCTGTGAATATGATGTTTCAGAATAGCCAATTAATGGGAATTTACTACATATAAAAATTATTACTCAAGTAAAATAAGAAAAAAAACCCACAGCAAAATAACAGGGTAGTTCAATTGCAGATCTCAGCTGGCAAAAAAAAAAATGAGACTTGCACTGTTCAACTGCAGGTTCAGAGAGAATGCCTAGATCCCTGAAGTATATACACACTTCAGCCTATCAAGTCAGAACTTATTCCTACCCTATGCCACTGTTCAGAGCAGCATAGAAAGGCTGCCAGAGAACAGGAAATCTGTGACCAGGAAATTCTTCTTCTCAGACCAGTGCTGAAGTCAGCCTTAGTGTACTTTAAATTTTTAACTATAAATGATGAAAACTTTACAAAATCTTCTGGACCCCAAATGAAAATAACTACACAGCAATAGAAATTGTTTTGAACCACGTGGAGAAGAATCTTATAGCTTAAGTCATCAAAGGCGAACAGGAAAGTTTACATAGCCTGGACCTGGAAGGGGGTTGTGGTCCCTCACTTGTTAGCTATATTCCACACATTGCAGCACCAGGAAGGATCAGATAAAAATATGGAAGAAAAAAACTCCACATGTTATTGTCAAAAAGAAACTGTACATAAGTACATTACCTTTACTTATCTCTGTTGTTGAGAGTTTGATCCATAAAGTGATTATTTCTGTCATCACCAAAGCCTCACTCTATTAACTGGGGAGGGTATTTGAATTACAGTAAAGATTGAAAGGAAAAAAAAAATCATCCCACAGTCATGGTCAAGTTATTCATCTAGTCCAGAACACTGAAAAGTGACAATGCCAACTCCTTAGGTGTGAGAGTTGGGGAGGTAGTAAAAGCAGAAACCATAAACCTAGAAATATTTCATGGGACCAATAAATCTTGCACTGTACCGTTAAAAAACAAAAAAAAACCTCCCCGAAAACTGCAGGAAAATATTCATTTATACGCTAACAGCTTTTAAGAATGAAGTTTTCTGAATTCCAGAAATATATTTAACCTGTATTGAGTTTAATGTATTTGTTTTCACAAGCTATGGACAGAAAGATTTCTACTAAGAGTATTGAACTACCATAAGAGCTAAAGGCCAGAATGTCTAGCTAGATACTTTTCTCAGCCTGAAATAGTCTGATATTTGATAGGAAATTATTTATAGTTTATGTAATATATAATATACTACATGTAGTACAATATATTTTCTATAAGCATACAGTTATACTAAGTTTTTCTAAAAAATTATTATTATTTTAAGAAAAAACAGAGATTAAGGTGGTATCTTTCCAGGCACATTTCAGGGGAAATCCATGAACTCACGAATGAATTTTAACACTATAGTGAAATTTGGTAAAATTGGACTAGCGGTACATACTTTTAGAATGTGTGCTGCTGTTATCCTGCTACACAACTATCAATATAACAGTAAGGGTTTTTTCCTAGTTTTTCGCACATAAAAAGATTTTTTTCTTCATGATCAATGACAGACCAGAAGAATTTATTTTGTCAATTTTGTTCATACTAGTAAGTGTCTTGATGCATGCCACCTCCTTCTCAGCTCATCCATCAGCTGCAGTAGTGCATCAGAGAGCCAGGATATGCAAGGAGTGAGGTATTATGATTCAGAGCAAATTCCTAAAAATAATTACTAAAGCAACACCACATCAACATTTTAAAATCAAGCATGCACATACATATACATTATATTCCAAAAGAAAAATTAGGAAGGAAGGATTGTTTTCTCTACAAACTTTCTTCACAACTACATTGGCTGAATTGTTCCACAGAAATGAAACATTTCAGTTCTCTGAGTTTGAGTGATCATTTGATTTATGGCAGCATCAGGAACTACAAAGTGTTTGTCTCATGCTCTCAAAGAAGATTAAAAAAATCCTTTCAATAAGTCTGCTGTCAAAACTAAGGAAGATTGCTTTTAACACGAGCCAGGATTCACACACACTACCGAGGCACACAATTAAAACTCTTTTACTGATAGTACTAAGTGTGTCTCAGGGATTTAGTATGTGCTGAGGTTTCAGAAAAGGCCACAGCAGCAGGAACGTTTCACCAAGTCAACCAAGGAGTACTTGCTACTCGAAACCTGATGGAATATGGATAGTGAACCTGTCCACAATAAGCACAGACTGTGATGGATATTCTTTCTGTCACAAGGTCACGTGAGACTCAGAGTTACTGTGTTCACAGAAGCTCATGCTCAAGATGCAGTGACAGAAATTGTTCTAGAAGACTCAATGCAAAAGATGGCAGCTGTATGAGAGGTCATGCACTTAAAACAATGATATGTCAGAAGCAGCTTATCACTTGTATGGGAAGTATCAGAAGCTGTATTATAATTTCCAAACTAAATTGAAGCCTTGATTTAGAATAGTTGTCTAAAGACTCAAGGAAAAACACAAAATAGATTTTAAAGGAAAAAAGTCATAAAGAAATTTCTTTGAACATTTCAAAATTGGTTATTTGACCGGTTTACTTTGTGCTCTTTAAAATGAGAACATTACTTGGACTTTTTTTGCTTTTCTTCTATGGAGGATGTGCCTTCTCATAGAATGACCTGGATTTAGTTTCATTTCTGCAAAGCTGGCATAAAATCTATTTTCAGAAGTACTTAACTTGTACTAAATTAAAGCCAAGAGCTTTAAATGAAAGTGTGTTAAATCCACATGGCTCAAACCCAAAAGTAATGAATGTCTAAGCTAAGCACCAAAATGCCTTAAAAATAACACTGGGATAACTTTGTAAAGACAAATTTAATTTGGGTGGAATATACCCACATTTTATTTGCTACATGTAAACTTAGCCTGTATTGGGATTATTTGGCAGGACAAGGGGGAATGGATTCAAACTGAAAGAGGGTAAGTTCCATTCCTGGCAGTGTTGAAAGCCAGGCTGGATGGGGCCCTGAGCAACCTGGTCTAGTGGGAATGTCCCTGCCCATGGCAGAGGGGTTGGGACTAGATGATCTTTAAGGTCCCTTCCAACCCCTTAACATTCTATGATTCTGTAAAACCTGTAAATATGATTATGAAAAACTGCACAGGGTTAAATGGTTTAAATTGCAAACAAAATAATAAGCACTTAAGGTTTTCTGTTCTCTGACTTAGTAATATTTTCTTAATACATTGAATGACAGATCTAAATGTTTTGTGTTGTTGGAAACAAGCTAGATAGATCAAAGTAGTACTGAAAAATCGTGTACTGAAAAATATTTGGAGTAGGTTTGTGCCAGCCAGTGTTCCAAAGAAACAAAAGTCCGATAATGCAGTTTGGTAGAAGAAACCAGTCTTCATATAAATCAAGTACAAAATGCTATATTCCAAAACTGTGACTACTTGAAGGAAATCTGACGTAACACACACTTTAATGACTACCATGATGAAAATCTGACCACAGAATCAAAACAAAGAATGACAGTTTGTGGTAAAATTCAGCCATTCTCTTTTAAGGATCAGATTGAGAATCATGAACTAGCTTCATTCATACAGGTCTGAGGATAAGAATTGCAGAAGAGGTCACATGAAATAGCAATTGAACACTTCAGACATCTCCCCAGACTGCCCAAACAAAATGCCTTGAGGATATTCTTGATAGGTTTGTTTCTTCTGACAATTCAGAGATGTTCACCAAAATGACCCTGATAAGTGAACTAGTCAATCAGATAAGAGTACACTTGGCATAAGTAAACTGGACTCCTCCTGAGTTGTGATACTGAAGAGGCACAGTATAGAAGGGGATGTGGGTAGTGTAGCCTATTCCTGCTCTTCAGTCCCAAAGCCAACACCTGGTATAGGGCATCATAATGAGTGATCCAGTATCAGTACAACTTCTTCTGCAAGAAGTCTTGCTTCCAGTACTTTAAACTTTCGATCAAACACATGAAACCCAAACTATTCTAAATACCTGTAGCTTCCCAAACCCCAAATTTTTTAGCTCAGAGTGGGAAGTAGAGTTATTCACGTAGGAAACAATGAAAAAGAAGCCCTCAGACTATATTATAAACAGAGTCCAGGTGCACTGAGGCCAGAGAGAATTCATTAAAAGTTCAACATGCAATTTATGGGACTTCAGATGCCCTTCTGTAGAAATACAACAACTAATCACCAGCCTTCCCCATGATAAAGAAGCTTAGTTTCAGTTAGTCGGCTGAATAAAGTTAATTTACAGAACGTTCAGGTGCCTGCATACTTTGCAAACACATATATTTTAACTGTAGGTATGGGCATGTGTGTAAGAGACTTTCCTCACTATTTAACTCCAGTTTCTAAGACGCTTCATAGTTATCCTAACTAGATCCACAAGAAGATTACCAAAAAAAAAGAGTATACTTAAATAAACTATTTCTTTAGATAAACAGGTAATTTAAAAAGAAATACAACAAGACAATCACAAATCTTGGTTAAGTCTGGCTTAGTCAAGTCAGAACCCTGTTATTAAGGGCATATTTTGCCAAAACCCAGTTTTGGGTGGAAGCATGCAGCTCAGACCAGCAGATTGCATTTGAACAGGTTCATGCCCTTCGTTACTAAGAAGGGGGGGAAAATATCAGTTTAAGAATTAAAGAATAACAAAAAGCAGAGGCTTTTTTTGAACATCAGAAAGGGAGGGGGGAATATCTAAAAGTGCCTGATCATCTACTTCAAAAGGCAATAAAATTGCTGAGTTGCAGAAGTAGACCTTATAATCTGAACAGATGAAGAAATTGTGCTATTTCTTCTTCTATACCCAATAGAATAAATTAAGCAGTGTAACGGGACTCATGGTAAGGAGTTTGTGTGGGGTTTTTTGCAGCTAAAGAGCGCTAAGAAACAACAGATAGGAAGTTATCATCTCACATCTACTCCTGCTAAAAACTTGTCTTTATCAAAAAATAATAATAATAAGGAAGTGGGGGCAGGGGAAGGAAGGAGAAGGATTAAATTACCTGAAAGTCATCATAAGGGAACAGTAGCATCTCACGTAAAGGATCATTCAAAATCTGTGTTTTCCTCTGAACAATGACATTTTCATAGTCTATTGGTTCTATGAGCTTTGGTTTTGCCTGGGGGAAAAAAGAAAAAAGCAAAATAAATTCAGGTATATTGAGGAAAAATGACAGTTGTTGACTCATTTTAAGAAGTTACTCTTTTAAAGATTGGCAGAATTATATTTTGTCTACATCAAAAACATACAGTATTTGAAATGCAGACTTTATGTCACATCATATCATACAAATAAACCCAATTGATAATTAGAGACAAGGATGCTGTTTGCCTCCGAAGGAAGAAGCAATACTTCATAAAACACAATAAGGCAGAGTTTATCAGAATAATCATGTATGTATTCTCACAGAAAAAAAAAAAAGAAATTACTAGTCTCTTATGTTGGTGGTTGCCTTTGTTTGATACTGCCCTGAAAGCCCTGATCTGGGTTTAGCAGGAATGAAAACAATCTTAGTGCAAAGACCTAGTTTTCTTTTAATTTAGCAGTAACCTGCAGTAGGGGTGGACTAATTGACATCCCTCATTCTCTTTAGTTTTCCCATAATTCCCATAGGCTCTCTACTTCCTCTTAATTGCACAAGTAGCTTTCTTCAGTTACTAGGCATTGATTCAACATAAAAACCCCTTACCGCAGTCAAGGCACTACAGCTGCCTGTGCACAATCACATAGAGAAAAACCTTCACCCTGCCAAGCAATCAGTTAAGTGGTCAGATGGCAGGCAAAGCAGGTTTAGGCAGAGCTCTGGATGAGGCAGCACCGCCTCAGAGTGTGCAAACTAATGCAAAGCTGGAGTTACAATCTAGCTTGCACTTTCTGTAACTAAAATTGTACACCACAGTATCGGACGTAAAATTACAATTTTTTACAAATAGCAATTATAAGAGAGTTTACAATTGATGCTTTCTTAAAGTCATTGGTACTAATTTCAATGTAAGGTATATTAAACGTAACAGGAGCAGCAAGGCCAGCTTCTGCCATCGCTATAGGTAAACAGACAAGACAAGCTTTATACATAGTTTTGTATAACTCAAGATAATAACCTTTCAGATTCTAGTTGTAGTGCAGAGAACAAATATCTTTATCAGCAACCACTATTAATCATTAGTATATTAATAATATTACTGAGAAACCTTAGAGGTGTTTTCTTTATCCAAAAGCAAACCAAATAAATTTTTCATGGAATTAGGAAAGCTTTACTCAGAGAAAGTTACCAAGTTTTCAGGTTTAGTTCACAGGCTACTCAAAAATTACTCAACATTCCCTCATATCTACCACAGGGTAGTTTTACTGTTAGGAAAAATCTGAGAACATAACAGAGCATAACTTCTGAACAGGCAAAAAAAGCAAAGTGTGGAAATAAATCTACCAAAAATGACGAACAAAATGTAGCTTTGTCAACAAAAATAACTACCATTTACAATCACATTGGAAGGATTTAGTTCATAAACTATTTAACAACATGATAAGCACAGACAAATACTTCTAGAAACCATGGTGGAAAATTATGATGTTGAGTTTGACATCTTCTCATCAGAAGAGATGGAGAATGGCTGTTCAGTTTGCTCTATATTGTACTCTGACACACTTTGAGACCTTAGCACCTAAACCCCAACTGCTGCTACATCTTCTCCTCTTGTTCATGAAAATGATTTATCACAAAGCCGTGAACTAACACCAGTGTCCATCAGAAAAGGCTTAAGTTTATGTTTGTGCACCCATCTGAGTTGAAGTGGTTGGACCATTTAGCTCAAAAAAGTATAAGAAAAGCAGGTAAACACAACCTAAGAAAAGGTTACATTTTCGCTAATGTTCTACTTATACAAAATATTATAGTTGCAAGAAAAATTGCTGTTAAGTTTACATTTGAGTGTTCAGACTGCTACAATGAATCTCCAACTAATGAAATGGTAAGCTTCCTCAGCACCTTCTTTACCCAACTATTCGAAACACTTCCTAGACACTGACTCTGCTAAATTAACCCTTCACAAAATTTCAGGTCAAGCAGCCCCCTCCAAGAGATTGTCATAATCAGTTCTGATTCCAAAGAAATTCCAGTAACTTCACCTACCCTCTCCAACTCTTCACTAAGGAATAAATTTTCTTCCTTAAGCACGAGACAGGGATAACAGGGATAAAGGAAGAGCCTTTCAAATTTTACTGCTCTGTAAAGCAAGTACATGTTAACACATAATTCAGAAAACAAGACACCCTTTGCTCTCCTTTCTCTCACTTCCAGTGTAAGTAACAGGTCTCTACCTATCAGGCAAGCGAGAAGACTCTGCCGATCACTGAGCTTTTGAGCTCTTATGCAATACACTCTTATGTCAAAACAAGGTTTAGAGACTACTAATATAGTGGCCAAGTCACTCCATTTGGTCAAGTTGGCCTTTACCACGTGACCACTCCTTCTCGAGGGTTTGTCAGGAGAAATGATACACAATATGCTGTGGTGGCAGGTTGGTTTGAGAGTGGTGCAGCATTACTGACCTTTAGGAGAAAGAAAAAAGAATACTGCAAATTAAACTGGGCCTAAAAAATGAGCAGCAGAGAAAGACCATTTGATTTGTGTCTACAATCAGTTCTCATCGGTTAGCTAAAAAGATTTGGCTTCACAATTGGCTTAAATTAATTGAAAGCAGGGCTGACACTAGAAGGACCCTCCCTCTCACAGCACATTCCAGAGTCTTCTCACACTGATACCAGCAACTGAGCCAGAGCTTTTGTGACAGATTAGAAGGTGATCTAGCTTGAGAGAGTTCCTTCCAACCAGTGAGCTTTCAGCCAGATTGTGGCTCTGAAATGCTGATCAATGCCTGTGTGACCACTTGTGGCAACTTGAGGAGCTTTTCAAAGGCGAGAATAAATATTTGCGTGGTCAATACAGTCAGAAAGCTCACATATCAGGACATCTACTATCTGAACTAGCGAGCAGTTAGATCACAGCACCAATTCCACAACTTGGTAGCAAGGGAAAATTGTCATCTCAAAGGGGTAGTGGATTTTTACATGGTGCTGCATATGATCAGCATTCTCTTCCACTTCTCCCTGGTGCTGAAGAGCTAAATTCGTCCTCCTGTTAGTTCTCTTGGGAAGATGATACATGAAGACTAGTCTGGATTCTCACATTTTACCAGCAAAAATAGAGGAAAATGATTACTTTTAAAGCCAATGTAACTAAAATTATTTCATGGGCATGCACACACACATACAAATCACTTTTCTAACACATCTAATTCAAAAACCAAAGATGCATACACTGCAGCTTCAAAAATCAGCCAATTCATTGCAAATGCCTCTCTCTATCCTGTAGTCACAGAACTGGTTCATCACAACCATAAATTTTGTGAAAAGGAATCTTAAAAGAATAAAATCTTTGCTTACATTTTGTTTGCATGCTGTAAACACAAGATTTAAAAAAAGAAATAGAATCCTCCCTCATTAGAAGCTTTTACAGAATCTAAAGCTCACTGTAGCCGAGGTCTTGAATACAGATCTCTCCTATTTAATCAGTCAGGTACCTGATCGGCAGAAATATGATTTATGTAAAAATTTATGAAGAATTTGCTTCCTCACGTTTCTCCTAAATGTTACTCATTGCTTTGTTAGTCGTTCGTCAGATTCAAAAGGAAGAGGATGTTTTATCAGTTTGAACCAGATACAAAAAAAGAAAACAATAAACAGCATGCTGATATTGGCATTTAGCCAAACATAAAACAGTGCAAGGAAGCAGATTCTCTCTGAGGTTCTTCTATATTAAAGAAAAAAAATCTGGCCTATTATTTAATGTAAGATCAGAGAAAATATGTTGGGTAGTTATACTATTGTTGAATATGATTTATGGACCAGCTGACACAGATAAAACTCAGCCCAGTCAGAACTGCAACATCGAGTTTATAGGCACTAAAAGTCAGTCTTTCAAACAAGGCTTAACTTTTCCTATTAATCTGCAGCCAATGGCATTTTTATTTCTGTCATCTTGGAAAATGCTAAGAGCATATGGCTTCATGGGGTCCAGCACTCAAGCCAGCCAATGCTACATTTTTTGGAACATAAAAGAGCAAATTATCTGCCGTACAACTTTGGTTCTTCCCTGAGTATTATAAGCACAGAAACTTATCAGAAATAAGAAGTATTTCAAAAAAGCAGTCATGACACCCACAGAGTAACAAGAATCTGCCATATTATAGTTAATCTGCCAGAATACAGTTTATATATTTGGACGAGCAGTGTCAAAATTCATCGTTGAATTAAGAAATTTTAAGAAATTTTAAGTTAAGAGTTCAATGATTGCCTCCATTACATATTACAGGAAGAAAAACCCACAGCACATTTTTCCTGTATGCTTAAATTGAGAGAAATGTTATCTTTCAATTGTCATCTCAGAAAGCAAAAGATGGTCAGGTTAGGCACACTGAATATTGTTAGCCGCCTGCTACAAAACATCATTTACCTTTTAAAACGTATTTAGCATATACACCTGCAAATTAACAAGTTCCCATAAAGAGTAAAGTGGAGCTACAAGCACTAGCAGGAAACTGTAGCATTAAACCTGCATTATATGGGAAAACTGTGGTTTAAACAGGTTTTAAAATGGCTTTTGGTGGTGTCTTTGCAAACACATGCTTCTTCTTCCCAGCACCCCCTTTGTTATCCATGCAGGAATGTCCTGGGAAGGTGTCCTGAGGTGTGTCCCATTGGCCTTTGTTAACCTCTTCCTGTGATTGGGTGTTCCTGTAAACCCCTTGAGACTTCTAATTGGTTACTCTGTGAATCCTCCTAAACCCTATAAATGTAACATCCCCAACAATAAACTCTCTCTTGCCTCCTCTCCACACCCGGTGTCCTGTGACCTGTCTCCCTGCCGGCCATGGGGCCATGTGCGGGGGGGGGGGGGGGGGGGGGGGGGGAGCACCTCTCCCCTCCAGGCTCAGGGCCTGAAAAAGCCCTGGGATACCCCTGGAGTTTCCCTTTCCCCATCCCTCAAGGCGTCGCAATGGTTCTTCAGATGGAGAAGGAACTAGAACTGGGCCAGCCCCACGCCGTGGATGGGGAAAGAAATCCAGAGGAAACAGCATAAAAATAGATGGATAGGTGTTATGTATTGCTCAACACTGGCCTGAGGCAAGCCACTGTGGAAAAACAATAAGATTATTTAATACTAAACATGGGTAACAGCTCCCTATTATCTTATGTCAATAAACATAGAATCAATTGCACAGGTTGAGGTTTTAAAAATTAATTGAAAAAATTATTTGTATCCTAGAGCTTATTTTTAATTATTACATTTTACACTTCCATCATGTCTCCAAGTAGAAAGATGACCTCCAAAAGATTCAACTTTGCAGAAACATCATCTGTTTTGGTAAGCAGTTACTACTTCTGACTATCCAAGTGCAGTTGGACAGCACACATACTCATCTAGTCATTTCTACAACAGTTAGCACAACAGCAGTTCATCCTAAGCAGGGTTTTGAGGCACCATCTGAAAAATCTAAATGCTTTTTCCATGGGCTCTTCTTGCTTGTTAGCCTCAAAAGCAAAGTTATGACACAATCTAATTCAAATCGCAGGAAAACAAGAAAGCACACGTACTGACATACTGGCACTGAAAGCAGCAGAAGACTCCTTTTGTGAATCTACCCACCTAACCAGGAAGAGTTAATTCGGGCACAGCACTCAATCAAATAACATTGTTTCAATAACACATGGGATGCTTCCAGTTAGAAAAACCAGGTTTCCTCCACACTCTAGCAGAGTATTCACTCTCAGTGAACTACATTTAAATAATTAAATGAATATGACAAAAAACCTGTTGCTTCCTTGAAGTCCTGACCACTGATTCTCTCTCATCTTTATAAAGAATACTCAAAAAACTCGAGCACTACGTAAATCACATCATAATTTGTTACAGCAACTAGCAATGTTACCAGTCTTACTTACTATCTTACTGCACCCTGCAACAGTGACACCTATTTTCAATGTGGCAGCAAAAATGTAATTCAATGTCACAATTCAATGAAAGAAAAATGGACCCAAACGCCAGTGTTAAACGAAACGTAGCACCTACTTTTCGGTTTGTGTCTGGCAGTACACTTGCTGCAAATTGTCCTTGCACCACTTCATCTAGCTTTCCTCAATAACTAGACAAAAGGAGAAGCAAAAAAGGGAGGACAAACACTGGAGGTATAACATTCCATGAAAATTAAATGTAGTAGTACTTGGAAAATTATAAGGAGGTAGTTCATAAATGGTTATAATAAACACATGATTGTTTCATACTTTTTTTTTTCAAGTAAGTACATACGCTTGCTGATTAGCTGCAGTACTCTAAGAATCTGCAGAAACACTAATATCCTCTCTGAGTATTCATGGGGGAATAAAAACAGTTCTAAATAAAGTTAAACATTCCAAAGGCAGGAAAGCACACACAAGATTAGCTCATATTGTACTGATGAAGATCTGGACCAGAAATCAGAACACACCCATACAAAAAAATCCCACGTTTCACTAACAACTCTCTGAATACAATGAAACTAAAGAAAACAGTGTCAAGGAAAAGAAAGTTTGTCTTCCTAGCACACATGTAAGCTTTCAGTTATATACAGTAATGATCCCCATACAGTTACAGATGACTATTAATAAATATAAATGGCCAAAATGTTTTACTTCAATTCTTAAATGCTTAGTGTAAAGCTCAAATAAGAGGGAGGACAGCATAATTTGAGGATCACAGCCCCACTAACTTCAACCACAGACAGATAAATGAAGAGGGGACCAGCAGCAGCAGCAATTAAGTATAAAATATTACTAAGTTGGAATTTTAGTAAGAACTATCAAAGCACTTCTTTCTACTGATATATAAGTTATTAGTTTAACAATCCTCCTCTGTTATTTGAAAAAGTTTATTGTCCTTGCTGGAGAGAGTCAATAGATTCATTACAGCTCACTTATTATGTTCTCTTGCTGTACTACTTAAGTTCCAACAGAACTGACTGTGTAGCAATACATAAGAAAAAAAGGTTCTTATTTGATTACTATCCCCATATACAAATATATTCCCTTTTCCCTCATTCGAAGCTATTTTAAAACTTTAAATTCCTAAATAATGTGCAGTAAAGGCAATGAAAAACAGATCCCTTAACAGAAGTACTCATGAATTATTTAAAGAGTTCTTTGATAATTTAAGTAAACTTAAACTGCTACACACACATTTTAGTGACTTCTAATATATATAAATGGAAAGATATACAGAGGTGCTACAAAGTATTTTAAAACATAAGTAGTTTTCATGCTAGGTTCAAAGAGGTGTATAACTATGCTAGACACACTGAAAAGCAGCTAGTATGAAAACCAAATTCCAAAGTCACATTCAACGAGAACCAAAGATTTGGCAAACCAGAACAGTACAAATTAATTAAAAAGGTAAACAACACAGAAAGAATTAAACCTAAATCTTAAACATGAGTTATTCACAAGTAAGAATGCTGGAGCTTCTCATTAGCGTCAGATTAAGCAGTTTTTCTTTGATAAACAGAACTGGAATTATTAAAGGAAAGAGACAGCTTATTTAAACAATTCTTACCAGCACTACCACAGGACTCTCTGCTTCCACTTCACAAGGACCTGCATCCTTGCCCTTCTGCGGAGATTCTATAGTAAGCTCTTTCTTAGGATTTCTGTTTGTTCTTGCCTGCATTCTTTGATTAAAAATACAAACAGCAGCAAAACCGTATGCTTTTTGGCATCAAAGTTATCGACATGCCAATGATCCAGTGAAAACAATAGCTTTTTCCCTGGCACAAGCAGCAGAAAGTACAGACTAGTCTAACTTCTCAGCTGCAGTTTGCTAAATCTGTTATGGTGGGAATGCATGACAGACAAAGGCCAGCCCCTACGCATGCTGTATTCCTCTGAGGAGAAGAAAAAAAAAAAAAAGGTGGATCCACTTTAATGCCTTAAGGGTATGAGTCAAACACAAAAGGGAATGTGCGTTTCTAAAATGACCACGTAAAACAGTCCAAGTCTTGTACAGCACTCGTAAAAGTCAAGGCTTCAGTAATTTAGAAGTATTTTTAGTGTAAGAATTAATCTCTTTTTGACAACTGTGCCTCTTCAGAAGTATAAACCCCTAAGTATTTCTTTTTTGGATTTATTTACATTAATATCACTTACTTGAGTACTATCAACAACCAGCTACTAACCAAGTACATTCTCCAGGATCAATGCCTCAAATAGATACACTGTTCTTTTTTGGGGCAAGGGTGGGGATGATCTTTTTATCTTAGTGCTAAGTCCATATTAAAAGTTCTATCTTAACATCAAATTGCCCTCACAGTAAAAATCTTACATGCTCTACAAGGATGCTAACTCAAAGTAATATTCAAAAAACACCTTTATGCCTCTAACTTTTAAGCACTTAACTCTTCAACTACCAGGTGTCTCCCTTGTCTTGTGAACAGTTTGCAAAAGCATCTCTTGGCCTGGAGATTCAGGGGTACACAGTGCTTTGTGCAAGTTCCTGTCCTTAGCTACAACATAAACTCAAGTCATGCTTCAAATCTGCTTTTGAAATCAATCTACTCTTCCACTATACTGCTACTTACAGACACTGTTCAGTGCACACATACACACACACTAGCCAAATAAGAAGCAGCAATTTTATTGGGATGATTTCTGTGCAATTCTTTACTGTAGTGCAAAGCAATTTTGTATGCAACCTAGTTGACATTTTTGGCAATTTTTAAGGTTTGACTAATCCAATTTACACACACACAGAGTAGTTTTAGCATATGACTGTATGCTAAATTCCTCCTGAAAAAAAAAAAAAAAGTGAACTGTGACAAGAAGTTTTCTCCAGGTTTTGAGAGGAATATTTTGGTTTTCCCTTTGTTTCTTTTTAATACTAATGAGCTGCAACCTCCAACTACACAAACCTCAGTAGCTTTATTTACCAAGCAAAAATACATCTGAGAGAAAATTTAACCCCCCGGAGAAGCATATCCCTATTTTAGACTTTGTCCACTAAGGAATCAGACAGCTGTGGAAACTAAGCCACCACCTTCATTCAATTCTCAATTCTGTTCCACTTCTTGGAACAGTTATTATCTCACTTCAATATAACTCATCTTAAATTTAACTTAGCATGAATTTTTATCTATTCTCTTAATAGGAGAGAAAGTCACCTTAATCTGCAGAAAGTAAATGAAGTTGTGGAGAAACACAAATATCGTCTTCTAGTGCTAGTATTTTTAAGAAAACACAACTTCAGGTCTTCAGATCTAACATAAGATGTTGATATCCCTTTCTTTTCCCCTTCTCTCCACTCTCACACTTGCATAACATACTGCTGTTTCAACCTACTGCACTCGTGAAATTGAGTCTGACAAAGAGTTTGCCCATCCCATCCACAATCCAAGCATATTTCTAATGAGTGCACTGAAAATAATAACATTTCAGTCAAGCCAATAATGATTTACTATGCTTCTATCTTTTTCTCTAGGTGATATAAGTTCAATCCATTTACTTTTTAAGCTGCCTCTCCCACACATGGACATCAAATTCTAGAAAACAGTATACATAAAGTTTCTTTAAGAGTTAAGAAGGAAACCAGCAGTTTAGTCAGATCTATAAAACAGATCTTCCTGTGTAAAGTAAGGTAGACAATAGTTCAAGAACATTTAGTTACACTTTTTATTTTGCACCAGCCCCCTTTGTTTCCAGAAAACGGAAGCATGGAACAGCTTAAAACTAAATTACACCATTACTTGAGGATGCAGCTGCCAAACAGGAATTTGTTTCATTGAGATGGGCTGCAATTATACTCAACTGCAACCAGAAACGCACAACCTTATTATGAATAAGGCACTTGCAAACCCTTACACTAATGAAGACTTAAAAATATTATAAGCTTTAAATAGTATTTCTTTTGCTTAATTTAACAAAGGATTCTACTTCTTAACTGCAACATTGTTTTATCCTGGTCAGGTACTTCTCTTAAATGCATCTGGATAACTTTAGTTCAGTATAAATGTGATTCTCTTTCCCCAGTATTCTTCCTACTCTTCTCAAGATATGACGAGGGATAAAAAGAAAGGCAACAGGCTAACATTTCTATAATATCAGTTTAGTTGTTCAGTAAGGACAAATGACTTTTATATCTTTAATGTAATTTCTCATTTGTATTCCACTAACACACATATATCATTAGAATCATAGAATTGACTGGGTTGGAAAAGACCTCCGAGATCATCAAGTCCAACTCTTGATCCATTACCACCATAGTTACTAGACCATGGCACTAAGTGCCACATCCAGTCTCATCTTAAAAACCTCCAGGACTTTAAGACATGTTGAAAATTTATCACCTTGTTATATGACCTGTAGTTTTAACTCCCTTAATTGCAATTAAAATTAAAACTATATTAAAAAAAATACTTGACTTGTTGCATCAGGCAGCTAGTTACCCAAATAAGGATCAACAGATAATACAGGAAAGCAATGCACAAATAGAATGTCACCACATAAAAGTTATTTAATTGCACTTCCAAAAACTGCAGGAAATTACTAGCTAGAGACCTATCTGCAAAATAACTCAGATTATTATGGAAACAATGCATTTCATCTTTTTACAAACATAATGGCTTGAAAGGCTTCACATGGTACTTTTAACAACAGTACTTTTCACAGCATTTCCAAGAGCCAAATAGTTGGCTTCCTTCTTGCATCATATACTCTTAAGGAATAGCCTATGTAATTAAAAAATCACAAAGGTAACAAAGTTCTTAGTATTTCTGGAACAGGTATTCCAGTGATTTATCCAGCCAATTTGCTGCCCAATAGACAAGTTCCTCACATACACTCTCTTATTCCTCCAAATCACTTTTCATTCCAAGAACTTGCTTACCTAATGTAAAATACCACATAATGAAAAGTGAATGATAGTAAGAGAATAGATGGCATATGAGAATTTCCTCTGAACTTTAATGGAAGAAAGTATGACTACCCAGCCTCCCTGTAGGAACAAGCTAAAATCTGAGTAGTTTGGTTTAATGGCCCTTCTTTTGCTCCAAGTCCTACTTAAAAGCCGCACCAACATCACTAAACGTACCAGCTGTAATTACAGTCACCAAAGTTGCCTCTGTTAGCCGTTCTAGGGAAAGACTTGTCACTTGAACTACAGCAATTGGGAGGAGGAAGAAAGGAAGGAATATCATATTGCTGTAGGTTTGCATGTCCTGTATATGTGAAAATGGAAGGATTTGACATTATTTATTAAAACATCTCTTTACTAAAGCATCTCTTAAAAATTAATTAAAAGATGAGAAAGATGGATAACTGGAGGGGGTTTGATGCTTTGTCTTGTTAGCTGGTCGGGTTTTGGGTTGGATTTTTAAGGGAGCAGCTCATCTGAAAATACGGACCCACTTCAGCAGAATGACAAGGATCATTAAAAGCCAGTATTTCTTGCTCTCATCTGTATGTCTACAAGATATTCCAGCACTACCCTCCCACACTTGGCAGCCTGCCTTGCAGCTGTATTAAAGGGTAACATTTCGCAAGTCAGTGGAGGATTCAATGTTGCAGCTATACATATATTCATACTGCCAAGTTTCGTAAGTGACCAACAGATACACACTTGCCCTGGAAGAATATATTCACAAGTTCAAAAGAAAGGCTGATAGTAGATGGAATGCAAATGCAATTCAACTGGCAATGCCCTGTCATCCACACTACACTCAGATGAAATAGAAAAAGTCACACAAAACTCAGTCAGGAAGACTCATTCCTCCTATGGCAAACACTGCAAACGTGTAATCTGCAGTCCCACCAATAAGGAGAATATTCTGAGTCAGAAACAAGGATGAAAAAAGGAAAAACATAAGACACAGATATGAGTGTGCTACATATTATGCAACTTCTCATGTTGTAAACATTAGAGCTACAATACTCCCATTTTACTGACTTTCTTTTCATAAGTAGGTTTCATTGATTAAAAAAGGTAACACCAATGTACAGGTTTGTATTACCACTCAAGAAGCAGGAATAAAAAAAACTGATCTCCTTTTTTTAATAGCAGCATAAAGTTAAAGGATTCTCCCAGTGAGTGCTTCTATTGGGTCTACAGTGATTGTGTACAATGCATTTTTAAAAGCTCTTTATCTCATGGAAAAAACATGGCTAAAGTTGTTAACATCGACAAGGCACATCTCATTATTATTTCTCAACTAGACAGATATCTGACAGATAAGATACGGCACCTTAGTTTGGACATTCTTACAAATGTGACAAATACAAATTAAAATGAGTTTAAAATCACAGCAGAGCTAAATGAAATACAGATTAACTTAAGTCTTGTCCATGTCACACATTTGTATACTGTTATCTATGAAGTATCAACTTGAGGTGCAGTTGCTTGATTCAACGGTGACCAATTCACTTCATACCATCTTAGTATATATCTATTTGTTTTCAGGGAAAACCGGACTTCCTTATAGTCCCAGGGGAAAAAACAAACAAACAAACACAAAACAAACAAAACTCCCAGAAACCACACAGTAGAATTTGGTCAGTATAGGAGACTTTAAAACTGCTCTTCTGATTTAACTATGGTTCTGACATATCTCCTTATAGAGAAGACATACACAAGCAGACTTTCTGTGAGCCAGAAAGATGGCTTTTTTCTTAACTGGACAGGACCTTACAACTATCAGAAACTAACTGAACAGAAGAGACGCCAAACCAAAGACAAAAAGTGAACTAAATCTCCAAGTCTCAAGTTTTCTCAAATGAAAGCAGTTCTGTGCCAAGCAAGCCTGAGGGAGGAGTCTTCTGACAGTGTAGCATCAATTTTACATGACTTTTTCCAGGAGCAGTATGCTCCTAGAGAAGATTGTTAATTCAGTTTTATCCTCAGGCTGAAATAAGAGTGCATCTTCGTTTATCTCTAAACAGAATCTAAACAGAAATACAAAACTGTCTTGGACTTCACACTGTAGAGTTTTAATAATCAAGAACATTGCAAGGGTTAGCAGTTGGCTCCCAGCTTTGGGTCTTCAGCACAAAACAGACATGGACCTGTAGGAATGGGTCCAGAGGAGGGTTACAAAGGGATCAGAGGGCTGGAGCACCTCTCCTATGAAGACAGGCTGAGAGAGTTGGGGTTGTTCAGCTGGAGAAGAGAAGGCTATGGAGAGACCTTATAGCATCTTCCAGTTCCTAAAGGGGACCTACAGGAGAGCTGGATAGGGACTTTTTACAAGGGTATGTAGTGACAGGACAAGGGGGAATGTGTTTTAAACTGAAGGAGGGTAGGTTTAGATGAGATATTAGGAAAAAATTCTTTAGTCAAGAAGGTGGTGAGGCACTGGAACAAGTTGCCCAGAGAGATAGATTGTGGATGCTCCATCACTGAAAGTGTTCAAGACCAGGCTGGCTGGGGCTTTAAGCAACCCAGTCTAGTGGAAGGCTCCCTGCCCGGGGCCAGCAGGGTTGGAATTTGATGATCTTTTAAGGTCTCTTCCAACCCAAACCATTACATGATTCTACAATTTACTTCAGTTGCATTTCATTTCATGACAGAATAGGATACCTGCATCTACAAATGACTCAAATGAGCAATTCAGGCTGTTCTAAATGGATGTATTAATCGGGAAAGAGGAGTAGAAAAGTTAACTCCTTTCTGTGTGCTCATTAAATCTAGCCTTAAAATCCCCACCCAGGCAGCTTCTCCACCACAGGTGACATCTTCCCAACCCCCAAGACTGTATAAAGCTTTACAGAGTTTTTGGGAGTTTTTGTGGGGTTGGGGTTTTGTGGTTTGTTTTGGTAGGGTTTTTTTTGGTTGATGGAGTTGTGCTGTTCTGGAGGGTTTTTTTAACTCCAGACATTTTGGTTGCTTTCAACACAAGATATTCTGCTCCCCCAAGATTCCCTGCTGCTACACAGAAAGGGAACATGTTTTCTACCTGGATGTAACCTAATGCCATACTTTTGGGTTGGATATCTTTCTGTGGTAGTCCAACTATTGTCATGGATGAACAATAGTTTAGGCACTTAGGCTTGACCAACTATCCTCAAAATTTTATCCTCAGTCTTAAAGACCTTTTTCCTGAAGACACAATGCTTAATCTTATCTTTTGCATGCCAGTACACTGAGTGCCTGATTGTTCTCTCATGCATCTTTCAAAGCAGCTTATTTGTAGGAACTATGCATTTGGTGAATACATGTGGCAATTTGTCTTGCTGAGAGGGCAGAGCATTCTTCCCAAAGAAATATGATGAAAGGTCAAAATAAAAGAAGTCCACATAAACCATCAAGAGATTTAGCCAAAACTACAAGTCAGCACATCAGACACCAGGTTTTTACTCAGCCAGAGCAGTAAGATGAAAGGAGATAAAAGAAGTGCTCTAATTCAAGCGATCCATGGAAAAAACCATGCTAGTTAGATGCTGTACTCACACATATCTGTTTCTTCCTTAAGGGCCTAATGTGGTCTAATGCTCCAGTTGCTGCTGAATGAAAGCCACTTGTAATGCAGCTAAAAGTTGAAGCAAGTTATGAGAGTGAAATAACAGACCAAGCCATCAAATTGTCTGCGCACCATTACAGAATTGCTGCATGAGCTGTTTAAGCATATAAAGATAAAACAACTTCCAGTTACTCAGCAGAATTACTTTCTTAGATATCCCTCCTTTATATATTTCTGCTTTATTTCTACTAGACTTTTCTACTGCATATAAACAGGTTGATATTTATTTGCAAATTCAGACAGCAAGAACAGACCTTAATATAAGGCTTTTAGTAAATGAAAGTTTTAAGGCTTATTTTAAACACATCACATGTTAAATCAAGTCTTTTTTGAAAAATATCCATATATAATTTAATATTCATTTGAAATCAAAATATTTGCAACATGAATGTGTTCTGTGGACTTATTTCCAGAATGACATAGCTCACTGCTGTCATTAGTCAATCTTCCCACATGTCCAGACTTTGGTATATCTTTAAGATGTCACAGTTTATTAATAAACCAAATGACTCATGAGCAGCATAGGAAAAGCAGTCACAGAAGTAACACCTAATGATGACAATGCTGTCAAGTCAACAGGTGATACAAACTAAGAAACTGCAGTTCCTGAAAGATAAGGTTAGCGGTCCTGTTTCCAGCAGATACCTACATCTCTCTTATTAAAAGCTGGATACACACTGTTTCAAAATGCCCTGCATTTCTTCTCAGAAACTGTGTGAGCACAATTTAAGTCACAGATATTTTCCACATCAGACTTGTTAAATTAAAGGACTACTTAAAAATATTAGGCTCCATCTTGCACATGCTACAGCTACCATACTACCTTAAGTAGGTTTAGCAAATTACAAGGTTCTAAAGCTTAATAAGAGAACTGGTAGCATTGAATAGGCCATTAGAAACAAACTGAGTGGAAAACATTTCAAGCACAGAAAAAACAAGTTGCTTTCTGCAATTTTCAGATAAATATATAAAAAAAAATAATGTCCTTCAGCCCACTTTGTCTCACTTCAGAATTTTCTAGCTCTTCCATCTGTGCTCCCAGCACACTCATCTAGCCTCTTCCTTTACGGAATACTTCAAGGGGTTTGTTAGCAAACCTCAAACTTTTCAAATGTTGCTAGTTTTATTGCCACCACATCATTCTCCCTTGCCCATTTTCCATCTTTGTCTACCACCCAAAACAGTTGTTTATGCACTAACTCACACATTACCATTTTACTCGAAGATGGTCATTGGTCATACAATGATTACCAAAAAAAAAAAAAAAGTCAAATTTGAATATAAAAATAAAGGCCATGAAAAACCCTAACTCTAAGATATTGCAACACAGCAGATATAACATGTAATATGCTGAAAATGGATTAAAAAAAAATATACAGAAATAAAAACAAGTTACGCAATGCAGATAAGCACACAAGCTAGTATTCTGAAACTGTTTTCTTCAACTTACTACAAAATTAGGTAAATTAAAATGTTTTCTGAACATTTGCCAAAAATTAATATGCCCAAGTTGGACATTTGGAAAAATACATTTTCATTAATTTTGATGCAACTTTTAATAGCATCTCAAACTAAATCTATAATCTTCTATTAAAATAACAATGATCTTTATCCATGTGGACCTAAAGACCCCAAGAGATCCTGTGTTTTAGCAATATAAAGTGACAGGTTAGAAACTTTCCTAAAGCTAAAATACAGCATTTTCATTGCAAGTTTGAATGACATGGGATGGACAGAAACAAACTGTATTTCTGAGAAGACATTCTCACACAGGTTTTATTGTATCTTTCCTTCAAGCAATCAAAAGAGCAGGCCTGCTTAAGATAGAACTGTAATTAGATTTAACTAGACTTAACATACAGCCTCCCGACCTCTGGGGTTACAGGGTAAATAAGAAAACTGTACACTAAATCTACTGCTTCTGCCTCCTTATTTCTTCTCAGAACCGATGATTTTTTCCTTCAAGGGGAACTACTTCCTGAGAACTTCCTGTTCACAGTTTTTCAACACTGATTTTGCAAGAGAATCCATGTGTTGTTAAAGTAAAGGACTCCCAGTAATTCACTGGTGTTTTGACAACAGCTTTATATCAGAAGGTACTTGATCCAAAGTGGCTAAATAGGCCAGAGAGCAAGGCCAGGAAATTGCAGTTCAGATATGTGTTAAAGCACAAACAAAGAGGTGAAGCCATACTCCCACACTTGCATCTGTTGCAACACACACTGAAATTAAAGACAGCACAGTCAAGTGACAGTGCTGCTCTCTTTTGGTCTTGTCCATACAGCTTCTCTTCAGGGGAGAGGATTCCTGTAGCCTTCACCTCCCTGTACAGCTTCTCAGTGAGGAGAAACTTAATTAATCCTCCTGAAAGTCACCCCTTCAGAAGGGAAAGAGCTGGACAAATAAGCTTTTATAGCAAAGAGTACATAAATTATGCAATTTGAGATTGAAGTCTTAGATGAGTTTCATAAAATCACTTGTCACTGTTGCCAGGACTGCAGTATTGTTCCTCCTCTTCCCATTCTTCAGAGAATCCCACTTTCCACTCCTCAGGGTAAGTCAAGTAGCAACTGCTCCCCAGCCTCAGACAACATCTAAGAAAGTGATAGCCAGTGTCAGCTCTGACTGTCAAGAGCTGTGACCTGTTAACAAAATCCTGTTTTTTTCTTGTAAAATTTTGACTTTTGTTCTTAAGGACTACACTGCTCCAGTAAAATGAACAGGAAATCATTCTGACCCCTCTATTCTGCACAGTCTTCCATACTGAACTTCAAGTACACATGCCAGGAAGAAACTTAACTTGATCCACTACTTCCAGTTAAACCAAGCTGACAAAGCCATACAGGTAAATTTAAAAAATAGTATCATTATTTAAAATCATCTAGACATTTTGGAGTTGAAAAAAAACCCCTAAGTGACAGATGTGGAACTTCAGTTGTAAATGGCAGACTAAGCATTATTTTGTACTTAATCTTGGCAATTTGCACCAATTCTGCAGGGATAAATTAAAAAAAAAATATTGCTGGAACAGTACCATGTGAAATCAAGAACAATACAAAAAAAAAAAAAATACAAAAAAAGTTCATTGCAACCTCCAAGCCAGAATAATTCATATTACATTAAAAACCACCAAACTATCTCTTCATTCACTCATCTAACTATATGTAGAATTCAAGGTTACTAAAGGTGTAAGGTCTTAAATTCAATGGATTACAAAAGTCATTTAAAGTATTCATTACCCAGAACTTAACAGTTTTCTAACAATCTTCTGTATGAGACCAACTTAAGAATGGCTAACAGTATAAAAGGGCTTCTAAATACTCAGAGGAAGCCATTTTATTTTAATATTCAACCACATTAAGCAAATGCAATATTACCATGAAGAGTAATATACATACTCTAAATTATTTTAAGCATTTGAAGACAATTCAGATTATTCTTTCCTGGAAGCCTGTGTATGTATCCATGTATATAAATATACATACATGTGTGTGTGCATGTATCTACACACAAACACCCATATAGATAGATACACACATCCAACCACATACCTTTTTTTTTACTTATATTTCAGTTCACCAAGAAAAGGACCTAAACAGCATAAAGGCAACAAAGCTTTGTGAAATTTCTAAAGACTTTCCATAGCTGCAATTACACAGCATGGGTATGCTGGCAAGATAGTACAAGCTTGTCAAAATCTGTCCAGCAATTTTAGTGTACCACACCCCTCTTATCCCAACTACCTAGACAGTGACCAAGCAATTAACAAGTAAACTCAAATTATTTAAAATAAATATTTAAATCCCTAACTAGCCCAGTTGTGAAGCAAGCAGTGCACATTAGCTGTTGCAATTCCACCCCCTCAAGCCTAAATTTAATACACTGACGCACAAACGTGTTATTAACCTGGGGGGTACAAAGGCGACAGTCTCACTTTTAAAGCCTGTTTTCTTTGCATCAGGCAACACCTAAAAAGCCCTTGAGAGCAAAGCAGGTTCAGAAAACCGTTATTGCTGCCTTTAACCAATTTTTTTTCTTCTAGAATGCTCCTGTATCCCCTTCAGTAAGTTAAGCAGACATAGAAGAGTTAAACAGTTTCAGAGAAAAAAAAATATACTCAAATCCATACGAAAAAAATAAACCTTAAATCCTGGGTTACTGTTTCAACAATGCCTTCCTCAGTTTTTTCCAAACAACATAATTATCAGTTGTTCTTCAGTCAAAATACCAAATACATTCCAAGGGCATGTTTAGAAAGATCTAACAGCAGACAATCTTCTATAACAGTTACAGAGTGGAAATTCTTCAGAACTATCAATACAATTCTAAATGATATAATGAATATGAATCCTAAGCTTTGACATTACAGCTGCATGCATATATATATAACATGCCACATACATGCACTAATACCCTACAATATCAGGACAAGATACATCCATGTCTGTGCATAGCAGATGTTAAATAAACATGCTATCCTGTTTTTTGTTTAGCTTTCAATCAGCAGACAAAATTATTAATGAAACGAGTTTGTATTTACCAGGGATGAGTGAATCAGTATTCCTGAATCTTCATCTGGCAAGCTGAATGCTGTGTATTCAAGGGCATTGTTTTCCCCTTGCTGTTTGCAAATATAACCACAGTTTCTCTCAAAAACTGTACGAATGCCTTTAAACAGAACCACACTTGTAGTGCAACCCATTCCAAAGCTGTTGAATTTTGCATTTCTAGAAGCTCTGATTACATTTGCAGAATGTCTTCTTCCTTTGCTCGACTCGAGTAATTTTCCTGTGCTTTGCAGAAATATTTCTTTGTACAATCCTCATCATGTCCGACATTTAGTATGTTCCTTGACTAGAAACCATCAGCTACTGAAATGTAATCCTATTTGCTTAAGCCCAATATTGCCAAAAATCCAGCCGCAGAAGACAAAAATCAGAGGGCTGATGAAAAGCAAAGAATACCTCAGCTGTAGAAGACAGGAGGCTTTCAGCATGTGCTGTACTCCACCACAGAGGTGAAAAGATATTCCAAAGGGTCACACAAAGAGCTTCTATACTCAGAGATCCTTAAAACATAATCAAAGATGAAAGGAAACTGCAAAGATACTGCTGCAGTTTCTGCTGCCAGCCACAAAGAATCCTCATCTGCTGCAAGAAAGCAGTCTCCCAGAATGCTTAGCACAGATTTCGTACTGGCAAACACTTCTTTACTTGACCTATATGTGTTTTTTCATGTTTGAAAAAAAAAGCTTCAAAATAAAAAACTCAAAATATGAAGTGGAAATTCTTAAATCATTGCTGCTATGGAAAGAAAACAGCACATTATGTACACTTACTTCAATCAAATCTATATGTCAGAGCATGCTATTATCCATTTAGGCAAACCACAAGGGAGCTGAAGGCTGTCTTTACTTTTTCCTTTCTTCCGCACATACAAAGTGATCAGTTGATTCCCACCTGCTAGAAACCGACTTTATTACTCCTTGATTGCATATAATAAATAGTCATAAAAAACCAGAAAAAAAAAAGAACACAGCTGACTATCTAATTCAGACCAACATCCACCTCTAAAACAAAAATATAGAATGAAATTTAAAATACATACATTTCTTGATTTTATAGTGACTCCCATACAGGACTCTACTCCATATACTGCACTTGTACAAGTACATAAATATTTTTAACTGAGAAGAAATGTTAAATTTTTTTAACTATTTTTAAAGGCAAGGAATTTGCAAAAAATAACTGTCCCAATCCACACCATAATGGTACCAATTACCACAGCAGAGATTGCTGGTGAGTTTTATATTTCTGCTCAACTGAAAGTACTGAGACGTATTTGCTTATTTACCTACTAAATTGTAAAACTGGATGAAAGAGCGATCTTACAAACTCAGAATTATTTCACTGGGGTTAAAACAAGGTACATAAAAAGCACTTAAGTGAAGCACTGAGGGAGGGAATAAACAGATTCACAATGTCAGCTACAGATTTGCCCCAGTGCAAATTAACTTATCTCAAGGAAATATTTGCATGCTACAATGATATATTCAGAATAAATATTTCAGACTTACTAGCATTTTTCCCTAACTTCTGCCTAGTTAATACATCTCAATATGCTTCTCATGACATTTTTAACCTAAATGCAACATAATCAATGCGTCCACATGTTATTTAAAAAAAAAAAAAAAAGCCAAACCAACAACATTTGACAGTTATTCAAGTAGTTCTTGTCAGTCCCATATTCACAAAGGCAGAAGTTAGGCCACTTCTCATATTATAAGAAATTCCAAATGTTTTAAGGCAATTCTGTTAATAATGAACAGATTTTGAGAAGGGAGAACAAAGAAAGTCATGGTGAAGAATTTGGCCCAAATTCTACTATGAAGGACAGAGATACTTCATACCTCACCATGAACCCTTGCACAGCAATGTCTCTGTACCTGCTTCTGTCTCTCCACCTATCCCACTCTCTTTGAAAACAAGAAGTAGGTCAGTGAGGGAAATGCTCTGCTCCATTCACTAAAGTTGGATAAAGATATCCTTGCAAACATGTGAGGGAAAACAGTCATGGGAATTACCACGGAAGGCATTCCCCAAAAATATATTCAAGTTAACTGTTTCTAGTGCAGAAGTCCACTTCTTTCCCATCTGAAAAGTAGGATTATAGAGATCTGACTAAGTTCAGCTTACAAACATGATATCAAAAGTTAAAAGATCATTAAAAGGAAGCACTATTTAGAGAGTTTTCCATTCAATTTCAAAGACTTCATAATAGCAGATGTTTCTAGCAAAACAAGAAAGTAGCTTATGCCTTAAGAGAATATGCGAAAAATAGGTCAGGTAACAAATTATGCACAAAACAGTTCTTCTAAATGTCTAGAAAATTACTTCACTTGTAAAGTACTAGGTAGGTTGAGGGGAAACAGGAAGACAAAAAGATTTAATTTGGAAAGACAAACATGTGAAAGAATAATAGACTAAATCAGACTGGAAGTTACCCTGGGAGGTGTTCTAGTTGAAAACCAGTTAAGAGAAAATTTAATTCCAACTATATCTTGAATAAATCCAGCATCATGTTTTTACAGCGTTTTAGAAAACGCCACTGAAACGGACTTGGACCAACATAACGGTAACAACAATGACATAAAATGCATTCCAAATAGAGCTTGAAAGGGAAATAATTATGGGGAAATGAGGGGTGGGAAGAAACCACAAGGAGAAGGAGAAATTTCAATAGTGTGCAATGTAAAGAAGTCTGCCAACAAGCAGACTTTTTATTAAGACGTTAATTCGGTGCAAAGTGGGAGTTGCCCGCTTCATTAAGGAGATTCCTGGAATCATAGTGAGCAATGACAATGCACAAGCACTGCCTGTCCAGGCAGAAACGTGACACAATGCAATATTATCCATTTCAGTATCATATCTCAAAGTGAAATGGTGTCATGGTTTAGGAATGGTATCCCCCAATTTAGTGTTCCCACTGAAACACTCCAAACCACGTCCTGTTAATGCACTCCCCCCTCTCCCCCTGCGGTGGGATGGAGGGGAGAATTGGAGGCACCAAAGGTAAAGATCATGAATTAAGATAATAACAATTTACTGGAAACAGTAATAAGGTAAGAAAACAAACAGTAACAGCAGAGATACAAACAGAGGGTACAAGAAGGAGGCAAACAATTCACACCATACTCACCATGCAGAGCCCAGTAATACATGAACCGCTGCCATGCTACACTGAACACAAGAGACCCCTTCCCCCATATGACCTGAGGTGGTATAGAATAAATTCTGGGTTCTAGTCATGACCCCTCCTGGCTATTGCAAAAATTTAACTCTGCCCTGGCTGGAACCAGGACATACAGGAGGCTGGAAAAATTCTTACAAAGCTCTGACAGCACTTTACCAACTGAAGAGAGCTAAAAGACAGTCCAAGGTAGGTAAAAGTCTTAATCCAATAGTAAAAAAAAAAACAAAACAGAACAAATCAACATATGAACAAGCCCAGACTGTACATATGAGCAGTGAGGTAATTGCAAACTGCCTTTGGCTGAGCCTGGGTTATGAAAAGGTCTTTTTCCATAAGGCAAAGTGGAGGGGAGGAAAGTAAGGCTGTAAAGAGGAGACAACGCTAATGCCCGTCTTCCCTTGGTTTATGAAAAAGGGTCTGCACCAGAAGGCATGTGGACTTAGAAAGAGCTATTTGAGTTAGGGATGTAATATTTGCAATATATACTAAGCCAATCAGCCCGTTTATATGAGCAGCAACAAGCTCCTCCTTGCTATATACTATATTGAATCTCTACTGACTGCATTATGAGATTCCCAAAGATAAAAAAATGAATTAGTTGTGTTAGTCCCAAGTTGTTCAAAATCATATATTTTTGAGACATACTCTTGGACAAGTAATTAAGAAGAAGCTCAAGTTCCCTTCAAAAAACCCACAATTGTTTTAAGGGTCTAACCACTCCTCTGATTACAGCAGATGACTAATAATCACTTTGCACTTGGGAACTGAAGGATTTCAAATCAACCTGTCAAGCAACCCTTTGACAACCAAACAAATTCCAAGAAGCATAATCACAGAGGTACAAAGCAAATGTGTGATAGCAATCAGACAGTTCAAAACAATGTTTACAAGTTTCCATTTGACACTGTTTAACATTTATGAAGGCTAGGGAATCGACCTGGGTTGAGTTAAAATCTTCAGCTCATCCTATAGAATCGTCACTATCAAAATGAGAACTTAGAGGCACCTAGACAAAAACTGAAATTTGAGAGAATAGAGATCAAATTTGAGAGACCTTCTAACTGAACGTGTTACTACAAGACAACATGGACATTCTGTCTTCAGAAAAGCCACCGCTAAAGGAAAACACTTCATTAAGATAAAGGCCCATATCTGCAAGAGAACATACTTCAGGCAGGATTCAAGCCCCTAGGTCCTACCATAAGAGCCATAAAAATATCCTTAGTCTCTTGAAACGTTAGAAGTAGGTACTTACATTTTTACCTACAAAGTTCTCGATGACATTTAAAATGCCCAAACTGATGCCATCTTGACAGGAGTGAACATCTGGTTCCTCAGAGATCTTAACACATCCTGACTAAATTCAGCTTTTCACAAAACATGATGAATATTTGTCAGTGGAGCACTACCTTCCATCTGGCAACGGCCTGTATATCAGCTCAGAACAGTAGAGATGTGGGCCTAAAGCCTCCTCAGTCCAAAGATGAAAACCAACACCACTCTTTAGAGTTATTTCCATTTTGTGGATATTAAAACCAGATTGTCACAGTCTCTGAGCAAGCTCCTCTAACCAGATCTGTTTTGAGCAGGGAATTGCACATGGTGACTTCCAGAGATTTGCCTTTCAGCCTGGACATTTCCATGAATCTGTGGCAGTACACTGGGTAATCACACACTAACCACTGAGACAGAGAAAGAGAAAAGTTCCAAGAGAACTCCATCCTTCAAAAGAAAGCCAGTTTGATTACTCCAGGAGGCAGTCTTGAGAACAGCATGGTTAAATTTCCACATAATTTTGACTGACGATCTGTACACTTAGCAAGGCCCTAAGAAGAGATTTGCATCCAACAGAAACAAAAAACTACTGTGACATTAGAAATACTGAGTATACCACCAGGCTTAAGACCAGCGGCAGTATATCATTCATATAAGATACCTCTAATGACAAGGATCATATCAAAAGTAAAAAATAATGCTTATGAAAATTAGAGCAAGGTGTAGTTCTGTCCTATCTAGACAAGCAAGCTGTAGAAGCTGGCTAATACCACAAGTTTCTTTTAATTGACAAACAAGGGATTGTTTGTTTCTATTATGCTTTCTATACATTTAGAGAGGAGAGGAGGAGGCATAAATGATGCAACCTAAAACATTCTATTTGCTGATGGAGAGATGCACACAAATTTAAAACCCTGCAAGTTGCAAAATGCTAAATATCTTAGCTAATAGTTTTAGCTCACATAGTTGAGAGTTGCAGAAAGGTCAGCCTTCTCACAAGTCCATTCCTACATGACTAACAACACTTTCATCCACAGATGAGCACTGGGATCTGTCAGTAAAGCATGCATCTAAGTTCAAACTTAAGTATATCTTGAGGATAGGCATACCAAGAAGAACCCAAAGAACTTGAGGAATTTGTCCAAGTCAATCTAAACTGAACAAATGAACGTTTATTGCTATGACACAAAACACCTACTCCTTTTAACTGTTTTACACTGCAACTGTAATGTAGGATTTCTGATATTCAAATATGCTCACTGAACTCCATCTAGTGGTCACATAACTTTCAGCTTTCTGAAGTTGAAGTGATAAGATAACCACAACACAGAATAATTATTATTATTAATATTAGAGAGCTACCAAAAATGTCACTAATTATAGGATATTATTTTCAGGAACACTGGTGAAACCACGATAGAATAAATAATGGTCGACAACAGAGTAGATTAGGAAAAGAAAAAGTTAAAATCCAGTTTTAGAGCAAGTTTACTGTGTTCAGATAAGAGCAGCAGAAACTTCAGGGCTCAGACATCCTTTTATACTCTTAAATCCTCAAGGAGGTTATTCACACTCAGGTTTCTCCTTCCCTTTGTTCCAAACTTGGCGAGGAACAAGTTCCAATTTCCCCTCCAGCAGACCATTTGCTGCCCAAATACAATGCTGAAAGTACTGTCCTTTGAACCTTAGCAGTAAGACTGTATACAGGATTATTTGGAGTTTTTTTCCTATTAGAAGCCTCATATTTCATGTGAGGAAAAACTCACTTGATAATGTTATATGCTCTGTCTGGGAAGAAATTAATATACATCATTATTGAGCCACATACAATGACAGGGAAATAATTCTGAGGTGATAGCAAACCTGGCAAGCAAAAATCCCAAGACAATTTCTGAAGGAAACTAGAATAGCATCCTTCAAATAATTATGATGTGTGTCATCTATTCATTAACCTGAATGCTCTTTTTAAACTCACTGACGTTTGAGGTCCAACACAGATTTAAAATCCCTCTTGGACTAGCAAACAGTAAGATTATAGCCTTCTTGAACATTCCTTAAAGACAAACATACTGCTATGATTTTCAGGTAAACCACCTACTAAATCAGACAACATGACATTGCACAAGTATTGCAGTCTTCCATCACCCCCATATCACCACTGGCGAATCAGAGCTCAAATCAGTCCAGCAGTTTAATTACCTAGGCAGCCACATCTCTTTGGATGGTAAGATTGACAGGGAGATAGACAACAGGTTAGCAAAGGCATATAGTGTTTTCGGAAAACTCCATAGAAGAGTCTGGCGAAATAAACACCTGTAGAAAAATACAAAGATCAGTGTTTACAGAGCCATAGTGCTGTCTACTCTTTTATATGGATCCAAATCATGGGTCATCTACTGCCACCATCTGCAACTCTTAGAACACTTCCATCAACACTGTCTCCGTACAATCCTAAACATCCACTGGTCAAATTATGTGACCAATACATCTGTTCTAGAACAGGCAGCACTTACGAGTATTGAGGCCACTGAGAACACAGCTGCGCTGAGCAGGACACGTCTCAAGGATGAAGGAACACCACCTCCCTAAGATCTTGCTTTATGGTGAACTTGCCACCGGCTGCTGCAAGAGAGGAGCCCTGAAGAGAAGATACAAGGACTCCCTGAAACAACATCTCAGCCTTGGCCATATTGATCTTCATAACTGGTCTACTCTGGCCTCAAGTTGGGAGGCCTGGAGACACACCATCTATAATGCTGCTGCTTCTTTTGAGAACACACGCAGGATCGCTCTTGAGGAGAAAAGACAACGGCGGAAAGAATTGTTTCTTGCTGATACCACCTAAGGAGTCTCTCTGCTGTGCCTTTTGCAACCAGATTGGCTACCTCACATTGGCCTTATTAGCCACCAGTGCGCTTGTAGCAAATGTGGGTAGAGCCCTCCCCAAATCTTCGTTCACGAAGCCCAGTCATGAGTGCCAGTGCAGATGTGTGCAAATATGTCTGACAGAAAGACATCTGAAACAACGCTTGACAACATCGCTGTAGTGGGGCAAATGAGGAATGGGCTAGATGAGGTGATTTTCAATCTTATTTTCACAAAGTTTCAGTTCTGTATTATTCTATTGCCTGACTGTAGTGTCTTACCACCATGCCTACAAACAAGCCTAGAAAGGCATCAAGTGAAGTGCAAACAGATCCTTTGTCAGTATCAGCACCCTGGTGAAGAACAGTACTACTTCTGAAACCAAGGGATATAAACACCATTATGCAACATTAAAGAACAAAGAGCATGAAATAGCACTGGCAATGTGGGCAAACTGAAAAATGGATAACAACCTTTCAATCACCTTAAAACTAAAGCCTCTTTCCTGACGTTGATATCCACCGTGTTACCCAGCATTTCCATTTGACTTTTGATTTCTTCACAAACCTGCTAAAATGAGACCGAGAGCTATCTTACTAGCCCTTGCCACTCTCGTGGAAAACACGCAGCTCTTTCTGTGGAGCTCCTGCTTTTTTTGTTCATGTACGTTTCAGTACTCCTTTCAGCCTATGAAGGGCAGCTGCGCCTCGGGTAACTAATAAGGTAGCAAGATCATATACATTCATGTCAAAACACAAGCATCCAAAGGCAGTGGAGGCTTTGGATTTGCAAGCTGAAAGCAAATTTTATGTCTATGAACTCAGACATGTTAAATTCCAGGGTCCTGAAATCAACTACATTAAAATTTGTGTGTTATAACAAGTGAAACATATTGCATCCCTGCCCTGATGTAACCAGATCTTTAAATGCCTTCTCTGCTTAAAATTATGCAAGCATTATCTATTCTGATTAAAACGTGTCACTCTTTGTTGGTGGAATAATTTTATAGTAGTAAAAATATAAGCCCCCGTCTTATCTCTGAATTTACCAAGTAACTCCTTCCCACCTACAGAGTATCTGGAAGTACCAAAAACAGTTTAGTATATGCCTCAAATTTCCAAACCTAGATCACTATCTGTCAACATGCCATTTCTTTTGAAGTCAATAGCCACACCTGAGTATCAAAAAGCACCCAGAAGTACACAAAGCAGCAGCCAAGGATTATTTATTTACACTAATGGATCTATATTACAGGCTTCTCTGTACTCTAGCAGCTAGGATCAGTATTACTCCTTCTCAGGTTTATTGACTAAATTGATACATCTACCTTTACCTTTTTTTTTTTTTTTTGGGTGGTTTGAGCTTGTTTCTCTTGTTTTCTTTAGGTTTGGGGAAGAGCTGTGTTTTAAAGCACATGTAGGTACCTTAATTAATGTTATGTGAGGTCACTTCATATTCCCATTGCATGAACAACTATGTTTCTCAGTAGAAGAAATTTCAAAAGGGACTATTTGATTTCAGCTTGTAGGGACTGTAACACTGTTCATTTTTCCCCAAAAATTTCAAACAAGTTTAGAAGAGTGAGATATCATTTTTAAAGGTGACCAGTTTTGTTGATTTGGTGTCCTACATTTCTTAATTTCTAGTATTCTTTCCTAGAATTGCTACTAGAAGAACTTTTCAAGAACAAATACAGTTAAGAGAAAAAAACAGTCTAAAACACATTTCCTTTATTTGCTGAGAATTATAAAGTTGCCATTTCTTCCAGAACTATCAATACTGAGAATGTTGTATGCAACAAGGTCTACTTTGCATTTACCTTTCCACAGAAATCCTGTGAATCTGATTTTTCCAGCAACATTCAGCCTCAACTAAATTATTTCTTCCTCCTCACAGTCTCCAGATTGAAAAATGATCCAGAACTTTCACGTTCTTTTTTTGACAGAGTTGCAGCAGTTAAATAACAAATTTCCTTCTAAAACTACCTGGCATCCTTTCTTTCAGCTAGTGAGCTGAAAAAAAAAATAAAAATCTACCTGGTTCTCTAATAGGATTGGGCCTTTTTGTTCAGAGAGGGCCCCAACCCAAAACGTGGCCTGGACCCAGAAGCTTAAAGCTAGAATTCCAGAAAAAGCCTCCATTAACACTGACATCAATAAGTACTCCAGTCTGAATCAGTCTGCTATCAGCATGAGCCATGGATGTACTGAAGAGAGCACAGCAATGGGCCACAAAGATGATGAAGGAACTGGAGCATCTCTCTCATGAGGAAAAACAGAGAGCTGGGAGTGTTCAGTCTAGAGAAGGTTCAGGAGGATCCCATCAATCTGCATCAACACCTGAAGGGAGGGTGCAAAGAGGTCAGAGCCAGGCTCTGCTCAGTGGTGCCCAGTGACAGGATGAGAAGCAATGGGCACAAACTGAAACACAGAAGGTTCCCTCTGAACATCAGGAAACACTTTTTCACTGTGAGGATGACTGAGCACTGGCATAGGCTGCCCAGGGAGGTTGTGGAGTCTCTATCTTTGGAGATATTCAAAAGCTGCCTGGGCACAGCCTTGGCAACTGGCTCTAGGAGACACTGCTTGAGGCAGAGGGTTTGACCAAACAACCTCCAGAGGTGTCTTCCAGTCTCAGCCAACCTGTCACTGTCTGAGAGAACCACAGCATTCCTTGGCATCACATCATTTGGAGAGGTCTTTCTGGCTGCGTTTTTTTTTATTATTATTCTGGATATTCACCACTGCCTTAAACAGAGGCCTACTCACAGAATGGAAGGATGTTTCACCAGCCTGAGGTGCCAGATCCAGACTTTTCAACAAAGGCTTTTGATTTCTTCTTTCTTATTTTTCCCCTTACTTGAGCTGTCAGGAATCTCTGGAGGCAGCAGGAGCCTGCAGAAGACAGTATCTGGATTCCCCATTCCTCCTCTCATGTCTGATTTATTAAGCACAGATGAGGAGATGACAAACTGTTCTAACAGACATAGTAATCCATCCTTACGCTAACAAAGAATCCTTGCAGTCAGATTAAGATTTTTTAATTTTCTTAATGTTTCTGCAGCAAAGCTGATACTTCTGTCAACCAGTCACAATGAGAGTGCAAGTATAAGACAACTTCAGCAAATGTTTGTGGTCCACAACATAAAACCCCCTTCAGAGCTCCTGCTCAGCTTGTTGAAGACCTTTAGACATCTAGCAAACTTTTTTCCACAGCAAAGTTCATTGTACCAATGAAATTTTGACCCTTGCTTAACACAAGACATCTAGTCTATAATGTTAAACAGGTTAACATGTCTGTTAATTTATTGGGGGTTTAATGCTAGAGGAAATCTCTATTTTGAGATAATATATGCTCATTTTCATTCTCACAAAAAGAACTTTGAAGATTCTTAAAGTAAAATAAAATTAAAAAATAAAATTCAATAGCTTTCTTAGGATGCAGTACCTACCACTATCTCATAGATTATTAAATTTTAGACACTAGATACATCAGTACCTCTGGACTAAGACAGAATGTAAGCCTCCTTTCACAAAACTACGTATCTTCTAAATTAAGGTCTAAAATAAGTTACATGACCAGAATTATTGGAGTATATTCTCATCTTTAGATAAAAATTATTTCAAAAATACTTCAATGAGAAAAGCATTGTGTAATACATGGACTACTTGTGCAATTTTATGTCTTTTCTGCCTTGCATAATTAATGCTTTTATGGACACAGACAACCTAAGGGGGGGGGGAAAGGGAAAACAAACTTGTCTTTACTTTGTCTTACAAATAAAGGAGTTTTGCCTTCAGTATCCAAATGAAGTACTTGCAATCATTCAACCTCAAAATCAAAAAAACCCACTAGCAAAGGAAAGAAATTTTACACACATTTTAATATATATAATTTTTTTAAATCACTGCATTAATAAGTTCTTTGACCACTATGCAAAAATAAAATTAGCAACTTTATCCAAAAGATCTTATTCGCTGACAATTTTTATTTCCCTTAGGAAAGGTAAGCAGTAGATACCATAAACTAAAATAACTTCTTCAGAGTTGAGTACTGAGGTTTTTTCCCCCAAGTAAAGTTCAACAGTTCAGGGTGAGCATTACCATTTGTATCGTGTTCCAAGACTGAATGTGTTAGGATGATGTTCATCGCCAGCAACAATTTTTCCCTTAAAATCTTGAGTGTCAGTTCTCATCTCCCTGCTTTCACTCATCCATTCATAACAATTCGCTTCTCCCAGATTCCTTTCATATACAATTTCACGTTCCATTTACAAAAAGCTCAAGCTTCATCCATATTTCCAGTTTTTTTACAGCTCTAGAAGATCCCAGCCTTCCCCCATCCCTTCACCAGTACATATGACTTTTGAATTCCTACTTTCCTAAAGGAAGTCGTCAACTATCCTCTCTACACACACACTACAACTGAAATCTGGCAGTTAATGAGGTTCCAAATACCCCGTTCATCATATACTGAAAAGCCACTTTGCAGAGGACATAAGTCCTCTGTGCACAGGGCATATTAAACAATATATGAATCAGAAAGGAAAAAACCAAATCAGAATAAATAATACATAATTATCCCAGTAACTGTGTTTTTGGAAACACACCATCTTAAAAATACTGTAATAATACAGCATAGAGTGCACCTCACCATCTTTTTTTATGGAGTTGAGATTCACAGGAAGCAGAGATCAGGATTGGAAAGACAAAGCTGACCTAAGTTATTTTAATAGAGAAAGAACATCAGTGAGTTTGAGATCACAGAATCACAGATTATGTTGAGTTGTACGGGATCCACAAGAATCATCGAGTTCAGCTCCCGGCCTTCATTCTGCTCAGTCACTCCTCATACGGCCTCCCCTCAAGGCCCTTGACCATCTTCATTGCCCTCCTTTGGACGTTCTCGAACACCTTAATATCTTTTTTATATTTTGGTGACCAAAACTGCACACAATATTCAAGGTGAGGCCGCGTCAGTGCAGAGCACAGTGGGACAATCCTCTCCCTCGACTGGCTGGCGATGCTTTGCCTGATGCCCCCCAGGACACGGTTGGCCCTTGTGGCTGTCAGGGCACTGCTGACTCATATTCAACTTGACATCAGTCAGGACCTCAGGTTCATTCCCAAGGCACTGCTTTCTAGCACCTCATTCCCCAGTCTGCATGAACACATAGGGTTGCCCCACCCCAGGTGCAGAATCCTGCACTTCCCCTTGCTGAACTTCATATGGTTGGTGACTGTCCAGTCCCCTAATTTGCTGAGGTCTCTCTGCAGGGTGTCCCTGCCTTCAAGGGAGTCAACAGTTCCTCCCAGTTTTGTGTCATCTGCAAATTTGCTTAGTATCCCTTCCAGTCCTGCATCCAAGTCATTTATGAAGATGTTGAAGAGCAGAGGGCCCACGATGTAGCCCTATGGAACCCCACTAGTGACAGGTCACCAGTCTGATGTTCTCCCATTCACCCTCTGTGCTCCACCTGTGAGCCAACTGCTCATCCACCACATGATGTATTTATCCAGCTGCGTGCTGGACATTTTGTCCAGAAGGATCCTGTGACAGACATTATCGAAAGCTTTACTGAAATACAAAAAGATTACCTCAAGTGGCTTCCCTTGATCAACTAGGTGGGTTACCTTGGATAAGCAGGACTTCCCCCTCATGAAGCTGTCCTGGCTGTGACCAATGACTGCCTTGTCTTACAGGTGTTTTTCAATACTACGCAGAATAATCTTTTCCGTAACTTTACCAGGCACTGAAGTGAGACTGACAGGTCTGTAGTTTCCAGGGTCCCCAACTCATTAGGAAATCCAAGCATTGTCTTTGAGATACACTGATTTCCCCTCTATCTGAAAAGCTGAATTTCTGCATTTCTGCAAGAGTTTTAGAACTCAAGAGCTCTACCAGGTATCTGAACTTATAAAGCCCAAGGTTGTCTTAAGATACCAGTTCTAGCCTTCGAGTTATCAAATCTATTTTACACATCCAAATCAAAAAAAGAAGAGCTGCACAGAGCAATCTGGGAATAACTCATATTTCATCCTGTTTTCCCATATCTCGAGTTTCTTCTACAGAATGTTAATTTTGACATGGGGGAAACAACTTTTGTTGCATTATTTGGCATATTTAAACATTTTCATTATCTGCATATTCAATAAGGGCATTTGACTGACAGCTAGGCAAAAGCAGATTAAATTTCATATGCTAAACATTATCTTAATTGCTTATTATCGTTTAATATCAGCTTAATACAGGGTAATTTTGTCACTGAGATAAATTATCATTAACATACCATTGAACAAGACACCACATACACCTCCTGAAGTCCTACTGATTTGTATGCAACATGACTGGAGTAACTCTCATCACCACTTAAAAAGATCATTTCCAATTATACATAACACTAAAGAGGAACTGAAAACTGCTCTTGGTAAGATTGCTGGTTTAAGAGATAGACGTGTCATCCCCATAGTCTTCTTCCTCAGATATAAATGTATTTGGGTGGCCAGAGGCATCCAATTAAGTCACGTGTCAAGTTTGAAGTCAAAACAACATCAACAACGCACAAGAGGATATTCAGCAAGGATGTCAAGCAGAAAATAGAAAAAACTGAACCAAATAATCGAGAAAAATATTATGTGCCTCACACCCTAATGGAAAGCTGATTGTCAAATAAGTTTTCAGTTTAGCCAACTGAACTGGACTTGTCTGTTCAGCAGACAGAAAGAATGTATGAGATGTCAAAGGCTGACAAGAAAGTTAGCTTCATTCTGTGATGAAAACTAGTCTGGCAAACTACAGCTGTTTCATGGGTTTTTTTCTATACAGTCAAGTTATTTAGTGTGTCAGTTCACTGAAAGTCTTTAGTCCCAATGAAGAGTCATCTGAGAATTTAAGATATACCATGCTATCCTACTGATATGCTGTTTTCAGTCCTCTTTCATCAATAGCAACTTAAGAACATTTATAAAACAGAAAAAAACCAAGCATATTTTAGTAATATGAGCTAATAAACCTCTTTTAAAGATGGGAAAAAACTTTTTTTTCTTTTCTAAGTCTAGCCATACATTGTTGGCTGTAAAAATGGATGTAAAAGTAGCTGTAACAACAAGTTAGAGAATCTACTCAACCTCAGAGCTATTCACAGTTCACTCTTATCTGCTACTGCAAGTAATGACTGGATGATTTGCATCACTGCTCAGCACATTCTGCTGCAGAGATGTTCAGTCAGAAGTGATATTTGGTTGTACAGATCTGGACAGATCACGCATCATGAACTAGTAGTTTGAATTATTTCCCACCTCCAGATTCTACACTGCAAGCCTAGTTAATGGAAAACAGCTTCAGTAGTGTTTCAGTACTGGAAAACCTCAGCACTTCCTCACGAGCAAGTGATCACAGAAAGAGCACACTAGTTACCAATGCTGCACTATGTCTCAAGCAAGACATTTTGTTGACAAGCCAGTTCAAAAAATCCTAGGGAGATGCTCCATAGAAGAGCTTTGAGAGGCAGCTTTGGAAAGAAAGTGGGTCTTTACTTTAAAGCCACACATCTGAATAGAATACTCCACTATTATAATGCTGCTAAGACTCCTATTTTCACCAGGTCAGCCCAAGAGATTTTTCAGATAACAAAGCCCAGAAATTCCAACAGCTAAGAAACAGGTCAACCAGTCAAACTTACAGAAGCAAAGACTTTTTAAAAGACTTTTATAGCAAAGAACAATACTATCCCACCTAAACTCCTCCTTTAAAAAAGTACAGTTTCATTCCAAATATCACAATGTTCAACAAAAAGAGTTACAGTACATTAACAGGAGGAAGAAAATGTAGAATGTAAATGTAAATCTGCAAGTACTAGCCTTTTATTTAATTATTTAAGCAGTTTGTGTTCAGGAACATTGAAGTTCAGTGATAAAATGAACAGTATTTATGATTGTAAGAGAGACATATCAGCAGGGTCAAAACATGTCTGAAACTGAAAGGTGAACTTCAGCACTAGACTGTACATGAGACAAATGGGGATTTTGCTTCATGCATCAAGCTAACAGAAAAGAATCACAAACCTGACATGAATGTTAAGTCACAATGAATGGTAAGTCACTAATTTTGCTTTATAAAATACTGACGAAGACCTTATCCAGAATAAGATTAAGCCAGTACACCACTTCATAACTTCACTTCTTTATTTGTCATAAAATTCTACAGAATATGCTGTTGTGGCATAAATACCTGGGATATCAGTGCCTATCACCCTATTATGTATTTGAATTAACTAAAGTATCATTTTCCAACTCATCCCAATGACACTAGTGGTAAGTGAACTAAGGAAAAAGCTTCTCAAGGTAGACAAGGGAATGGCAAGGTTACCAATTACTGCAAAAGAAACATTTGTGTCATGAAAATACCTATCTCTTTCATGCTACCTCAGTGCAAAAAATATTTTAAAATATATATATACATATATTCTTCTTCCACTCTTACCAAGAAATACTTGATCCCTGGGGAATTGGTAATACATTCCGAATGTTCACTACATGTGCATGTGCTAGTGCCTTGTGGAAAGCTGTCAGTATCCAGGTGGACCCCCAACTATGCATATTAGGTCTTTTATAAATTACATCACCCATATTTAAGTAAAGAGTAATTTAATTTTAAAGCCTTTGTTTTATTAAAGAGAGGTATTCGTCTTTCAATCACAGTTGCAGCATTTGTTACTCTCACAACACATAGTTATAACAAGACAGTGTCCCGAAGGGCAGTTTAAAAAAGTTAGACAAGACCATATTTACCATTATCAAGAGCAAAACACAAATGACAGATCAGCTTCCAGGATCAGGAACCCCAGCACCAAAACCAATTTACTAACACAGGGTTAAGTGCTTACTGAAGCATTCCCCTTGGAGATAACAAAACCACAAGAAAAACAAATGCATACCATGAATAAGAGGCTTAGGAGAGAAGCTCTGAAAAGTCTTGCTGAGGCTGTTTAAGATGTCACCACCTGCATACAGACAGGCAAAAAAACATCTCTCTCTCTCTGTCCCAGATGCCTCAGTTCAGCATCTAACAGAATCACAGAACTGTTAAGTGCTGGAAGGGACCTCTGGAGATCATCCAGTCCAACCTCCCTGCCAAAGCAGGGTCACTTAAAACAGGTTACACAGCAACGCGTCCAGGTGGGTTTGGAATGTTTCCAGAGAGGGAGAATCCACGACCCCCTGGGCAGCCTGTTCCAGTGCTCTGCCACCCTCAATGAAAAGTAGTTCTTTCTCATCTTGAAGTGAACTTCTGTTTTAGTTTATGGCCATTGCTCCTCGTTCTGTTGCTGGGCACCACTGAAAAGAATGTGGCAGCATCCTCTTGACACCTGCCTTTGACATATTTATATGCATTGATGAGATCCCCTCTCAGTCTTCTTTTCCATGGACTAACCACGTTAACACAAATTTATTTTCAGCAGTTCAAATTAGATGAACGCGCTGAATTGTGCACTGAAAAAGGCAACTACCATGAGCTAGCACGGTACAGACAGCAGGGATAAACAACACACTAAAACATTCCTGCTACACTTGCCAGCATTCATCTTCCATTCTACACGACACAACAAAAAACCTGCGTATTAGTTGTAAAGACAGTAGAAAGCAACGAGATGAAAAATCTCTTTTGCGCCGCTATTTCGGCACACACGAAAGCGCTTCGGTCATGTCAGGCCGGGCGCCAGCTGCGCCCGTTCGCTCCACAGGTGAAGTTTGCAGGGATGGGGAAGGAGCGCCCGGCCGTGCCCGCCGGGCGCCGCATCCCACGGCGGGCGCGCTCCCTCGGCGGCCGGGAGCGTGCCCGCTCCGCCTGCGGCTGCTCCCGCATCTCGCCCCGCTGGGGCGGCCAAGGAGCCGCAAAGCCCGGGAGGGATCAAAGCCCGCACCGCCGCCGTGACATCCCGGGAGGGGTCGAAGGGCCCGTCTCCCCCTCCGGGAACACCGCCGCAGCCCCAAGAGGCCCCGGCCGGAACCTCGCCCGGGCAGCCGCCGCACTCACCAGCAGGACGGAGCCGCGCACCACCTCTGAGACGCTCTGCCGCAGCTCGGCCGCCGTGCCGGGCTTGCTCAGCGCCCGCGTGAACTTCCGAGTCTCCGGGGCCACGAGTGCCATGGCTGCTCCTGCCTCCGCGCCCGCCCGCCCGCTCCCTCCCTCCCTCGGCGCGGGGCCGCCCGCTGCCCTCCCGGCGCGGCCGCCGGAGGGACGGTCGGACGGACAGCCGGGGGCGGCCGTCGAGGGGCGGGCAGGGAGCGCAGCTCCGCCGAGAGCCGCAAGCAGCCCCTCCTTCCTTCCCTCCCTCCTTCCCTGCTTCCCTCCCTGCCCTGATTGGCGCGGCCGCCAGCTGGGCGGGGGGCGGGACCTCGCCGTGCCCACCTGTTCCCGCAACGCCGCTCTGATTGGGCGCCCCGTTACCTGCCCGGCTGCGGCTCCGCGCCCTCATTGGCTCAGCGCGGACCCGGGACGGCGGCGGGGGGCGGGGCCGGCCCGAGCCGGAAGTTCCCGCCCAATGCCGAGCGGCACCGCCCCCGGCGGGGAGTGGCGGCCGCGGCTCTGTCCCCGTCGTCTGCCCGGGCTCTGCCCCCGTGGCTGCTGCTCCTGTTTGTGCCTGTATCAGGGAGGGAGGTGATCCTACCCCCCTCTCCTCAGCCCTAGAGAGGCCACATCTGGAATGCTGTGTCCAGCTCTGGGCTCCTCAGTGCAAGAGAGACATGGAGCTCCTGGAGGGGTCCGGCGGAGGGCAACAAACATGATTAAGGAACTGGAACATATCTCTTCTTGGGAAAGGGCGAGGGAACTGGACCTATTCAGCCTTGAAAAGAGACGACTGAGAGGGGAGCTCGTCAATGTGTGTAAGTATCTGAAGGGAGGGTGCCAAGAGGATGGATCCAGGCTCTTCTCGGCTGTGCCAAGAAATAGGACAAGAGACAGCAGGCAGAAACTGATGGACAGGAAGTTCCTGAACATGAGGAAGAACTTTACTGTATGGGTCACCATGCACTGGAACAGATTGCCCAGAGAGGCTGCAGTCTCCCTCACTGGAGATGTTCAAGAACCACCTGGACACAATCCTGTGCCGTGTGCTCTGGGATGACCTGCTTGAACAGGGACATTGGACCAGATGACCCACTGTGGTCCCTTCCAACCTTACCCACTCTGTGATTCTGTACCTTTAGACATACCCCACGCATACGTGGAGCTGTATAAGTGAGAGGGTCAAAAACTTGGATAATGGGTGCCGGAGCTGCGGCACCCTCAGTGTGGAACAAGTGCATGCACTGCTCATGCATCCAACTTTGTCTCTGAGGTTTTCCTTTGTACTTTTTTGTCCTCATGAATAGTTTCTATTTGTAGGCGAAGTTGCTCACATGTCTTCGGTAGAGTAAGGGCCACAAAGCTGATGAGGGGTCTGGAGCATCTCTCTAAGTAGGAGAGACTGCAGTGAGCTGAGCCTGTGTAGTCTGGAGAAGAGAAGACTAAGAGGGGATCTCATCAATGCATATAAATATCTCATATTAATCTGTCAAAAGAGTGGTGCCAGACTCTTTTCAGTGGTGCTCAGTGACAGGACAAGGAGCAACGGCCATAAACTAAAATAGAAGAAGCTCACCTCAAGATGAGGAAGAACTTCTTTTCTTTTAGGCTGGCAGAGCACTGGAACAGGCTACCCAGGGAGGGTGTGGATTCTCCCTCTCTGGAAACATTCCAAACCCACCTGGCTACATTGCTGTGTAACCTGCTCTAAGTGATGCTGGGGTTGGTCCAACCCTAGTGGTTGGACGAGATGATATCCAGAGGTCCTTTCCAACCCTGACAATTCGATTCTGTGATTCTGTAAAAGCATGGGTGCCTCTAGCTTGCTTAATTACTGTGAATTCCTGCTGAGTGCCTGGCTAGCAGCAGTACTGGAAGGTGTGCAGGCATTAGACACATTTAAATGCTTCGAGCATTTGAGAGCATTAGGGCTTGCGCACCTTTATCTTCTTAAGCATCTTTTTATATAAACTCACAACACTCCTCTACACTGAATATACAGCTTACCACTGATGGAGGGAGCAACTGAGTGCTGTGGACAAGGGGTAGAGGGCCTTTCAGGTGGAAAAAAATAGCACAAAGTGCTTGTGTCTGAGGATACGTACTCAGAAATGAAAGTTGGATAAAGGCCTACTTTTTTGGATGCTTCACAGACACATCTGTAACTAATAAGATTCCAAATAATTGAGGTAATTCCTTCAGAAAGACAGAGGATAAAAAATGTTCGAACGTACAAATTTGTAGCTTACACAGAGTTTTTGTCAGTGAAGGATCTCTTCTGCAGATACTTTGCAGACCTGCATCAAAGGCTCGTTTATTCGAACACACAAGGTGTGGCTTTTTAGTAGGATGTCTGTCACAACTGGAGTGTTCATATTAGTTTATACCTTCTTTAAGAAAGATAATGTGCAGAGAGGGTGACTTATCAGGCTCACTAAAGATCATTAGAGTTTCTGACTTAACAAATCCAAGATCTGATGTGTTTATGAGTCAATGTTTAGGCTGATAAGTCAGAAAATTGAGTAAAGGTGAGACAGTATCTGAATACAGAGCTGGATGAGCAGCTATGTAGATATTTAGCTGGAATGAGCTATCTTAAGATCTTTTTAATTTTTGTATCCCAGTCTGTAGGATATGTCTAGATCTCAAACCTCCACAAGTAAACATGCCCTAGATTTTATCTAAATAATTGATGATTTTTTTCTAAAATAAAATCATATGTTAATTTCAGAGCTCTCAGGTGCTTTGAATTCTGACAATTCTGACCAAAATAAAAATAGTCTACTGATGTTATGGTTGCTTGAATGTAAAATGGAATAATTTAACTATATTTACTGTCTATAAATATTTCCCATATATATTAATCACTTTGCTGGGAAAGGTTCCGTGTTCCGAGTCTGAAAAACTCTGCATGACACCTGTATAGATAGAGATATGTAGGAAAAATATATCAAATAGGTCAATAGTAGTTTATTTAAGAAAACTGTAAAGTGTACCCAAAATATGATGTTATGACAATCCTCCAAGTTTCTTTTCAGCTAAATGCATTCAGTTAAAAAAAGAAAAAGAAAGTGACAGTTTTGTGTATAAAACAAAAGGAAAAATAGGGAAGCTGATAAGCAGGAATGGTAAATTACAGCTGTGAAACAATAAGAATGACTCATAGTAGCTAAATATATGAATGAAAAGTCTTGACTTGTTGCCTACAGGACAAGGGGAATACATTTTTTAAAATTTCAGGATCAAGAAAGGGAAAAATCTAGACAGTGGCATGGTTTCCCTGCTACTTCAACATACACAACTTCCAGTAACAATGCTGATGTATAAAAGCTTTTATTTTTTTAATAGAAACCTGGGTAGTCTAGTAATACTTTCTGGATATAATTGCAAATGTTTTATTCAATCAGTACTTAGTAAGGATGCTAAATAGCAACTGGCGAAGGTTAAAACATTTAAATTTTCAGGACCAACTAAGTCATGTCACAAAATTCTATGGCATTCTAAATCATTCATGGTAATAATCAACCTGTGTTTGTTCCAGAAATGAAGAAGAGAAACTCATTTGGCGTCTATTAGAAATGTAAAACAAAGGGGGTTTGGAGCTAAAATAGCATGACAAGAATTCCCATGCAGATCTGAAAAGTAATTGTATCTTGAAAATCATCATTGATTGGAGACCTCTTTAGCAAAGTACGTCAAGGATTTGGTTTTATCCCAATCCTATTAATAATATTTATTAACTTAGGTAAAGAAAACATTAAATAATTGCTAATAACATAGATGCATCCAGAAATATTTATAGGAAGGAAAGGCATCTAAGTACAAAGAATATTTTAAAGTCAAATTAGAGAGGTGTTATAGTGTGGTTATGAACAACTCAAAAAGATCAATGCTTATGGTACAAACTTTTCATTTAAAATTAAGAAGTATTAATGATGTTTTTATATATAGCATTCCTTGAACTTTTCCTGAAATAGTGCTTTTCTAAATCCTGGGCTCTAAGTCATTCTTCAAGTTATGGAACTAAAAGCAGAATTGATGTTATAAAATTTTTTGGCTTATGTTGCTATGGAGGTCAAGCTTGATGATCATAATAAGCTTTCTGACCTCAAATCCCTGCATTTAGGAAAAGAACTGACAAGATAATGGCCATCAAAAGTACCGATCTCTTCACTCTAGTGCTCAGTGACAGGACTTGTGGCAATGGCATGAAGCTGAGTCAGAGGAGGTTTAGGTTGGATATCAGGAAACGTTTTTCATCCAGAAGGTGGTTGAGCACTGGAACAGGCTCCTCAGAGAAGTGGTCACAGCACCAAGCCTGACAGAGTTCAAGAAGCATCTGGACAATGCTCTCAGCCACATGGTGTGAGCCTTGGGCTGTCCTGCATAGGGCCAGGAGTTGGACTCATGCAGATGAGTCCCTTCCAACTCATCATATTCTATGATTCTTTGATACGGCCAGAGTAAGTGCTAAAAGAGCAGAGGAAGCAAAGGAGTACTCACTAAACATTAGATATGCAGACAGACTGGAGGTTTTACAAATAATAAACAACTTAAAAATAGATCTTAAAATCCAGAGAAGTTGCTCCTTTTTTGTTTCTTTTTTTTTTTTTTGGTCCTCTAAAAGGCAGAAGCATAAAAAGCATAAAAGCATTTTATGAGTGATTTAAAATGAGTTATTAGTTCTGTATACTTGTAAAAGTTAAAGTAAAACAATACTGCTGATAGATAGCTTTCTTAGCATCTTCAAACATACTAACCCATTCAATGATGTGCTGGAGGAGGTTCATTTGAGCTACTTTTTAAAATTCTCCCAAAGCCTGAAAGGAAGAATGGAGTACTTTTTCTGCATCTGGCTAAGACTGACTTTTTCTCGGATACAGCTAATTTATCCTTCTAAGTATTATGCAAGCCGTCCACACAGATATTTCTGAATAGCAGCTTTTAGTTCTTCCTCCCCCTCCCATTAGAACATGAGTGTACCAAATTTATGTTCAGAAATGTAAAAGCATTTACAAATTACTTTGATTAGATGGTGCTGATTTACCCCATGAAATCCATAATATGCCTTCTTAACACCATTTTTTGTCAGATGTGTCCCTAGGTCTACAAAGTGCATCTTTAAGTCAAACATCTGAAAAAGCTGCTTAGTGTAAGGTAGAATAAGTATTCCACTGACCAGAAACACTGTAAATTAGTTTGATGTTGTTTCCTTTGCTTGTATTACTAAAAAAGAGAACATACATGTATGTGTGTTTCTGCTGCTCGTAAATGAAAACGCAGAAAATATTCTGGTTTATTCCTTAACTGGAAACCTGGGTATGTCACGTGGTGAAGGGAAGAAGCATTTAGTGGAAATTTCTCAGTAACTTCCAGCATGTTACTATTAATAAAACTACATCCATTACCTGCTTTGCAGAATGATGTAATTAGTTTCAGTGTAACTGTGTTTTAGGCTTAGTTATTGTAACCCTGCCAACAGAAACTTGAGGAAGGACCAAATGACTACTCTGTGATCTTTCTACCCATGTGCAATTTTAAAAGCTCATTTTTCCAATTATATGTCTCATGTTCAGCAGAGGTATTACAGAATTAATATAAGCAACTGAATCTTTCCCTGAACTGATGCACAGCAAAAATGTAGCTTCTTTTTTCTTAAAAGCAGAGGTGATGTTACCTCCTATGCCCTGTCTAAACTCCAACTAGGATTAACTATAGTTCTGTGTAAATAAATTCCTATGCAAGTTCATGAGGATACAGAGTAACTCACTTCCTGTCTCTTCCACTGACTCCTAAGACCATTATGACGCTTCTTTCAGTTTATCAGTCAATTAATCATTTAAATTCAGGCTCCTGGGATAGTATTCCTTCTTCAGCATTAATTGTAAGAATTTACCCATGAGTATTGCTAACATTTTTGGGGGAGTTAGTCATGTAATATGAACAGAATTCCACATCATTTTCTTATATTTTCAATGGAGTATGGCAACTGTGTGATTTTAAACCTGATAGGAAATAAATGCAGGAGTGGTTTCTGAGTGGCTACTCTGATTTTGTTTTAGGTTATTTTGATTGGTCTAATCTCAGTTTAGGTAGTTTGTGTTGGACCAGGGCAATAAAGGCCACTTTTAACAAAAGTAAAAATAGATGCATAAGGTTTTGTACCAATAAACTCAGACTTTTAAATGTTTTAAATTTAATTTCTCAGAAATGTTTTAAACTTAAATTCTCAGAATTTAAAATGTTTATTTGCCTTCACAGCTTTCTCTGAACTGCTGTTTAGGATTTCTGTGCACTTTTAAGACATACTTCATGTCATGCCATGACCACCAGCAGCTGCTTAACTGCATACCATGGGACACATCTTTCTTTTATCATCAACCTAAGCTTTGTTGTAGCCTTTAGAAGAGGATTTCTCTGCTCAATAGGGATGGAGCTTTCCAGCTAAGCCAGACCATATGCTGATTCCCGGATTTCTTATCTGTAATCAGTCTTTCTTGGTATTGTTCAAATATGTTTCCATTAAAACTGCAGAATTATTCTCGTACTTCATCAGTGTTCATGTGCAATACTTGTTATTATGAGACTACATCCGTTACTACTCAAATCAGTAATACACTTCTTGTAGTATTAATATTTGTGACTCTTTAAATGAAGAGCAGCATAGAGGAGATGGCTGATAACCCCTTAAAACTTTTAAGTACTGACAAAGTCTCCTGCAGACACTGTAATTCAAAGTAGTCTCTATGACCACAAATCCTCCATTATTGACTTGCCTGCTCATACCCTAACCTGGACATAGATCACATTTTTTTTCGTTCTGAGTAGATAACTTCTTGATACACAAAGAATTTGTATAAGCATTTTTTGCTTCAAGGTCAGATTAGATACAGTTCCAAAACACAAGCTGAGAAATAAATAATAGGACATGGACTGTATTCAGCAAAGTGATCAAGCAGTGATTGTTTACACTATAGTGAGTCCTAAAGCTCATAGTTTGTACCTCCATGGCTGAGTAACTGGTGCAGCAGAGATCCTTGCTGGCACCAGGGAACAGTTTTCACCATATACTGTTCACAAGAAAAGGAAACCAGACTTTTTTTGTATAGCGCATGCTTGTCCAGTGTCCATTACAGTGGTGTATTTAGAAGCTTGTTTCTCTGGTATAAATATATACCTTAAAATACTAGGCTTTGGTCCTATGCTTTCTTCCTTGCCAGCTGATCTGGCTGTCATTTATAATAATCATGGCAGTCATACTGTCACAAATAAATGTAATATACTGTCACAGAATGAAATTATTATAGAGTATTTTATTGTATAGATATTTATATTTTTATACAACATGTAGCTATTAAAAATAACTGCACCATTGCTAATTTCTACTGGCTAAAGATTTGATTTGGCAGATTTTGAAACTGCTTGCTAACCTGTGGATGGCTTTCTTAAAGTGAATTAGTGGAAGCAGTTTTTAAACTTTTTAAAGCTACTTTTAAATAGCTGCAGCACAATCTCAAAACAAAATGAAACAAAATAAAAAAGTCAAGCAAAACAAAACAAAAAAAAAGAATGCATATCAAAACCCAAAAGAAATTATTTAAAGGGTTTGAAAGTTTCCTGTCCCTTTATAATTTTTGCATATTTGTAGCCTATGATGGTATGCCACAACAATGAGCCTTATTCACATGGGCAACCACAATGACATTACTAGAAATAATCACATGAGGAACAGCTGCAAGAATGAATTTGTGGATGTGGTGTAAATAAGAAAATTGTAAAATGGAATGCTGAAATTATCGTGACTAGTACTAGAATGAAAGGGCAAAAGTCAGACATCTTTGCAAGAAACAAAGATAAATGCTTCGTAATCAATCCTGGACTATACAACAGCCTGTGGAATTTATAACCTGGTGCAATACTACCTAAAAGCAACATCTCCTAATCAAAATAATAATTCAGATGATTATTTGAAACCTTTCAAATGTGACCAGTGATAAATGTGACTTGGAATAAAAATCAGATTTCTTAGAAGGGCAGTTGGAATTTATTTAGTGTCTTGGAGGAGGATCCCTGTGAGTGAATCAATATAGACCAGCTCCAGATGCCCACTGCCTCCTATTTTCCTATGAAATATGATTAATGGATGCTTATGAGCATTTGTCAGCCTTCCTTTGCAAGGACAAAGGAAAAATGTCATTTCAGGTTTGATTTCCAAGTTTTTCCTGATGTACTGTTAGGTATGTATTTATATGGTTTCAAAAAAAACCAGCAAACAAACAAACAGAAAAGAAATTTATATTTAGAACTGATCTTACTTGCTACAGAGGTTTTACATTGCTTAGATGTTAATCCTTTGTCCTCCAAAAACTACCAAACAGGCCTTACATTTAATTTTAATTGCACATGTGATCAAAATAAGTTGTAAACAAAATGATTGGGTTGTTGTTAATTTGAAAGCTACACCTGCCTTATTATGTGTATCTGTAGCAACAATAAAGTCTAAGAGCCTTCCAGAAGCTTATTAAGCAATGTGAGTAACACGTTTGGTTTTTTCGTTTTTCTCTCATGGAAAAATGTGCTTCTGCTGGAATGTTTTGGCTGCTTTTTAAAAATACATATTCCATCCATTCACCCACCAACATACTATCTTTCTTTCTCTTCTGTTAGACAAGAAAAATTCACAGAAAAAAGCCTTCAAAGCTTGTGGTGTATAGTGGGTAAGTAATTGCAGGAGATCCCTGGAAGGCTCTGTCTCCTCCATCGGAAGTCTTTTCTTTGTAGAAAAGTCTCACATGTCAGAAGCTGGAGTAGCCAAACCCAGATTTATTTTGGAGCCGTGTTGTCCTTAGGTTCTCTCCTAAACACTTCACAGCTGTCCTCTAAACTGATAAATCCTTCAGAAGCTAACATGGCTTATACTACAAATACAAAAGTAGCTGTAAGGAGACACAGGCCTGCACCGGCACATTCCAGGGGCTGCAGCAGTGACAAATTGTCTGTAATTACAGTTGTAATGCAAAAAGCCATATAAACAAATAAATTATTTTTATATTCTACATATATACTGAATAAGCAAACATAAAGCCTTGTGTTGTCACTTCTTCTACCACAAATTTTGTTTCCATTTCTCAGCACAGTTGCTCAATCCTATTACAGTGACTAAAATCTCACTGAATAGAAATATTCCTGCTTTCAGTAACCTTTGCATTCATTTTGCAAAGAAATCCTTTATATGTTGGGCAGTGTCTTCAGTCCTTATCATTCTTCAGATCTATGTTCAAATAACAAACTGTCCTCTGTCCCTGTGGCACACTCAGTCAGCATTCCAGCCCTGTCCTTTCTCACTTTCTCACTTTCTCAGGGTCATCTCCTTGCGTCTTAATTTAAAGAAAAGGGGTCATGTAAGTTTGCAGATCACAAATCTATTTGGGATACCATCTGTCTTGCAGTATTGTCCCTAGATTCCTTGTTTGCTGAGACTTATTAAACCATGCCTCACTTTCTTCAGCTTTTCTACTATGCTCTAGTTATCTTCACTCATAGTTTTTAATTGTCTATATTATTATTTTAAGAAAAATCCCTGTATCTTTCAACTGAATCCATCCATTATCTTCTTTTCTTTTCTTACTTTAGTTTGTGAAATATACTTCAGTTTTATTCCTTAGAACAAACTCTGTATTGTTCTTATCACTGGCTTTCCTGCTTACCTTCTTTGGATTACTGACTGTGTAATTAGGAAGCCTGGAAAGGAATACAAAATATGTCTTTTACCTGTTTTAAGAATTGGATGTATTTTTAATAAATTAAAACGAGAAAGTGCCATAACCTGGAAAGATTGTTGGAAAATGCTACTTTAAGTGGATAATCCAGTATAAGGTAAAAGAACCAGACCAAAGAACAAATAATTAGAAGTTAGGATCAGATAGAAAAAAAAAAAAGAAAAGAAAAAAGTCACAAATGTACCAAAACAACAGAAAAGGAAAAGAAGCAAAGTATTTAAGCAAGCTTGGGACTAAGCATAAAAGGAATGGTGTAAAGGAAATTCTGACTTCCAGTTAACAATTATGCTGCTGCAGTTTTGACTTCTTGTAATTGTAACCTAAGAGTTTCCTGGAAGCTGCTAGCACGGAAACACATTCAGCCTACTGAAAGGCAAGTTTTGCGAGCCAAACATTTTACTTGCTGTTGAAATGAACTTGGGATCTGAATTTAGTCAATTTTTAAAGTTTGTCACAGTGGGCATTATAAAGCCGTAGTGAATCAAGGTAAATGATATAGTAGTACTGTCCTGTGTCACCTCTCCTTCAAAAATTAATGATTCCCTTGTTCACAAGTCTGTATTGGTTTAGACTGAAAAGAGCAAATAACTATTTATTTATTTATTTATTTATTTAAAGAGCAGAGTGAATGTCTTAGAAATCTGAGACTATACCTTTTCACACAACAGGATATTTTGTTTCAGCAACCAGAGGAGCTAATGAAACCTAATGGTCAGCTCGCTGAGCATAGGTGTGAGCACTACTCCAGGGCTGCCCTGTAGTGTCATTCCCCCCAGCAATACATTGTGCCCAGCTGCTACCACCACATTTCATTTCCAGACAGATCTCTAGCCCCCATAGCCTTTCCACAGTCTGAGCTTCTTTTAAGACATATCCTATATCAGCTCCAGGTGTGGCAACGGCAGTGTAAGCTCTAGTGTGGAAAAGTTGATTAGGTCAGCACCCCGTGGAAGAGGCTGTACCAGACATGGTATGTTAGTGAAAAGCGCTAAGGAAAAGCTACTGTGTTAGCTGGATGCTGCAGAATCTGAACTTCAGGTACTGGCTTCTACCACAGCCTAGGTGAGCTGTCTTCACACAAATGGGTAACAAAGCCTGTTATACCTGTTATTTTTATTTTCATAGGACTATTTTTCAGGTGGCAAAGAGTTGGCAGAATGACCTCGTCATGCCCTATTAAAGTACCCTGAGACAGCAGCATAGTCAGAGAACATGGCTATGGCAATGGCTGGGAGGTGTATGCTAGAAGGAGTACCAGCTTCTTTGATTTTATGCTGAGTCCTGCAGAAGAAGCTGCAAATTTCCAGTAACCTTGGGATCCCACCAAAGTCTTTGCACGTGACCTCCATGTGGTGAAGGCCTAAATAGCTTAGATGGATCAGTTCTGTTTTCAAAACAACATAGACATTGAAGTTGGGGTACATCTCACCACATAAATTGTTGCCTAAATCCCAGTATACAGATAAAAAACAGCAACAAGTGTCTCCAGAGAGCAGTTCATTTGATCTACTTCATCCATTTACCTTGGAGTGAGACAAATTGCTCTCTGGAGGAGTCTCTTTCTGACCATCAGTGCTAAAGGAAGCACAATGCAACTGGTATAGATATGGATATCCGTCTTTTAGATACCTAACTTTCCTCTGCACAGCTGTCCGGTGTGAGATTCCTTCTCAAGCTGTAGCCTGAGGAGGAAAAAAGTGTGAAACTGGAACTTTGGAGGGATACTGTAGGATATGCTTGCACCATACAATCAACATGAATTTTAAAATCACAGGATAGCTCCTCTAGTTGATACAGTCATGTTAATGAGGTCAGTGCAGTGCATGTAACCTGTGCTCCTTACAAGACAAACACAAGACTGTCATCTGAACTCTTCGCAAATAGTAATTTTCTTTGGCACTTCAAAATGTACCTTTCTGTACTTTTCATTTGGAGATGCAGAATGGAATAAACTTTCTTCAGTTTTATACTCAGAAATACACATGAACAAAACACCCTCACCATGTAGTTTTAGGGAGTCCTTAGAACAGGTCTGGTTTTCACTCACTTTTAAAAAGGAGGGAGGAAAAAAAAGGAAGGAAAATTACTCATTATAGTACTTGCATTAACAGAATCCTGTGGATATTTTGTACTGTTTAGTAACATTAGGCTCTAAAGTATTTTACATGTACTCCAATTATTTGACTGGCAAAATGAAACAGGACTTTATATAATACAGTCAATAATCTTTCAATGGAAGAATGACTTATCTCTATTTATAACTAGTCCTGGTTCTAATAAATACATTAAAAACTTAATACTTCAACTTACAGTTTTGAAATAACATGTAAAAATAAACTCCTGTAACTTATTACATAAATAAATGAAAGATCATATAATATTCAAAGAAGTCCAGAAAATTGGTGATCTGATTACTATCAAAGTCTATCTTAAGAGTGTTGCCAGTTTTACTAAACATAACAATTGTGCTTCCTGAAAAGCTGTCTTGAAATGAAAATATTTGCTGGAAAATATGGTAAGAATCTTAAAAAATGCAGAGTTGGAAAACTAGAATTGCTAGCAGAATCAGACTCAACTTATATCTGCAAATATGAAATAAATTAGCTCTTCAAGTACTATCTTATCTACAGATAATGTGCTGTAGGCATCAGTCACCTATAAATATACAAAGATAGGCAAAATTGCTCTAGATATCAAAAGCCCTATGGTTTTGTTAAAAGAACTGTTTTCCATAGACAGGATGATTTACATACAGTGGATGAGGACACAAAATTTCAGGAAAAATCTGCTGTGATAAGAACAATTACTACTTGTACTGGAAAACTGTGTAAGATAGTTTAGAATGCTTAGTTCTGTGAACATAATTTCTTTCAAGCTGACTGAGTCTTTTCTAATACTCTTATATTTAGCTTTTAATGATGATTTTCTAACCTTGCCCTTCTCAATGGCATTCTTCCTTTTGAAAGTCTTCCATTACCCTGAATATACTTTTTCACTTCTCATTGATTCAGCTGCTCTTAGGGTTGCCCTAACTGTGGCAGTTCAATTAGTTTATTTCTGCCTTCTCATTTCCTTTTCTCATTAAAGCTGAACACGCAGCTTTGAGAAGGAGCTTTTGCAGCACACTCTATGTAAGATGGTACTCAGAGGTAGGAATGAAATAGCTGACAATGGTGATAGTCCCGGTGAAAGCTCTGCATTGATGCTTGAAAGGCTGCAGTGGTTTCCTATTTGTCACTATTTGTATACTGGCATGTTGCAATTGGATTTTTAAAGTGCTATGTGGTCTGGATCCTGTTACTTACAATGCCACTTCCGTCCCAGTGACAACTGAGACAATCACATCTGCTTTCGTTTGCAGCTCTGATACTAGTAGATGACTAAAATAGAAAAAGAGAAAAGAAAAAAAATAGCAAGAAAGGCCACCTCCAATCTGCTGTCACGTCCTTGACTCTGTCAGCAGTTGATGCAACAGAATCCAAGGGCACGTCACAGAAATTAAAATAACTGTGTTTTAAAATGTTTGCTGTCATCCTTGTGATAGCATGAGTTTAGACAGGGCTTCATGGGACAAATAATTTTGTTTCAGGTAACACTAGGACAGAACTCAGGGCTGATCACATCCAGATGTGGTCAGAAAAAAAATCCAAAAGAGTTATTTTGCTTTACTTGCAATAACTGTGGGCCTTTGAAAAGCTCTCTACAAAGATTTCATTCTTGGGGCGCAGGCCATGTTAGCTGGTGCCTTTTCTAGTAACATACTTTAGGCTCAAAAAGAAAAGTCTAGAGCTAATGAAAGGTGACAAGTGGCATCTGTTGTGCTTTCACAGCCCCTTGTGATACTACACTTCCTGAGAAACAAGACTTGCAAGGCTTTCACTGGAAAGTGAAAGTTCCAGAACTGGATGAAAAATTTTTATTTTTCACAGTCATGAACATTGTGTGAGCTGAGCTTTGCACTAAAGGGTGTCACAAAGATTTTGGAGGCTTGAGGCAGTGTAGTGAAGTCCCTTATTCTGCCTTGTAGCGTATGTGGGTTTTCTACACAGCATATATGAAGATTGGGTCTGGTCAACTGAATGCCATGGGGTGGAGAGCCATTCTGTGTGGCCACAGGGCATCAAACTGCAGTGCCTGCATAGGTCAGATATGCAGTGAACACATGGTTGGCTGAATGCAGTTTGGAAGTATGACTTGTGTAATTTATCCACTTAAGTGCAGAAGCTGCTTACTGACAGTCCCCAAGAGTGACCAGCTGCTACGAAATACAGGAAATGCCACATCTTCAGAGGTCCTGTAAAGTCCAAAGCAATCCTAGCCCTGGCTGATTGGTATCACTAAGGGCTTGGGCCCACCACTGTTTTTATAGTCTCACAAACCTTGAAAAAAGCACCTTTCTTATGGCAGTTTTTTATACCCTCTTGCTAAAGGGGAATCACCCACAACAAATGAGGGCAAATTTCCTTTGAAAAAGGAAAAAATATAATCCTGTAGTTTTACCGTTTTTGGTTCAGACCCTGGATGCCAGCCTCTCACCCACCCCTAGCTTTGCAGATGCTTGCAAAGCCACCTGCAGCACCTAGTGTTAAATACTTACCTCCGGGAATCTCTGGTTAGAGTCTTACTAAGATGACTCTGAGAATTTGCCTACAACTAGCTCAGCTACTAACTCACCTAGAGAGAGAATAAACAGGAAAAATCAAGACATACCATTACTCTCCTGCTTAAAACCTTTCAGTGTTGCAGTCCTTGTTGCACAAAGAGGGACATCAGATTCCTTACAACTGTTCCATAGTCCTGCCTCAGCCTCTGCCAGATCACTCTTCTTAAGTGCACCCCCCTTACTGGTGGCCAACTAGCCAGGGTGAGAACAAGTTTTTTTCCCTTGCCAGCCTTTAACTAATGGAGTCATTTCCAAGTACCAGTGGTGACTGTCTTGCACACCTGAGTGCAAATATCCCATTTGTTCTCCAAACAATGCTTCCTTCTTTCCTGCCTTGCTTTGCTTGCTCATTCGTTCCCCTGGCATGCTGTATAGCACAAAGCATTCCTCTGAACTGGCAGGGCTGCTGTTATCCCTCGGAGCTTGCTGTGAGCAACCTGCTACTGCTGGCAAGCTCTTGCAGAGTGATGTAATCCTGGGCAGATCTTACGCCACCATCCTGATGCCAGATATTCTGTTGGCTCATGTTTGTTACAACATGTATGGCTCCTTAATTTTTTTTTTTTTTTTTCTTCCAAAGCATTTGAAATTTGATCCCTGCTTGTCTGTCTGCTTTTGGGCTTTTCTGTTAGAGAGCTCTGAAATCTGTCTGGCATCCTGATCCAAATAGCCTTGCCTCATCTGAGTCAACTATTCAAAACAGTCAGCCTGAGATCAGTAAACCTTCTCCTGCCTTTTTACTCTTTACCTACCTTCTGATGAAAACAGCTTAAATATTTCAATTCACTGTTACATTTTTATGTTCTGTAATACCCTTTCATGATTCATCCTCCTGGTTTCATGGAACAGTATCAAAGGTACAAAGTGCTTCAGCTACTTGCCAAAAACAGACCTAGGACTTGGCTGGTTTCCATTTGGTGCAATTGCAGTATTGTTATAGTCATTATCTTACAAGTACCTAGGTGAGAAAAATTTTGTAACAAAAAAGGCAAAATACCTTTCATTAGCCTGACTTTTTACTGACACCTCTCTGATTTGTCCTCCCAGATGAAGGTCAAACATGTTTCCACTTATTCTCTACATTTGCTGATACTTTCAGCAGTCATGGACAAACATGCAGCTCCTCTGTCCCACTCCAACATTTTCTTAGTTTCTTTTCTTTACAATAGTGTTTGTTTGGTCAGCAGTGACTCAGAACAGAAAACTATTAAACAGGTCAACCTATTTGTTTCTCAGCTTTGTAAAGGTGCAGTTACCCACCCCAACAGGAAATTCAAGACTTCTTTGTGAATGGATATTACAGATGTATAGAGGCAAGAGAAGCCACAGTGTAACGGTCTGGCTTGTATGCAAGGTGACTTGGCCTAAATTAATTAAATTAATTGAGTGGAGGTAAAAATCTCTCCTGAGTTAAATACACTGAAAAGAGAAAGGATTTACATACCGTGCTAGGTTTACTTCTCTTCTTGTTCCCTAAAACCAGTGCACTGGCTCCTGGAAGGAGCTCATGGGCAAATTCTCTCACCAGACCTATACTAAATCCTAACAAGTTAGAAAGGTGATTTGTTCAGACTCAAGGCAGGTAAATAACTTCAAATGTTATTACATGAGACAATATAAACAAGTCAGTATTACAATTTGTAACATGGCAAAACACAGATGTTCCAGCTGCATTTGTAAGACACCTCACATACATTAGGGTCTGAATATTGAGGAAGGCTGTGGAAGTGACTGGAATTTCCCCCCATCTGTCTAAATGTATCTGGATTGGGATCAGCAAAGCTCACTGAAGCAGATGTGTGCATTTCAGGATTTTATATCTACCCATTGACTGCAAGGTTACAGTGTTGACTCAACCTCCAGTTTACTTCCTCTCGGATTTCCCAATCTTCAGATTTTGTTTCCTCTGTCTATTGTAGGAGTGAGATGTTTCAAAACAGGAGTTAAGATCCTTTTATAAACATTGCTTTTGAGTAAAAGTCTGGATTAGTTGGTTATTAATTGGCAATAACTGAGACTTGGGACTTTTTATTTTTTTGAGGATTGATGCCGATTTCTTGTTCATGGTTGAAAGACACATAAAATCTTGACTGACAGCTCTTTGGCAACATTCTCTGCAGGATCATGTACCTAACCATGAATATTCCTTTCTTGTTATCTGCTTCGTGATCTGTTAGTTTAGAGTAACAAAATCAGATTTGTTTATCTTTCAAGGAGTAAGCACTTAAAAGTGATGAGTCTCCATTTCCTCACTTCTGAACAAGGTATGGAAAATGCTGCAAGAAAATTTGGAGCAGCTCCTGTAATATGGGGAGAAAGTGAGAAGGACTTGGAGGTGTTGGTGGATAAGAGGCTGCACATGAGCTGCCAATGTGCATTTGCAGCCTAGAAATTGTATCCTGGGCTGCATCAAAAGAAACATGTTGAGCAGGTCAAGGGAGGCAATTCTATCCCTCTACTCCACTCTCATGAGACCCCACCTGAAGTGCTGCATCCAGCTCTGGGATGCCCAGTATAAGTGTGTGGGATCTATTGGAGTGAGTCCAGAGGAAGGTCACAAAAAGGGCTGGAGCACCTCTCCTACGAAGGCAAGCTGAGAGAGTTGGGGTTGTCCCACCTGCCAAAGAGAAGGCTCTGAGGGACCTTCTAGCAGCCTTCCAGTATCTACAAAATGTTGGAGAGGAACTTTTTACAAGGGCATGTAGTGATAGGGCAAGGAGGGTTAGCTTTAAACTGAAGGAGAGTAGATTTAGATGAAATATTAGGAAGAAATTCTTTACTCAGAGGGTGGTGAGGCACTGGAACATGTGTCCCAGAGAGGTTGTGGATGCCCCATCCCTGGGAGCGCTCAAGGCCAGGTTGGATGGAGCTCTGAGCAACCTGGTCTTTTGGAAGGTGTCCCTGCCCTTTTCAGGGGGATTGGAACTTGATGATTTTTAAGGTCCTTTCCAATCCAAACCATGCTATGATTCTAATATGCACAAGTACCAAAATCACACTTGGAGTGTTTCAACTGCTTTGTCTATTAATAAATCCTTATATGACTCTCATTGAGTGACTATTGTTTGGGCAAGGAGAGGCAGAGCAACTTGCCTACAGCAGCAAAAGTCACTGGTGGAATGAGGATTATAACACAGGATTTCCTGCCTCCCAAGTCTATACTGGTTCTTCCAGATCAGGCTGCCTCCCAAGCAGGTAATTACATGCCTATCAGTCATACTTCTTATAATTTTCTTATCATTATTTATGAGCTGTGATTCTCCTGCTTAACTGTTGTATTAATTAGCTGTGCTTTACAAAACAACTCAGAGAAGTATTGTATTTGTGTGTTCGTGAAGTCAGCTCCAAGAAAGGTAACTAAGCTTTTAACAAGGGTAGACCAAAAAAAAAAAATCCAAAGCCCAATTACAATATATTTAAAGGGACTTTATTCTCTGTCAATCAAATGTGGCAAAGCCATTTAATCACCCACAACAAGGAGGGCAAATTAGTCACAAGGAAAATTATAGTTGCAAATATTGTTTATGTTCAGGCAAGAGAATTGCATAGTTAAACAAAATTAACTTTAATATAGTTAAAAGAAACTCACACATTTTGTAAGTGAGACCTTTTTTTATATGCAGTGATAAGAGGAAGCTCAGTTGTGGAGGAGGATGAAGGCAAATCCTCAACTGCAACAGTGACCTTTTTCAAGGGAATGAATGGATGGAACTAGATTGACTTAAGCCATCTAAGGAACTGCATTGAATATATGAGACTTTCAACTCTGAAATTCACTTTGACGGGTGCAGAGAGAATGGCTGTGTTGAAAGCAATCTTTCTTACACATTGAGGAAACTGTTGGCCAATTTTGTTAGATTTGTTGTATTGTTTCATTTTCCGTGTCATTGAACAATTCTGCTCTCCATTCCAGTCATGGAGGCTGACAGGTTTGTTTTAAAAGTACCTCATCCTTTTGACATTTTATCCAAACTGAATTGCTTCATTGTTTCTGAAGAATTCTTGCCTCTCTGTCTCTGTTTCAAAAGGGGCAAACAGCAAGAGGGATATCAGCTGGACACATCAAGACAATGGCTAGATAATACCATCCAGAGTACCTACACAAGTGAACGTAAAGTCTGAGCATGGAGTTTCTGCATACTTACAGCTATTTTGAATGTACAGGCATAATTAATTTCCTAAAAGTAATCACTTTCTGACCTGCTGTCTCTGACCCCTTCTGATCTCCCCAAAGAAGAGCTGAGTTAGCTGTGTTTTAACATCACCAATAGTCTTGCCCAAGAAGTTCCAGAAAACACAACAGGACCATTGCTCTATCCTTTGCATAGCTAGTCTGGGCAAGATAACATTACTACTTTTACAAAATAAGAGTAATAATGCTTTATAATTATTTTTTGGTACAAGTATTTGCATAGGTGAAGTAGGACAGAGGTGACCCTACAAAATACTGCAAACTGCATTTCCCAAAACACATGAGTAAGCCTCCACAGACAATAAAGTGCCTGTTAGTATTTTTGGTGTTTTCTTTCTGCATCTCACTGGCAAACTTGCATCACATTTTTCAGATCTTTCTTTGCAATGTCATGACCTCAAAGCTTGCCCTTTGGAAAAATCAAAGCAGGGATTCTCAAGAAATACAGGGATTTCATCTCTGGGGTTAAAAGAAGATCAAAAAAGATAGTAAATTTCATAATACATCTAGGCCACTTTTCCATCTTGCAGTCTCCAGTACTGAGGTAGAATGGGAAGGGCGGGTACTGAAACACACGTTGCTACCAGTGTCTGTACTCCAGACAAATAATTATATGCTCCAGGGCTGTCAGTTGTAAAAAGTAAAATATATATATGTGTGTATATATATATGTCTAAAAAATTTGAATCTGAAGTCACATTAACCTGAAAGGAGAATCAAACCTTTACTTGAGTACACAAGGAACAGCCGAAATTGAAATGGAAACAAGTAGAGCCAGCACATAATCTAGTCACAGAATCACACAATCACAGAATATGCCAAGTTGGAAGGGACCCACAAGGATCGTCAAGTCCAACTCAGGAACATCAAGCCCTGCACAGGACCATCCCCAAGAGTCACACCATGTGCCTGAGAGTATCATGGGGTTTACAGTCAAGGAGAAATTCCCATATAGCCATCCAAGCTGTTGACCCAGGACGAAGAAATAACCGTTTCTGAGTGCTACATTCACAGGTCAGGGGGTGTTCCAGGCTGCATCTGTAAGACATGAAATAGCTGAGCAGTGCAGCACCATGGAATCTCTCTCTTGTGTAAGGCAACACTTCTCATGGAGGTAGTATTGATGAAGGTAATGGCGGAGTAAGTAAGTCAGTATTTAAGCCCCTTGAATTACCTGGACAAAGTTCCAGCTAGAGATGACACATTTGATTCCCACTTGTAAACGTGCACTGGAGAGCAGTCTTTTTACCATCACTGCCTTGTTCCCAGTATGTTCTTGTAATCAGAGGGGAGATGCCTGGATGTCCCTTGATTTCTTTTTATCATATGTAGCTACAAGAAGACACTGGCCAACATACTTGTCTTCATACACCTCAACTTTCTTTCATTCCATATTTCCTGTAAATACCAATGGTAATATCTAGGAGCTGATGTGCCAGCTAGCATAATGCCCAGAATCTCTCCTTCTCAGACTTCCCTCTTCATACTAGGCATTTTTTCCAGATGTTTGAGCTCAGATTAAACAACCCCCCTATATGGGTTTCATGCACTCTTTTTCTTCCAAGGAGGAGCCCTTTAAAACAGTGAGCATTCTGGATCTTTTTTTTTTTTTATCTGGGTGAATACCAAATCCTTGGTTAATGTAACACCTCAAAATCCTTCCTAAAATCGTGATCTTGAGTCAGTCATTTTGAGTTTACTGGTTTTGAATCCCTGTATAAATCCTTCTCTGCTTAGGATTGATCTAGTAGATAATAAATCATGTGTTTGAAACTGCTCATCCAGTGTTCCAGCATATGTTCTAGTTAGAATTGATGACAAATGTCTGAGACAAATAAATACTGCTGTTTGGTGCGGATAAGTTATGAGCCTGAAACAACAAATGCTAGAAAAATGCTGTGTAGCAAGTAATAACACTGAGTCTCTTGCTGGGTTTTTGTGTAATTCTGTGTTAGGTTATGCTAAACCTCAAGATAGCTTTTCTTGTAAAATAGGAAAGTCCATGCAGAGGGCAGGTATTAAATAGTTATTAAACTCTAATTATGTCTCATAGCTATTGCACAAGAGTTTCCACACAGAAGCAAGCCTTAAAAAAGGTCACTTGATGTAGGAAGAGGGTGAATGAGGCATTTGGCCCCTGGCACTTCTGTAATACAGTATGGAGTCATAGAATGGTTCAAACTGAAGAATATCTCTAAGATTCTTGAGTCCATTAGCCCAGCACTGCCAAGTCCACCACAAAACTGTGTCCCTAAGTGCCCTGTCTACACATCTTTTAAATATCTCCAAGGATGGTGACTCAACCAATTCCCTGGGCATCCTGTTCCAATGCTTGACAACCCCTTCCATGGAAAAATTTTTCCTAATAACTAATCTACATGGTTTTCTTCTACCAGCTGTGCTGTGTGGCTGGTAGCCATCACCAGAGAGACTGTAACAGCCTACTGTACGGGAGAGAGGAAGAAAAGTGATATTGGTAATGGCCCATGATGGCACTCAAGATGATCTGTTCCATGAACTTCCCTGGCACCGAGGTCAGGCTGAGAGGCCTATAGTTCCATAGATCCTCCTTGTAGATGGGCTTTACATGTAGCAATTAGAGCATCCATTTGCTAACTTCCTGTCAACTGGGATGTCGCCACTGACCCAGGATGGCTGGTAAATGATGGAAAACGGCTTGGTAACAACTTCCGCCAGATCCCTGAGTGCTCTTGGGTGGATCCCATCCAGGCCCATAGACTCATGTGTGTCTAAGTGGTATAAGCACATGAGGCCACACCTCCATTTTCATTCTTTTGAGCCCACAGTATTTAATTAGGCTTCTCTCTTTCCAGAAAACAGCATGGGTGATTGAAAGATCAGGTATCTATTCAAAGAAACTGTGACACAGCCATATTAGCAACCAGCTCACTCATGCTTGGCAGTGGGAATATGCAGAAACAATTAGTCAAAATATGAGCACTGTCACAGCAAGAAACAGATGAAATAATCCCTGTTGGGTCAGAAGACAGTTTGATTATGAAAGCAGTACATCTGTCCCCAAAGATTCCTAGGCCTAGTGTGATTTATCAGACAGATTACCCCCTTTTGTTATCATACTGTGAAGAAAAAACAAGACACTCATTTGTACACTATGATTTAAGGGGGTAGGGTTATTGGTCAATAACTGTTGTTCAATCATCTTAAATAGGCCAAAATCTCGAGTTACCTTTTTTTTGTTGGCTAAATTATTATTTGTAAATATATTCAGATCTCTTTCATTCCTCTTATTTGTGGGAAAGCCAGACAGGGTGCTGACAGAGGGATCATAATTGCTGCAGTCTAGCCAAGACAATATTAGCACCTGGATTTTGACAGTGTTTACTGTTTTTTCACATGAATTCAGCTTTCCTGCTGGAGTGACAACCTGGGAAAAGAGAAAACACTCCACCTTTACCTCTACCCACTGTGAAAGTCTACCTGATTTTTTTGCACACTCTAATTAAATCCTTGAAGTTCTTCATTCAGCAGTGACTAATCTACTAATGCTTTGGATCTCAGTTCTGTTCTTAAAGGTCTAAAACACTCTTATCTTGAATCCAGGCCAATGTCTTGTTAATTATGTCTATATCTGAGAAAATCATCTTAGTTGTTACTATATCAGCAAGACAAAATGAAGAAATCCAGTAAGTGATAAAAGACACACACCTTTTATAATTTTCCATGTTGATAAAGTGTTTCTCAGGCCTCACCCTACATTCTTACCATAGCTGGTTACACAATGTCATTCAAATGAAGTGATCCACTTACTGATTTTCTTCCTTGAACTTTTTTCAGAGAGAGGAGAAGCTAGGTTGCATACTCCCTGGATTTAGAAAGTATTAACCTTTTACTTGCAAAGAACTTTGAAACTTCCTCCAGAGTGCTTGTAATAATCACCAAAAGACTAGTGAGTCATCAAGTTTCAGCTCAAAGTCTATATAATTGAGTTTTAAACTACATTAGGATTTTCTCTAACAGCACAATTAGATCTCTTCCCATTTTTTGCTTGTATCAGGGAAGGGTTCATGCTCATAGGCTGAAGCTGCTGATAGGGCTTTTTAGCATGTCATTACTTTTGATTACTATGAAATAGTCACTTGGTGATCAGCCCAGGTTTTCATTAAGCACCTTCCATGACAGAAGCACCAATATCAGACAAAACGACTTTTTAAACAGTGGGTTTTTTTGCTGGAACAGTATACTGACCTCTTTAGCAGGCCTCCCAGCACCCACTTATCTTAGCTCACAGATTATGAATTGCGTGTATTGTGGTTCTGTATGTGCAAGTACATGAAATATTTATTGATGAGTACTGCCCAAGAAAAGTTACTTACCTGCACGTTAGTTGGAGGGCTTTGCTGTGTGTTGCCTACATCCACACTCAGAGGGTGCTATAACAGTTGCATTTTACAGAAGAAAGACACTTTTTGCACTTTTATATCTAGTGTGGAACATGAAGGTATTCAGGATACAGGACACCCTAGATAGTGCAGCTCAGAAAACCCTTTTGTTGCATGAACTTACAGAAAAAGATACTCTGTGGATATGACAAACAAGAAAACCAGAATTCCTTAAGATAATTCAGCAACTCATCTTTTAGTATTTTGCTTTATCTCATTTTCTTTTTCATCCTTTCTTTTTTTTTTTTTTTTTTTTTTTTTTTAAGTCATCATACCACACAGACCACCTGGGCTCCATTCTATTAGTGTTACCTTTCCTGTCAGTTCCCTTTGCCACTTCTCCTCCTCAGGTCTTTTTATGGATTCCTCCTCCGCTCTGTCGGGGGTTAAGACCTGCCAAATTGCATAACCCCAAACGTGCCTCTGTTTTATAATCCTGTCTCTTGCTCCACCCTGTGCTAATTCCGAACATTCCACCCAGCCTTCCCCTCAGACCACTCCCTTCCTCTCTCTTCTTTCTGTTCTCGCCTTAGTATCTCCGTTCATGCCATCGGCATCCATGTAGAGCAAAGGTGGCCTCCCACTCGATGTCAGCTATGTATCCTCCCGCTCCCCTCTCAGAACAAAACAGGAGCGCAGCAGAGCCCATCTGTTCCCTGAATCATCCCGGCTGTGATGGCCACTTTCCATCTGCCCCAGTTTGCTGCTGTACTGCCTGTGGTTTGAAAGTTTAAAGTGCACCCATCTGAGCCAAACCTTGCTGAAAACACAACAGGCTTCTCACTGATGAACTTTGAATCAGGCCATAAATCACCTGGGTCCGACATACTCTTCTTTTTTGGATTTTTATTCTTTCCTGTTTTAAGGTGTAATGTACTGACACATCTCAAGTGTTGCATCAAATACAGATACTTAAGCCCCAAACTGATGCTTTTCCTGGAGAGATGGTGTCTATCTTTAGATGAAAAGAGTTTACCTACAAGCAAGCAAGATTTCTGGAATTTGTAGGATGCAGCCTAGGATACGAACTTTTAATTTTTGCCCCCAAATGTACATGTCACTAGCAAGATCATTACTGTTGAATGATCAGCTTACAAACTACTTCTCCTGTATGTACAAACATATCAGTTCTTACTCATATTGACTGGATAATATGCTCAAATCATTTTTTATTGAGACCTCAACCATGCTGTTGTGGAAGGACTAACTGCACTGAAATCTGGAATCAAAGTCATAGGAAAATGGCTAAGACAACTTTCTTCTCAATATACATTTGCACACAAAATTAATCAACAGCAGTGTCTCTCCAGTACTTGTGAAGTAAACCAGTATTTGTACTAACCCTTTCTTGTCATCTGTGTAACATGATTTGTGTTGAAAATACATACTTATTAGTATATATACCCAGAGATCAAATACTTACTTAAGGAACAAATGCTGCAGTGAATGCATGTCTTGTACGTACAAAGGAGTACATACTTATTGACTTTGCTGATTTATTTTTCTCCTGCTTAAAAAGCTTGCTAACTTAGTTTACAGCAGGGACAAAGCAATAAACTTGAGTTCTAGTATGAGGTGATTTGGTATTCCATCACTGTTTCTTAAGGGCCAGAAATGGGCTTGACCCAACCTTTGACACAACTGTCAGATCACTGTATGAGCACGTAGAACGTCACTGGGCTCCAGCTGCCCAGCATGGGCAGTTGCCTGTGTCCCCAGAGTCTGTGTGGCAAGAGCTCCAGCATGTGTGTATAACAATAGAAAAGATTAATGGTGTGCTTTACACACCCCTTAAAATAAGGCCTTCCAGTTCCTCCTTTTGCAATGAATTCCTGATTGCTGTCTCATTTCCCCTGGGTTTGCTTCAGAGGAGCCACCAAGACACCCAGGTGCACAGAGGCTTGAAGCCCAGGCTGGTCTGTCCAGACTGAAGGCCATGTGGAGAGGTGCCCTGGAAGCATCATCATCCAGGTGTTTTGGGGTTTACTTTGAAAATTATGGTGGCACAAAATGTCAGTGCTTGTTTCTCTGGTTTAACAACCCAGTCAAGTCTGTCCTGGCAAACTGCTGTCACTGTTGCGCCAGCTGACCAGAAACAGGCACTGTTCCACCTCTTGGGTGAGGTGAGGAAGAGCCTAAAATGGTAGCTGAGTGCATCATCATGCCAGAAAAGATTTCTTTGCCACAGGTGGTGATTTCTGCTACAACTGGTCCCACAAACACAGATTTTTGTAGTACACCAATTTATAAAGTGCTCTAGGTATATTAAATTGTGATTAGCAAGAAAAACAAGAAATACTTCCTATGTGCAGAGAAGGGAACTAAAGGAAAAGTAAGAATGCCAACTTTTGTGTTTAATTAGTTTTATATTTCAGTCTTAGACTAGATCCAATCTTCAGTTTTAGAAATCTCCCTAGCATAACGATGTAGCAGCAAACAGAAAATAGCAGCATAGAATCAAGAATAATTGTAATAACCCATATTTTTGTGTTTCTAATAACTCAGCTGTATTTAAATGTGATTTATCAACACACCAATTTTTTTTACAGTCGTTCCTTTTTCTGATAATGAAAAGCAGTTTAGTTTTCTGATGGCAATTTAATGGCTGCAGTGGGCAAAATTTTACATTTTTGTACAATGCTACGGGTTTTGGCACCTGACCTTGCCCTTACTAACATTTATGGAGGTCAAAAGAAACCCCAGGAATGCTTATTTCCTGGAGGTGTACATATTTGTATTGCAAATACTGTGCAAGTACATTTCTGGGGTGAACATCCTTTAACTTTTTGCAAGATTTTCTGAGGAATCACTATTTCAATAAAATTATATGAACATAAACTTCCTCTGATATGGGTAACTAGGGAAAAAAAAGGACACTATTTCTTCATGCTCAAATTTAACACAAATACAAATAAGATAATGACATTTGGGGAGGAGAACTGCTTAAAGCTTTATTATTTTTTCTAATAACACTCTAATAACACTCTCAGCAGTGTTATGCTACAGGCCTGATAACATCATGATGTGGGTTGCCAGGTATTCTCTTAAACACCAATTTGCCTCCAAGTGTAAATACAGGCATTTAATAACCTTTACACTGTGTGGAGATACACAGATAGCACTACAATACGGATGTGAAGCAAGAGAGGGATGATATCTGAGAAATATGGATAGGCATCAGGGAGAAAAAAGGCCTCTGAATACCCCAATAAATATATTCTAAAATCTAATTTTCAGAATAGGCAATTTCAGCACAGCCATACCTGTGTGGAACAATGCAACTAATTTCCTGCATCTTAAAGGTATAAGTTTTTTTGCTATCACTGATAGTTAACTTGGGTAATTTAGCATATGTTCCAGATCTCAAAGGTACTCCTTGACATAAATTCAGTCTGAAATAGACGACTGGTTCTTGATCTCTTGTATGCACTAAAGAACACAGATATGCAAAGTACATTGTATTAGGCAATGCTATACATAATTATTTGCCCTCCTAATGGATTCCTTAATTGGGTCTTCTGAGCACTATGTTTTAACATCATTTTGTTAATGCTTACTATGTTTCACAATTTACCTTGCAGTAAATTAGTGGCCTTCAGATGCATGATCTAAAATGCAGTGACAGCTGCTCAACCAGTAGTAGCTGAACCAGTCTGTTTTTAATTCTCAAAAGAATGAGGTCTCACCCAAGTGAAATGAAATATGAACACAAAACATTAAAAACTCAGATGTAAATCAACAGTTAAGAAGCATCAGAATCAATCTGCCTATCTTAAGCTTGCTTTCCCAATATATTTGTATTAGATTCTAATTTCTGGTTATGCTACTGTATGTTCTTGTTTTGCACAGAATCTCAACCTTTATTGAAATAAATTTATTGAAAATAAATGTGACAGAGAATTTAAGTATGACACCTTTAAGGGAGTGTTTTACAAGTACTTAAGAGACAAAGCTGCTGATCAAGTGTTTGATGCTGTACCTTGAACAGAGATGCCACCATATGGGTGCATGTGGTGTGAGTGCTTAGGATCACGTGGTCGACAGTTAAAAGGAAAGTGATGGGTAAGTCTTTCAGTGTAAAACTGTTTGTAGCTCAGCTCCAGATAAGCCAGTACCTTAAACTGGTATTGCACTGTGATTGCCTGCCATCCAGGGGTTCCCGCCGAAAAAACAGACAGTTCTGTGTGAGTTATGTTTGAGTTATTGGTGCAATAGTTTTCCACATAGTCATGCTACTAAACATTGACAAGAAGTTCAGGTTTAACACGGCATTTAAAGTTTTGCAAAAAACCTCATGGCTAGAACCATAGGTAATGTAAAACGGCTGAGCATCCTACATTTTTTATAATAGTGCGATGCAAAATCAAATGCAAAAATAACAGACAAAACCCAATACTCTTGCATTTTTTTCCACTAAATTGCCTTCCTTTGCACAGTTCAGAACTTAAGAAACACCTAAAGGTTCCTTCTTCGGCCACTCCATTGCTCCCCACATTAACTGTAAACCTACCAGCTCTACATGGAGACAACTAAGCTAGAAAATGTTCTGTATCTTCTAGCTATAATAAAAACCCCAAACAGCTATGTAATAAAACAAACACACTACAGTTTAAGAGGACAGCAGGTCTGCTGCAGTACAAAGTTTTTGTTCACTTCTGAGGGATTGAGAGAAACTCACTAATTTTGTAAAAGTACAGAACAAATCAGTCTGATTTCAGCCCAGTGAATCTTTGCCTCTCGGCCTTCCTCCTGTTCCCATGCAAGCTGCTATCAGCAAGCTGCACTGCTGCTTAACTCTCCTCTGCAGGGTTTGTATGGTACACAGCTTTCTTCTTTAACATCTTCTGTAACTGAAGACAAGGGTTAGAAACTGTAGGGAGAAGTTACTGAAATCATCAAGTTTAGCATTAACCTCTCTTCAGGTATTTGCTAATATTTCAGGTCCTGCTAATATGCAGGTGCTACTTTGAATGCCACAGAAACCTCAGATGTCAAAGAGACATAGACCACTTGCCATTAACCTGCAGAATCATTAACCTGCACCAAGTTTAGTCAGAAAATTCCTGGGCAAGGTTTTACATTTCCACCCTGTTTTACTCTGCTGTTATCCTTCATTCTATATGCCAGGGGAGCATCTGACCATTGGAGATTAAATAGTAATTAAGAGGTGCTTCAAAAACATCACAAGTTCAGAGAAGAAAGCAACCTAATTATGTTAGAAAATAGTTGGAAATATAAATTCCAGACTCCTGGGACTTTCTTTTGTGCAGGAAATTTAAATAACTTTATTTTGACCATACCAAACTGACCCCACTAACTAGATGTAATAAACAAATGGGAGATATTTAAGCTGACATTTGAGCAGTGTCAAAGCCTTCTAAGCTTGTTCTGAGTAGATTAGTAGATAAGTGCTAGCCTTCCTATTCTGGGATATGTTCCAAGGCAAGCATGAGGACTGATGATTTCATTTAACTCCAAAGTAGTCAACACTGTATACTTAAAAATGCAAATAATTTGCTTAAGTCTTATGACACACTACCAACTGAAGAAGCAGTGTTGGGATAGAAAACCTCCTCTCTGCTTGGCACTGTATCTGAGGGCAAAACCTACACTTCCTCTACTATTCAATCAGTATGTGAAACTATAATTATTAGCAAGGGGTATGCAGTTTTCTCAAAAACACATAGTGGATCTCATCTGATTTAATCTCAGAAAAACTGACTTAGTAAACCCTTTTTAGAAACAATGGACATCATTAGATGTTTCACAAACACTCCATAGTATATTTGTACACTTTAACAAGATAGTGGTAAAAAAATTCAGAGCCAATTCCCTTTATTCCAGCAGTATTGACAAATCTGCAAAATTTTGGTATGTTGTTGGGAGAAGCTTGCCAATTACTGCTGCTCATTCAGCTTTGTTGTATCTGTCAGTGATAACAAGTCCATAGAGCTGCTTTCAAAATAGTTCTTAAATATTTGCCCAAATGCATCCTCATTCAGCAGAATACATGCCCAAGTCTCTGCTATGCTCAGTGATTATGACTTCAATCCAATTCCAGTGCTTGACGTTGCAGAGGAGAATCCCCCTAATATGATTACCTTGTAGGACATCAATCTAGGGAAATCTTCAAAACAGAGCTTATAAAAAAAGAACACTAGTTCTTGGGTCTCAGGACTGTAAACTTCTAAATTTTGTCACTCAATTCTGTGTAACTGTGAAAGAAATAAAAGCAAGCTTTATCTTCAGCACTAAAACAACAATCCTAAGCCTATTACACAGTCAATGCTGGAAAAGTTTTCAGGTTTTATCCTCACCTGTACTAAAGCCAGATCCACAAAAAGGCTTAATTACTTTAAGTGAAGGTTAGTGTCAAAAAAGTCCAAAATGGTAATTAATTAGACCATGAATACCTCATTAAATCCCTAAAATTTCAGGAGGCACCCAAGCTTTTCCCAAAGAAAGTTTCATGCTGGAACTATTACAAGCTGTGCAGGCTTTGCACCTCCTTATATATGTTCCCTTTCCTTAGAAATGAGGATTGCTTGTCACTTATGTATGGTTTTGCCCATTCAGCAGCACACTGGCAAGACAGAGTTTGCATATGTAACGTACAGCAGCCAGAGCCATTTGCATTTGAAAGAAAGAAGGAAAATTTCTGTAGCAAAGCACTTCTCCCAGCTGTGCTTACCAGCAAAGAATAAGCCAGTTGTCTGTAGCCAAAGACGCGATAGGTTTCATGCTGTGAATCCAATTTAGATTCTTTTCGGGGGAAAGAACCTCAGCCTGGGGTAGTCAGACTTTCCAACGTGCTGTCTCTTTGTCTCTTCCTTCTGTCTGGTTTAGATATACCTCCCGCTCTGTGAGCAGACTGTGAATCCAATTCCTACCTGCCTGCCTGCAGGATCTGTAAAGAGAGGACAAGTGAGCAACAGAAATTTGAAATTAATGCTGGAAGCTGGACATTTTAAAATTACATGCTGATATGCTGAACTTAGGCTAAGTATTTGTGAACCCAAACATAAAGTATTTTTTTATGTCCTCTTGGCAGTATTTAAGAGATTTGTTTACAAAGATTCAGGATCTTCACATTTAAAGTGCTATTTGGTAGTTGCATTTGAATGTAAATATTAAAAGGTATTTTAGTTTTTGCTGTATATAAAAAAATTTATGCAATTTAACAACTTAGTGACTTCCCTGAAAAGTTTTTACTATTTGTTGCCTGCTTAAAAATTGTTACCTATCTGACACGTCACATTTTCCAATTCTAGAGTGACATTTGTTCTCAGTCTAGTAGTGCAGTAAGTTAAATGTGACCTTGAGGTCCTCAGTTCTGTCAAGCACATGAACACGCAGCACACAAACCTCATCCTGTTTCTTCCTGACACAGTACAGAACACTGTCACCTTTTAAATGCTTAGCATGACTTATTTCAATAAAGTCTACGAGGACTTAAAAATGTAATTGAATTTTGGTGCCTGAATAATTACAGCCTTATTATACCACATCTGTATGAAATGGGGAATTTGTCTTACCATGTATCGTGTGTCTACCATGCTGCTAGAGAGCTGGGTGTCTGATGTACCATTAGAGGTAGTGGTGATCTGTTCGGTACAGCCGGTGGAGCGTAGGTAGCAATTAATTTAATCCTAAAGCAGATACCTTCATTTGATCAGCTGAAAAGCTCTCCAGGCTCCACTGTCTGTATTGACTATGTCTCCCTTAGCTGTAATGACAGCTTACTCACAGCTCCTAATGAGCTACTTGCCTGGCGGACTCCCCAAATTAGGATGAGCCTCGAGGGCCACAGTTTTCCAAAGTGTGAGGAGTCAGGCTTCCTTAAGGGCACATACAAATTTCAAATTTAAATCATATTGAATCACAGAATCGTTAGGGCTGGAAGGTACCTCTGGAGACCATCCAGTGCAAATTGCCCTCCAAGGCAGGGTCACCTGGAGCAGGTGACACAGGAACGCGTGCAGGTGAGTTTGGAGTGTCTCCAGAGAAGGAGACTCCACGACCTCCTTGGGCAGCCTGCTCCAGTGCTCTGCCACCTTCAACGAAAAGAACTTCTTCCTATTTATGAGGATACAAGTAATAAATTATAGACAACACACGTAGACTGCAGCGCCCCCCTGGCACTCCCAGGCCTGCCCGGCGGGCCCGGCAGGGGGCGCCGCCCGGTCGCCTGTCGGCGGCGTTTGGCCCATCGCGGCCACCTTAGCCCTCCCCATCGCGGCTCCGGCCCCGGCCCCGGCCCGCCGCGGCTCCTCAGGGGCTGCGCGACCTCGGGGGGCTGCCCGGCCTCGGGTGGGCTGCCCAGCCTCGGGGGCTCCGCCAGCGGCGTCCGCCGGCCGGGCCAGGCCGCTGCCATGTTCACCAGCACCGGCTCCAACGGGTTCTGTGAGTACCGGCCCCGCCAAGGTCCGGGGAGGGCGGCGGTCAGGGGTGGGAGCGCGGGCGGCGCTGCCGCCGCCGGCCCCGGGGGAGCCGATGGGCTTGGTCCCCTCGCCTGCACTTTTAAACTACGTGACGGCGGGAGGAGCCGAGGAGCCGTGTGTCTGTCTATGTCCGTGTCTGTGTGTGTATATACATCTGGATACATCAGTATAGACCTGCATGCCAACATATGTGTTAGAAAATGCAAGACCCCCCCTCTTAATGTGAAAATAAACTTACTTTTTCAAACCAGTTTATTGGAACAAATATGTTCCCAGCTCTGTTTAGCTGAATTTGTACGTGCAGCGTATGTAAATCATTTTATGTTCCAGTGCTACCTGAACTGAATTCAGGGGTATTGGGGGTTGGTTCTGAGTTTGTTTACAGGACAAAGCATCTGCAGCGTCTGGAAGCAGCCGTGAGAAGCTGACCTGGCTGCGCTGTGCACTTTGGCACTACAGTCCCAAGAGCAGGCGGGGACAAATGATAAGTCAAAACTTTGCTGACTAACTGCATGCTTCATAGAAAATGGGTGGGAGTGTCAGTCTGCTGGAGGGCAGTAAGGCTTTGCAGAGGGATCTGGACAGGCTGGATCGATGAGCCGAGGCCAGAGGTATGAGGTTCAATAAGGTGAAGTGCTGGGTCCTGCCCTTGAGTCATAATAATTCCATGCAGCGCTACAGACTGAAGGAAGAGTGGCTGGAAGGCTGCCCGGTGGAAAAGGATCTGGGAGTGCTGGTTGACAGCCACTAAACATGAGCCAGCAGTGTGCCCAGGTGGCCAAGAAGGCCAATGGCATCCTGGCCTGGATCAGGAACACTATGGCCAGCAGGATCAGGGAAGTGATTCTTCCCCTGTACTCAGCACTGGTGAGGCCACACCTCGAGTACTGTGTCCAGTTCTGGGCCCCTCAGTTCAGGAAGGATATTGAGGTGCTGGAGCAGGTCCAGAGAAGAGCAACAAGGCTGGTGAAGGGACTCGAGCACAAGTCCTGTGAGGAGAGGCTGAGGGAGTTGGAGCTGTTCAGCCTGGAGAAGAACAGGCTCAGGGGAGACCTCATCACTCTCTACAACTACCTGAAAGGAGGTTGTAGCCAGGTAGGGGTTGGTCTCTTCTCCCAGGCAAGTATCAGTAAGACAATAGGGCATGGTCTTAACCTCTGCCAGGGGAGGTTTAGGTTAGATATTAGGAAGAAATTCTTTACAGAAAGGGTAATCAGGCACTGGAATGGGCTGCCCAGGGAAGTGGTGGATTCTCTGTCCCTGGAGGTTTTTAAGATGAGACTTCATGTGGCACTTAGTGCCATGGTCTAGTAACCATGGTGGTGTTGCATCAAGGGTTGGACTTGATGATCTCAGAGGTCCCTTCCAACCAAGCTGATTCTATGATATCAACTAGACCATGGCACTAAGTGCCACATCCAGTCTTTCCTTAAATACCTCCAGGGATGGTGACTCCGTCACCTCCCTGGATAGCTCATTACAATGTTCAACAACCCCTTCTGTGAAGAAACTTATTCTAATGTCCAACCTAAACCTCCCCTGGCACAGCTTGAAGCTATATCCTTCCCTGCTGTTGTTACTTGCCTGGGAGACAAACCAACCCCCACCTGACTACAACCTCCTCTCAGGTAGCTGTAGAGAGCGATAAGGTCTCTCCTCATCCTCCTTTTCTCCAGGTTAATAATCCCACCTCCCTCACAGGACTTGTGCTCCAGACCCTTCACCATCTCCATTGCCCTTCTCTGGACACACTCCAGCCCCCCAGTGTCCTTTCTGAGTTGAGGGGCCCAGAACTGGACACTGTACTTGAAGTGGAGCCACCCCAGTGCAAGTACAGAGGGATGATCACTGCCCTGGTCCTGATGGCTGCACTATCTCTGATACATGGGGTTGTTGTGGCCAAAGTGCAGGACCCGGCACTTGGCCTTGTTGAACCTCATCCCATTGGAATCAACCCAGCTCTCCAGGCTGTCCAGGTCCCTCTGCAGAGCCCTCCTGCCTTCCAGCTGATCAAAACTCCCCCTCAACTTAGTGTCATCTGCAAATTTGCTGATGGTGGACTCAGTCCCCTCATTTAAATCATCGATAAAGATGTTAAACAGAACTGGGCCCAACACTGATCCCTGTGGGACACCACCAGTGACCGGCCACCAACTGGATGCAGCACCGTTCACCACCACTCTCTGGGTCCGGCCCTCCAGCCAGTTCCTGACCCAGCACAGAGTGCCCCTGTCCAAACCGTGGGCTACCAGCTTTTCCAGGAGTATGCAGTGGGAGACAGTATCAAAAGCTTTGCTGAAGTCCAGGTAGACACATCCACAGCCTTCCCCTCATCCACCAGGCGGGTCACCTGATCATAAAAGGAGATCAGGTCGGTCAGACCCTGTGCTGGCTGGGTCTGATCCCTTGTCCATCCTGTAGGTGCTGTGTGATTGCACTGAGGATGATCTGCTCCATAACCTTGCCAGGCACTGAGGTCAGGCTGATGGGCCTGTAGTTTCCCGGGTCCACCTTGCAGCCCTTTTTGTGGATTGGTGTGACATTTGCCAACTTCCAATCATCTGGGACCTCCACAGTGAGCCAGGACTGTTGGCAGATGATGGCAAGCAGCTTGGTGAGCTCTTCTACCAGCTCCCTCATCACCCTGGGGTGGATCCCATCTGGTCCCATAGACTTGTGAGGATCCAAGTGGCTCAGCAGGTCACTAACTGTTTCCTCCGGGATTACAGGGGGGCTGTTCAGCTTCTTATTAGTCTGTATTGTCTTTAGAGGTCTAAAGGAGAGAAATAACTCCAGAATCCATATATTTTATTTCACGCAGTACATAGATCAAATTAATAATCAATGTCCTATGAAGCTAATCTACTGATTGATATTTCATTAATCCCTTTTCCCTTTCTTGCATTCTGTTTTTTCAGTGTTTCTAGGCTGCCTCTCATTTCTTGATATTTTGATGTAAACAAAACTTCTTTTAAACTATAGAGATACTGACATGATTAGAATATTTTCAAGCTGTTTGCTAAAGATGCATTTTAAACTGTTTCTTGACTCTCATAGTGAAGAATGATTTCATTAGAATATTAAGTTTTTTTAGAATATTAGGTTTTTTCATTAGAAAATGTTAAGTTTTGGACCTTTTTCATTCAATGTTATTCCTTTTGCCATAAAACTTTATGAAGCTTTGATTGGCCCTATAGTCTATTCTGCCTTTTTTTATGTCCCAGACATGGTAACTGTGTGTGCTTGAGAGAAGATAGCTTATAATTCAAGTAAATGAATGTGTGCTTGTTAAAATGAAGTTGTTGTTTAATATTCCAAACACTCAATATGACAGAATGTGGCAGAAGAGGTGACTGAACTGTGGTAATCCAATGCCACTTAGCAGTATACTGATGTACTGTTTCTAGGAAATGTGTGAGGAAGACACTGTAGGTTCCTTTGGCACAGTTTATTTTTAACATTTATTTGGGAAAATCTTTGGCTGCATGCGTGAAAAAAATCTTGAATGAGTAAATTAAAAATGTATTTTGTAAATGTATTTTGATTTCGTCGATAAAAGCAGAATAGCTAACTGATTACTGCACGGCTACATTTCCAAATTTCTAAACCAGGAATTCTGGTGCATTTGTTTAATCTGAACGTATTTCACTTTTGTATGAAAAAGTGACCCTGAAGTACTACTACTGACCTACCAGAGTAAGTTTAGGTCAGCTAAGCTTTTTCGAAGTCCACTTAGCTCCTGTAGCTGTTCTTATCGCTACTGTTCTTTATTCAGGATAAGGTGTTCTTGCATTATGTACAATCAATTGATAAAACAGTCTTAAAAAACAACATGTAGATTTAGCCATGAATAGACTCTATGTTGAATAAACAATATTTTTGATAGTTATTAGCAAGCACAAATTGTTTCTGTATTACTTATCTCAAGCTAACTTGTTGGATCATCTGTACTATGGATGCCCATGGATTCTATCCTATTACATGTGTCTACACAGAAAAGTTCATTCCACATCCTGGCTCTGTGGTTCAGTGAGATGAATGACACTGTCTTCATCCAGGGAACAGTCAAAACTTGTGAGTTCTTTACAAGAAATTCAGATTCTTTGTAAGTTTGACCACATCTACTGAAGTTAGACTTCTAGTAAATAATGCTTGAATAGCTTGGCCTGTGCAGTGAAGTCTTTGACCTTGTCCATGTGCCATTTAAGGATGTGTCTCATGGCTTTGAGCACTGCAGATAAAGTGAGTTCTTACAGAAAGTGTTTATCTAGTATTTCTTATCCTAGTTTAAGAGTTTCCTGGTCTAAATCCTCTGTCCTACATCTCCTGTTCAGTACTAGCGTGTAATCACATGCATAGGCACAGAGACTCTGGAAAAATAATGTTATAAGAAATGTGCATAAAAGCAAACCACTCCAACAAACAAACCACTCCAGCTGCGTGTGAGCTAGTCCAGACAAGTAGGTCCTTTTGTAGGAATGATGTGGCAAATTGCAGGCAGACAGGTGATAACTGCGTTGTGAGGTGACAACACACCTACTCAGTGGAGGACGTGCACCATTTTGGATGAGGAGATATAAATGTAGAAGTAAATATACCTGGTACATGTTACAACTATGAGATAGGGAAGCCAGGAAACAAAGAACCCCACCATTTAAAAGGACAAAGACAGTTTGCCCTGGCTACGGGAAACTGTTTCTGTTATCTGAAATATTGGAGGAACCAGTATGTCCTGGGAAAAAAAAAACGGTTCCTCTGGGTACTAGCAGGAGACACAGCACAGCAGACCCAAATGACTTAGCAAAACACTAACCCAGTTGAGTTGACTTGTCAAACAACAATACAGTGAGTTCAGGAAATGTGTCACCAGTGCCTGACTTTAAGGAGGGGCTTGAGAGGTGGGCTGTGGTGCTGGACCCAGACCAGTCTCTTGTGTTACAGTCTGCTGGTTCAGTCCCATAAGAAATGCTGCTGAAACACTTCAGTGGTTCTGCAAAGGGTAAGCATGAGTATGTGAAGAGTGACACTGGGCTGGCTGTTTGATGTACTGTGGTGCTGCTTAGTTTGCCAACATGCTGCATCCCAGTAGCAAAGTATGATACACAGAAAGGCTTTACCAACAGCTTAAACCCGATAGAGCAACACCAAACCTTTCTGCAGACATTTTAATCCCCTCCCAGTATTCTTCATGCTATGTACATACTGCACAAGAGTGTAGTAGGAAAGCCTGTTCAAGTTAGTCTTTATTAAGGTAAAATTTGAGTCCATGTTTTAAAGCATAGCCACTTGTTACCTCTGCAAAATATTTCACTACTTTGCCTACTACACAAAAGCTGCTTCTTATAGTAGGAGGGAGTAGAGTCCTTTGAACTTGTGTACAAGGATTTCTACCAATGCAACTTAGGCTTTTACATCTCTGTTAACCTTGTAGTGCAGTACTAGTAATTTGTTAAAAACCCCAAGGCAATAGGGAAAGTCTGTGCTCCTCTGCTTGCATAACTGGCAAGACTGAACTGTGTTATGCAGTGATGTTGGAAAAATAAAAAAGCTATGTAAATTTAAAATGCTTTTTTGTATGACTGAAGGAAATATGACCATGTATTGAATATATCAGTCTTCTGTGCATAGCAGTATTACACAGTACGATACTGTATGGGAAATGGAATTAGCTGGTACATCAGCATGCCATGGTGCAGCCTGGTTAGCCTGAGTCCTAGGAGCAGCATAGCCACATCAGGTCAATTAGCCATACACTGAACACCACAAAAATGTGGCTATTCTGCTGCAGCAGAGCTAACTTGTTTCAAGCCAGTGTGGGGATGTCCACATGGTCTTGTGGTGTAGCCATACATGGTATTTCTGACAGTGTATACTAAAAGTAGTATGATAATATGCTCTTTGGTTGGAAAGAAACTCAACCAGGGGAGCATTTTTGTATACTTCAACCTGTTTCAGTTTCTATTTCAAGTGTTGCTTTTAGAAACCAAGGTTTTGCTTTTTTGCTTGGTTTTTTTTTTTCTTTTTGTATCTCCTCATTTTTTATAGTTTGTAGCCTAAGCTAAACCCAGAAGTTTTCTAAATAGTAAATGTATAGGTAACTGGCTTGATTACAGACTTACCTGTACCTTTTAAAAGTAGGTTTAAAGCATGATTGCAGTTGGTTTCTTTACTGACTTTCATAAACTAATGTTATGCATCTCTCAGCTCCTGCTTTAAGTTTATAAGCATCTGATGAAAAACTGTTCCTGCGGTGATACTCTTATTGTCTTCAGTTGCAATGAAACGTCACTGTTGGTTGGTGAATGTGCTGCAGGTTTTTGGGCAAATGTTGGAATACAATAGATTAATATCTGCATGGTGGTTTAATGCAGGAAAAACAACCTCCCAAAATGCAGAGTCTGTCAGTGCGTTTGGGAAGTACTGTGCATTCAGATGTGCATCAGTTATGGTTTAAAAGACTTGCTGATCTTGTGTATTAGCATTAAAAAAATGGTGTTTGTGTGTTTTGTGCCATTATAGTAGCCCCCAGCAATTAACTGTATGAAAGTGATGCGTCTGCCTTATAGCAGCTGGGTTTGGGAAGATGATAGTGGAAAAAGAGTTTTTACAAAGCATATTTCATCTGCAGCTGTGGTGTAAGCTCAGTAGGGATCCCCACAGAAATTGTCCTGAGCTAATTCGAGCTTCTGCAGCCACTGCTCATTAGCTGGTGTCGGGAGTCAGGTCCTCTCCCAAGTCAACACTTTAGTGTCAGTCCTGGAACAGCAGTCCAGGAGGTGAAGTTGTTTCCTCAAAAGCCCTTCTGAAACAGTGGATTGGTCTGGCTGCCTGTTTTGACATGCCCATATGCTGTATCTCTTCACCTGGGAGTAGTGAACAGGCAGGGAGCAGGAAATAATTTCAGAAACTGTAGCTGTTGCTGCTACCACAACTTTCTTATTCTTATTAGCGCACTGGTGGCTTCTGAAGCTGCAACTACATGAGCAGTTGTGCCATAAACCTCCCCCTCTGTGACAGACGGACACAGGTATTCTTAATTCTGTATTCTGAAAAGTGGTACTGGCAGCTAGAAGAGTACTAGGCTGTGGAAGGGGAGGACTTGTGGGCTTTGCAATGAGTGCAGGGGTGGAATATGGAGACTTAAGAGTTGATTTTCTTATTTATGTCACATTTGGGGACAGCTTCACATTGTACAATGGTAACATGAAAGTTGGGACACTTGTCTGTGAGATTTTGAGGGCAGTTTTGGGGGGAGACTTCACTGCAAAGATCTGCAGTGAAAGCTAGTTGCTTGCCCTTCATCATAGTATGGGCGTGTTCTTCTGGTTGCTACAAAATTTCTCTTTGCACTTAGGTGGAAGCTCCGTAGATGTGTTGTAGCACCAATGTTATTACTGCCTGCTGTTTGAAAGAATTGCCACTTTGGGGTTGCAAATTTATTCCAAGATCTTTGAAGACAGTATTTGGTATATTTTAACTTTCAGGGTCGAAATGAGAGTTTATTCTTTCATTCTACTTGCTTTATGTGGTTTTGAGGCACTGTGTTTTTCTCTTTGTGCATGTGTGCACAGGTGCTGCCAGCAGACACTGGTGCCCTGGTAGGTTGGTGGTACATGTTTCCATCTTGCACATGGTTGCATACTCATTAGGCTAGAATTTTGCTTTCTAAATTCTAAATTCCCTTTGCATTCTAGGTAAGGAATTTGGCTTGAATGTCAGAATGCCTGATCGTGCACTCTCTGGGATTGATAATCATTTTTGGTCTTACTGGCTGAGACATTCCACAGCAGTCGTTGATAAGGATCTGTTTGCTGTTAAGGGGTAAACTGCTACATTGTGCAAACACTTGGAAAAAGCATTTCAAAAGTTGCATTATTGTATTTTTCAAGTTCATCAGAGAAGAATAAACTTGTCAGCCACGATGACATTATGAGGTGCTTGAGAGTAGAAGTTTCCATTACTCATGTGATGTTCCCTGTGGGTGACTGTCACATTTATGGGTTAGTTACTTCTGTGGTTTTTCACTTGATGACATGTCTAATATTAAGTACTTTTCGTCTATACCAAGGTTTAAAGTGTCTAAGCTGAAAGCTAAAAGGAGGCTCTTAATAAAAATGTGTATTCACACTTTTGGAGAAAACAGATAAGGTTGGTTATTTTTGAATGCATTCAAATTAGGAATTAACTTGATAGGATAAAGTGTTTCAAGTGTGTATTACCTGTAATGTAAAAATAAACTAATGATATGCAAATTGCAGTAAAATCTAAATATTAAACCTCTATAGAAATATGTAGTTATGATGGGGATATCTAGAGGTATTGTTGTCATGTTTCTTGCAGTAATGTGTTCCTTATGTGAAAAGTATTATGGGACTAAGGAGTTCTTGTAAAAATGTGTTCAAATTCATGAAATAACGTAGATGCATTTGATAGTAAAATAACAAGTCTTACCGAACTTTGGTTCAAAACTGTTTACTGTTGCTACTAGTACAGTTCTTCTGTTTTAGGCTATTTCAGAAATTTGTATCCTGATTATAAAACACCTTTTCACATCAAGGAATGCTAATTTAGCTAAGTTAAGTTAACTAAAGGAGCCTGAGGTTTCACGTGAACATGTGTGTGCATTGTCTGCACAGTAGCTTTGAGGCAGCTCCAGCTTCTTTTTTCCCCCAGTGTTCTACAGTTCTCTGATGACTTCAAACTGTTTTGAAACGTCCAACTGAGTCAGAGGAATAAATAATTTAAAAAATGGACATCTAAAGACTATAGACCTTATTTTTGGAGAGCAAAAAGAATCCAGTGAAAGATATTAAATTGAAAGATGGACAGTTTTCTTGCATTAAAAAAAAAGTCAACCAGACTTTCTGCCGTAATGTGTCTCACACAACCATAAAAGTAAAGTTTATGGTTAGCATAGTAACATCAACCTGCGTCAATCCAAGTCACTGCCTAACTTCTATAAAAGGATAGTTCTTCAAGGTGTTAATTGCTTAAATGGAGTAAGGAAAGTGCATCTTTATATAATGAACTCAAAAGGTATGGTTGTGGACTGAAATAAGAGTTTTAAGTACAAGTTTTCATTGTGGAACACATAAATGTTTTCTTTGCATGGTGAGCAACAGAAGACTGCATACTTCAAGGTGCTGTGAGCTGAGAGCAGCTAACAGAGCCCAGTAAGGTTGTTCTTGATGTCATCAGCTAATACTTGAATGAGGATCACATCTAAATTATGTAGTAAGAACTGTAGTTTCAATGGCAGTGTGATTGTGCCATAATTAAAATCCTGGCTTTGGTGCCTTTTACAATATTCCTTCTCTAGCAGTTCACTGTTCTAGTGTGCAGCAGATGTTAATGGAATCATTCATGGCAGTCAGTTGAATCTGGAGAGGTACTAAATGTTTCCTATATTACGTATTTCCATGCAGTTTTGTTCTTCCTGTGCTCCTGCTCTTTACTTCCCATTAGTACTTTCAAAGTAATCTCATCGTTCCGTTTTTTATGTAAGAAGAACAACAGAGCTACAGATTTCGTAACACCCTGGGAAAAACAGTTGTCTGAAAACGAGTGGATTGTGTGCTATAGCTGAGGTGTTTGGAAAGGAAGTAAATATGATTCAGGTTGCATGTGTGAAAAAGAGAAAAGTCATAGAATAAGTAATATTTTGGAGTCTTTGTATTGGCTTGAATTGTTGGGCAAGAGTTTGTAATTTATTGTATCACCCACAGCAACAGAATAGGATGAATTTCTGGGTAACCCTGCTGGATATTCCACTTGGCAGTCTTTAGTAAATGTGCATTGCAGATTTCGCTGTTCTCTGCTTGCTTCTGAATGTGCTTTTTGAAAGTCATGCTCATAGAGGGAAAGAAGTTGTGATTTCACAAACATACTGATTCTATTAATTTCTTTATGAATAATTGTAATGATTGAATGGAAGGAAGATGAATGTCGTGTAAATTAACTTAGATATGTTTCCTTGAATGGTGGATCCAAGTGCAGTGGAGAGAAAGTCAGTTTTTTCAGGACATTTATTCAGGTAATTCCTGCTTCATAGCCTCTAAGAAAAAAGCTGATCTTAATCCCTAATGCAAAGGAAACAGATGTGCATGTCGATTTTTCTAGAAAAAAGAGTGTTTATTTTATTTCCTGAAATGTGATTGAGCCTTAGGAGGGCAGCAAAGGAGGGCATGACCTCTACAGGTGCAGAGAACTTAAGTTTAATTATAGCCAAACAATTAATTTAATGAGACAATGTTAGAAACAAAATGTCTGGTTAACATATAATTGTCATTAATATCTCTAAAGACTTCTCTTTGTTTTAGTGTGTTCTTCCTATCTATTTGCAAGTTGTTGAGAACTTGGGAAGTGGTTGATCTAAAAAGTCAAGGTGGTGTCACTATTATTATGTTTTCCAGTCACCTGTTTAAATGTATCACTTTTTGCATGTCAGAGACTTTTCTCTAAAATGGCTTTTTTTGATTTGTTTGGTCTTTTGTCTTTAAGATAAAGCGCCTTTGTCGAAGAGTTTGTTACTAGTCCTAAGTGCCATCTCGATTCTATTGACCCTGCTCTTTCAACATTATCAGAAGTTCTTTGTGTATAACCTACAAGCTATAAAAGAGGATTTTCAGGTAAGAGTCAGCTCATTTTGTGTGAAAAGAGACTGCAAACTGTGTGGTCTCCCCCCTCCCCCCCCCGTTTTTTTTTCCTCTGATTCTTTCCCTTTGTTCACTGTTGTAGATCAGCTTGTTCTTACCTTTTTTTTATGTCACCCCAGTTTACCACTTTTTGGAAAACATAAGAAAAACTGATCTGAAACAATCAACATAGCTTCTCACTTCTTTGTCTTGTCTGGGAAATGATTTGATTTGTGTCATTTTTCCTTTCAGACACTGTAATGTGGAAACTTGCTGCGAATTAAGTGTGATTTAACCCCTTTAACAATACAAGTATTTTGATATGAATGTCAGTATCTTATTGTGCTTAGTTTTTGAGACTGAACAGGGCTATTGTGATTGGGCTTTCTGATTATATATGATATATTTTAACAACAGAGGCTGTAACTTTCATTCTGTAAGTTCTGGTTTAGTTAGTTGTGGAATACTAATATTTGCCTGTTGAATAGAAGGGCTGCTTCTAATTTGAAGATTCCAAGTGATGGAGTTTGTCATGCTCTTCAGTACTCTGCTGAATTGGTTAATTTCTTACTTATTCCTGTTTCAAACTAAGATACTCTGTCTTTTGGATATTGTATCTTGTAAGGTTTTATTTTAAGCTTAATTAAGGATCCTGTAATATCAGCTCCAATTCTTGAAATAATACACTTAGAACTGGTAAGTTCTGCGGGGATTTGTTTTGGGGTGTTTTATTTTAATTTTTGGAAGTGATGAACTGCTGCTCACCAGAGAAGGGGTCAGCAAATGCCTCTGTGTTTAGCTTACCCACAGATTTTACAGTTGCATTAAAAAAAAAGGTATATAGTCAAATTAATGTCTTTGAGAATGCCAGCTGTAGCCTATAAACTTTAAAAGATTATTAACCCTAGCTACTGGTACTCTGTGCCATGGCACTTCATAATCTTTCTTGCCAAGAACAAGAGCTTTCTTGCGATTAATGTAGATTGCAACTCTGCAAGAGCACTACTTATATTTTCCAAATGTCTTTCTAATGCTGTATAGCACAAATACATAAATGATGTCTGCCTTTTAAAAATGTTACAAGCAAGTGTTTGGGGAGGGGGATGAAAAAAGTCTGAGAAACTATTCAAGTTTTAAATGGAAATGGTGTGGATTTGGGGTTTGTTTATTTGTTTGTTTTTCAATTTGTCTTTAGCGAGTTCTCTCTTTCCATTTGTTTGATCTGCTAAAAAACAGCAGTAGCTGTGTTTTATTCAAAGAAACCACCTTTACTGTGTCTTAAGCATAAATATTTGCAAGTATCTGTAAAACATATGATACTTTTATTGTGGTGTTTTGGAGAATTTGTGGGTTTGGATTTTTTCTTTCATGAGATTGTTGTTTCATTTATTCCCATGCCTTTTGGAGCAAGCTATATTCTATATCGTTGTGTAACTCAGGGAGAGCAGATTGTTTAACTCCTGTCTGATTCTAATATTCAACTGAGAATTTTGAAAAAGAAAATTTGTTTAGAATCAATTCATCTGCAGGGATGAGTTTAATAGAAAGGAATTCTTTTCAGGGGGTGAACAGACATTTTGGATGTTGCATTCTTAAAGCTGGTAGGGAGCACAGGCAATAAAGCAGGCAGTTGAAGAAGAGTACAGTTAATTTGGAAAGCAAAATATGTACTGTCCAAAATGAAAAGATCTTTGTCTCCATACAGAGGACCCTTAAAGAGCAGCGAAGATATGTCATGTGTAAAATAAGGATCTTCATTACATTAGATCTATGTATTTTTAAAGCTAGCTAAAGCAAAGACCAGTTAGGCTACAAGCTTTCCTAGTCTGTGTGAGGGCTGTTCAGTTAATGCACGTCATGAAATAGTCACCTGTTAGGTCACAGCCCTGCTAGTTTGAGCTTCAGGAGGGATGGTGCCTCAGGCTAGGTTTTAACATTGGGCGTATTGCCATAGGGCAGCTGCAACAGTGAGGTCTCAGTTCTTTCTTCTTGTTCAGTCCTTGGATATGCTGGGGAAGTTAGAGGCAGAAGCCTTGGTTGAGGCCTGAAGACCTTGAGAAATGTAAGGGAGGTGAGAATGCCTAGCAGGCCATGGCTTAGGAAAGGGAGTAGGGGGTGCCGAAGCTGAGCAAGAGAGATGGAAACTAGCAAGGAGATGAAGGGCAGCAAGCAAAATTTTTGTAATAAGGGTGTGGCAGTGTAATTGTGAGACTTTCTCGACAAACTTTGAACAGTCATGGCAATTGCTGGAGGTACCTGATGACCAGAGAAAGGCAAACATCACACTTACCTTTGGGAAAGGCAGAAAGGAAGATCCAATTAACATCAGTCCCTCAGCCTTACCTTGGTCCTTGGGAAGATCATGGATCAAAACTTTATAGAAGCAATTTTTCAAGATGTGCAGGACACAAAGGTGACTGGGAGCAGCCAAGCTGAAGTGGACAGATTCTGTGGGTCGCGACTGGTTGCACAGCTGGTGTTGGCAACAAGGTTTTTGCTTTTGTGCCCAATGTTCTCTCTGAAGATTGAGGACTACTTGGAATAAATGGGATCCACCTGGGCAAGTGGGACAAAGGCATCTTTGCTAACAGGCAGGCCAACCTGGTTAGGAGAACATTAAGAGAGGAACGACATAGGAAGGAGATGACAACCTACAGTCAATTGAGGAGATATGGACTGGGTTAGCCAGCAAAGGATTGATATTAATGGATGACAGGATGATGCAGACAGCAAGGATCTTATAATCAGCAAAACAGGACTGAAAAGGACCTACTTCATAAATACGTAAATAAGGAAGTGCCTACGGGACAGACTCTCATGTTTTCTGGGAAATCAGCATGACTAGGTGCCTCTTTGAGGTGTCTGCACATGAATACATGTGACATAAGGAACAAATAAGAGGAATTAAAGGTCATATGCCATTATAGGGCTACAGTCTCACAGGGGTCATGAAAATGGGGTAGGTTGAGTCACATGATAAGAGTGCCTTAGCAGGAAGGTACAAGCTTGTTGGGAAGGACAGGCAGGGAAGGGAATTGCTTTTTATGTGAAAGAGCAGCAGAACTGCACAGAGCTTCATGTTGGGACATGAGGAAGTTGAGATTTTATGAGTCAGGACTAGAGGGCCAGTACAGCCAACTTTTGGTGCTGGCGTTTGCTACAGACTATCTGATCGTGAAGAAGTAGATGAGGCTTTCTTCAGACACCTGGAAGAAGCCTCATGATTACAGGTACACACCCATAAGTTTTGCAGGAGTTGGCTCATGTCATTGTGAGGTCAGTGTATTATCTTTGAAAGGTCATTGCTGTCAAGGAAGGTTCTCGAGGACTGGAAGAAAGCAAATGTCCTTCCTATCTTCAGGAGATTTGGGAAGTACAGGCCAGTCAGCATCTTCTGTATCACTGGGAACATCATGAAACAAGTTCTCCTAGAAGTAATTTTCAGACATACAAAGAACAGTAGAATGACTGGGGATAGCCAGCACAGATTTTTGAAGTGGAATCCTCAACTGACCTGGTAGCCTTCTATGATGAGGCAGATGAATGTCTTGGTGGGTGATGGAAGATAAGTGGATGTTGTTTATTTTGATCTTAGTATAGCTTTTTATGCTGTCTCCTGTAACATTCTCAGACAAACTGAGAAAGTACAAGGTGAGAGAAGTGGGCAGTGAAGTGGATTGGGGGCCAGTACTGTTTAGTGTCTTCATTCATAACTTAAACAGCAGAACGCAGTGTGCTCTCAACAGTTGATACACCCATAGTTCTGCAGGCATTTAGAGGGGAGAAAAGGGTCAATAGGAACCTCATGAAGTTCAGCAAAGGCAAATGCAAAGTCCTGCACTGGAGAGGAGTAAAATCATGCACCAGTACAAGCTGGTGGCTGACCAGCTGGAAACAGCTTTACAGAAAAGGCCCTGAGGGTCCTGGTGGAGAATAAAGTTGGACATGAACCAGCAGTGCAGCATTGTGGCTAAAAAGCCTAACAGCATCCTAAACTGCATTAGGAAGAGCCTCACAAGGAGGCCTGGTGGGATAATCATTCATCTCTACTCACCCTCAGTGACAACATCTGAAGTGTTGTCCCTTGTGCTGGGCTCTTGTGCCGCATCCTACAAGACAGACCTTGACATCCTGCAGGGAGTCCAACAGAGGGGTACAAGTCTGGTCAGGTGTGTGAGCAGAGGCTGACAGAGCTGGGATTGTTTAGCCTGTAGAAGAGAATGCTTAGGGTAGATCTTACCAGTGTGTGTAAATACTTGATGTGAGGGAGCAAAGAAGAGAGAGCCAGGTCAGTAAAAGGACAAGAGGCAATGGGCATGGATTGAAATACAAGAAATTCCATTTGAAGCAAAAGGTTTTTTACTGTAAGTCTGATGAAACAGAGGAACAGTTTCCCCAGAGAAGTTGTGTAGCCTCCATACTTGAAGATAGTCAAAACCAGACTGGTTGTGGTCAGTTAACATCCTGCTCTAATTGACTTTGTTTTGAATGAGAATATCAGACTAGATGATCTCCAGAGGTCCTTTCCTATCCTCAGCCATTCTATGAAAGCATGCCTGACCAAATGGTTGTGCTCTTCTGTGAAGCAAGTGGTGCTGTGGATGAGGGGGAGTCAGTGGATTTTGCACACCTTGACTTTAGCAGGGCCTTTAACCCAATCTCCCTTTGTGTCCTTGAAGTGAAATGGAGGTATGTACTGAATAACTGGAAAGGAAGATGGGTGGGAAATTGGCTGGACTCTCCATGGAGTTATGGTCATTAGTACAAAGTCGACTTGGCAGATATTAATTAGGGGAGGGCCCCTTGGAGATTAGTGCTGGGACCAGTACTATTGAATGTATTTATTAGTTACTTGGATGTTGGGATGCGGTGCACTTTGAACAAGTTTGTACTTAAAGTTTGTGTGATCCAAAACTGGGGGGAATGGTCAATATGTTGGAAGGTAGGGCTGCTATTCACAGAGACCTTGGCAAGCCCAAGATATGGGATGACAGGAATTTCATGAATTGGAAAATCCTGCTTCTGGGATGGAATAACCCCACGCTGCAACAGTGCAGGCTAGGAGGGCAAGTGCTTGGGAATTAGCTCTGCAGAGAAGGACCTGTGGATCTTGGTGAACAAGAGGAGCCAAGTCCGCTCTTGCAGCCAAGGCCAACCGTTTCCTGGACAATTAGTGAGAGTGTGGCAAATAGGTAGACTGTACTCCTGTAGCTGACAGTGTTCCAGATGTGTCTCACAAGTGCCCAGTTCTGGATTCATCTGTACTAGAATCACAGAATCACAGAATATGCCAAGTTGAAAGGGACCTTCAAGAATCATCAAGTCCAACCCTTAGCCCTGCACAGGACCATCCCAAAGAGTCACACCATGTACCCGAGAGTTTTGTCCAAACACTTCTTGAACTCTCTCAGGCTTGGTGCTGTGACCACTTCCCTGGGGAGCCTGCTCCAGTGCCTAACCACCCTCTGGGTGAAGAAACTTCTAATAATATCCAGCCTAAGCCTCCCTCGACACAACTTCAGGCCATTTTCTTGGGTTCTGTCACTGGTCACCACAGAGAAGAGATCAGTGCCTACCCCTCCTCTTCCCCTCATGAGGAAGTTGTAGACTGCAATGAGGCCTCCCATCAATCTCCTCTTCTCCAGGCTGAACAGACCAGGTGACCTCAGCCATTCCTCATACGACTTCCCTTCATGACCCTTCACCATCTTCATTACCCTCCTTTGGATACTCTCTAAGAGCTTAATATCTTTCTTTTATTGTGGTGCCCCAAACTGCACATGATATTCAAGGTGAGACTGCACCAGTGCAGAACAGAGCAGAGCAGGACAATCACCTCCCTTGAAGTTATGAACACACTGTAGTGGATCCACCAAGGCAGTCAGAGGAGGTGGAGTGTTTGACATAGAAGGAAAGGCTGCGAGAACTGGGTCTGCCCAGCCTCAAGAAGAGAAGACAGAGAGGAGACACTTTATTGCTATCTACAAGTAGCTGATCAGGAGCTATAGAGAAGCTGGAGCCAGGCTCTGCTTTGTCTGCAAAGTGCAAGAGGTAGTTGACACAAGATAGAACATGGGAAATTCTGCCTGGATTGTAAGGATTTGATTTAGTTTTTTAAACCATGAGGGTGGCCAAAAACTGGCACAGGTTTCAGAGAGGTTCTAGAAACTGCATCTTTGGAGGTGTTCAAGACTCAACTGGACATGGTCTAGAGGAAGCTGATCTGATTAGAACAACTTAGAACAGTTACAGTTGGACTAGTTTGTATCTGGAGGTTGTTTCAAAAATAATTTTTTTGTAATTCTAAATTCACTAAAGTTGTGATTTCCATTTTTATTTGTAAATATAAACTAGGGACATAAAAGTGTCTTTGGGTTAATTTGGGTTAATTGTAGATTTGTTGTAACAGGTAGACATCTGCCTTGAAAATATTTTATTTTTGAAGAGACTTCTTGAACTCTTCCAGAACATTCTCTATTTCCCTTTTTAAATGTACCACATTTCTGTTACCTGACTCCAGTATTGCATTCACTAAGAGCATAAATTCTGTGAAAAATTTCCTTGAAGGAAGAGGGGCTTAAAATTATGATCATTAATCTTCCAGATTTGGAGACTTATTTGTGGAAGAACAGTATGTCTTGATTTGAAAGACACATTCTGTAGCAGTCTGCTCATTTACAACTTTAGAATATTTGAAAGAAGATATGGCAGCAGAAAATTTTCAGTAAGTTCCAGTTTTGAATTTCTTTTTTTTTTTTTAACAGAAACTGTTTTCTACGCTGTTTAGAATCTTGTAGTCTTGTATTAATACTGCAACTTTATTACTAACATTTTGTATAGAAACATATGTTAAAGGGTTTTAAGAATTATTTGGTTTTCATAAATTTAAATTTATATTGATAATATCTTGCAGTCAGTGGATTGCAAGGTTTATCAGTTGAAAGTTACCAAACCCATAGAATTTAATTTTGGAAACAAATCTTAACTCTTCGTTCTTCAATGTCTGCACAAGTAGATTTGGAATTATGTTGTGTTAAAGATTGTATTTGTCTTAGTTGAACTGGTATAGTGATTTTCTTATTTTTTCTTTTATTTAGAGATACATTAAACCCTTATTTTTAATCCGTTGAATTGATTCTAATTAACCTTTTTCTTTCCAGTCTTTTTTGCTGGGTGCTTGGATGCTCTCAGCTTTATTTGATCTTCTCCTTGTAGAAATCGCTCAGTATATATTTGGCATCACCATCAACAGCTTGCCTTCTGGTTTGTAAGTAGCTTCTAATGGATTGTTTATTTTAGATATATTTTCAAGGGGTTGTTTTCTGAAGATTTTAATTAAAAAAACTTTCTTCATGTAGCACTTCAAATCAAATTGAATCTTCTTTTGAACTGAAGCGTAAAGGTTCTTGGCACAACTGTTATAATTTCAAACATTTATTTCTTAGTTATGTTCTGTGGTTAATTTATAATTTATCCATATAATGATTAGTTTCCATTTTGTTAGTCCCATTTCCCCAGGCAGCATGATTGAAACACAGCTTGCAGTGTACAAATTGTTGCTGTATTTGTTCACTCTGAATTGTTTGGTTTATTTCAATTCGTAAATCTGAAAACTGAAATTGGGTTGGTGCTGATTTTTTTCTTAAATCAGAAAGGCAACAGAACTGTAAGTCATGTCTTCTGTGTTCACTTTTAAATGCATATACATTTCATACTGGTATTTTGTATGTGTTTAAAAAATTGAGTGCTAGAACATGTTACTCTATTTAGTGCTTGCAGCTGAAGTTCTTACAGCTTTAAGGTGTTTAGTGGTTCAGTTTCTTATAACCTATATTTGAGATTTCTGCACTTAATAAAAGGTGTGCATGTTACAGTAGAACCACAGAACCTGCAATGCTTTGTGGTTAAGTTTCTGGCAAGTGAGATCAGGCTCATACAGACTTGAGTTCCCATGTTTTACATTCTGAGGTAATAATAAAAGCTCTTGGAGTGAGATTTTTAATATTAAACACCACATTAGACTTTTTTTATTTCTACTTTTCCAGAGTGTCTGTTGAAAGTAGCTAAAGACTGATTTGATGAGGAAGAAAAAGCATGTGTTTGACATTTTAAAGATACACTTTTTGTAGTGTGTGAGTAGTCTAAAGGAGATGAAAGCTTGAGTAGTTATTGCAGTTACTCATCATGTTTGTTACCTTGAGTTTGTTGCTAGGACATAGGCTGCTAGTGTGGCTGGACAAATTCCTGTGTTCGTATGTGTAAAAAGATACTTTGTGCAAAAGTAGGGTGTAATAAATGTACACATCAAATGTGCATAAGGAGGTAATGAACAGTTTAATTATTATACCCTTTGATAGTATTTCTATGATTGTAGAATGTAGTCAGTTACAAGGAAATCTGCATCAAAAAAGTTTTTAATTAAATGAATATACATTCTCTTTAATGGTGATATTGATCTTGAGAGAATGAAGTTAATTTTAGAAGTGTGAGATATACAGTAGTTTCAGGAGCATTTCATTTTGCAAATAAAAATTAATATATACCTTGCATCGTAATTCTTTGGTGTTGTCTACTTTATTATACTAATTGTCACTTTTTCATGTCTGACAATGTTCACAGCCTTTTGAGATGACAAAAGCATTGGAAAGTTTTAACACTGACTAGGTTTTAGTTCATTTCAGATGAAACAAAAGATATTGAGCAAATACAGAGAGGTGCAATTATTATTCTGCCACTCTTATTTTTACAGTGCAACAAATATATCTGTTACTTCTGGCCTAGAACATTCTTATGTGTAGTCAAAATGCGAGAATTCAGAAAAAGAATCGCTTGTTTACATTGTAAAAATCCCCTGACATTTTTTCTCTTTTTATATCATTTCACTGTTCATATTACTGAGTGATCTTACACTTCCAGTTCGCAAACTTTTCCTGCGCACACTCCGAAGGTAATTGCGATAAAGGATTACACTGATGACTCTTGCCTGGAATTGTTTAGAAACAATATAGTACAGGATAACATCCAAGCATGTACTGAGATTCATGAGAAAGGTAGTAAAGGCTGCCCAAGGATTGTAAGTTGTATTTTCATCTTGCAACATCAGGAGGGTGAAGCAAATGTGGAAGGGCACAAAACAGATGAGTACCTGAGCAATCAGAGTAACTATAATTCTTATGGATCTCTCCTTGGCCTTAGGCTTCAGTTTAGAAGTCTTGCCATGGATAAAATTGTAAATAATGATTAGGTAACACCCCATCATGATAAACAAGGGGATCAAAAAGAAAAAAATCAAGCGAGAAAAGTTCAATGTATTTACTTCCTTTAAGTGGATGATATCAAGCATTTTCATGCAGGTGGTGAAATTCGAGGCTTTGTCTGGATCAGATCGCAAAAACAGCAATGGGGACGTTGTTACCAGGGTCATTACCCAGATTCCAATGCAAGCCAGCACAGCTTTTTTTGTATTTTTTAGTTCTTTGACATGTTTGGGCTGGACAATAGCCATAAATCTGTCTACACTTATAAAAGTGAGCAACCACAGAGCAATGGCCGGATAAAATACAGTGAAAGCACCAATAATCCGACAGAATGTATCTCCAAAAGGCCACGTTTCTTTCCCATGGTAGATTATCCGAAAAGGCAAGGAAAATATGAAAATTATGTCAAGTAATGCCACATTCATCATGTATACAGTTATAGTTGTTCTCTTCTTGGTAGTGCAGCTGAAAACCCATAGTGCAGTGGCATTCACCAACAATCCCACTGTGAATACAAAACTGTAGAAGACCAGTGACGCAATCCTATATTCTTCAGGGTGGTGATTTTCAGGCATCATAGTTTAATTAAACTTAGGAATAGTTGTTGCACTTCATAAATACCCTAAAAGTAGATAAAATGTGGGAAGTTATTCTCAGTCAAATAAAATCTATCTTTAAAAACTAATAGGAAGATTGTTTTAGAATTATGGTTAGTGATGAGACTGTATTTTTTAGCTGTAAAAACATGGTAGCTTTGTTACTTTTTCTGACTGCAAATACATTATTGTACTCTGAGGGAAATACATGTACTGTCAGACTTGTGTGAAATAGTATTTATAAGCACGTTTTAATTATTAAAGGGATTTATTATTTAAGAAATCAAAAAGTCAAGATGGACACTTTGAGTGTGCTTCAGTAGCTGATAATCAGATTGAAACAGTTGTTTTCTAAAGCTAATATTTCTTCAAGTTGTCCCTGTTGAAACATTTTTGACTAAAACTAGTTATGAAAAGAAATAAGTGAGCATGGCATGAAGTGACATTTGGATATGCAAAATGAAGTATTGACTTTGCTGTTTATCTGTGTAGGGACTACTTAGCTCCCAAAAGAACAGGTGCTTGCTGTTTTTCAGAAAAGACACTAAAAAGCTGTCTTAGTAGCTCTATAGCTTCTAATACAGTATTTAATCACAGGGCATCAGAACCACCCACCTAACATGTGGATAAGATGAATAGATTAGTAGACTTCCCACTTGAAAAAGTAAAATGATGGGAAGCAGACTGCAGTCTCGAACTAGGCCATATGTGAGCAGTATGTGCTGGGGGCAAAAGTTGCTGGTTGATAGCCAGGTGCCCCAGACCACAGTTGTGTTGCTTCTCTCAGCTTGTGGGTCATAGGAGTTGGACATCTGAAATGTCATTGTGCGGGCTCTGGTGATGAGAGCTGAAGGAGATTATCCCCTGGTTTGCTCTGGAGCCACTTGAGGATGGCAAACCTTACCTGGAGTTTGCATGGGTACTTTGATTAACCCTGCACTTTCCTGGCTCTTGCTGTGGTCACAGTTTCATGACTCTGTGTTGGAGGGTTCATCTTTCTTGGCCTTTAAAGCAGCCCTATGGCAGCTTTGTGAAGAGGAGGAGGAGGAAAGAGTTAGTTGTTTGTCTGATCTTCCTACTTGTGACAGTCAAGGAAGTTCTACAGTATTGACTAGAAACCAAGACTGTTTTCGGTAGCAGAAGAGTGCATAGTTCCTGTGTGCTTTATCTCCAGAAGTGAAGAATGCATTAAAAAAAGCTTTATTGTTGCTGCCCATCTGGTTTATGCTTTCTCTGTGATGTTACCAAATACTTTTTTAGTGTTACAGAAATGCATAGGGGATTGAACCAGTGTTTATTAATCTAGCATCCTGGTTTGACACTGGCAAACGTCAACTGCTTTTGAGAAGAGTATCCATGCAGTAACTAACTTAAATATGACCTATTAAAACTTTATTCAGGTTAGTTTCTGCCTTGAAATATGAAGTTTGGGCTTCTGATTTTCTTACAATTCTCCAGTTTACAGATAAATAAAAGAATTATGCATACAAATATCTAGTCCTAAACTTCAAAATTCCTCTAAAATTCCTCATTGTGTGAAGAACTCAAAAAATAAGAAAAATAAAAGAATTAAAGAATGATAGCAGACATTATTGAAAGTTAGATGGGATATGCTTGAAAGAAAGATTTTGTAGCACAATTGAAATATTATCTGTCCCGCTTTCATTACTGTTGCATAAAATTGTCCAAATGTTGCTTAACACACACCTCCTCCCCACCCCTGAGTATTGCAAGTGATTTGCTTTTTTCTATTTTGTTCTGGTTTTTTTCTGTCTTGCTAGTGATTGTGTATGACAATAGTGCATGGCTACCTAGCTAAAGATCCTGACTGATTTAGCAGGTGAATTGAGTAGTGATGTATGGGATAGATAGAAGAATTCACTCGACTATTAATAAATAGAATGGATTTTGGCTTTGGTTTTGCTCTTCTCTCATTTGGACTTGCAGTGACTGTAATTGTTTCTGGTCAGGTTGTGTTTCTGAAATAACCGGCAGGCTGATGTTGATGGGAAGAGAGGAAACTGAACCTGGTGTGAGCTTTTATCAGGAAAACCAGGGGTTCCATGGTTTTTTTGCTGGTTATTTCAAGTTTGTGACAGTTTTGAGATATATCAAAGAATGATCTACTGTAACAAACGGGGTTTGTTTGAGGGGAATTTTTTGTTTAGTTGTCGAAGACACTGTTTTCAAACTTTGTGGGTTTAGATGCATGTCAGTGTAAGAGTTAGGCATTTCTCCTAAATTTAATTTTTAACACTATAAAAAACATTTATGTAGAAATATTATGTAAGAAATATTGAGATTTTTAAAACGTATGTAGTTACTCATCTGCATTTATATATGAACAGAGTTATTCTGCTTTTTCATCAGTGTTTGTCTGCACGGAGTTCAGATTGATATCTCCTGAGTCAGCCCAAGTAGATCTCTGGGTGCCTATGAGTGGATGGCTTTGCCTTAGTTGTCATTTTTCATAATGGGAACACTTATGAGTATTGATTAAAGTGCTTACTGATGAGCCTCTGGCGTCGCTGGTTTCTGGAAGTCCATGTGTGTTAATTGTGAATGATTACTCTGATGTTTCTCTGTATCAATCTTATTTTTTTAATGATAGTTAATTTTTTGAATGTCTGATGTGAATTGTGAAGGCCATGCTGTGTACAAAAATAAAGACTTTCAGAACAAATCAGAACTAAATCTTTTCCTCCAGATTCTTACTACAAGTTAGGTAGCAGTGCACGTATCTCTTTCCAATCCCCCTTTTTTCTCTATCTGTCCCTTGTATATGCTCACATTTCCCTGAGGAGGACATGGCTTTCAGTGAAGCACAGAGAGACCAAGCAACAAGATCTTCTCCTGGTTTTAGTTTAGTGAAAACAAACATTTTTCCTTTAGTGATAACTGTACTTACCAGTACTTTTATGTACTGCATATTTTGAAGTTTTTTGTTAAAATCCTAAACAACAGAATTTGTGGTACTGTGCTTTTACAAAAGCAATCATTTTGCTTTAAATGTTATTTATAGAATGCTGCTGATATTTTGAAAGTGCTTTAAAGAATTAAATATCTTTTCAATAGTTGTAGAATTAATGCCCATGTTCAGCTTCTGAACAAAGAAGTCTATCTTAGCAACATGCATAAACATCCAAGTTACTTTTTTACCATAGAGTATGGTATTGTTACTCACCCTTTGTGCACTACAAAGTTTCTTCAGAGATGCTCCTCTCATGGCCCCAAATCAGTAGAAGGTTTAAACTTCCTCTTCTTTGCTCAGCTTCACTTAGCTAAAATAGCTCATCTTCATAGGCAGGAAACGATGACGTAATCTCGCTAGTTCTGAGCTCTTGTATTGGTCATACTTAAAAGTTACTATTTCACGTAAGTGTGATGTATTTGAGCTGATATTTCTAGTACCTTTCAACAGTCGAACTTTTGTCATATTTCCAGTGTGGTCAAACTGGGCTGTTGTACTGCGTATTTTTTTCCAAACACACTTTTAAATGTTTGTGGAATAATGAAAGCGTGTTTTAGGTAAAGATTTCTATGAAAAAGTCTCTGCAAGAATACATGTCTTGATTATGCAGAAGTTTCTTATAAGCACAATGTAAATGTATTTTCAGTAGAGCATAGTTGTTTGGGGTTTTTTGTGGAAATCCCCATATTATTTATATTGCATTGGATAGTAGTCAATCTGAAAGTAACAGAAACTCACTTAATTTGAAATGAGAAGTTTGATTCACTTGAACACACAACTTTGTTTATGCCGATACTTAGAATATTTTACTAATACAACAGCAATGTTTCTGTATTTTATTTGCTGTCTAAAATAGTAGCATGCCTATTCAAGAGCTTTGCAGGAAAATGCTGTATGAAGAGAGGTTTAAGCCTGTATTAAAATGGATTAAAATTTCTCATCTGTGTCACTGTAACAGACATCCTTGGTGGGATGGGAGTGTTCACAAAAGTTAATAGGTAAAGAAGACTAATTTCTTACATTTCTTCTTCGTCAGCTTGAAAAATGATCCAACCTTTGAAAGAACCATTCAGAGAAGGAGATCATTCTGAATTCTCTGTAGAGTGCTTGCTAGCTTCAGGGTTCTGCCAACAGTGTTTTGGGATGTAGAAGCACAATGCAGGGAGTTTGGTACCTCTTGTGCATGCACGTACCCTGTTGTGTCCCCCCCCTCCAATGTAGCAAAAGGAGGAAGGGAACAGCAATGTTTTAGTCTTCACCTGACATGCCATCAGGAATTTGCCAAGATGTGCCCTTGGTGCCAGAAGCAGCAAAGTCCTGCAGTTCAGATGTAGCCAGAATCAGGTTTGTTTGTGGGAATGTCTTTCTCCACTTACTGTAAAAGTAATGTAGGTAGGTGATCCTCACTTAGTGCTAAAGATAACTTCTGTGAAAAATCCCCTTTGTCTCAGTTGAATGGGTTTGTGGTAGCATGTAGGTATTTGCATAGGTCAGTGTGATGGTTAAGATAATCACAGGGAGGGACCTGGATAATTTTCAGTGTGTAGACTAATATTTAAATTAATCTAATCTAATATTAAATTAAATATTTAAAACCTTTAAATATTTGTTTTTTCCAGTTTAGGTGAACTAATACCAAACTTAATTTTTTGTCATCCTTCCAAACTTAATTTTTTGTGATTGTTCCAAAGACCTCTTAAATGCAATGAGCTGCAAATCCTACTGAGACCATCCTATAGAAAAATAAAAGTACTTAATATTTTAGGATTAAGGAGTATGTTAAAAGGACTAACCAGTGTTTAAAACTCCTCCGTGGCTTTATCATTAGCAAAACAACTCCAGAGCATGCTTCAGCAGGATGAAACACTGTTTTCAACTGTTCAGTGAAAGCTCAGTGAAATTCTGTGCCATATGTATTTTTAAAAGGTTTAAACAAAAGCATGTGTGGCTTCTGGAAGAGAATAACTAGACTTTTGAACTCTCCTAGGAAAGAACACTTTATTTTGGGAAAAATACAGGAGTCTGGAGGTCCCTTCCAGCCTGAACTGCACTGTGAATGTACTAAAACAAGCAAGTGGACAGCCAGTGCCCCCGTTAGCTAAAGAGGGATTACGAAAGTGATTCTGGGTTTGAATGGAAACCAGACAGATGTTGAGGCTGGGATAGAAAAGCTGTGTGCTGTGAACTACCTCTTGGCTTGCTGTCTTCTTGGGGGCAGGTTGGAAGTGTGACCCTTTATAGCTGTGTCTCATTTTCTCCGAAGGGAGGCTGATATCTTGACCCTGCAGGGGAGATCATGCCTTGTGAGGGCAGCTGGAATCAAGTCCCACAGTTTACACAGGTGGGCAACAGCAACCTGCTGAGTTTGCTGGCAGGTTAGCCATCCGTCTGGTTTGTCACAGCATGGACATGTCAATCTGTGTTCTGCTTTCACTCAGGCTTTTCACAACCTTCCTTGTGGAAAGGAGGCAGCCAAACCACTCTGCTACTGGTATGCTGACAGGCCTTCCCCCTGAGCGTGGAGGGGGAGCTTTTTCTGGCTGCAGTCTGCTGAAAAGAGGTGTTTGCACTACCAGCAAGTGTCTGCTTTTCCTTGTCTAGGGGCTCAGGCTGGCGGTAGCTGCAGGGTGAGAAGCATTTGGAGGTGAACACCCAAGTCATCCTGTGGTTTGTGAGAGGCAGTGGGCTGCTCTGCTGTGCTGCATTCCCCTGTCGCTTTGGTTTCTGTTGTAGGAAGCACCTGGCTTTATTTTTGTTTTCTTCTGTGCTGTTTTATCAGCTAGAAATGAGTGCCTTGCATTGGTTTCCCTCAGATGGGCAAGTACTTCCTCCGCTCCAGCTTTTACTGAAGTAAATGCTTAGTTCCCTCCAGGGTCTTTTTTGCTGTTCTGAAGTTCGGGGAGTAAACAAGGTAATTTTAGTTGCATTATGTTGCGTTAAATCCGATTTTAAGTAGTTAAAAGCTAAGCCAATATACTTCATGTCTGTGGATAAGGCAGAGTGCACATGTGGTCTGTTACAGTGCCTTCACTAAATGGCAGTAAGCCTTAGAAGAAATGAGCTTGATCACTTGCAAAAGTTCAACACTGAAGGGATCATCTTCACACTGTTGCTTTTGCAGGATTAATGTGCTGCTGGGTCTTTGGTGGTTTAATCGTGGTACGGAAAAGTATGTTTTACCTTTCCACTTACCATGTACTGTAAGCTTTGTCCTGCTGATACAGAGAAGTTCGACATGCAGAGGGACAGAAGGATCACCCTCTGTTTCAGTTTGGTAAGGAGAAGGCTTGAGGACATATTCTCCTTTCAAACTTTCCACCTTTTTAATCTATTGAAAAGAAAGAACTGAAGCTTGTGCACGGTCCAGTGCACCAGTGGTGCAGGAAAGCAACTCTCCCATGTCGGTTTGTTAACTTAGCGGCTTGCTGTTGTGGGTGAGTTCACATGCAGTTTTGGGTTACTGTTCTCAACCTTGAGGAAAATTGCTTCATTTTTTATTCCCATATTGTGTTGTACCATAATGAAGGTTTAAGAATAAACTACCCTTTAAAAGTTGTCATGGCACTGAATGCATAAACTTGCTGCAGTTGTTTGCAGTCTTGCCACGTGCACGTTACTCAGAGGCTGCGTCATGGCATAGCTGTCCCTCCTCTCCCACTCCTCAACCTGCGAGTGAGTATAAACGCTATCTGCAGCAGAGCTGAAGGAATGGGAAATGGAGCAGCTTAAGAGAACTGCAACCTACTTAGCTGTACCTGACATATCCTATTTACTGTCACATTTTGCTTTCCCTTCTCTGTTTTGCTAACATTTGGTATGGTTTGAGGAAGGAGCTACTGTTTTTTTTCCTTTGGGAAAAAACAGTGATGAAGTTGACATTCCATGTTTCTCTTGGGTTGGTTTGGGTTTTTTTTCCCCTCCCTCCTTCTCTTGTACAGCTGGGACACACACTGTGTCACTAAATACCCTAAAAATATACAGTGCATCTGGCCTGTTTTTCATCTGTCCATCAATGTCAGCATTTGAAAGAAGCAATACTCAAAAAATTAATTAAAATGAAAGTTGCATCTGTAAGATGTCTGACAGTGGAGTAGTGGACTAGAGACAGTGGTTCATTACACAGCATCAATCCCAGAATGTCTGTAGTCTAATACTAGCTCATGACAAATACCAACACAGCTCTATGCTTACTGATGAACCCACATTGCCTTTGGCATATTTCTTAAACTGTTGGGTCTGTGTTCTGCTTTCCACCTGGGTTCTGTTGCATTGGGAAGCAGATTTTTTTTTTCATTCAAAAAGTGCAGGTTTCTCATGACAAATATTTCGTAGATTTTTAAAACCTACCTGAATACTCAACTTTTTTTTTTTTTTTTTTTTAAATGTGCATTGTCAGGAACTGTGCAATGAGTTAGTTGTTCCGGTTTGGAAGTGTCTAGGAGAGCTTTTTCAATACTCTTTTTTAACTAAGTGTGTGGTATGTGATGTTTTTACTATTAAACTGCTTCTTAAAAGTCTCAGGTGCATAGGAGTATTGTTCTAAAACTTGATATGCCTCCCAGGAATAAAGTTATTGTTTCAAGATAAATGTCTTTATTTGGAGCTTAAATGTCTTTATTTGCACATACTCAAATTCCTTTACTGAAGTAGGGAAAGTTGTTTTGACTCCTGCAGAGTTCAGGAGTTTGGACAAGTTTTCTCAGTTACTAGCCTGAGTATACCTAATCAGAAGTGAAACAATGAAAAATTGCTACATAGGCTTTAGCATACCAGTGAAGTGTTTAATCAAAAGTACCTGAAGTGAGAGTGAGTTGTGCAAGTATTTAAATTAGAGTAAGTGCTGTTCTTTAAATTCAAGGGTGCCTTGCTGTGTGTTGCATTCCTGTGCATGGTGCCCAGCCCTGGCAGGTGGCTTACTTTGCTGAAGTGAGAGTCTTCTAATGTTTTTTCTACCTGTGCCACCTGTCTCTGGCACAGATTAACAAGCCAGCAATGTGTTGGGGTTCTGAAGCCTAGTGTGTTGTGGTGCAGTTGAGCCGACATGAGAGGGAGCATTCAACATGGTAAAGGGACTGGCATAATCCAGACTGGGACAAAGCAGCTCAATTCCTGCTGCGTAGCAGTGAAGCTGGTTAGTTAGGATCTCTGCTGGGTTGGGCTGCTTGGTGTACAGGCTCAGCACTGTCTGTGGCAGAAAATGAAAGAGAAGCTGTGAGAGTATGCTCAGTGCACTGGAACAACGGGACAAGGCCAGCTGGTGCAGTGAGCTGGCTGAGGTGGACAGCAGAGCTGGCTGCGAGTGGTTTCAGAGAAATCACTGTCTTTTCAGGTACTGAGCTGAGTCCAGTCAGAGGACTCTGTATTTTCCAACCAACTGTTCAACTACAAGAATTATATTTATTTATTTATACACACACACACACACACACACACACACACACACACATATATATATATGGTACCCATGCACGCACACATGCACTTGGAAGGAGCTGAAAATCCCGAGCTTTATCATGACAGGAAGCCAAGAGAGTAAGTCAAGGCATAGGTTTGAAGTTCAATAATTTAAGCAGTTTTCTTTATGTAGACATTGTGTTGGTAAAGATGACTTTAAGATAGGATGGATCAGGGAACTGAAGTGGGACTCATGTATCCCATATTCTCTGTCGCTTTCATCCTTTGCCTCCAAATCATACTGCCTGTCAATGCATTTTTATTTTTGGCCTAGAACATCTGGGACATTGCATTCATTTGCTTGTAGCTGAGCCCTGTGCTGTGTGATGATCTGGGCCATCAAATTCATAGCACTAACCCAAACAACAGAAATGAGAGGGAGTGCAAGGCTTGTTTTGAACAAGGGACAATAGGGGAAGAAAGGGCAGTAAAGGTGGCAGGATACTGGACATCTCTGTATTCTTTCTTCTTTCAAAATTGGCAACATATGGGCATAACCATAAGAACTATACCAGCAGCCTGTGGCTCACAGTGCTCATTACTGTCTAGATGATGTAGTTTATTTCCAAAATTATGGGGCCTAAACTGTCACAGTTATTGGGTGAGTGATTGGTCTAGTATCTATTAGTAGTGATTCTGGATCTGACTTCTCTTTACTGCCAGACAGACAGTTCCTCGCCCAGTGCTTATACTGCCTGATGCTAAGATCTTTGACATTGGAAAATGGGGCTTAGCCTCCAATAAGAAACAAGTTTAATGAAATGTGTTTTGACTTCTGCAGTGGTGAGGATTAATTACTGGATCAATGCTGCCATCTATGGATTTTAGCTAGCATAGCAACGGATCTTTCCAACCGCAGAAAATAGGTATAATGGGTTCCTTTTTATACACCTGCACTACTTAGCCTGGTTTTCACCAAAATTGATTATAAAGAATGAAAACCACTTTGTCTCCCCCATGGAAGGGAGGTACTGCATGGCACGGAAGCTGTGGTTGTTTTTGTGGTCACAGAACTGCAAATTCTGTTGTTGCTCAAATAGTTACATTTCATAGGGATCTACTTGTTGCATTTCTATTTGAACAGTAAGATACAGTTCTGAGAATGAGTTGTAAGCAGAGACTTCCTTACTGTGTATAGCGTGAATTTACCCTGAAAAAATGAAGAATGAGAAGTCACCTAGTGGGGAAAGGACAAGGACTGGAGACAACATTTACCATTCTTTTGGCTTTATTATATAGCACAAGGATAAAAGGTAATCTTAAAAATTAAGCAATCCTGTGTTTTTAAGCCACCCACATCCTGATTTTGTTGTTTTATTTGTCTGTCTTTATCAAAATAAGGTGCAATAGCAACAAATCTTTTTGCACAGCATTTCATTTTTCAGAAGGAGTGTTCTAAAATTTATGGTTAATTTATGGTTAAATTATTTAATGAGAATAAACAATGCCTTCTTTCCTGTGTGGAAATAGAGACCTCCTTTTTAGCTTAATAGTTGACTCTTGAAGGTTATTTTCAGTCCACGTGGGCATGATCAAATTTTCTTTCTGTCTTTACGGGCAGCTTGTGTTTTTTTCCCCCTCTTCTCTTCCTCTTTCCGGAGTTAGGAACACCTTGTTTGTTCCTCGTGTTCAACTGTAGTAAAGAAAGACAGGGATGTGGAAGTCCCTTTGGAATTTAAAAGGAAATCCTGCATCTAATTGTAGATGTCTGTGCCAAACAATTCTGTACAAATCGTAATTTCAGCTATTGTTTGCAAATTGACTTACTGCAGTGCCCCCTGTTACTTGATCTGAAGGGAAACAAGCTTAAAGGAGTCATTGCATCCTAGAAACATCAGTAGTCTCCTATCTGTACTGCTACAAGCATGGATTGCTACAACATTTTTGTTTTAAAGATCTGATATCCTTTCACATAAGGGATATATAAGGAATAAAATATCCTTTCACATAAGGGATATATAAGGGATAAAATATCCTTCTCCATTGCAGAATGAACTGCTTCCATTCCAATGATGTTCTATGTATCTCTTCCCTCTCTCCATATTTGTAAGGCAGCTAATTATTTGATTGTGGTGGAGGAAGAAGGAAGGAAAATGAATGAATAATTCTTCATAGCAGTTGGAGATGTTAATAGTATGAGGAGATACTGTGCCTGTCACATCATTTTGCAAAATGCAGAGTGTATGATTGCTCTTTTAGGACAGAGGAGGAGAATAATAAAGTAACTTCACAGAGGAGGTCTTGCAGTGACTGATGCTTCAAAGAAACCCCTCTTGATTTACCAAAGTAATGGACAGAAGCTGATTTAGTAAGTTCAGTGGTTTTCTGAGGAGACACAGTTGTATGACTGAGACTTTAAAAAACAAAGGAGACAGAAGACTGCATACATTAGTAAAAAAACTAACACAGTTGCTTCACTAAAGAAGTAAGAAATTAGAATCTCTCTTTTTAAGAGTTAAATGACTTTGAAGACTTTCTGTATAAATAAGAAGATCTTTTAAAATTTCCTCTTTGCTTTTATTTTGTGCTTACTGAATATTCTCCTTTTGTTTAGTCATCACTTTGCTTCAGATACCTTGGTCTGTAGCTGTGTAAAGTGTTATTTGATGGTCTTAATGGGGAAGTATTTTTTTGCAAAGAAATCACTTCTCTACTACAGCTTTTCTATTTTCTTTCTGTTTTATCATGAACAAGCTAAACAATTTCCTGCCAGCAATTTGGGCCTTAGAATACTTACTCATTGGAAAAGTTGAGCTACAGCCATGAGTCAAAAGGAGGTGTGAATGGTGTCTTGACCAAAAATAACCAAAATTGTGGGAAGCATTTTAATTTTAAAGCATTGTGAAGTAAGCCAAACTGCATTAATAAGATGAATATTAAAACCTCTCTTTATTAATCTTTAGCCTTTGAAGATGTTATGATGTCTCTTACAATATATTCATTATAATATTGTCATTATCATGGCTAGGCTTTGTGAACAAAGATTTGGGAAAGGCTCTATCCACATTTGTTACAGACACACTGGTGGCTGATAAGGCCAATGCAGGATAGACGTATCCGATTGCAAAAGGCACAGCAGAAAGACTCCTTAGGTGGTATATTCTGCAAGACACGGTTCTTTCTGCGTTGTCTTTTCTCCTCGAGAGTGATCCTGCGTGTGTTCTTGAAGGAAGCAGCAGCATTATAGATGGTGTGTCTCCAGGCCTCCTGATTTGAGGTCAGAGTAGACCAGTTGTGGTGGTCAATATGGCCGAGGCCGAGATGTTGTTTCAGGGAGTCCTTGTGTCTTTTCTTCGGGGCTCCTCTCTTGTGGCAGCCGGTGGCAAGTTCACCATAAAGCAAGATCTTGAGGAGGCGGTGGAACTTCATCCTTGAGATGTGCCCTGCCCAGTGCAGCTGTGTTCTCAGCAACATAATATTGTAAGTTAGAAGAGATTTAACTTTTTTACCAAGAATTCAAAAGTAGTTTAAAAATTACTCAGACAAGAAATAATACAATATTTGATAATAATATTTACTGTAGAAGAGCACTAAGGAGCAGCCAGTTACTCGACTGTTCTACAGAATTACACTCAAAATCTTGAATAGCAGATACATGAGTCACATTCTGGTTGTTAGCTCCAACTTAGATCATGATAAACAAGGCAAAACAGCTTACATGCTTTGCCACATAGGTCAACATTAATTGCTATCCTCTGGCTCCGCTCTGCCCAAGCATTACACTAAATACAGATACTGTTAATATCATTTAGTGCTTATATCAGTGGGCAGCAGGGAGTGAAGACCCTATTCAGCCTGTCACACAAGGTATGCTCTTGGGTTGCTTAGGTATGGATTGGGTGATGTGGACCACATGTATGATCAGGAGGGTGGATAGAAGCAGGGTTTATGTGCTGAAATGTGGAAACTCATAGCTCAGTGGAGGATCACATGTCAGAAGCTGGTAGGAAAGGCTAAAGTTCTCGTTCATCTGTGTTGCCCACCTCTCCTTCCCCACCACAGGCAGTTGTCATGTAGTCAGACTTGTTCATGCAAATGATTCTGGGAGGCTGATGATACCCTGTGTGCCCTCTCCACTTCCTTTACTTCAGAAACAGGAAAGAGGTAAAGTCATTGGAGCCATAAGTTCAGGTAGGACCTGCATGCTTTGAAAGTATTTCTCAGATGTAGTATGAATGGCTATGAAACTAATCATGTTGAAAAGCAAATTGATGAAATAATAACTCTTTTGAATTCAGATGTGTGGCATGCCAGAGTCTTGGATCATTACTTATGAAGTGTTTTTTCTCTAAGGCCAGAAGTCTGTAGAATGAAAATGTATTAGATACAGTTAAAAACCAGTCTCCGTTGCAAGCTGGACCACTCCCAGTATAAAGGTCCACTTTTGAGGTTATATGTGTCTGAAAGGCCTATTGAAGTAAGTGCTTATCTTAAATGAAGTTGCCCACTCTTCTTGATTCAGTAGAGTGCCTCACAAATGGCAGCTGACCAGAGTAAGCGCCGAGATCTTTAAGAACTGCTAGAGAGTTCTCTTTAGATTCATAAAGTTTGTAAAAGGCTCAGCTGTCCTTCACAGAAACATTCCTTCCAGGCTATACCTGTCCAGGCTTTACTCAGTCTGGGATGTATATCCCCATGTCCCTCTGGATTTCAGTGAGCCCCTTGGAAGCATGTCCATACATGATGCTTTGCCCACTGCTCGCCTTGCACATAGGCATAGTTTGAGTGAGTGTATCAGATACGCAGCAGCTTCAGACTAGGTGGGCTAGGTCATCCTTTTGTCCATCAAGGTTCAGCTTACTCAAAGCTGACAGTACTGTGGTGTATTACACAGATGTGAAGGGTGACACTCTTGCTTTGGTTAGGGATGTCAGTCATTTGGTGGAACGTACTTTATGTATTTTGAGTGCTTAAGTTGGGTGTGTTACGAGCAGGAACTCTGAGATGGTTTCTCAGAGCTATTTTTAAAAATGTTTTCCTCTGTTCTGGAGTCAGTCAGACATAAGGACACCTTTTCCAGTTTTCTGACAATACGGAGAGATTGGTCAGGATGTAGATGAGTTAGTTGTGATGACAGCATTCCATTTGAGGGGCAGCTTTTGTTCAGGACTGTCTCAGCTAACAAGGCAGTCAGCCCACATCTGTTTTTTTGCTTTTTGTAATTCCTTTCTGGTCTGGGAATAGCTTTTGGACTTGGAAAAGCACATCCACTAAACCCCAGCTGGAAACAGTCAGTCAACAAGAAGCACATAATAATCTCTTGCAGTTCTTAAACAAGCTGATTTTCTCTATGGTATGAGACAAAATACCTTTCTCAGTTTTAAACCTTTTGTTCAGGTTTCTTATGTTTTTACTTGTGTGCCTTGTACACTTAGGAAAATAAAATCAGTTTCATAAAGGGACACTCAATAGTAATCTCTGTATCTCTGTGCTTTTCTGTGGAGAGTTTTTCTGTCACTTGTCACCATGAGTTTTAGCAAGACCTTAATGAGAGGTAGTTTTGTTTGTTTGTTTTGCCTTTGCCTAATGATCCTTTTCCATAATGGGATGTTCATTTGTTGCAGTCTTTCCTCACACTACACCTCTTCAAGCCTGTGGTAGCTCTGTGCTTTGCCACAAGCATGAAAGATGATTGAAGCCTGTGTGGCTGAAGCAGTAGAACATCCTGTGCTTTTCCTCTTTTGTTTTTAAGATTCTCCTCAGAATTCATCTGGTGGTGTTTCATCTAAACCCTTCTATTTCTAAAACTGGGGCATTTCTGTGCCTCCTGGATGTCAAACACTTAAAAAAATATATTTATAAAGGTCATTCAGGAATGTTTCTGGCTTCTTCAGGGCAATAACTGTCTCTGCACAGGCTGTCGTAGTGAACAGCAGACTGTGAGATGGCAAGGAAGCTAGAGGTAAACACCAGGCACGGGCCCCACAGTGGAATTGTTAGCAAATGTTTCCACTCCAGAAATAAAAGTTGGAGGTGTATTTACACCTTAATGAAAGTTGTGCTTTGGCTAGAGGCCCGAAACAGTAGCTGTTTTCCAGTTCAATCTCTCTTACCCTGAGCACTATGTTCTTTCTCTAAGTAGCTTTTTTTGGGCTGTGGTTGAGAGAGGGAAGTGTTTGCAATAATCCCAGTGAATGTTCTTGCAAATATTCATACAAAGGAAAAGAAGGACTTCTTACCCATGAATGGAGATTGAGATGTTTTATCCATATGCATATCTCCATTTTCACATCTACTTCTGAACCCCTTCTTTGTGTCGGAAGTGTGAGATGAGCAAATGGAAAACGGTTTCACTCCTTCCACACTATGTTCAACCAACAAGGGGAGCAGACAGTTAGGAATCCACCTTACTGGTATTCTTAAGCTAAAAGTCTTTGCCCTTCAGTGCTTACATTATGCACTTCGAGACTCTGAATGATTTATCCCATCCCCCCCAAAAATGTGGTCAAATATATGTACCAGTTATTCAATTAAAGTAATTTCTGCTTAATATAGTAGTGATTGTGAAAAGAGGTGAAAGAGTAAGGAGACAGGATCAGAAAATGAGACCTAATGTATTTAAGCTCTTGAGGGAAATACAAAGATCTTAATAGGTGGGGCAGAAGAGACAGAATAATTGTAGACAAAAAATACTCCTAACAAATGCAAAGTGACACTTGATTAGTGTAAGAGAGCGTGAGGCACCTGTACTCTGAATTGAGCAGAACTCTGACTTGCATTCAACTGATGGAAGGAGCTGTGCTGGTTTGAACTATAAACATGTCTTCCCAGCTGTGTTCTCCACTCCTCTGTTCTCCTCCTCCTCTTGCACAGGAGGCACCACGAAGAAGCAATGTGGCTTTGTTTCACCTGCTGAAGGTGCAGTTTTATAGCAAGGCTGAGCTGGTTGAAGCATAGGCTGCTGCTTATGGAGCAAGCTCTTGGCTCCAGCCTGTCCTCCTTCCTATCTACCATTTGTAACACAAGTCATCTGGCTTCTTACAGGCAGTGGCTATCAGGAGATTAAAATAATGTTTAAAAATAAGACATTGTATACATTATATTTTTTTCAGGAATCATTTCCCATTGGTTTAAGTTTCTAAATTTGCTCACTTCTGGGTGGATGAATACCAGTGCCAGAGCAAGGAAAGTGATGGAAACATGTAACTGGAAGGCAGAACAAGACATTCTCTTTCTGTTTCTCTGCAGCAAAAGTTTCACTGAAGCTGATTACTTCAGCCCAGCTCCGGGTACCTGAGGTTAAGGCATGTGTTGCTGTAGAGTCAGTGACCCCTGCCAGAGGAGGTGGACACATGGTTTAGAAGACCATAAGCCCTGAACTCGGATTCTCCACAGTGTATCACACCAAGACCTTTCAGTAATTGTAAGAAGAGTCACTATAAGCCAAAAGCTCTGCCCTGTACAAAGTTGTACCATTCAAGATATCGGACTGCAATAACAAATGGATAATCGGGTGTTTCTTAAATGGTGTCGGGATTTGCTGAGGATTTTGAGGGTGTTCCTGAAATGTGGCAGTGCTCCATTTTCACAATAATTAGGATACTTACCTCTGCTTTTCAGTTAGGATGTGAAGTCTGTCTGCTATTGCACCTCTCAGGGGGGCATACATGTTGGGTAACAGTATTTAGAGGATGAAAGTAGTGGGAGGTAATTTGAGAAAAAGTCACAAAGTGTTCCCAGTGGTAAAGTGTGTCTGGAAGCAAGATGGTAGGTATCTTTGAAAGGGCTTCCCTGAGACAAGCTGCACCTTTCAAGTTCAGAGTACTGAGTGGCATTTGTTTATTGCAAGCTGTCAACACTTTCACACTTAGGTTTAGTTGCTTTTGTTAAGTGGAAAGTACCGACCACGGTTTGAGATCTGTGAACTAAGTGTAATTATTCCAATTTGAAATGTGTTTTTATTTATGGTGAGAAAACTGTTCTGCCCTGCAGCAGGATTATTCTCTGCAGTCAGTATTCTGTAAGCAGCTTATGGAGGTAAACATTACATGTGTCTCTGCCAACTTGGCTAAATAATGCCAGCTGCCTTAGCCCTTTTTAAAGATTAATGAGCTGTAATTGGTTTTCTGCACTGGATAATTTTAAACAAGGGCTATTAGAAGCAGTAGCTGTTATGAAGAAACTCCACAATAGGCATATTATTATGAGACATTGCATGTCTCTAAGTGATTTAGTATTTGTCTCTCAAAATCAGGGTAGCAGATGAGAGTGAAACATGCTGTGACAAGACAATTCCCATTTTTCTTGTTTTGTGTGAAGAAAGAGAAACGGTAATGAAGTTTGGGTTGAGTTGGCAGGGGGTTGTGAAGTGATGCCACCAAGAGTTGCACAATGTACCAACATTGTGAACTTTTAAAAATAAAATTGAAAATAGAGGAAAGATAAATTGATTACTATCTTTTATATTTCAACAAAACTTTAAAAGATAAAAGCAGACCTTATTTTTGTTTGTAATAATACACTTCAAAAAACCCAAATAATTTAAAATTTTAGTTAGAAACAGTTTCTCCATACAGCCAGTTTCTATACGAGTGGTGTAGATATTAAGAGTGGAAAACATTAGTTTGCACAGAATTTTAACCACTTTGTTGGTAATCTTTGCCTGTTACAAAATATTAAAAAGTTGAAACTGAAACTAAATGGAGAGAGCAAAATGTGACATTGCCCACAGTATTTCATTTGCTTGGTGTTGTTACCAAGACCAGCAAGTGTTTTTTGGGAAGCACAGGTAAGAGTTCTCAAATATTAAAATCTAAGTTTTCGAATTAAGGGATATTTTTGTTTCACCAGTTTGTTTCGAACAAATAAAGCACAAATTTATTTAGCTTCTGAGGTATTTTGGGGGTTTTTTTGACACCAGTATTTAAGCTTTTATGTATGAAGCACAGAAATGACTAAAAACTTTAGCCATTTTTTCTCTGAGTTCCTGTAGTGTTAATTGGTTGTTTCATTTTTACGTGTTTATTACCATTCTAGATACCCTAAATGGTGGGATTTTTTTCAAATTCTTATTTTAATTCCTTGTTTTCTTACTACCACTTCTTGATTACAGTTTTTCTCAGAGCACTGCTTGATTCTCTCTCACAGATTTTAGGATAGCTCACTGTTAGGTTCTCCCTGACTAGTAATTTACTTGCATTTTAATTCTTTTTTTATTCTCCAAAAAACCTTATAATTAGTTTTTTCATTCTGCTAATAATAAAAATTCATTTGCTTAAGTGTAACTTAGTCACTTTGATCTTTTTAATTTGAAAGAATACTTTTTGGAGGAATTTCGACTTACCCTTTATCCTACTCGTATTTGCAGTTAGAAAAGTGATATATAAAATAACAGTATTTTACACCAAGGAGAGAACTGAATCCCAATGGGAAAGACAGAAACACTTGAAAGGCAGAAAACTGTTCATTAATAGCCCAGAAAAGCCGGTAGCAAGTTACAAAATGTTACATCTCTTGCAATGCTGGGAACCCCAAGATGTTACAGGATTGGCTGGACATCTGATCAGGGACAGCACGTGGCACAGATCCCATCCATGGTGAGATTCACAGCTCTGACATCACTAGTATTCCTGCAGGGTCTTGCTCACAGTACAGATTGATCAGTCACTGACAGAATCCAGCTGGGAGTCAGGACTTAGCTTTTAAGACCCTCTTGAGCAACATATACTTTTATTCTTATTTCCTTAATGAAACTGCAGTTGCATATAATAATTCATATGAATGATATATTACATTATATACATGTACTTAAGTGTGCATTGACTACATGTTGGGTAATTATGTATTGACCGTGCATATATTGATTAATTATATTGTTGATTAGGTGCACCTCGATTAAGTAGTGGTCACATAGTGCCCATGATGCAGAGGTCTGTGCCTCAACTCGTGCTTATATGGGTCACTAATTCTTCACAGAATAATCATCCACCACTGGCTGCTACACTGGGTAAATCATCAGAGATGAAGTTACTTCTGCAATTGCAAACACTGTGGTTCAAAGTGCTGCTGATTTTTTATGGACCGAAGAAGTATTGCTGTTCTAAGCAAAGGTCGCTTAACTAATGTAAAATTTCCTTTATAGTTCTGAGGTGCTCTGCAATTCTTGGTTTGTCTTGGGGGTACGTCCCCTCCCATGTGGCCATTGCTGTCATTGTCCTGTGTATGGAGGAGTCCTGCTGTGAGCAGTTGTGTTATGTCATCAGATGAGATGGAATGTAAATCATGGTTCTTATTTGCTTAGACCATATTTTGGGATGCCAACAAAGTTGAATAGCACTTCAAAAAGAGAGTAGCAAAAACTTTTTCTGTTAGTGGGTCTGTGGCCAGTGAGGCAAACTTGTTTCCTGTTTTTGTTTGGGACTAGAAAGTGGCACATTGTGACAGAGCATTATAATCAGATTTCCGAGAATTTCAAAATTTAGTCTCCATCTTTATGCCTTCCTAATTGCAGCTATTTTGACAGAGGATGTAAATTAACCAGTAATTTACATTTGTAGTTAAAATATGTTAAAACAGTTACGTACTCACTCTTTAGTGATCTCTGTTCTAAAAATCTTTTTATGGACATTTTAAAATTACAAATCTGATTATTAATCACTTAATTTCAGTAGGAATTTGCAAGCTGCAGCACAAGAAGCACTACAAAGAGATTATGATAGCAGTGGCACTTGTCTGCTTGAATAGAGATGTTGAGCTGTACAGTGAGTGCCTCCAAGCACAGGCAACCACGCTATTAGGAAGGCAGGTAGCTAGAGGAATTAATTTTTCCAAGTTCAGCTTCCACATGTGGTGGAGGAAATGTAAGCAGACCTTTTATGGAGGCAGTAACCAGTTCAGACCCGAGGAGGCATTTCCCTGACCCTTGATTTTCTATCTGCAGTGGGTCCTCAGCTGGTTGCTCTCAGCCATGCGCTCGGCCTCTGTGCATTTGCCTAACTGTGGATGACTTCCCTGTACTCCCGGGTATGGCCGAGGGCATGGATGTGGGTGCTACCTGAATGGTGGAAATGGTGCAGGAGAAAGGCAAGGAGGGGCAGAGATGGCCTGACTGTACCCAGGTTGTGTGCTGCTCATTTTGCAATCGTCTGGTGTTTGTAGTCACTAGTTCTGTTGTCAGTGGTGGTATCTGAGTATGTTAGTTTTAGAGCTTCTGCTCTAGCTTGTAGTTTAAAAGGAGTTCAAGTGAAAAGATCCTTCATTTAATGAAGTTAATACAATGTAATCTATTATATCAGTAATTTCAAATTATTTGATTATCCTAGTGGCTACCCTGGCACATTTAAAATTGTTGGTTTGCCCCCATCTAAGTGAATGAAGGAGTAAGGTTCTGATGGGTGTTTGGGCTGTTTTGATCAGCTGGCATTGTGACTACGCTGTATTTATTTTTTAAAAGACCAGAGAAATACAAGAATTGTCCCAGAGTTGTCTTTATAGTCTGATAACTTGTCAGGAGTCTTCAATTGTCCCTTTCTGTCAAAAATGCCTCACAACATGTGGCTGGCAGGGGAGCTTCATCTCTTCCTGTCCAACTGGCAACAATGATCTGTTACTTCTGCACTGAATTGCTGTAACTTTCCATGCTTTGGGGTTGTGATATTAAGGTTTCATTAGGTTCTTAGCCCCTTAATATCAGTAGCAGTGATAAAACACTATCTGACTGCTTTTTAGGCTAGTAAGTTGAGAATAATCAGTTTTCAGCAGCTCTATATTTAAAGTAGGCTTCCTCGGAGTGCCTTCTGTTCACTAACCACAACTTCCCTCGAAAGTTACATGCTACAGGAAGGATAAAACTGCTAAGTCTAGCTTAATAGAGGGAGGAACATAGCTCTCCTTTTGCATGGTATAAGACAATGTATAGTTTTCTGGAGGCGATAGGATAACCACAAATGTTTCTGCCTTCAGAACAGGTGCAAAACTTGTTTTTTTTTAGTTTAGCCCTTTGCACAACATCTGTCCCAACTGAGGAAAAGAAAAGAGGAAGAGGAGAAACTCATATTTTTGCAGTGAGGAAAAATGAATACAGCTCTGTGGAAAGAAATATTTACTATGTCTTGAGCTTGCTTTATTTTAGGTGGATGCTAATGACAGCATTTTGATAAAGACTTAAGTAGAGGACAAGACTAGAAGATTTTAAAGTTATATAATTTGCTAGTTTTGCTGTAAGGCCGTCGAGTTTCACGTTGCTTTCTTGTCTAACTTAAAGCTTGGACCAACATACTAGTTGTAGAAGAATGCAGCTTGAAAGGAGCCACTAGAGATTGTGCTGCCCAACCCTGACAGAGACAATTTAATCAGGGCTGTGTCCAATCGAGTTTTGAGTATCTCTAAGGATAGACATTTCCCAGGCTTTCTGTGCCACCTTTCCCAATATCTGACTAGCCTCATGATGAAAAAATGCTTTCTAAGGTTTAGTTGCTCCTTGCTGCAACAACCCAGGGTGTTACCATCTGTACCCCTCCGCGTTAGGCAGTTGAAGACAACGATAACATCTCCTCTCAGTCTTCCCTCTCCAGGCTGAACCATCGCCTCTCCCTCAGCCCCTCCTCCTGTTTCACATGCTGCAAGCCCCTTCAGCGTTTTTGGTAACTGTCTGCTGGACTTGTTCCAGTGTATCAGCATCTTTCTTGTACTGGGAAGCCCAAACCCAGTATAGAATTCCAGGTATGATCTCACAAGTACTGAACAGAGGGGAAAGATTGCTTCTCTGGATGTTCTTTTGAACACGGTCTCATATATGTTTGGCTGTGAGGTCACACTATTGACTCCTTTTTAACTTGTCCCAGATCTTTTTTACCAATCTGCTTTCTAACCAGGTCATGCCCAACCTGCACTGGGATTATTCTAATTTGAATGCAGGGTTTTGTATTTGACTTGCTGAACTTCATGATGTTCCTGTGAATCCATTTTTCCAGCCCACTGAGGTCCTGTTCTTCCTTATTTAATGTGTCAGAGCAAGATTATCCAAATTTGGCAGTCATGGGGCAAGATCCTAATTTAGAGAACCTATATGCTACTGAATGTGGTAGGAAAAGTAGATCCATATGCTGTTGATCTCCCTGTATGTAGAGACACCCTGTTCTCTTCTGCTACCCAGCTCGAACACAGTTGGATTCCCATACTTTATTTACATTTGCCTTCTTTCCTTCCTTTCTAATTGGAATGAAGTGCTGAACAGTTTTATCTGACTGTTCACAGGAGAAGAGACAAGATGACTCAAAGGAAGGGGATTTGATGCAGGTCTGTAAAATCACGAGTAATGTGAACAGGGTAGATAAGGAGTTGCTGTGTTCACTCATTTCTGGTGCAAGGAGCAGGGGACTTCAAATGAAACTAACAGGTGTCACAAGTGAATGAAAATGTCTCCTCCAGTCACCATGGATAGTTATTCTGTGGAGCTTTGTGCTGTAAAATGCTGCAGTCACAGACGTTCAAAAAGGGAGCATACAGGTTGAGGGAAGAAAAAATTGATTGACGACTGTCATGTGCAAAGATGAGACATCAGCCTCAGGAAGTCAGAAGTTAAACATTGCAGGAAGCCAAGGGAGTATTCTGAGGGGAAAAAAATTTGAGGAAATATGTCAGAGCTTTTACTACACAAACAGTAATTCCTGTTTTATTTCAGAAAAGGGTTGCAACTTGGCAGAGGGTTTTGTATTTATTTTGTACTATACCCTTAGTCTGCAGGCTGCAGCTTAGGCAAGATTGTATTAGGAAATATTGCACTCAGATGAATGACTTGTTTTTCAAGTGATTCTTGATGTCTATTGACCTTGTCTGTTTTGAGACAGCACAGTGAGATACTGCTGAATACAAACCTCAGTTTGTCTTCAGTTGCTCCTGTGCTCTGTACCAGAGACCTGGAGGTAAAAGAGACAGAGTATGACGCTGCTTTTTAGTTCCTTCAAAACTGGTCATATAAGGCAAAGCTTTTCTTCTCTTTCTCTTCAGTTGTACACTATTTACTTTTCTCATGTTACAGGCTGTCTCATCACTTTCTAGAGGTCTGTTCATTCCTTGCTTCCCTAAAAGTTTTTGAGTTTCAGAACTATACTAGTATTAAATGGAACATCTATTTAAAAGAACCCAAAACGTTCCCTTTTTTTTTTTTTTTTTTTTTTTTTTTACTATTGAGCTTGCTGATTTAAGAGGAGTCATTAACTATCTCCAGGAATTGTGTTATTTGTGTTAGCATGTTTACCACTTCAGACAGTTGCTCTTACTGTCTTTTGCTAGGAGATGACCATGTTGCTGACAGGTTCCTTGTCTACACAGTTTTCAGGACCACAAGCAAAAGAATCAGGCAACAATGCCTTTGGGAATACCTGTCCTCTTCTGCTGAGTCTGTAAGCCATAGGAGATTGCATTCTTTGTCTCCATGCTTTCAGTCAACCTTCAATATCTTCAAGCCCAAGGCAACTGAGGTACTTGCAGTATTATTCCCTAATTTTGTGTTCTCAGTGAAAGAAAAGATGAAGGCACTAGATGTTCTCCTGCTGAAAATGTGTGTTTTGGGATTTTTCATATGATGCACCTTCTCTTGGTCATGTGTTTGACAACAGGTGTCTATCCAACTTTCTTTTAGGGATTTGGACCATTTTGCCATCATCATCATTTTTATTTCTATGTACTCTGCCACATTCCCTACCAGACAAGATTTGACAGAGGTGCCAGCAGTGAACACATATTGTCAGCAATAGGACTCCATGTAATTGGAGTCCCTAGGTCAACAGTCCGAAGTGTAGAGATAAAAGATACTCTGTCATTTTATCATGAACATGGGCTTCAAGATCCTGACTGGACTTCATTCTCTAGAGACCCAGTTTCTCCAAAAAACTTCAGTCGGATCCTTACAGTAAGCAAGCCATTTGAACCTACTGCTACTTGCCACTGCTTTATTTCTATGTGAGAAGTGTGAGTGAGCCCCAGATCTCTGATCTCTGTGACCATTTGCCAGCCTTTCACATGGAAGGGGGCACGTCTTAGAATGTATCAGAAGCTTTTCCCAAAGCAAAAGCTCATTTTCTCTTGCAAAGCTCATACTGCTTCAGCCACATGTTGTATGGCATGGCACACTCACGTCTTTTAAGACAACACATCTGTTGTATACTCAGTGTTGGAGAAGGAAAGAGATACCAGGTATGGCTTTTCCCCCTTTATTCATGTCGGCAAACAGGAGAGTCCTGAGGATGTGTCCCTGTGGGTAACTGCTATCATGAAAATACTCCAACAAACAGTACTGAGGGAAGAGCACTGACAGGATAAATGGATAAGGACAATATGAAGGAAACCATTTGTTTGAGAACAGCAGTAAGTTTTCAGTATTACTGTTCTCCCTTGGTCCCATGCAGCAGGTTGTTGCCAACTCTCTGGTGATGTCTGCCAGCCCCACAACACAGCTGGAAGAAGAAACAGGACACATACTCTCTAAATGTTTGACTTCAGCGCAGTGTCCCAGACCCACTGAAACCCCCACTGCTACTTTTGGCAGATTCAGACAAGCACACAGAAAAAAGTCTCCTCATCAATACGAGTGTGTGTGAGCTGTCAGTGTGTGCTGACAAGTAGTGAGGGGAAGCAGAGTCATTAGCAGAGGCATCAGCTGCCACAGTTGTCTGTCTGTGTCTCTGTGCCTTTAGGACTTTTGTCAGGAAACTGAGTTTATCTTAGTTTTAGAAGGTTTTTATTTTATTGGTTTCTTCTACATTTAAGAAGTATTAAAATAAGGAGAAAAAAATAGCTTTTCTCAAACCCATATCTAACTAGACCCAGGCTTCAAGGTTTATTAGAGCAAAAGCAGTATTTTGATGTTGTTCCCTGTTTGAGAATGTTGCTGTAATTTAGAAACAAACTCTAAAATTGAAAATAACAGAATTGCTTCTGTGAGAAAATGGAGATAGAGAAGGATTTTCAATACAGTTCTTCACTTTTTTTCCACTTAGAGTGTAGTTATCTGCAGTATGTGGTGTTTTAATACATATTTGTTATATTTTACAGACAAATATAAAAAAAACCTTCTTGTCTTTAAGGCTTTATGATCACAGTTAGATGAAATGCATACTAATAAACAAAAAACCCCAGACATTAGTACAAAAAAAATGAGCTCGTACTGGTGTAATGTTAATAATACATATATTTTATTTCTACAGTTTCTAGGTATTCCTGAGAGGTCTGTCTGTGGTTTTATTAGGTTATCATTTGCTTACTCCAATAGGAACAAATTCTTAAATAATATTTTAAAATAGTTTATTTAAAAAGTTGACAAGAAGAGAACTGCTTATAGCACACAGAATTAAGGAGAACTTCTGTCGAAAATTATTTTTCTTACTCCATTTTCTTGAAACTGCATAGTGTCTCTTGTAATTAGAAGCTCAATTTTGGCAGTCTAAGTGGTATGAAATATTGGGGGGGTTATGTTTTCTTTGCCATAAGAAAATAATTGTTCATAAAATGTTTCCTTACTGATGTTCAGATATGACCCTTCCATGTTTGCAAGTCAACATGGAAGGTCAACACACGAGGAAGGAAGGAATTGCAAAGATGACAAATGTAACTATGTTTGTTTGACTCAACCTCAATGCCAGACAGATACAGCTGCAATAAATAACATTTATTCTGACACGTGGCATAGCTTTTATTTATAATTGTCAGGCAGTCTTTAATTTTCCTTTTCCACCACAACCTCCTGGTGCAGTTACCAAGTTGTGTTGGCAGGTGAAGGCATATTAATAAGATAGAACACTAAAGAAAAGATAGAGGGGCCAGAAATAAAGTAGGGAAGGAAACTGCCATGTGACGGAAGGGCATGACAGCAGGAACCCGGGGCTTGCATCCTGCATTCTCAACTGGTATTGAGCTGAATCCAGCAGGATGTGTTTAAGTCATTTGGTCTCTTTCCTGGCCCAATTTCAGTGTGCCCAAATGGATCTGAGATATGCTCTATGAAGGTATGATGAGAAAACTTATTCTTTCCCAGCAAATCCTGTTCTTCTCGTTTGTTGATCTCTCAGGTAAACAGCACTTAAAGAGAGGTAGCCATCTCACACCATCAGACTTAACTCATTAATTTACTATTTGCTGGCCCCAACAGTGAACATTTATTCAGGTCTCCAAAACGTTTGTCTTGTGTCCGTGTCTGACTTGAGCAGAAGTTGTGAGAACTCTGTATCACTGTTCTTTTAACTGAAGTGGTACAGTTTTCGTATTACAGTCTCTTGCTTCAATTTGTGTTTATAAATAATTTATATACAATGGAGTAGAGACTCTTTACAATACATACTAGGAAGAAAAGTTCTCCTTTAGGAAAAGGAGTAAAGACATAATACACCTTGTGAAGATGAGTGATTTAACATACAGGAGATGTTCAGTGTCGAGGAGAACCAAACAGTTCATTAGCTTTCCATGTGTTATATTTGACAATAAACATAAATTGTCCAATAACACATTCGTGTTCTAAATACTATAAAATGCAGTTTCACCTCCAAAGAGCTATAAACTTAAGCATTTGTGATATCCATCGTGCACAGTTGTCCATTTCATCAGAAAATTTGATTTCCCTTGCTTGTGTGACTGGATTAATGTAACCATTGCTATAATTGGAGCTCAGCTAGAGGTCTTGAAATTTTCAGATGTTCTTGTTGTAGTTGGTCTGAACTATAAGCTATTTGTGTTTAATTCAAATTGTGAATCAAGTCTTTGCTTAACATCCAGGCATATGTATGTGCAGCATGGAATTTGAACATTCACAATGGTGCGTATTTCCTGAAAAAAAAGAAAAGATCAGTCAAAAGGATACACAGCAAGGAGATTATAATGCTGGTTTTCCTACTGTCCTGTGACAATTCTTTTTCAGTCCAACATCACTCCTTTATTTCCTGACATCCTGAGAAACAGAATTTTCCTTAAGCTTCTGTTTGGGGAACACTAAGAGTTTTTGCTGTGGACCCTGGATTTTTAATCTTTCTCCACTGTGATGTACTGCAGACTTTATTTTTCAGGTAGCTTTCCATTGGAAGATTTAGCAAGTACCGTCATTTGCGTTTCTCCCACATCACGTGAGCTTTCTTCATGATGTGACCTGGCAGCACTTGAAATTGATACACTCACTTGTCGTCTCAGTATTTTCAGTACAGTTCTCTTGTATCCTTTGCATGCAAAGAAATAGATGAAAGGATCTAGGCAGCAGTTAAAATTCATCAGAAATACAGTATAATGGAGTGACTTCTGGAAAATTTTCTTTTCGGTGCACAAGGGTTCATTCTGAAGTTTCTTAATCATGTGTTGTATAATTGCAACATGATAAGGGGTAAAGCAGATGATGAACACTATAATTACAAATATGATTGTATTGATGGCTTTTTTGTTTATCCCTGATTTTTCAGTAAGTGGATTTTCCTTGGCCGTTTGAAAAAGTTTGCAGCTAATTTGAGAGTAACAAAATAGTATAATCCCCAGGGGAATAAGGTACCCTATTAAACAGGCAGCAAGAAGTATAAATGGTAGATGTTCTATTTTTTCAAAGTTTGGATATTCCATACACGTAGTCCTTTCTTTTTCTTCCTGTGACATGGATTGTATAAGTAATGGGAAAGTTTGACTAAATACAAGAAACCAGATAAAGACACAAATGCCCTTGGCGTATTTAATCCTTCTGATCTTGTATCGGAAGGGATGGACAACAGCAAAAAACCTGTCAATGCTCAAACATGTCATGAAGTTTACACCTGCATAGGTGTTTATGTAGAACAAGAGGGCGGTTATTCGACACAATGCTTCTCCGAATGGCCAGTGGAATCCCAGGGCATAGTAGGCTATCCTTGTTGGCAAGGCAATGCAGAACAGGAGATCAGAGAAGACGAGGTTTGTTGAATACAGAGTAGTGGAGTTGATCTTCTTTCTGTTTTTAAAAATGACAGTGAGGGCAATGGTGTTTCCAAGCACCCCAAGAATTAAGATGGAGCTGTAGAAGACGGACAGCAGTATCCGTGCTGTATCTTTGTGTTCATAGAGGTCGCAGGTGGAACTGTTGCTCTCAGAGGCTGTGAAAGTGTCCATTTCTGTGACCCCTGTTGTTGCAGGAAGCTCAGTAGACCTAACATGAAAGAAAACCAAACCAAAACAACAAAAGGGAACATTTTGTAATAAATGTAGATAAACTTCTTCTGTGTAACAATGGCCAACCTCTGTTGCAAAAAACAAGACTGAAAAACTGAAATGAAACTTCATTGCTGTGAAATACTTTTCAAGCCTCCTTCTGAAAACAAACAAAAAGATGCCTGGTTTTGGCTATTCTGTTTTGATCCCAATACCTTCTCTGATGAAAAAAATCAGACAGGAGGCAATGTAAAAAACCAGGGATGTAATGTATTTGGAAAGTGAAGTTTTTAGGTGGTCAGGAGGTGGGAGACTATTTAAAGCAATCTGAGGGGAAAAAGGAGACTGAAGAAACCATGTGATAAAGGATCATATGAAGTCCCCAAGGGTCAGACAAACAGACAAAATCTTTTAAATGTGTTTCAGTTAATTTTTAGGGAGTTTTTGTTTCCAACAATTCACATTGTGATGGTTTAACTTGTTTAGAGAAACACTTTCTTTTAGTATTCTTATCATGCTGGTATTAAAATAGAATCGTAGAACCATTTAGGATGGAAAAGACCTTTAAGATTATAGATTCCAACCATAATAATTCAGCTTGTTTAATAATAGTTTTAAGAATTGACTTTTGGAAACTAATTTAAATATTGTTACATATGTAAATTCTTAAGACTACTACTTTAATCACTCTTTAGTGATGCTGCAAAAGAGAGGTAACCCAGCTGAAATATTTTACTTATTGACAGTTGAGTAGATTTTAGAAATTGTTTCATCTGTACGTCAGAGGTAGCATGGGAGAGCTGCAAAGTGACAGTGATTTGTGGGACTTAGTAATATTAAAAAATACTCCAGCAGAATTTCAGAAATGGAAAGAACCTCATCCTGTTGATGTTGATTTCAGTGCAAACATTTCTCTGTTACCTGGCAGTGGTATAGTGTAAGCATGAATGTCAGAAAGGATGAGACATCTAATGTTACTCCTTAAACAGCTGTTCTACAAAAGTGTGCCTCTTAGAGGCACCATTTATGGATTAAATAAGCAGTCAAAACAAGATTGCTTCTGCTTTAACACAGAATACTATCTGGAGATGACAGCTGTTGCAACTGGAATTTTAAGTCTGTCTGGTACCTTTAATTAAAATCTAGGGGATTTCTGAGGATCTATCTTTCAACAGGCTATATTTACAAACTACTGTATCCTCTTGCACCTTAAAAAAGTCTTCCTGGAAAATACCTCTCAGTTTTAAGGGGTTTAAGCTACACTATTTAGGAGGTATTCCTTATCCTTTTATTTACTTGTCAAAACATTAAAAGATTAGTATCTTCTTTCATGTTTTGAGGAGATTACCCTAGATTAATTGTTCACAATTAATGTACCTGCATCACATACTGTATCATAAACATGTCTGATCAGACTTCTGGCAGGGTTAGCAGGGGTGCATAAGGTTCTCTGTAAACAGTAAACCTGTGGATAGTGGATGATGTGTATTAAAATACATAAATGAGTTAAATTACCCATTTAAGGAAGGAGTTTAACATCCAGGTAGTATATTAAGTCTGTGTCTACTGTGTTCCACAGATAGGAGGGAAGACAGGTGAGTGATTACTGACTGATAGATGTACATTATTCTGATTCTTAGATATCCCTGAACTATGAAGTATGCACTGTCTGTTGAGAGGTGGGAATTCAGGGTTGGATGTCAAATCTGAAGTGGGAGTTTTGTGGTTTGAATAAGGGAATTAAACTGGTAAATAGCAACTCCAGCTGTAGTGAAGGTTTAAGAATGTCTGTAATTTTATGTTGGTTAATTCTGCGTTGTTCACAGTATTTTGGTGTTTGATGATTGATTAATGTAGTAGTTATTACCCTCAGGATGGTTCTGATATGCTTTCCTCCTGTTCATCTTTTCCCTTGTAGAAGTGTGTCAAATGGCTCTTGTTTTACCTAAGTGTAACAGGCTCCTCTTGGCCTAAATTGGTGTGGGTTTGTGTAGGCACCTGGATGGATCAGTGAAGTATTTTGTTTTGTTTGTAATATTTAAATGCTTCTGATTACTTGTTCACACTCACAGCATCACATCTATCTTCTACTCATCTCTTTCTTGAAATTTAGGTAAAACAATTTCTTCAACATATGTAAGGAAGAATAAGATTTATGATAAACAGTTTGATTGCAGTAATTAACTACAGCATATTAACTGCATAATTTTATTTTCACTGTAAAGTTGTAATAGTTTTGGTTCATAAATAGTGTGCATAATGGTCACATCCATCCATATGTCTTTCTATAAACATTTGTAAAATTATAGAATATCTATTATACAAAACCATTTAACTATAGTTTAGGAAAAAATCTGTCATTTCAGTCATATTTTTTTTTTTGCATCGAGCAGGATTTCATAAAATGATATCACCTAATTTTGTGCTATGAAGTTACATCTTTAATGTAATAAATTAGTCTATAACTTGCTGCTCAAAATAGGATGTTCATTCTCACATATAACTGTGGCTCTGTTGAGAAGGAGTCCTAGCTGAGAGAGTGTTTGTGTCTATCCAAGGTGCTAGCATGGATATACACGAGAAGCAGTTCCGTGACAGGACAAACTGGCCACAAGCAGATGAGAAGAAAGATGGAGGACCAAGGCAGCATGCATGTCAGCAAGGCAGCATGCATGTCAGCCTTGACAGGCCCTTCTGCCTGCTATAGGAGTTAGCCCTGGGTGCAGAAAGTGTTCTTTTTGATCCCGTTATCCCCAAAATGTTTTGACTTTTAATGTAGGGAGCACGTTTTGAAATGCTCTAGTTGAGTATTAGTATTTTCTCTACCTGTAGGTATGTATGGGCTTTTTTGAGCAGTCACCATGGTGTCTAGGTGCTGAATTATTACCTGAATATATTTCTTTAAAAAAAATGAAAATACAGAGAGATAGTGTATCTGGTTTGTGATATAAAGTTGCTATCATCTAACACCTTAATGTCCATCACCTGAGTAGTGGTAACTTCTTTGTACTTCTGAACTCTTATTGTTGTTGGATGAACTCCATTCACATCACCAGATATTTCACCTTTTCTTGTCAATCTTGAACAGGGCTCCATTTAAAAAAATACTTTCTTCCTAAAAGATGTCTAGACTATTAAGTAAGATAAGATATTTTTTTTTTAAATCCTATTCCTTGTGTCAGGTTGCTCTTTATTTCTTGGTAGCACTCCTTAGTTGTCAGCTTGTTATACATACAACATATGACATCCTCCACAGAATGTATCTAAAAAGAGAACATTTTAAATACTTTTTGTGCATTTTGCATTCTTGTAGAAAAAATGGAGATTGTTGCCTCCTTACTGCTGCAAACCTCAGACTAGCTGGACTTAATTCTTACTGATTTTAATGAGCTGTGTACCTGAGTATGTTATGAGAACATGGCCATTTACTGTCCCAGATCCAAATGCACCATTGAAGCTACCCTCTAGAATCATTACCAAAATTTTTGCTCTTCTAGGTTGCTGGATTAAATACTCCTCCAGTGGCTTTCTGTGTTTATTAATGATACTACTTTGAAGTATATACTTGGAAAAAACTTAATATTAATTTACCTTACCAAATTAATGATTTTAGAAAACAGTACCACAGGTTTTTTTGACTTAGAGTTGCATGCAAAATTTTAAGGTATAAAGTACTTAAAATTCTTATCTTTATACAGTATTGTAAAGAAGGTTGTTTAGGTTTTTACGTTTTCTGAGTCTGTGGACACTCAGTGACACAGACAACTTTTTTCCTTAACGTGACCTTCTGTATAATCTAGGTTATGTTATTATTTTAGTTATTTGTGTATGGATTACAGTAACTTTTCACTTAAAGCACATTTTCTAAAATGCTGTTTGGTCTTGATTTGGAGAACTTAAAAAAAGTGAATTAGCCATTCGTTACTCTAGTCCTTTGTCAGTCAACCTCCCTGTTTAAAACCGTATGTGTCTCTTCCTTAAATTTCTCTAAAATTAATTTGCAATTGCTGTTTTCATTGACTCTTTTTACCTTTACACAATCTCATGGTTTGGGCAATTCAAGGTGAACTTCTCAAATATTTCACCACAAGGCAAAATAATCCTGTGATGTCCATTCTAACCCCAGCTTTGTCCCACACAGGACAAGGGGTTCCAGATGCCTCTTGGTGTTGGTGTACCTGGAAGCATCCTCACCAGTATGTCTCTGCTTTTTCTGCTTAGTTATTTATGTATCCAAGATAGAGTTGTGTAGCATTGCACTGGGAGCTTGTGAAGTTAGTTCTCTGTGATCCAGGAGTCACTGTGTCCTAGGATATCTCTAGTCTAAGGGCATGGTCATTGCTCTCTGCTTCTACCCAGAAAGAACTTATGCCTGGAAGAGTTTAAAATTAATTTTAATAATATACCCAGGCTTCAAACAGTGCAGATTGTTCTTTATTCTTGTTTCATTTGCCATTTTCAAGTCTTAGCATTGCGTTTACTTTCTGACCACCAAATTTCTTTAGCCAATTACCTTATGAGATTTGTTAGCTAGGCAGCTGCTAGTCTATTCTATGTGCTTCCTTGATGTGTCTCAGCAATAGTATCCACCTGGGGAAAAAAATCATGGTACCATGGCAAGCTACTTACCAAGTCTAGCATGTCTGAACCCTGTGCAGGTGCCTTTCTAAAGCAATTTTGTAATCTCATCAAAGAAGAAAAAAAGGCTGTTTTAGGAGATTGGTGTTCTGTGAAAACATTTGACTGGCATTAGTCATTTGTTTAATGTTTATACTGTGTTTTACCTTTAATCCTCACAGCAAAAGGTGTTTGATAAACAGAATGGTGGTTCCAATCTGGAAGTGCTACATAATCCAAAGCCCTGGATCATAGACATGTTTATGTTTGATGAGCTTTATATGTAGTGTCATAATGTTATGTACATTTAACTGTTATGAAGGATAGACTTAAGCTATGAGCCAACAATTGGATTGTTACAACCTTAGATTACATGGGTTTGATTTGTGTTCAACCTGTGGTACAAAGCTCTCTCTGTGTGCTAAAAGAAAGATGTTCTCATCTCCTGCTTTTGCTGGAGGAGCACTGTCTGTCTTTTAGCAGAACAGGGAACATGTAGAAGGCTTTTACTGTGCATTGTAGTCTAATGCATGATTTCTCTGTCTCTTTTCATAGTTTTCATTCATTGGAGATGAATCCCTGGTCCATCTGTCCAGTAGCTAATTTAAGAGGGATACTAATTAAATTCTTGGAAAGGCATGACAGTTCATTAGGAAGATCTCTCATGGCTCTGTACATAGTATGGTTTAGTCACTATGGGATGGACAATATTTCTTTAACAAATAATATTGGAGGTATAATGTTGTTTATCTATGCATAAAGAGTATAAATTATTTAAAAGGAATGGTCGGGAAAGAGATTTCTCTTCCCCTTAAATGCCTGGTTTGAAGATTTACTGAGCTTACAGTCCTCTAGAGCTATTAGCTGTATAAGTCTTACAGAGTTTTAAAACAGTAGAAGGTGGCAAATATACAGTCTTGTGGTTATGTAGGTTTAATTTTTTCCTTAATGTCAAAATTAATTGTTTTCTGTTGACCAGTCATGTTTACTGTTTGGGTTTCTAATTTACCATACAAGTGATCTTTTATTGTAGAGTGGTTTCGATGTTTGAGAAAAAGGCTTGATTCAACTAAGTTGTGTGTGTTAAAAGGTGTGCATGCTAAGTTGCACAGTAGAATGCTTTGTTAACATAGAAAGAACACCTAAGGTACGTACATCAGGGTGTATGGACTGGCAGCTTGGGAACTGCATGTGGTTTAATAAAAGCCGAGGCAAGAGGCAGCCTTCCTGTTTCTTTCTAACGCTTTAACACTCATATGCTTCTAGTACATTATGTTAATTTACCTTTTTTCAAAAGCTGTTGAGTTTTCAAAAGCTCTAAATGCAAATGAGTAGGCCTAATGACCTGAAGACTGAGTCCTCGACTCACAACCCAAAGATAATTTTGATGAGAGAGTTTCCAGGCTAGTACTTTTATTCTTCTTTGGTTAGACCCAAATTTGTTGGCATAGTAAAGCCAAATTTGTAAGCCACATATCAGAGAATCCCAATTATCTTAACAATGGCTATGAAGAATTATAATATTCTTTAAGTGCTTAATAAAATAAGCAGATGCACAACACTGTGGGATCTTTCTGGTCCTGCTTTTGTCTGTTATAATAGATTTTGCAAGTTGTATGACAGTTACATTTGGTGCTCAAAAATAATAGAAACTACAGTAAGTGAGATGGAAATAAAGAAGTTGAGTTGAAATGCTGCATAACTAGTTACAGTGGAAGTCATTTGAAGTGTACATCTTGCTCCTATCTGTTGGATCTCTCTTGGGTGTAATCTGTCCTATGAGAAGTGTTAGAATTATCTAACATAAATAATCTCTGCCACATGTTAATGTGAAGAGCTGTGCTGATGCTAAAATGATTAACTTCTCTTCAGTTTATACTTACTTAAGCAGACTAAATGTAAAAAGGAGAGAACCTAAAAATATAGCAAATAAACTGAAGTGTGAGCCACTGACAATTATATTCTTGCAAGCAGAAGAAAAAAGGGGTCAAATGAGAATTTGTATTTTAGTACTAGAAAATATGAACACCTTTTATATCTGAGTGATATGCAGCCTGTACAGGTACAGTCTTTAATTCTAGGGATTACAGCTTCTGAACTGTAGCTTAAATTTATTATTCTTTACATGTATACATGCTTCTCAATCTTTTGAACAGAAAGGGGTGAGATTTGAGCTCTTATAGAGTAACTGAGAGGATTCAATTCCCTTGTCTCTTCAGGAACAGTCATGAAAATGTTAGACAGATGTCTTGTATTCTGTGCCCAAATGCACATACACTGTCTTATTTTTTAAGATAAATGATAGTTGAATTATTGGCTGTTGAACAGCGTGTCTTGTTTTGCCAGCATAGTAGAAAAAATTGATCCTCTTTAATTGGGAAGGTGAATAAAAATCTTATAACTTTTAATATTTCTTCAGCTTTGTGGCACGAAAATCACTAATAAGGAGATAGATGTTTGGTGATTGCAATTCAGGAAAAGAATACCTTTTTAAAAACTTCGAAAGAAATGCATGCCAGAAGTTAAAAGAGGAATTAGATCATAAAACTTTGAATTCTTAAAATATACTGTTGCAATACTTGGACATGAGAAGAGTGACTGAGGAGTTTCTGAGCTGGTAATAAAGGCTGTTTTTTTACAGAAGGAGCACATGTGATAAGAGCAGGCTGTGCATTCAGAACTATAGTACTGATTTGTTTTAAGGCTCTCTCTTACTATTAGGAGAGTTCCGTGAGGTTCAGTGAATGACTTAGGAGTTGCAATGCTTTCCTTACTACTTGTACAGTAGTTATTTCTGTATTAGTATAATTTAAATTAGCGTTGCCAAAAAAATTGTCTAAGTTAATGCAGTATCAAATGTTTCCCTGTGATTGTCAGAAGGCTGTATTCTAAGAAAGGACTTGAAATAACTTGTTGATGCTGTAGATCAACAGCTATTTTAAATGGAAATTAACTGGCAGCAGATTAATATGGGAACATAAAATATCAGAAATTCTACCATGAGCCTTTCCCATACAAAGATCATTTATCCCTCCTACCAGTATAATGCAAAAAAACAAATAATATTTCTGGAATTGTTTGCTGTTGCTCAGTGAAAAAAAAATAAATTGAAAAAAGTTAATTCTTTTCTGTACTTACATCTCTGTAGCTTCTTGGATCTTCTGAGGAGTTAAGGGCATTGACAGGATGGCTTGACTGCGAAAGTTTACCCTTGCACATTGTTCTCAAGAGTGATTACGTGAGTCTCTCTTGTGGGAGGGGTAGTTTTTTTTCAAGTGCTTAAAAAAAAAACCCCTGTTTGTGTACTGGTCTTGATTTGCTGTCGACTTTTTTATGGGATGTGAAAGCATCTATTTTTGATCCTTTTACAATTAGTCTGTTCAAAGAGAGTAATTAGAAACAACACTTCCGCCTCCCCCCTGAAGTTACGCATTACTGACTTTCATAGAAGGGACTTTACCTAGAGGTTTACTTAAGTTGATTGTTTAATTGCTGACCAACTTAAATACCTGTGATGTGTGGAAAACTTTGTTTATATGCTTCTGCATTTAAAAATAAAATAATTTAAACTGTAGTTTGATCAGTACATGCTTTAAAACTGCTTCTTTACCGATCAGATATGACACAGCACAAGGAAACCTCAAAACTGAGACATACTGAAATGGTGCGTTAAAGCAGACATCTCGAACGCCCATGTACATTCCCAGCACTGTTTTGGTATCATAATGATGAGGATTTACAGAAATGCCCTTTGAAAATATATGAGGGAGTTGAAGAACTCTGGTGGTTTGAGAGGTTAATGAGAATATGTGCCTTTGTAAGCTGTTTATTGCATTTTAAGCAGGAATAGTAATAATAATAATAATAATACACATAAGGTAAATACATGAAAGATAAAAAACTTCTTAAACACAAATTTGATTTCCCTAAAATAATGTTGATAAGAAAGAGTGGCTAGGGAGTAGGAAAGGAATGGGATGTCAAATTGTGAGGTAACCCATTGTTACCTGAAATAACCATGTTTCTGGGTGAAGAACATTGATCTAAGAATTAATTTGTGTGTTTGTTAAGAGGTTTTTGGAGATCAGAGATAGATGGGAAATCCTGTCCTTTGCTGTTAGAGACAGTGGTTGAGAGTTACCTGGGATTTTCCCCTAAAACTGATACTGATCGTTCATGACTACAAAGGACTATTTATCTTTAAAATGACCTCATTTAGTAGCCTGATTTTTAAAGAACCAACAAGTAGGCATGATGAGGCTATTTTTGGCAGGTCCAACACATGCAGAGAGTGAGTTGCCTCTTTGGAAATGTTAGGGCTGTGTTCACAGCACAAGCCTTGGCTGACGTTGTAGTGATGGAGGTGTGCAGAGAGATGATCTCAACTAACGTGTCCATCTCATCAGAAAGCCTGCAGTAAATGCAGATCTAAGGACAAAGTTAAACTTTACTAAATGCACTTTGTCTTATGGGAAATGTTTTTGCTGTAGCAGAACATAGAGCCTTGAGAGCTACTTCTGTGCCTACTTGGAGCATTTGGTTGGCACTATACGCTGATTTTTCTGGTGTTGAACTCCCAGTGCACACATGGCTTGATTCCCCTTAGATGCCAGGGAGCTGAAGGGCTCAGTGTAGGGCTTTCAGCTCCTCAGTCTTTATAGAACATTCATCTTTTAACACCAGATTCAAAAAGTCTGTGGGAGAGTTTACCAGTCTTATTATGGATGTTTTCCTTTCTTGTTTTTGAATAATTTTTTGATTATTCAGTTTCGTCACAGATTAGAATCTCTTTAAATGAAGTAATGAACATTAAGGACTGTTTAAAGGGAAATTGCACAGGGAACTTGCTTCATATGTACGCAAAATAATACCACAGTGTGGTTCCCTGTCCAGCACCAAAAATACGCTATAGAAGTGGGAAATTTCAAGATACACAGTCATGTAGTCTTAGCTCAAGGGCTGACATTAGTACCACAGCTTCTTATTAAAGGAAATGTCTATTTCAAAATAGTGTTACCATTGTAAAATAATACCAATGTTTCCTGCTCTGATCTGATAAAATATCTCCTTCCTTTGATTAAGATACAGTAGTAGATTGTACCCTTTGAGTCATACTGGTGTATTAGTAGATTGTACCCTTTGAGTCATACTGGTGTATTAGATACCAATCCAGGCTAGCATGTTGAGATGTTAGTTGCTTGAGCTAAATGGTACAGGTTGCTTTCTTCCACTCCTAGCTGTTTGTTTTCTGTTCTTATGCAGCTGCTGTTTCTCCAATATCTGTTTGACTGTCCCATGATTTGAACATTTAAATGAGGACATGTGGTGTCTTAGGAAGTGTGATATATATTTGGTTTTACCATATATGTGCAAACACTTACTGTTTTGCTTCTGGCATGCAAGGCAAGTATCACGGAACTGAGCAGTTTATGGAATATATTGTTGGATAGTCTTGGCATTAAAAACTAAAGGTTTTTTTAGGATAGATGTCTGACTTCTTTCTTGAGGGGATTGTAAAGTGTTGGTTGGTTGCTTGCTTGCTTGGCCTCATATTTTAATGAACTCAAAGTTGCTGTGATTCTCCAGAGAGATTCACGGACAGGAGGATCTTTTCTTTTCCCCTCCAGATGCACAACTTCAAGTTCTTTATTTTTTTTTTTTTTGCTTTCTTCTTGCTTTCATGTGAAATGTTGGCTGTTAGATGGGTACTGAGTAACACAGCCTAATGCTTTACTTGTATGGAGAGGCCTCAGGCAATGGGGTGTGCTGCTCATGTGTAGTGAAAGAGTTGGGTGCAATAGATGGTTCCTTTGAGTCCTGGACTCCAGCAGGTAGAGGAACCCAACTATAAAGGATGGTTCCACACGTTCCACAGAGTTACTTAATTTTAAAGAATGTTATTGAGAATATTTAACATGTTCAGAATAAAGGCTGGCACCTTAAGTGTAATATGGCAGCGTCTGGACAGACTGTAGGAACACAGATCACTGAAGTAATTTAGTAACTTGAATCGCAAGTGCACTGTTTACCTGTCCATATTATCTGCAGCTGTTTTTATAAGTGATATTTTTAGTCCCCCCAAAATATGTGGTCATGATTTTGTCAGTTTAATGCTTTTTTTTGAAGAACTTGAATGAAGAAAAACACAGCACCACAGTTAGTAAGTGTAGTGAGTCATTTAGAATAAAATAGCATGTTATTTCTGCAAATTTAATCCCACAGAACTTCCATTGACAACAGCCAGTACTTTTTGCAGAAGTAGCATTTACCTTTCTGACCCTCCGTTCTTGCTTTTTAGAACTATTTTTTTCTCTACTTTGTGCATATATTTACTAATGTTAAATATTTTATTTTAATCTGCATCTACTAGTCATCCTTTTAGACTTTAAATGTTTCTCTTATGAGAAGTACTTGCCGCTGATTTTTTTCTTCTCTACCAGTAATTTTTACATCTCCGAGTTTATTTTTTTCAAGGATATTGTTTCTACATGTCGTGGGTTTTTTTCTGTGCAAAACCAATCTGATCACTTTGTATGATGTAGAATGTTCCCATCTGGTTTGCTGTGTTTCTGTTTCACTGCAAATATTGACATTTACCATGGTCTTCAAAATGAGGATACAATGGTCACAGAGCCTGCTACTACAGGACACCTTTGTGACGGGGTATCTGTTTGGAGTGTTCAAACTCTAGAAATCAGTCTTTCAGATTTTAGAGTTTTCTGTTTGGTTAAAAAATTTTATTTTCAACCCACATGACTGAAATTAACTTCCTAAACATGATGTGAGTATAAACTTAGTTTAGAGTCAGCATGTATTTGTGTCTGTGGCCCTTCTTTGCACACAGACATCTCAAGTTTCTAGTAGAAGTTCATCATGGCACTGAAAGGGATGTTCCTGATTCTCTCATAGTATAAAGAACAAAGGGCTGGGATGAAGGTCTCTGCAAAAGGAGAGGAAGTAGAGGAGAGAGGATCGAAAGAGATTAGGGGAAAAGGAAAGAGAAAAAGAGAGAAGTGAAGGAAAAGAGAGAACTGAAGTAGTCCTTCAGGGTATTCCACTTGTAGATGTTGAATCTGATATATGCTACCAAGAAGAAGAACTAAAGGAGTTAAGAACCAGTCCTTTTAATTACAGTACATGGATGGATGTTTGTACCTGTCTAGTGAAATACAGGAACAGAAGTTCCTCCAGTGATTATGAGCTTCAGGAACAAGGCTGGATTATTCACAGAATAATAGAGTAGCTTAGGTTTGACAGGACCTCTGGCAGTCATCTAGTTCAAAACATGTCCAACAAGAACAGCTTATTTTGGGCTGTCTGTTCGGGCTCTATCTCTGAGGATGGAGATTCTAGCTCCAGGCAGCCTGGTACAGTACCAGACTGTCATTGTCCCCATGTGGACTTGCTCCAGTATATTAATACCTTTCTTGAAGCATGGAGCCCAAAAGTGGACACAGTGATTCGGGTTCAGGCTCAGAGGTGCTGAGCAATCACTTCTCTTGGCCTGATGATAACACACGGTGCTGCCCTCTGTGTGGTTGTCCTTTCCTGCAAGGGTAAGCTGCTGATTAACATTCAAAGGATTCTCCAACTCCTTTCCTGCAAATCTGTTTTCTAACCAGTCTATGCCGTTGCATGAGGTCATTCCAGCCCAGGTGGAAGACTCTGCAGTTGCTTCTGTTGAACTCCCTAAGGTTCCTGTCATCCCATTTCTCCAGCTCACCAAATAATATCTGAATGCTGTCCTGCTCACCAAAGTATTGACTTCTCCCTCCAATTTGATGACATTCACTAGCTTGCTGAGAGTGCCCTCTGTCACATCATCCATGTTGTTTAATAAAAACTATGGATTGTGTTCATCCCAGTATGGACCCTGATGGAAGCTCCTAGTAACTGGCTGCCACTTCAAGTTTGTGCTGCTGGTCAGAACCCTTTGAGTCCAGCAGTGCAGACAGATTCCCTTGAATCTGCTTATACACTGCATATCTCCCCAGTTTTATTTCAAGGGCACAAGAGGAGACCAAGTCAAAGGCCACCCTAAAGTCAGAGTGTGCATTTGCCATCTTCCCCTTCCTTGTCCACAGCACCAGAGTCACCTTTGGTAAATCCATATGGGATATTAGCAGCCTCCTCGTTCATCATGTGGCTGGCAACAGCTTCTAGGAGATTTACTCTGTAACTTTTCTGGGGACAGAGGTAAGACTTGTAGCTACTTAAATCCTCTTCTTGCCCTGCTTGAAGGTGGGTGTGACATTTCCTTTTTTCCAGCCATCAGGAACCTGCCTTGATCACCATGATATTTCAGTGGTGTAGCATTGGCCACCTCCCTCAGAACCCTGAGGTACGTCTTATCTGGACGTTTTGCCTCCTATATGACCAGTTGGGCTCAAGAGCCTCCAAAATGTTTTCCTTTATAGCGGGTGTTGCTCCAGTCCCATAGGAGGCTCAGGGAACTGCAAGGCTTGAAGCCAAAACTAACCAGTGAAACCTGATGCAAAAAAGACATGGAATGCATTGGCTTTTTTCATGTCCTGTGTCAATGGATCCTTTTTTTCACCAGACAGTGAGCCCATGCTTTCTGTAACCATCCTTTTGTTGTCCCCTTACTTTGTCAGCCATATTCCAGTATTTTTATGTGGATAACATCTCTGACAGACCTGCTTTGGGTAAACAGCATCCCCATATAGATATTGTAAAACAAGGCATACATAATACATTGAAAATTCTGAAGGCAGCAGAAAATATTAATGGAAATTTTCAAAGTACAGAATTATATAAAAAAGTTGAGGGCAAAAGTTTAAAATTAATTGGAATAAATTTTCACACAGTGGATTCACCTGTACAAATGAGTTTCACACAGTATTTTAAAGGGCACTAGTTTTGACATTTTTAAAAAAGATACCTGAACGGATATTTGTGTAACAAATATTTATATTAGATGTAAAGTCTGTCTAAAAACCAAACACATATGTCTTTAGGGGCATACTTTTGTGGTGCCTACAAACTTAGTGTTTTAGGAGGAAAGGTCCATCACTAGGTTTCCTCTAGATTCTTGGGTGCTGAGCAGTATCAGACACTGGACTTTGAATTACACAGATCACTACCCTGGACTGGGGTGTTGCTTATTGTGGACTGTGTTGACATTAACGGTGAATATTAACATTTAAGGAACCTGTCAACATGCTCTAATCTCTTTTTTAAAATGAACTCACAGGCTTGGGAAATTCCTGTTTGTACTTTCCCATCTTATGATTGAGTGCACTCTTGCATGTGAAGTCTCTGTATCTGAGTCACTGTTTATCACAGGAGCAATTAAACCTGAAAAGCACGCCACAGTTTTGGTATTCTCTCAGGTCATTTGGTCAGAGTAGAAAGAAATAATTTAAAATTACTTTTGTAAGAAGAGAAAAAAATATTTTTTCTTCATTTTTCTTTTATCGTCACTTGTAAAACCTGATTTATTCAGTTAATGTTGTCTGCAATGGAATAACTTCTGATGAAGAATTATTTTTGCATGTGGCTCTCTTATAGCCTTTCAGCTCCTACATTTATTTCAAGAATGTGTTGTATGGGTTTGTAGAGGTGTGTTTTGTTTATATAAGAAGGATTATGTGCAAAATTGAACATTTTTCAGTAGTTCCTGAGTTAGCATTCTGTGTACGTTCAAGTGCATCTGACTGAGTGTCAAATGGATGGTACTAAAAATGCATGTATAATTGAACTGTATTTAAGTCTTCAGAAGCTTTTCAGTAAACTGAACTTCAAATATAACAAACAAAATTACAGTGAAATTATTTTAAGCCACAGCCCATTAAAGAAGTAAAAATAATATTTGAGGGAGGGTTTTTTTTCTTATCTGTAGGTGTTGCATTTGACAGTTATTCGGGAAATGTAAGTTTTAATATTCAGTCTGTCGTTTCACATATATTCCTCCTATCCTATTTCCTCTGGAAGGGAAATATATTTTTGAATGAACACTTCTAATTATTTAGGTCCTGGTTTGTGCCATTTGCAGAATTCCCTCTGGGTACAAAAAGATCCCTTTCATGTAAAGGCCCACAGAAACTGCAATTCCTGAAAGTTTTGATAAGCACTGAAAAATTACCCCATGGAGCATCCCACACCTGTGGGACACAGGACGGCACAGAGCTATGGCTGAGAATTCAGCTGGGGCAGATGTGCACTTTGCTGATGGCCTCCCCTACCTGCTGCCTGCATCTGGCTGCCTGAAGGTCCCACCATCACAGCTCCACCAGTGGAGCAAGTTGTGTCTGCCTTAAGTGAACTTTGTGCCTTCCCCTTCTCCATCCCAGGAAGTCTTTTTCTCTTAGAATCTCCCATATTCATGCCTTTGGGTGTTTTATGGTGAGGAACATGGGTTTTGTATCTGGGTGTCTGAATGAAGTGCACTAGTTACTATTCACAAGATCAGTCTAGGCATCTGGTCATTGCAAAAAGTGCTTGAAGTCTGAAAGTATATGAAACTCCTTCCAATGATGGTTTAGAAACTTAATAAACCTCTTGTGTTGTGATTAAGATGAGGACCCTAAAGGAAGTTTTATTTGTTGGGCCATGTAAGTCACTGGCAAAGGGAAGTTGAATCAATCTGTCGATATTCCCATCTGGGATACTGCAGTCTATTGGCAATCCTCTAACACCTTAAGCCTGGGTAAATAACAGGATCTTAGGTTAATAGGTGAAGTGGTTTCCTTAACCTTTTGGGAAAGGTATAGTCCTTACCATTTGCCCATTTGAATCACAGAGATTTTATTCTGATGCAGGTTACCGCTGTTCTTATTGTGTGCTGTGTTTTATAGAAACAGTCTGCTGTTAGACTAAATGTGTTGCCTTCTCTTCTGCCTCCAATCCTAAACGTTTTGAAATAAAATACTCTTTGTCATGTGTTCTTACTTGCTAATGCATTCCTTGAATGCCACAAGGTATCTAATTGCTGATTCCCAAGGAAGACCTTTGTTTGCAAGGTGGTGTTACATTTTGATTGTTGTGTACTTAAGAATTAACTGCTTTTGACTGTTTGACACTACTGTTGCTGGTATCATTCTTAAAACCATCTGTATCTTTCTTTTTGCAGCTTGAGTCCTGTGTTTGCACTGTTTGTTCCATTTTATTCCTCCATTCCAAGAGTACAGGTGACACAAGTATTAGGCCACTTTTCTATCACAAACAAGTCTCTGGTCTACATACTGGGTTTACAGGTATGGTGTGTACTTGCTTGTTCATCTTTTAATGAATTACTAATGTAGTAGTTAGTGTTTCTGTATGTTTGTCTATGAATTTTGATGCTTCTGCATGTATGATTTGACATATATTTAGTTACTAACTATCCCGTCATCTAAAATACAGAAAAGCATGTTACTGGTGTCTTGAGGTGGTGGGCAAGTGATCTGTCCTTACATTGTCTTACATGGGAAAATATAATAGGCAGTTCTTCAATTGTTTTTGTTTTTTTTTTTGGTCAGCAAAATGAACTAGGAGAAAAGAGATTAAAACAGAACCTGATGTAAGGCATATGTGTCTTTCACCTTTTTTGTTTGCTTGTGTTCTTGATTTTGATTATTTTTCCCTTCTTTATTAGAGCTCAAACAAAGCTGTAGAACACAATATTTTTCTGTGGTGAGACTATTAGTAAATAATCAAGGTTTTGGCTGAATTTCACTTTATTTGCATATCATGCATTACCATGAGGCAGGTAATTTAAAGTAGTGTAACATAGAACACAGCAATATCATATAGTACTCTGTGAAATATGACTGGAAAAATATAGATACTTGGTATAGAAAGGCAGTAGTTGTTCAAAAACCAATAAAAAAATCCCCAGCAGCCTAGAAATGAATGTACACTTGTGGCACAACCTGAATTATGAAACAGGAGATGTGCAAAGTTATGAGAAATTAGACTCGTTTTTATGTATTCTGGGGACTCAAAAGTAGCTCTGGCACTAGGAATGGAAAGCACCATAGTTATGTGAAGTATGATAGAGAGTATTTTAGAATGAACGGTCAGGTTCAGAATACTGACTTGTGTTCCATATGAATATTTCATTCATCCTCTTTGCTGGTTAGCCTTTCGTTTCCTTCAGTTTCTACTCCAGCACCTTACTCTCTTGACCTTTCAGAAATCTTGTTTCTTTTCTTCTGAACCCATCAATACTGCTACCGGTCTTTGGGAAAGCCATGATATTGTGTGACCTGTTTTCCATCGTGTCCTTTGCCTTTTGCTTTCATGCACGCACCACCTCCAGTACGGATCACTGCTGTTACTAACCCCCGTATCTTTGCGGGATCTTTCCCTGCTGCTCACAGAACAGTCACTGCCATCACACAGAGGCTGAGGGAAGTCTCATTTGCCTTCTCCTCATTTGTAAACTCTGCCCTTATCTCTCTTTCTGTAGTCAGAAGTCTAGAGGGAAGGTGTTCTCTTGATTCAGTCAGCATCATGCAGAACTATTTTAGTAACCAGTATCAGTCTAATTTTCAGCCCATTTTTCCAGTTGATAGTAACCTTCTCCATGTGATCAATCACATAGTTTCCTAGAAACAATACGCTGCCCTGTTGGTTTATGAGGATTTTTTTTTAAAATTCACTCCAGTTTATTTCTGTGATTTCATATCAGCAAGTATGTGACTGGGTGAGAACTTTATTTTTTTTATTTTGATGCTCATGCTTAGTCTTTCTGTGTCTGCATGTCTGAGAGCTTCACTTGCAGTGCCTACCCTGCTTGGAACTCTTCTCCTGTTGCTGCTGAGTCATTTCCGTTGCTTCAGTCTGTCTTTTAGACTTGTTTTTCTGTGCAGCCTATAACTGACATCCTGTTATACTTAGTAAGCTATATGAAAATAAAATGTATTGTCCTGTAGAAGGAGAACAATTGTTGGATCCTGTGTTTTTTCCCCTTTGCTACGTTTGGAATACATCTTTTTTTAATGTTAAACTGAATTTTAACAGAGGTAAATGTCTGACGTCTCGCATTACCATGATGAGTGCATAGCCTATATACAATATTGCAACTTAGTAGTTCTGATAGCAACAGCTTTGTAGAATAAAAATTTTAATCCCTACTCTTGTCTTCTAGCTCTTAACCTCTGGTTCCTACATCTGGATTTTAGCCTTAAGTGGATTGGTAAGTCTTACTGTTTTAAAAGTCATGTCTTGTTTAAAACTGTCTGTTATGTATGCAGTCAGCACAGTATGTTAGGACTCAAAAAGAACAGAAACTACTAAGTAACATTTTGTATTGGTAAGTAGAAAGTTTTCATCTTTAACTTTCAAAGGTGCAGAGCACTGACTAGCTGGTGATAAACTGACAGACAGCAAAATTGCTGGGTAATATTTGCAGGGTACCACTGCTCTCTGACTGTCTAAAATTAATTTAAGTGCCCTGGATATAGCTTTAGACCCACAACTATAAATGAGACTATTGAGGAAATGGTAAAAATATTTATCCTTTTTTTTTTTTTTTTTTTTTTTTTAGTTTTCAGCAAGCCTTATTCCAAAAAGCAGCTTTAAATAACTTTGCTGTGAGGATTTTTCATGCTTTGCTGTTCTCCTAGGATATCTGTAGTATAGCTGTTTCTCACTATGACAACAGCAGTAAGGGTGCAAAATCACTTTCTTCACACCAGTCAAGGAGGTGTGATCTGTGTTTTTCCTTTCTGATTCTGTTCTTAGCAGTAAGGCACTTAGTGGTAAAACAGATTGTACTAAATTTTCCAGATTGTTAGATACCGATAAGCTTGTTTTAAAATTACACAAACTTAGAAATTTGGAGCTCAGACTCTGATTTCTTGGCCTAAAAGACTGTAACCTTCTCAAATAGCAAGAGTTAGTAACTTCCAAAGAAGCTCATTATTAAGTTGATGGAATCTTAAAAACTCAAGTTGGGCCTTGCTGTTTAGAACCTACTAATTTGAATTTGCAGTGAGCTCAGAGTGAAATGCCTGTGGACACTTTGGACACTTCACATATTGTTGCTGCAACTCAGTAGTTTGATCCCTTACCATTTGCACTGACTGTTGCAAAATATGCTGTGAGTTTGCAGGATAACTAACAAGACGAGTGACAGAGCAGTAAACAGTGAAGACTGTTCAGTAATTTGATCTGACAATAAATATTGATGAAAGCAGTGCAAGTAACAAACCAGAAATCTCTCCTGGAAATCAGCCCAAGCCTCTGTGCCCACCTAAGGATCTGTGACTTCCTCTAAACACACTACCCTTCCTGTTACTCTTCTGGCTCTTTTAATAGCCCTTCCTTTTGAACAGGTGTTCATTAGAGAGGGAAGGAAAGGAAAGAAATGGAAAGGCATTTTAATTCCCTGTTTCCTGGTGACAGAAGCTGTATGTATATTGGTTATACAGACTTATAAAGAACAGCTCAAATATTTTTTTTCATAATAGATTATGCAGTTCTTGTTTTAATTCCCTTTTAATATAAAGTTTTGTTCGGCCGTATAATGCAACTTTCTTAGTATTCTTTTTTATTAATTTTTTTTTTTTAATTGCAGGTCGACAGTATGTTTACTTAGGTAAAAATCCATAGGATTAAATTACTTTCTCTATGTCAAAGGAAGGCTAAAAATATAATTTGAAGTTTTCATATTGCTTCAGTCAGCATGAATTAAGTCATCATCAATGATGATGTGTTTTCAGTCTTGATTTTTTCCACAGCAAGTGGAGAATTGCACTCTATCACTTTGTAATAAGTGCTACAATTTGGAAAGAAGTTCATGTCCTGAATTTTTTTTTTTTTTTTGCTCAACATATATGCCACACGTCTGTGAATTAAAAGTCTTTTTCTCCTCTGTTAGAAATTAAAATTTGGCATCTTTTGAGAAAATTTGATAAATAAATAAACTTCTCAGTATAATAAGTAGTCTGAAGAAGGATATGAAACACTGTGAAGGTGACTTTTAGCACTACAAGTGTAGTTACTTGATAGTATACATATATGTACAATTACAGAAATAAATAGATTGTCAAATCAATGTTAAATCATTCCAACAACCTGTATTTTATAATTCTTATTACTCTTGACATTTTTCTAAATTACTGTATCTTTGTGGATTCAAATTTTCATGTATTTGTACAAAAAGACTGAGTAAGTGTACGGACACCAAGTCAGATAGGTGAGATGTTTAGTCACTAGTTCATTGCCTGTTAGACACTTCACTGTATTTTTAGTGCTAAAGATCGCTTACACACTCTTATGAGTGTATTATGATGCTATCTTGTAATTTAGCTTTTGTTGCACTTCTGCTTATGTGGAAAATTAAAATGGACGGTGCCAGCACAATTTCTGAATTGTTGTCAGTTTCCACTTTCTCTTCACTGTGTGGTTTAGGTTTACCTAAATTCTCACAACTTACATTTAACACGTAATGAACACTCTTAGACTACATGGGATCTGACTTACCAGGTGCGAGATCTGGCACTGGAGACTTTTTATTTGTTCATCCATACTACTGCTGTTAAGACTTTCCTGTGAATTCCAGGCAGGGTATAGAGCAACTGAGAACTGTACTGCCTTAAGTTCTTGTTTTCAGTAGCTTTAAGTGATGCCGTCATTACAGAAATGTGTTTGCGTGTGTGTATGAGTCTATGTCTGCAGGTAGGCATTGACATAATATACCTGGTGATAGGGAATTTTAGACAATTTGTGGTTCGACTACAGATTTGTAGTGGATTGTTCTCAGTTGTGGAGATTGGAGCCCATGTTGTGTTACTGCAATATAAAAGGTCTACTTTGTCTGTCTTTGTGATGAGGTATATCTTCCTAGATCTCTAGTTTTGAATCAACATAGGAATCCATTCTTAAAGGCAGCTTCTTTACTCTCCATGTGAAACTGGACTTCCTCTCAGTTATTGGTTTTTTGTATGTCACTCACTAGTATGTTGTGTCAAACATGCTGTTTAAATACAGGCTACTTATTTGTAAGAAAGAGAGTTTAAGAAATAGATGTATCATAAATCTGATGTAATCAGTAATCTATAATGTTCTTATAGTTTATGAGACTAATTTAATTTCTTGTGATTTGTTTTGCCAGAAATGTACCATACTTGGTACACACAGTCCAGATTTGTTTCTTCCAGTAGGATTTTTTTATGCCATAAAATTAGGAAACTTCATATTAGGGATGCAAGAAATCCTTTCAACAGTTGTTTACAGGAGTGCTTCCATGGAATGCATATCACTCAGTTTAGTGAAGGCCCAAAACAGTTTTACTGCTATTTTTTTTTCTTTAAAACAGTCAAAACACCTTAAAAAATAATATCTGTGTCTCATTGGATATATACATTTTCTTTCCCTTTCTTTTTTAACCCTTTAAAATCTTTTGAGTTTCCCAGTTTACATCTGTCCTTGCTATACTTTTGTAGGATTGAAATTTAAGAGGTATGTCAAGGCTCACTGAGTCATAGCTAGAGCACATCTACTTCAAGAAGTAAGCTCAGGTTAGTGACCAGCAGAAGACATATGTCCTGCTGGGAAATGCAGTTCTCTCCACTTATTACAATAATGTTGTTATCAGACAGATCACATGCCACAGATCTTGCTAACCATGTAGTTCGGACTATATTTCCTGAGGGAGAGATATATTTCAGGCCCTTTCTGTGACTTTAGTCTTGTAGCCTCTTTCTTCTTGTCTAGTGTCAGTTTTTTATTTGTTTGCAAGATGACCTGCATTGCCTAAAGCTCAAAATTTGAAACACACCAAATCTCCTGTGAGCTGCCTTGAATTTGTGTAGAGTTCAGTTCAAACATTAGGAAACTGAAATTGAAAAGTTTCTAAAATCCTGTTTGCCTTGGCGATTTCCCTAAGCCAAATGCAACACTCTTCTGCATTGTTTCTATGCTACACTGTGATTTACTTTTCTCAGGTGGTATGAAAAGTTGTGCTTTATATGTTTAGATATTGGAAAATATAGAGAATCTGCAATTTAGAGCATGTACTTTAATGGCTTAAGGTTAAGATAGAAAGTTCAGACAGTGTTGAGTGCATGGTTTTAATTTCAGTTCCAGTTTTTTAGCATATTAGTTATTATTCATAATTTTGAAGTTGCTAACTTAGTTTTACATAAACTACAGATATCTGCTGTTAAACATTCACAGGTGTGCTTTGGATTGTACTTTTGAGTTCTGTTTGTTAAGAACTGTCTCCATCCATATCTTTATCCAGCTGAGGTATTTTTGTATAGTGAATTCCTATTCTTTAGGATGGGCATTTATAGGATAAAATGTGATTCAGCTGGGGAGCAAAATAATTAAACCAGACTTTAATTTGCTTTTTAGTTCTTGTCTTAAAAATAACATTTTGTAGTTAATACTGGATCAGACCTAAGAATCATTGATTTTCTTGTTGTTGTTTTTCCTCTTCCACATCTTTCTTAAGTGATTTTGAACAATTCATACTGAATTCTTTGTTGTTTTAAAGATGTTTTGGAGGGAATGCAGAAACATTTGCATTACCCCACAGTACAGTATTTGCACGTAAAATATCATCCCTTTTACATACTTAAAATTAATATTAAATATGTACTTTCTTGAAGAGAATCTTTGGTCAGACTCTGTTAATGTATGCAGTTACTTCCACATTCACATCCTGCCGTGCATCCTCCTTCATCCTTCAGTTAGTCTGGACATCCTTCAGTCATCTGCATTTATCTTATGTAGGTCTTTAGTCTTCCTTGAACTCTTCATAACTGTGTGATTAGAAGTGGTGATTCAGGTTAATGTTAGTTAAATGTTACATCTGGTTAATTTCGGAATATTTGATGTTGGTGTTACAGTATTTGTACCAGTAGTATTGCTATTATCAGTGAGACTACTCACTTATTAAAAAGTTTGCCTGTGCTTAAGTACTTTCCTAAATAAAAACATTATTTTGTGTGTAACTGATGTGATTCCCCTTTGCTGATAGAGCTACCCACCAAAGACCAAGTACTCAGACAGTTCACAGAATCACTGAGGGTAACGTCTGGTCCAACCTCCCTGCTCAGGCAGGGTCACCCTGAGTGGCTTACCCTAGGACCACGTTCAGATGACTTTTGAGTAACTCCAAGGATGGTGACAACCACCTCCCTGGGCAACTTGTACTAGTTTTTGATCATCTTCTCAGTGAAAAAGTGTTTCCCAATGTTCAGAGGGAACCTCCCACGTTTCAGTTTGTGCCATCGCCTGCGATCCTGTCACTGGGCACCACTGAGCAGAGCCTGGATCCATCCTCTTCATTGTTTCCTTACAGGCATTTATATACTTTGATAAAATCCACCTTAACCTTCTCCTCTCCAGACCAACCAGTCCCCCTTCTCTCAGCCTGTCCTCACGTAAAAGATGCTCCAGTCTCTTGATCATCTTTGTGGCCCTGCACTGGATTTGCTGCAGCAAGTCCGTGTCTCTTACGCTAGGGAGCGCAGAACTGAACACAGTACTCCAGCTGCAACATCAGCAATGCATAACTTGTGAAGTACATAGCCTGAAACGAGAAATGGAGAAGCAATGGAATAACAAAGATTAGAAAATGAAAAAGAAACATTGTCTGTCTGCCTACTAACTTCAGGACAGGTGCAGATATCCATATGTACACTAACAGATGTGCTGAATCCTACCCAAAACTAAGGGGATATATCTGCAAGTGGACAGTGCTCAGTATTCAGCTGAGTGACTGTAGGTGACTTAGTTTGAGATAAGTGTCTCAATGTTCTACTGACTGTATTGATTTAATCTTCTTTGCAGTGTGTGTTTGGACACCTTGCTCATGTCAAATTGGCCATATATAAACACATGACAACTGATTAAGCTGCTAGTGCTTATTCCTGTGTCAGCTAAAGCATCTGAGAAAAAAATGTAGTTGACTTACCAAGTATACAGGGGATGTTAGAAAGAAAAATGGATATTAGTTAGTAGTTTGTATTTCACTTCTAATCTTCTCAGATCTGAGGAAGAGTTTCTTTGTTCAAAATCTGGTCTGCTTGATCAACTGTACCAACCAGTTCATTAGTAGTCAGATTGCATGTATCAAGATTTACTTTTTTTTGGCAGCAGTGTTACCAGAGAGGGAATCCGTGACAGTAATTCAGCTGTGTGTACTTTGGAGACATCTGCCTTAGGATAAGTCACATATTAAGAGTGCCCATTTCTCTCTGTTGACTGTGAAACCAACTTAAAATAACCAGCTCATAAGCGGGCTTTTAAATTACAAATGTCTACATTGGGGCAGATTAATCAAATCATGATCTTTTATGTAAAGAGATTTCTTTAACAATATGATGATGGTAACCTGCAGAATGCTAGCAGAGACCCAAGGGAACCTATCCTTAGGTCACAAGTACAAGTTAAGAATAGCTGTATGTGCTGAAATGGCAGTACAGTCATACTTGCATATACACAGTGTTTGAGTGCTGATTGTGATTGCACCTGACCAAGGAAGGGACCATTGTTGAACTCTGAAAAAAAAAAGTTTCAGGGTACCTGGGAAATTCATGAGCCCACTCAACTGGGACTGAAAATGAAGACAATTACTTTAGAACCATTATAATCTTAGTTTTCTCTCAAGCTAATTATTGTAAAAGGCTGTTTATAGTATTTGTAACTATTTCTGCAAAGGAAACCCAAACAAAATAATCTGTTGTGTTACATCTGTGACACAACTTAAAAATATGTGTGTAGTCATTTTATTTGTTGGGTGGTTTTCACATGATCCCTCTTGGTTTGATATATGTGTTTCTCTAATCAAGGTAAATACAGAATCTTGACTCCAGCTCCAGCCCCATGCTTTGATTCTAGTTGTATAGAATTTGAAACATACCAAGGATTAAGCAGATAAAATAGGTATAAAAATGTCACTTCACCTTAAGAAAATTACTATTTGCTTTCAATTTGTTGAAATCTGAAAATAGCCAAGTCTCGAATACGTATGAAAATATTTAAATTTTTCAGAACAAAGTAATTGGGTATTTGTTGTCGAGCTTTAACTATTAGGCAAAATAATTTTCAACATAATTTTCTACACCAGTCTGCCTACTTTTTCTTCTGTTTTATTTCCTTTTTTAGTGTTAATCAAGTAGAGTGATTTTAAATGTCTCAGCTAGTAGTGGAGCATATGTGTCTTTGCTGTGTAAAATACTAGAGAGCTTCCATGTTTGGTTTACCTAATGTGACAGTGAAACTACAGCTACTTCCATTTTTCTAAAAAGTGTACAACTTTGGAAGGATTTGAGGGAAGGGGAGGAGAAGTTGGGCTTTATACAGGGGCAGGAGGAGGTTAAGAAACTTAGTCTGAAGAACCAGTGCTAAGCCGTGGTGTTAAGAAACTGAAAAAATATAAGCACACTTTTTTCTGCACCGTGCCACAGTTTCCAGCATACTCTCATTTCCTCCACTTGCATTGTGTCCTGTATGTTATGACAGATGAGTTTGTAGGTTATGATGGTGTGACTAACAGAAAACAACTAAGATGCATCTTATGATGCCAGCCAAAAATTCTCCATTCTAACAGTGTGAACATAATCATAATGTCCTTCTCTGGTGACTTTTTAGAGGCTAAAATACAGTAGAAGCTCCTCTGTTTGGGAAAAGTAGTCCTTCAATCTGATGTAAAGTGCTGAAGTTGGGATATGAGGTTATCTTCATTGAATAAATAATGTTGGTTTGCTTTTTTAAGCATTAGAAATTAACTCAATATCAATAACAAAAATGGTGTAAGAAGTTGTTTTATACTTTATAAGCTTGTGTTTTTTTAAATGATGTCTATGAAGTTCTGCATATGAACCAGCTAAAGCAGAAGTTCTTTGGAAATACTTGACATTAAGATGAGAGTATGACACCAAACCAGACTGAATCACAAGACCTATTTTAACTGCAAATGTCTCCATTCTGGGTTTATTGGAAATATGCAAATAGGTATCTCTTCCTCACTAGGCAAAACTACTTGAAAATTTGTTAAAACTGAGTACAGCATTTTAAAGTTTCTTATACTTCCGTCTAATAGCTTTATATTTGGAGTAGTAAATCAAGGGAGGGAGGGAGAGAAGGACATTCTGAGAGATGTGGAGATGACAAGGTGGATTGCCAGTGCTCTCCTTCCATGTGTTTATACTTGTGAAGAATTGCAGTCTCACATGATTGCCCCAAACAGGTGCACAGTAAGTTTCTTGGCAACTACATGTAGAAGATACACTTCTCTTCTGCTAGTCCCACACACTTTTGTCTTGTTCCTTGACCAAGTGCTTTTTACTTTAGACTTTATTGTGAACTTTATATTGTCAGACTTCTACACTTCCTGCTCTGTGACCACTGAAGTCCACGTTTGGGTTATGCAATGAGCTTCTATCTAAGAGACAGGACAAGGAGGGGCCAAGACACTAGTCTGCTGTTGAGGAGCAGTAAGGAGAGAGAAGACAGCCTAGTGCAACTGGTGCATTGGCTGTAAACCAGACATTCTACTCCAGTGACCCCAGTAAATCTATGAAGGCAGGTAGGAGCTATTGTGTATATGAGTCTCACATGCAATACTAAGTGCCATTCTCCATTTTAACAGTGCCCATAAACTTTTAAACTTATAAAGCCTTTTTTTCTGATTAAGTGCTCTGGAATGAGCTGATCTCCACAGCTACCTAAAAGGAGGTTGTAATGAGGTGGGGGTCAATCTCTTTTCCCAGATAGGACAAGTGGAATTGTCCTTAAGTTATGCCACAGGAGGTTTAGATTTAATATTAGGAAAAAGTTATTCACCAAAAGGTTTGCCAAGCACTGGAGCAGGCTGTCCAGGACAGAAAGAGATTGAGTTACCATCCCGGTGTTTAAAAGTGGTGTAGGTGAAGCACTTAAAGACATGGTTAGCAGTGGACTTGGCAGTACTGGGCTAATGATCAGGCTTGATGATCCTAAAGGCCTTTTCTAACCTGGATGATTCTGTGACTATCCATCTCTACTCAGAAAAATACGAGGACACTTTTACTGATGCAGCTAATTGGTGCTTGCAGTACACCTTCCCTTCTGAGGCAAACAAGTTCCAAAGTACTGACACTAAAGACGTGCCACTGCTATCTCTTTGCTGTATTTTCTATCTTGAGTTGCTAGAGTGATTGTGTTTGTGGTTAATATGTTCAGACACGTGTCAAGATTTGTCATACATTCAGGGAGATGTAGATTTTCCTATCACCACTTGCTTTGTTTTTTTCTTGTGACTTTTTGAACTCGTTCAAGATTTAGGTTACCTTGAAAACTTTAGACCTTAACAAAGGACTGTAGATGATAAAAGCAGAGATCAGAATTTGGGAGGGACATTTGAAAGAAGTGAGGGAATGCTGATGTGATGTTAGACAAAGCATTCTGAGTGGCAGTTCTTTCCCTACCTAGTTACACCTGTACAATCAGGAATGCAGAATCTCTGAAACCAAAAATGGGGCCTGGCTCCATAGCCTAACAATACTACCTACAACTAACGAGGTAGAAGGAAGGAAGATAATTTGTAGGTCCTGGTGCTGCTTGTGCATTTTGCGTCTAAGAAATAATCAGATTAATTGTATATGTAATATTTGCAACCTGATTCAGTAATTCTTGCTCCCAAAAAATAACCTTTCTGGTCATTGTACAATCTAGGTTTTCTTGGGTGAGGAGCCTATCTACATAGCCCTCTCAGGACCAGGTGGTTAGTTTCTGAGGGACCTTCTTGCTACACCTCAAGTACAGCATACCAAAAGCAGATGAATTGCAGAAGTGATATGAATCTTCCTCCTCTTATTTTTGGTGATTATAGTTCTATCCTAGTTTCCAGTTGATGTGCAAGAGTTTCAGTCGTGAACTTACAGCCATCTGGAACAGTTTCACTAGAGGTGAGGAAAGAATTTCTGAGGTCATGAAGAAGCTTCTGTTCCAGCATCCTATCATTCCTGGAGTCCAGTTAGGACCTTCCTTTGCCTATATGTTATAGGCAACCTTCCTTCTGATGTGATTATGGCCTTACTCTTATCCCATCACGTTTATCTCATTTCTCATAACACAAAAAGATTGAAGGGGTTAAGGGTAGTTTAAAACTCTTATTTCTCACTTTAGAATGGCAGCCTGTGTTTGAGGTTTCATTTTATGACTGCTCTCAGGGTTGGATGTAAGTAGAATGAAATAAAAATCAGTATTTCCCAAACCAGAATGTGTTTTTGCTAAAAGTCTCATCATCTCATGGGATGTAAATAATCTGAAAAATATCCTCCCTTCCAAACTTTGTTGCATTTTCCTATGCTGTTTCCCTTTATATATGAAGCAGTGCATTTAGTATGTTTATACAAATGTCTGTCAGTGAGACACAATAAATAGCCTCAAATAAATAAATACTCCAAGTGTGGAGTTTCTACATTGCTTCTAGCATAATGGCATTTTTGGGGTATGTTTACAGATTTTTTGAGGTTCATATCTCTTCCTGTTCATTTCACTCTGCTGTCACAGCATAATTCTTGTGGCATGACAGACAATAACTTGTCACAAATACTGAAATGTGGCATAAACCACTATGGGCTCAAGTGCTAGGGCTTCGTAATGGGATTCAGATTAATGGTGGAGTGATGAGTGTAGATCATTTATGGGGCATGTGGATTTCTCTTGCTCCTGCTGAATCTGAAGTAAAATCAAGCCCCAAGGCAAGCACAAAACAGAGAATGGGTATTTTTCTTATAGGTGGAAGAAGGGCCTCACAAAAACTGGCTTTTTCAATATCACAGTTTTTAATGAATTGATTTTTAAACCTGTTGGTTTTTTTCTCCTAGAAGGTAGTAGAAATTTTTTTTGGAATAAGTCTGTGAATACTCTTAGATTTAACTTCAAATCCACTGATTTGCTTTAATTTTTATTAGAAGGAAAGACTTGGATGCTGGGAACAAAAGCCTTAAGGGAGGTTGTTTTTTTTTGAAGGAGTGTTTACAGCGCTTCAGTATCCTCAAAAGCAGCCTTAATCTTCTCAAGTCAGCATGCAGCATACCCTGACCAATTCCTGTACTAGAAATGAAACTTTTATTTGAATTTTTGAGCAGTTTCAAAAAGGGTCACTTGGTTTGGGCTTAAATTCTGAAACAAACAAAAGAACACTAAGCAACTTTATGAGTCACAGACAATGGACTACATGGATTAAAAAAACTGATAGTCTGTAGGGGGAAGTTGGAGGTGAAGAAATCCCCTGTTTGTTCTCTGATTCTTGACTGAGAACTCTGGGTAAATACAGTAAAAAGGGCTTTAAAAAACAGAAAGACCAGCTGTTACCTGCAGACAAATACAAAGTAAATTTGGTGTATTTAAGTTTTTCAGTATTGAGGGTTTTTTTAACATTTCATTTTTGGTTTTAGATTTCTGGGATTTGCTACAATAGCAGTATATTAAAAGTTCATCGAATTCTTTGTGTACCCAAATGGGTAGCAAAGATATTTTCTTGGACTCTTGAACCAGTCTTCTCATCTGCGGAACCGACAAATGAAGTTCGAGTGGGAATGGGAGCAACAGTTGACATCCAGAGGCAGCAGAGAATGGAGTTACTGGATCGTCAAATCATGATGTCTCAGGTTGCCCAAATGAGGCGGCAAAGACAGCAGCAGGTATTGCTATACATTTTTTAAGGGTTATATTGTTATGAGAAAGATACAGTTTTGGTTCATATATCTTGTGTGGTTCCTGTTTCTTAAAAATAATGTGGTTTTTTTTTATTTTTCTCCATCAGTCTTTCATATACTGTTGTACTGCTAATAGCCATTTAATGGTTTATATAGCTTTATGTGTTAAAACTGCTTCACAAGATAGAAGCAGAATGTCAGACAATCCTGTAGGGATATCAGTACTCCCGGCATTCTTTCAGCAGAAATGAGGCTGAAAGGTAGAGTGATTGCCTCTTGGTAGTCTTTAATAAGGGCCACTGCATAAATTTGGGAAGTCAAAATACTTCTGACTCTTCTGAGTATCTGTATTGTTAGCATCCTTTTCAGAGAGGTTGAAAATTGTCGATGGAACTCCTCTGTTTGTAGATGTACAGGTTATTTCTTTCAAGAAAGGGCAGAAATTAAATTCTCTACCTTTCTTACAGAGGTAAACCACAAGGGACTTTCTGTTTGCCATGTTTAATGCTCTTGGTTTATTTCCTTATCAAACACAATAGCAGAGCCTTTTTATTTTCTCTGTTGTAGACAAACCAACAAATGCAGATATTCTCAGACTTTGCATTGTAGGGTATTGAAACAAGACAGAAGGTGTCTCAATTCACTTTTTCCTGTATCTTAGATGTATGTGTTACTAGCAGACAACATGGGCCTTTCATTGCTCTATGTGAACATACATTTACTTGCAGCCCAGCAATTTGAGGTCTTTACTGAGTTTCCTTTGCCTGAAACACAGCTCTGTACTGATACACAAGTTCTTGTTGTGTTCCAGATAGTGTCGTGCAAGTAGGTATAGCCATGGTACCCTTAATGCGTTGCCAGAATTAGAGGCATGATGACATAAAGCTTTGGCCAACAGCTAGAGTATGAATATTTGTTTCTAGTCTCTGATAATATCATTCTATTTTCCTTGTTTTCCGTTTCGCTATGATGAAATTGTTCCTCAGGTAGAAAGTTCCTGATCTACTTTTCTCTATTCCCATAAGAAAATTAATCAGTTTTAGCATAAGATTGGAACTAGAAATTACTCAGTTCTTGAATGTTGACCTTGTAATAGGAAATGAATTGGAAGTGTGTCTTGGGCTACAAGCAGCTGGGAAGAGTGCAGCCAGGTTTTTTCAGATAGGAGAAACAAGCCATTTCCATTTACGAAGGACAGCCTTTCTAATATATCTTTAATTGCAAAAAGTGACAAATAAGTTCAGAGCAGTAAATTATAAAAGAACAGTTGATAACATTTTCTTCTCATCTTGTCCTTTCCTCAGGCAATGAACAATGAAAGTGGAGAAACATCTTTTCATGTTTGATTTCAAATAGAATCCTTTAAAAAGGTGGAGGGTTTGAGTAAAAGGAAGGAAGGCTATTTGAACATTAGTATGATGCTTCCCTTTACAAGTTATCGAAACACTTTTCAAGTTACCTTCATGTTTAGCCTTAAACTTGAGCGCAGCATTTAGTTAACTGATAATTTAGTTAACTGCTAATCTTTGAAACCAGCAATCAGAAGGCAATGGGATTAATGTATGAATGTTTCAGAGAGGCTCTTCAGAAAAGTGTGTCATGAAAGCTTTTGACCAGCCTTTTTTTTTTTTAATGACTCACTCACAGAATTTACTGGCCATCAACTAAATCACAAAAAGCATCGTTCACAAATGTTGAGGTGTAGTGGTAAAAATGGAAAGCAGACTAATTTCAATCTCAAAATAATATTTGAAAAATTGACAATAATTTTCTGGATTGCTATACTTGGGCAATTCTTTTACCTTCAGAGGTTTTGGAAATGTGTAATTTGAAGACAGTGGAGTGGAACAGATCACATTACAGATGGAATTTAGATGATAACTTTTCCTGTGAGAGTGAAGCTGATAAAGAATGCAGATCAGTTCTAAGCAGCTTTTTTGTGAAATTGAAAATAATAAAAGCTGTGAAGTACATATCAGTCATTAGATATGGCTTTGAACTATATTCTAGGAGAACGTTGTGTGAATTTCTGAAGTCACAGTATGTTGTGTGTAGGTAGTGTGCCATAGGTGAGACAAAGTAGCATTTTCTCTCATGCTTTCCATTTCGTTTGGTGAGGGAAGTGAACTTCCAGTTTCCTCTGCATGCCATAGTGCAAAAATTTTGTCTAACTCCCCCTTGAGAAGGTGCTCTGCTCATTCCTCCTACTCCTTTACTCTTTGGTTCATCTGTTTGAGAAAAGAGGCGGTGCAGTTTCCCAGAATGTTGGTAGTATAATGGAAGGAGAAGATCGGTGTTTTTAACAGTGCTCTATAGTCTGTGCAATGTCAACATATTCTGTTCCGACCATAAGGAGGCCCCTCTTTTGAATAGATACCTTTTGTAGAAAGCTTATTCTTCAAGTCTTTGCAAGAAATTCTGAAGAATGTGACATGACAAGCCAACATAAAAAAAAGTTTAATTAAAAAAAAAAATTAGAACAGGGAAAGAAACTGGGTGACTGGGTGAAAAGCGTTTCTTATAAGTTGTTTATACTGTACTTCCAAGATACTGAAGATACTGGGATGTAAATAATTTTTTTCCCCCTGCTGTTCACAGAGCCCTTTTATCCAAAGCAGAATTCACTTTGGATACTTTCTACAAAATAGGAAAAGCAAAGAAGAAGCACCCCAGAACTTCTTTGCCGGCAGCTCTTTTGAGCTTTACCTTTCCCAGTCTTTCTCTAGCTGAAATGTTGTGGTCTGGAGGACCCCGAAGCATGGAGCTGTGTATGTGAGTGCTGGGTTGTCAAAACACCCGTGACTTTGACAAGAAGATTGAATATGTGGTAGAATTTGAACCAACTTCATGACTTGATGTATCTCATTTTAATCCTTAAATATGCAGTGGTACTGTGTCTGAATATGTTGTTAGAAACTGTTTCGTTGCTAGTTTCTCAGGGGAGTGTGGTTACATGGTGACTGATTTTTTTTCTTGGTCTCTAGTTGCTGTGGATACAGCCCTTAAACAGATGGTAGTGTGCATCTTGAAAACTTTTTGTTCTTTGTTTTCTCCCGTGGATATTGCTGAGAAATTATGATCTTGTCACAAATGGAGGATTACTGAATGTCACCTCTATGCACCTATAGAGGCAGTAGAATAAAACGTGTGCCATATGTATTAATTCCCTCAAAAAATACCATCTTGCTATTTTGTTACTGCTTTTAAAACTTCAGTTTCTTAGTTCTTTTCCTTCATGCTCTTTGCCTATCCTATGTTGTAATTTAAATAGTTTATCATATTTTAATTTTTCCCCATTATCTGATCTCTTTTTCCCCTTCATATTGCTTTCACATTTTCATTCCCTACTGTCCCATTTTCCTCCCACATTTTCATCATCTCTTCGCCTTCGTCTCCATTTTCCCATGCTTGGTGTTTACTCCTGTACAAAGTCCTTGGAAAGTTCTCTCCCATCATGTCACACCACCAGTAATCATTTGCTATTTTATCCATTTCACACTGTAATATTGATAAAAATCTTGGTCTTCAGTCCTGATGTTTCTACTTCTTGGTTTCTTTCATTTCCCAGCATTTTTCGAAAGTTTATCTTTCTGTAACCTAACCCAGCTAAAAGACATGGTGGGAAAAGGGAAGCAAGTGCTGCATCTGTGCACCAGTGTGGGTAGCAGGGAGTCAGCCTGACTTTCACTTCCCATTGAGAAATATGGAGGGAGGCTGGCAGATAACCAAACTGGGAATAGATAAGGGAGGATTCCGTGTCTAGTTGTTATTGACAACACTGTTGTCACTAAAGACGTATATGTGGAAGGTGGTGGAAAGTTGCAGAAAGATGGTCAGTGCCTTCTGTTGGTACTAAATACAGCTTCTTTGAGCGCTCATCCCTGTGCCCATTCGGGAGGGGTGGTGTTTGAACCTCAGTCCCTTCATCTTGAAAAAATGTTTTTTTGTATCCACAGAGCATTTATTCCTTTATTCTTGCTGAGCATGTTAGGACATGGTATTGCCTACATCTTGGCTTCTCTTAAGTGTTTTGGATGAGAGAAGAACTTTACCAGGTTGCTCCAGACTGTATGATACGCCTACAGCCACACATGAAAATCTTCATTTTACTACCTCTCTTTCTACCCTGTCTTCCACTTTAAGCTTATGTTGTCTTTTCCCTCCTATCTTTTTGTTCTTCTCTTCTAGCTGCCATTAATTTTCAGTGAGACTAGACTCTCCTTTGATTCATATCACATGGCATGTCTGTATGAGATTCTACTGCTTGCAAAGACCAGGCTTCTATAACAAAGGGACTTCCTCTAATTGTTCATTCATTAGATGTCTTTCTCCTGGGACATGGGAGAGATGCTCTGTGGGTAGGCAAACTGAGTGTCTTATAGGGAGTCTCATATCCTGAGAAATTTGCAAGTTTTGTATTTGGTCAGCTAAAGACTGTGAGGCTAGATTGTCAGTTTACCTTCTGGTTATATCTAAGCAATAAACTTCTGACCATGGGAAAAAAAAAATGGATTAACGGAGCAAAGATTTTCCTGGCACAAGAATTCTTTCTCAGCAATATTATCCTCATTCATGATGGTAGGAAAAAAATCCCTCAGTCAATATACTCCCAGACAGTCCAATTCTGTTTTCTCAGAGAAGTGTAAGAACCAGACCCAAGCATATTCCTTAGCTCTCCTGCTGGCACGGAGAGATGGCACTTTAGTGAAGTCTTCTTGAGTAACTTCACAAGTTTGAGTACTAACAAGTGCTTCAAACAGATATTTTGAACCATGAAGACCTTCTGCAACCTTTATACACTGCTAGGTCCATAAAAGCCCTTCCTCTACAGCCAGGACTTTGGATGGAAGGAGCTTGTTTTTTTTGTTCCACAAATGTATGTGTCATTGTCAGGAAGGAGACTACCTGACTGCTTTACCTGAATAAATGGATGAGACTTTCAGCCAAGTGTCACACAAAGTTTTTTTCTCTAATTAGGTTTCCATTCCAACCAGTCTGTGTTACCTGAGGCTTTTTTGGGATTTTGTGACATAATGGAATAGAAACTGTCTTTAGCAACCCTTCCATAGACTCCAAAGACAATGGTACGTAGGGTGCCAATAGGATAAAAAAAGTTCTTTGTGCTGTGACTCCTGAGATGTGTGTGTATAAGATTTGTGATTGTATTTTTAAAGAATTGAGTTGACCGATGAGTGATCCGTGGGTTTGTTTCAGCCCATGAATGAAGTGTATGCTGCAGCAGTAATAATTGTGGCTAAATTTAGATCCAGTATTCCATCATTCTCCCCTTCCTCTGCATGCCAGTTTACATGTGTGGATATACTCCAAGCCTTTTTTGAAATAAGACAGCTTCCCTTTTTGTAGAGAAAACAGTATCTTTTCCTTCAGATCTGTGTGTCTTTAACTCGTCCTTTGCTTTTTTGCACTCTTCTGGCTTTTTCCAATCTTGTAATTGTTTAATAATGTTTTCTTTGTGTTGAAAATAAACTTGGATTTATTTCAAGAGGTTTTTGGGTGTAAAAACTGCATATACCCTTGATGTTGGCATGTCTGAATTTTGGGGTTTTTTACTGTTGTATTTCAGTAATGTATTTGCAGCAACTGATAACCCATTGCTATTTAGACATTTCTGTTTTACTTTTCTGAATAACTTTTTTCATGGATTCGAGCTGTGAAATTAAAAACGTTGAATTTCCAGGGTGCTGACACAGGTAATGAATAGTCTATGATTATTTCCTCTACAAACTACCACCGAAATGTCAGGTTTCTGGTTTTTTTATGGAAGTTGGCAATTCCACAACCTGACAGACACTAGTAGTACTACTAGAGTAAGCTGAATGTCTCATTAACAGCCACCTGTCACAATCACAAGGCTAACTTTCTCTAATTCCTACTCCTCGATAGCACCCCACTCACACATGAACAATCCTTTTTTTTCTTGGACTGGAATTAAGGAATTTTCTTTCTGTCTGACTGAGCTATAGCCTTTCAATTTGTTTAGTATTTGTAATCGGTTTCCCTAGAGAAGCAGTGGTTGGGCAACTTCCTAAAGCAAAACACTGTTTTATTTCAAAGCAAATAAATTTTTTTTTGAGAAATAGAGTATTTTTATTCTCCTGTGTGATTGATCTACATTCTCTTCCTCTGGCAATTTAACTTGCAGCAGTTTTGTATAAAAAAATTCATGGAGTACAAATGTCCCCAGGCATTTCCAGAGTATTTAATTCACTGTCTGGTCAAGTCTAGCTTATAGAAGGCAAGTTTCTTTTCAGTTGTACCTGTCCCTTCATTTCTAGTGAATGTGGGATAAATAAAGCATCCGTTTTGGGGAGTGGTTGGTTATTGGATTCCAGGCCTGCTTCTGTTTTCTTTCCAGTCTGCACTGAGAGAGTCTTGATGGGCCATTTCTTCTTAGTGCCGTTTTCCGTATCGTATAGTAAATAAGAAGTCTGTGGTTCAGATAGTAAGTGATCTGCCTTAGTATTCAGGTTCTCTGATTTGAACTCTGATATTGGCACATAACAACTGCAAGCTGGGTTCACCCATTGTGTCTTAACGTGCTACTGTTGTGGTTTTAGCCCAGACAGCAACTAAGCTCCCACAGCCACTCACTCACCTCCGTGCTACCACCCTGGAGGAATGGGGAGGAAAATGAAAAGTAGGTTGACATAAGAGCAGTTTAATAATTGAAACAAAGTAAAATATAATAATAATAAGTAATTATATTGATAATAAAAAGAAAGAAAAAAAAACCAAAGAAGTGATGCACAATACAATTGCTTACTACTCGCTGACAGATGCCAGACCCTGTTCCCAAATCCAGATCGACCCTCGTTTTGGGTAACTCCCACAGTTTATATCTGAGCATGATGTTCTATGGTGTGGGATATCCCTTTGGCCAGTTCAGCTCACCTGTCCCAGCTGTGCTCTTAGCTTGTCAAATCAAAACAATTCGGGAACTCTGATTTCTCACTTTGGTTCCAGCCTCTACTTATTCCTTATTACTCTTTGAAAAGGTTTGTATACAGGAGGTGAATGAAGGGTTATCTATCTCATCGTCATGTATTAATAGCAGTTCACTGTCACCAGTCCACATCCAAAGAGCCATGCATTAAAGTAGAACTGTCTCTGTTTTGTGCAAAATGTTTAAAATGGAGCTAATGTTATTTCCTCAAGTACAGACCCCATGTTCATGCTGGTGGACCCGCCTTCAGAGTTTTGAACACTGGGCACAACCCCCCCACACACCTGATTGTCTCACTCAGCAAGTGTTGAATGTCAGATGGAAGAACAACTCCAAATCATGTCATTGCTTTAAAATTCAGCTGGTGGTTATGCTCAACTTATGGTTATGATCAGCTTCACTCACAAAGATTAATGCATAATAATGGGAACTTACTTTTCAATATATACCTGAGATTTCTGTGGGGAAAAATGGACAAACCCCACTGCTAATAGGACAACATGGATGCATGTTTTCAACTGATGTAGCCATGACCATACCTGTGATGTCACAGCACCAGCAAGAGCTCAGTTTGGATGAATAGCTGACACAAGCAAGGGAAGCTGGGAAGTTTGGAAAAGGAAGTACTTTCTTTCTCTACTGTTTAGAGAAGCTCCAAATCCAAATATTATTGCAGAGAAGGTCTGAGAGTCCTGATCAACGCTTCCCTAATGTAGGATGAATGAATAACATCAGTTCTCAAAAATGCCATCTTTCAATTTCTGCTTGACATGAAATATCTCTCTTCTTGGCATAGTGATCCATCACATTCTGGCTGAATTACTGCATCATAGCAGGAATGAAAAGTGAATGTAACTGTGATGCACAGTTCAGTACAGAATAGGTGCTTACCCTTATGGTACCGGGTTAAACATGGAGTAGTCTGACTCTTCAGAGTTCTGAGCTATCCACTAGTTTTGGGGGGTACCTACACAGCTCTTCACTTACTGCCAGCAGTTGCGTGTCCAAGCCAAATAGCAGCACACCTTCCCGCCATGACAAGCAGCAGTCTGCAATTCCAGGCCCTTGGCATGATTATGCCAGGAAGCGTTCACTACTCTTGAATGCAATAGCATTCAGTCTGGAAGGCCTTCCTTGAATGCAGTAGAAGAGGCAGCCATTCCTTGCCTCCAAGGAGCAAATGTGCCCTGCCCATTGGCATTTCTGGCTTCTGTTACTGTGAAGATATCATGCCAGTGCTGAAATCCCTTCCATTATCTCTCAGGCAGCTTCAGAGCCCAGACTGAGTTGTTCCTTCCAGATTTCAAAGGAAATAGCTGATCAGGCTTCAGAAAAGACCACATGTGGATTTCTGAACTTCTGTGACACATCAGCTCCTCAGGGACAATTACAGGCATCAAAGCTCAGGATGCAGCAACTAAGAGTTGGAGACAGAGCCTCATGGCTAAAGAACCTTGCCTGTAGGATAAATTTCCAGAGAAATTGGAATTCTTTCCATCATTAAGAGCAATGCTTAGAACACTAACACTGTTACATTTCTACCCCCCTTGAAAAAAAGGAAGTTATTAAAGTAAGAGGGAAACAAAACACAAAAAACCTACCCAAAACATTCAAGAAGCCAGCAAGTTTTGTCCTCAGAAAAAGAGGCAGGCTAGACTTTTGAATAAGTGTCCTGGAAATTTTACCGTTGGTATCTCTTACACAATGTTTAGAGCAGCAGGTATTATGTCATTCATGGTTATGCTTTTTCTTTGTTTCTATCATCAGTATGTCTACTTTGGAGTCAATAAATTGCTGAAAAATTTATGTCAGAAAAGCAGTAAATAAGTGTTTCTTGCTTTCAGTACATTTTTTAATGAAGCTTTAGATGAAAGAAGTAAGACAATATTTATGTCCATACCAAGTAATAGCTCCTATGCAGAGTAGCAAACTTTAAAAATGTTACTTTAAAAGGTGAAATGCAAAGCAATTTCCTTTTTCTTTTCTTTTGCTGCGGTTGTTATGTTAAGAAAAGGTGAACAGGACAGATATCAAGAAGTGCTTCCTGTTTGTGCAAACAGATGGCAAGCTGGCATTAACCATCTACATGAGATAACAGTATCAAAATATCTTAACCACATGCATCACTTTCAAGAGGACTTTTATAAAGCCTTTTCTTTCTTTTTTTTTTGGAAATATTAATTAAAATATATGCATATCCAAAGGCTACATAACTGGATATTTGTTAATTGTCCATAACACAACATTTTTATTTGTCAAGCTTTGGATAAGAAAATATGCCATGGCAGGTATGTACATGGGAAATGGGTCGAGCTGTTTTTCAAAAAAGTGGGGGCGTAGATTATGTGAAAAGAAATGACATAACTGGGGTTTTAGCAGGCTGTACAATCAGAGACATTTGCTAGCTCTAGATAGTTCTTCCTTATTCTGTAGGAAAGGAGGATACTTCTTTCTTGTAAACAGAATTGACCCAGGCACCATTAAAAAAAAGCAGCAACCCAAATCAAAAAAAGACGTCAAGGATGTGACCTCATAAGGCACAGCTTCAGTACATAAAGCCTTGGCAACTATCCAAGAATAAATCATCAATATGGCATTTCCTTACAACCTTTCTATGATGAAGAGCTGCAATTTTCCCATTCCCTTAATCCAGTCTGTTCTTAAATCTCATTCTTTGGTCATCTAAAGTTGTGACCAGTTTGTTTTCTTCCTGTAACAGAAGTTCCAACATCACCAGTGTTCTCCTAATCCACTTCTAGTAGTGATTTATTAGAGACCAATAAAATGGTTTCCTTGGTATATTTGTCTGCTATCAGGCAGTAACAGAGAATTTACAATCAACCAATTCACCCAGTCTTTATGATGCTAAAAGAAGGAAACTGAATTTTTCTATAGTTAAAAAATTGTAGTGTAGGATTAAGGGAGGGAGAAAAGTTTATAGGCCTTTTTTTAAGTGTGTCCGTCATCCTAGTTGAATAATTTATGAGGCAGTGTTTTTGTCAAGTGTTTTTCCTGATGACATGTTGAAGACTATGTTGTGAACAGAAATAAGGGCCCAGGCACCAATTTCTGTGCAGTATTTTTGTGAGTGATGGTCTGTAGACTGACTTTTTCAGTGCTTCTCATTCTCGAGTAGTACACCTGCGCTCACTGCTCCCTGACACCTATGATTCAGGACAAAGAAAAATATTGCCTGAGATAATCAAAATGTAAGATAGCCTGAGTCAGTCTGTCAGTTGTGGAAATCGGCACTGGATGTGACAGGTTTAATGGATCCTCCTTACCTGGTCCTGAGTCATAGTAAGTCCCAGCCCCCAAAACCATGTAGTGTTACACTTAATTCTTTTTATAACAAACCAGAATCACAGACGAACTGCCTGTGTTTCATTAAACGGATTAGACTGGCAGACACTTGTCACTGAAGGTGCTGCTAAGGAAGGGAACTTACATACTGGACCCTTGAGCATCCCCACTGCTTAATGTTTTGGATCACTCCAGAGAGCTCTGTTGCCTGAGACAAGGTAACAAAGAGTGAAGAGATTGGTGTGAGCTCTTCTGGGCTGTTTGGTGCTGAGGTTCAAGTATATTGTGAAATGCACAAATATTGTGTGCTGATTCCCCAATAGGGACTCTCAGAGCATTTAGAAGCATTGCTTAAATAAATTAATCAGATTGGTTATCTTATATGATATTATATAATATTATATATAATATGATATATTATATTTCTGACTTCTTGCAAGTGTGTTAGTATAGTGTGAAACCACTGCAGTACAGAATTGTTCATAAAATTATGAAGGGAAGTCTGCAAAATAATTTCTCTGAGGCAAGGTGGAGTATTGGTCTGGAAGTCTCCTGCACATTTTTTAACTGGAATTTCTGATATTTACTTAGTGTAAGATATTATTTGGTGTTTGATTTGGCTCAGATTAAAATTCACAGATCTTCATGTATTTCTGCTGTGATAGTTAAGGTTGTCTGAAGGCCTTTGCACAGTCACCATCCACACTAGAAATCTGTAGCCTTGCTTTCCATCTCCTACAGATCTACAACATTAGCAACACTTCCCAATTTTTCCATACCTTTACTTTATGGGGTTAGCACAGTACCAGATCCATAGTTCCTGCTGCAGTTCCTTGAATCCCTGCTCTTTTGAGCCTAACTTTGTGCATGTCCATCATCTAATTAGAGGCCAGACTGTGAAGGGAAGCGATTTTTTGCAGTTAAGATAAAGAAACCTAATGTACCTGGTTTTGGTGCAGTTTAAAGTAATACACAGATGAGAAGTGGACCTCAGTATTGCAATTAATCCTAAACATCCGTGTCCACACACCATTAAATGTTAGATATTCTTCCCTCATTAATATAGTTAAGAAATGATAGAGTTTGTCATTTTTCAAAGGTAATTGAAATATTCTGAGGGCAACCAAAAAAAGATCTTCTCCCAACTATGCTGATATAATTTGTCTAGTTGTTTGTTTTTTCTGGGAAGGGGTTAGCAGTCTTCACATGGAACTCTTCTGAATGCATCAGTCAACATTTGTAGTTTATCGAGGCATCTGCTGTAAACCTTCAAAACTAAATAGTTACATTTGTAAGGAATCTGCAGTTTTTATTGGAAGTAATGAAATCTGTGTATGTTAATTTAAAATGTAATCTAAGTTTGAGATAAGAAAGTAGACAAGTCCTTTTGTAGTATTAGGTGACAATGCACAGGACAGGGAGGATGCAAAACCAAACTGTAACAGGCAGCTCAGTATTGAAGTTGAGGGCACAGCTGGAAAGGTATGTTTATTTCAGTCTTCAGATACACTGGAATACTGGTAAATTAATACATTTATTGTAGATTTTATATTTGATACACATTATTCTGTATGACTTACGATTCTTCAGAGGAATGTGTCATAATCCTGTTAGTATTTTTCAATTCACCATTTTAAGGTAAATTACTTGTGGCAGTGTTACTTCCTCCTCCTCCTCAGGTCTTCTCTAAATAATAAAAACATGCAAAACAGCATTAGTGCAGTGCTCTTGCTGAACTACAGAGCTTAGTAGACTTTCAGAAATTCAAAGTTGATGAATTAAAATTCAACATAATTCTGAGTTAGGGGAAATTATAGATGGGGAAGTACAGGACATGATTACCCAAGACCACAGGGTAGTGCAGTGCTGTCAGTAGAATGTTTGATATCCCTCTTTGGGCTTAAACTACAAACCAGTTCTTCTTTTTACTATGCTATGCTGTTTGGCTAATGCCAGACTTAAACAGAATCCTTTGGTTAAAACCTCATAAATGTTAAGCAAATGTTTTATACAGTATGGAAAATAGAAATGTAGATACATAATAATTTTTAAATTCAAAATCACCAGCAGTGGAAACTATGTCTTGAAAATGAGTGATGACTCCTAGCTATTGCACATCTTCGCAGGGAAAATGCACTCTAATATGTAAGGGACTAGAGCACTTCACAAGCTGGTGTTTCAAATCTCATGACTCCCCAAATGCATTTTAAAGTGTGCTATTTTACTGCCCCCTGTGGTATCTGGGCCGGTTGGGTATCCTCTGGAGAGAAAGGAAGGAAACAAAGGAAAGGGCAGGAAAACTAAATAATTTAACTTTTTTTGTGATTTAGAATCAAGTTTAGCTGACTGATGGAGCAGAGGGGATTTAATGCTCCCGGGGTACATAAAAGCAGGAAGAGCCCTCAGTGAGAGAAGAAAAGAAAAAACTCTCATAAGAGAAAGGTCTTTTGAGAAACGACATTATAGAACTAAAATAGAGCAACTAGAGGAAGGAAGTCCATGTCCTATATAGACAGAAAGGGAGGGGGATCATCTCCATAGTAACAAGGGGAGCAGGGGAGGAGGAAAAGGACAACACAAACTGCAAAAGGTGTTTTAACAAACTGTATAGAAAAGAAAGATTTGGAGTTTGATCTTACCTGCTTGCAGGATCTGTGGTTTTGGTGTGATACAAAATCCCTTACAAAAATGTTTGTTTAAGCTAGTGAATTGAGGATTCATTGTTTCTGGACAATTATAAAGCTTGTACTTTATTATTTGTGCTTTATATTCTAAATGTCTTATTATTACAAGACTTCAAGCTTGGTTATTAAGAGGAAGTTTCAGTTCTGTGATTTACACTGTACCTGTGTTACTGCTGTGTATTTGTTGTATTACTATGTAATTACAAGATGTTTTGGCACTGGAACACGGCCAGATTTTGCACTGGTATTTAATACATGGAAGTTAGGTGAGGTGGTATGGGAGGCTGTAAATCGCATTGCTGTCACAGAAGCAATCGCATGAAAATCACAGCTATCCTGAAGGCTGGGTTTGTTCTGAGTTTCCTGATGTGGTTTTGTTGATGCACTGAGAATCCCCTTTTGCTTTTTCCCCTCTCTTACTTCTTGCACTCTTTTTCCCTGGGTACCTTCAGCAGCAGCCTTGCAAAGCACTTGCAGGACCTGCTGTTGCACCTCTTGCCAGGCAAATCCCTATCAGTAAAGACAGTGATCTTTGAGCCTGAGAAGTCTAGCACTGTACTGAATTAGATCTGTCCCAGTGGATATGAAATATTCTTTCCTCCCTCTGTTATCACTTTTCTGTAGTTTGCAGTGATCACTTCAAATAACTAGCAAAGCAGTAACTAGTCCAATTTTTACTTCATAAGAGACTGCAGCAGTTTTTGTTGTTTAAAGTAAAGTATTTTGCTTAAACATTTGCCTTTCATATTATGTGGTACGGAAGATCTTTTTGTTTAAAAAATTTGTAGTTCTTTCTGCAAAGACTGACAGCAGTGTCTGCTTTCAGGGTGGGATGATTAACTGGAACAGACTGTTTCCTCCTTTACGTCATAGACATAACGCAAATTATCAAGATCATCACCCGTCTGAACAAGGCATACCTCCACCTACTGAGGTTTCTGAAGAGCAGGTAAACACTTTTCTATTTTAAAATGGCATTAAAATGGTTAGGAATTAACTCCACTAATTTTTTATCATCCGTTTACACAGTTTCTTAGATGTTCTCTGTAGCAGCACAAATTAGAATATTGGGTAATGGTCACAATACAGAGACAACGCATTGTCATTACCATCCAGACCAGAGTTCCAGAGCAACTTGGGAGTTTCTGCTTTTATATGTAACTGCTTGTATTTTGTATTTAAAGATGTGATGGTTTCACGAGTGGAAACTAATCAAATCTGATAAATGTTTCAAAGAAGGAAGAATGACTCTTAGATTTCATTATTTGTCTCGTACATATCTTCTTTGTTGAGGTCCCCAGCTTAAGTTTCCAATTCAGTACTTCAGTTTTTCTGAAACGAGAATGTTATGCCAGACTATATAGATTTAGAATTCTAGACTTTTATTGATAGTTCTGCTCTCAAAAGAGAGCATTATTTACTTGTAAATTTAAGAATTTAAGATTAGTCTTATACTTGTATTCAGGGTTTATTGCAATCAAGTTCTCCAGGTTGTAGCCTGCCTGCAGTTAGCTGTATTGGCCATTTATAGTCTAAGGTCTTTGCTACCCTTGAACAAGACTAAGTTTCAAGGGTGACTTTTTCCTTCCCTTTTTCCTTTTTTTTTTTTGGATAATAAATCAACACTTGCTAGCACCACACTGTCATTTTTAGTTAGTTTAAAATGAACTTGTCTCAAACAGAAAATTTTGCTATGATCTGATTTCTAGTTTTGATTCAATGTTAGATTATGTTCAAAATGTTCAAAACTTTACCTGCACTGGTGGTTTTGACTGCCAACCTTCTGGGCTACATCCAAAAAGAATGAAAAAAAAACCAAAAAAAATACCCCAAACCTCAACTAACAAACAAAAAAAAGAAATAAAAACTCCACACCAAAAAGCACTTTCTGAGACTAATCCCAGAAATTTAGTTTTGGATGGCCTGAAAGTCTACTCAGTGCCAGTATGGGATGAACCGAAAGATTTCCCTGATGGGTTGGTTTATGTATTTGTTTTATTGACAAATTCTGCTTATAGAAACTTTTATTTTGAGGCTGGAACTAATACATTAGTTACTAGTGTGACTTATGCTGGATTCTTACCCAAAGCCTTTAGGCCTAGATTTATGAAAGCAATATACACTTATATTTTCTGATGCATTGAGGTTGTAGAGCCCACCTGATTGCTGTCATTTTGCAGTGCTGTCAGATTAAAGTTTGTGTGCATTTGCAATGCTTTTTGTACCAAAATCTCTGCATTTCTTGTGGGTTTTTAGCACCTTGAATTACCGTTGCCAGTTATACATCTCTGTTTCCTGGAGCTGGATTCAGTTCCTGTGATTAAAATACACTCAGATGAAAACAGATATTTTTTTTGTTACTATTCCCCATGATGCTCAATGGATATATCTCTAAACGGTGAAGTTGCACTTCCATCCACCACTTCTTAAGGTTAGAATTCATGGCAAATGCAGTAAAAGCCTTTCTTCTGAAATGTTTCTGTGGTTAGGTTTTATTCCACTGCTTGCCCTTTTTCTCATAAAAAACACAATCTGACATGAAAAATCAGGCAGAGGAAACTTTAGAAAGTTGCAGGTTACAAAATTGAGTTTGAATTTAACCTATTGTTGCAGAAGTGTTGAAAGTAACAATTCATTTCTCTCCCTACAAGAAGGTGAGAAACTGGCACTGGGTTTTAAGGTTGATGTTCTGATAACCAAGGTAACCATTCTCAAACATTTTGTCATGGTGTATTTATATTAAGAATAGGAGGACCTGCACCTCTAGGCATACTTGACACTTGTGTATTTCTCAGTAAGTCACCAAGGCAGAGATGATTAAAAATACTGAAAGTTCTGGAGGTGTCTTAGGGGAAAGAAAAGCTGCTTTTGATGGCACTTTTCTTTTAAAAGGCAGTTAGAGTACTTTCGATACTAGTGCTGCACATTACTCTTGCACTCTGGGAATATTCCTCCTGAGATGTAAACAGCCTCTGCTGCCTTCCTGCTTGGCTCCACTCTGGTGCTGCAGGCTCCTACAGGCAGAGGAGGAGCAGTGGTATCTCTCTGACAACTCCTGTAGCCCAGGACATCCAGGTTCAGGAGCTGTGGTGTCTGGCCACAAGGCCATTTGAAGCAGGACGAGGAATGCTTTATGCTGCCAGTGGCCACAGCTAGTTTTACATGTCACTCCCTGCCTCTCCACACCTTGTTTTTCCACTTTCTGGAAGATTAATTATAAAAGTGAATATTGTGACTTTCAGTCATACTAAAGTGAGAATTGTAGATTTTAAATGTACTTCGGATTGGAATGTAACCATAAATTAAATTTGATTATGCATACATTGCTTTTCACATGTGGTGATTTGAATATCTGTCAGCACAAAGCACAAAGATTAGGTGTCAAGTACATGGTATTATAAAGAGGGATGGTCAAGTGGTTCTTGATTACCAAAATCACTGTCTTAATGTGCACTTTTCCATGTAATTATTCCATGGGATATCTTGACTTTTGTTTTGTAGAAGTCTTTTGCAAAAAAGTGCTTTTTTGAGTACATGTAGATGCCTTACAAGAATTTTACTAAACCCATTTAAGTATTGTACTGCCTCTATTTTAGAACTAACTTGAAGGTTTATTAAAAAAAAACCAAAACACCTAGAATGAATAGTTCTGAGGTTTTTTTAATGCCCTCTGGAGAAGTGTGTCTTTTCAAGGATAGTAGAGCTGAGGGTATCTGGATAGGTTTTCGCATCTGCTGTAAAATTCTGTCTTTTAGTCAGTATTGTTTTCTTGAGATCCTGTTCTTGTTGAGAGCAGCAAGCAGGTCAGACTGTAGTTGTCATGTGTGGTACCAAACTTTGGATTTTACTCTTCTTTCAAAACTGCACCAGCTAGGAAAATGCAGGTGTGGCATTTTCTGCAATCAGTTTTGAATAAAGTATCATAAAGTGGTCATCTCTGTGGCAGTGTTTTGAAGCATGCTGTCTCAGATAAATCTTTTATCAGTGAAAAGGGATTTCTGACACAATTTTAACATGACTAATGTGCACACAGTGTGAATAAAATTCTGGTTTTAAAGTAGTATTTCTTTTCCAGGTTGCACGGCTTATGGAAATGGGATTTTCCAGAGGAGATGCCCTAGAAGCTCTGAGGGCTTCAAATAATGACTTAAATGTAGCCACTAATTTTCTACTGCAGCACTGATGGTTTTCTGTGTGAAGGAACTTCACTCGATGAGTTTGTACATGCCTGGAAGAGGATCAGAGGATCAAAGCCACCTGCTGGGCAGAGTCACCAAGGTCGGCCCCACGGGGGCGTCGGGAGAGAGAAACTGGCTCCGCATGACTGGTGACTCAAAGTGATGTTAAGAAATGATGTGAACTGTTCCCAAGCCTTCAGATCACTTGATGATTTCTAGTCTGGTTATCCTTTTAAAAGTAACTTTAGTTTCTACTTGTTACTGGATATCACCTAAATTTATTTTTAAAATAAAATAGGTGGGTTTTTTCTTGTAAATCCTTGTTAGACATGTTATCAGACTTAATGACTGGGAAAAGAGGCGCCAGCAACTACAACAACTAGATTTATCTATCAAGAAAAATCGTATTTTCTTCACTTACAAGTCTAATTTCTTTAGCTTACATGTTATTTTACTTGATTTTTTATTACAGTAATAAGAGGTTTGAAGGTCACTTCACTTTCAACTCAGTAAAGGGTTATGGGACTATTATGTCATTCTTTGCAAAGTTTTATTAATGCCTGTAATATTTCATTTCTCAAATTTCTTTTTAAATAAAAGTTGTCATTCAGCACATAATACACAGATAGGATGAGAGAAAATTCATGTGTGTATGGCAAGGTATGGTAAGTGACCACTGTAAATTTGAATCTTTACGAACTGAGTGAATTGCTGTTCAGATACGGGTCATGAAGATACTCACTGGAAGCAATAAAGGTGAATTGAATGATGCAATAAGATCAGAACTGGAATGACTTGAATGACTTCCATGACTAATTCAGAGAGGAATTCTGTAACAATGGATGTATGCTGTGTCCTACGTGCTGCTTTCTTTTTTTGTCAGCTGGCTGTGTACTATCTTAAAAGACAGTGATAAAAAGCTAAGTTTTATATATATAGTTCTAGTTTTCTGGTGTCAGAGATGAGGATAACCCTTGCATTTGCTGAATCCTCACTGTCTGGAGGAACTTAGTGTTGACCAGAGGCTGGAATATTAACCCCAGGGGTGATTCAGGTTGGTACAGGAGGTAACAGGACAGTAATGCCAAGCTCATACAATACTGGATTCAAAGTTTAGATTGATAGACTTGGCTTGTCTCTTGGAAGTGCTCAGTATTAGCACCTTAGGAGTTGCAGGAGGTGGCGTGGAGAGGAAGGAGCATCTCTATAAAGCCAAGCTGAAAGAATACAAGGTTCCAAACTGCAACTCCATGAAACCAATCTACACATGTATCTTAAGCATTTAACATATGTTTCTGTGTGTACTTGTGTTTGTATAGCATGTGTATATGTGTCCATTTTTATACACACAGGCATATTTAATACATACATACATTTAGAATAAGATATAGGTCATAAAAAGTAGAAAAGGCAATAGCAGGTGCAAAGGGGAGGAGGTGAAAGAATATGGGAAAGAGAAGAATGTTTGGAAATCCAAATGAACATGTGTGTACCAAAGTACAGATCTACACGGTCTTGCTTGGCCTGGAAAATGTACAGGACAAGATTTAGGGAGAGAGAGAGACAGATTTCTTTTCCTTTTTTAATTAAATGATAAAACTGAAAAAAGTCTTTCAGGCACACAAGTCCTTATCCAGAAATTGCGTCAAATTTTTGCAGATTTCAGCACAGTGCCTGTATGTAATTTTTGGTATTTTCCAGTGCATGAAGTAAGGGTTTTCTGGAATGACTGTGTGTTTTCTTGGGCTTTGATCGATGTCCTTCAGGGTTTGGTTTGTTGCTATGATCATATTATTTAGGCAGGGTCTGGTTTTTAAATGAGAGGTTTTGTTTGCGTGAAGCTGAGGCTTTGTATGTTTATAGGCCACGGGCATTTCTGTACCTAGAGAACTCGGGAAACTTTCTGTCTTAGAAAGGAAAAGACACATGTAACAAAAATAATCGCTGTGATAATTTGCATATGTAGACTAGTTAAATGTTTTGAAACAAGTATAGGTTTTGATTTTGAAACATACAGATTTTTCCTTCACAAATATTTTATCAAAAAGTAGCAATGAAGACTAATGAATTACTTCAGAAATCAAATTTTGTCTATAGGAAAAAAGTCCACCTAGCCCAAGATAAATTAAATATGACCTGTTCCCTTTCAGACATTGCCCTGTTCTAGGGACAAGCTCAAAGAGCATTTATTCCTTGGGATTTTAAAACATGTTTAGTGGCACCTGGGGTATGTAAATGGATATTCTCCAAGTCTAAATCCTTTCTACTGTTGCCTGTACAGGGGATATCCAAATGTCATAGTTGTGTGGAAAATTTTGCTGGGCGTTTTGCAAAATGTGGTCAAACATAAGGGGTAGAATGCAGGTCTTGGTGATGTAAGTTCAAAACTCCCCTTGACCTCTGGAAGAAAAGGTTGTACTCAAAATGCTTCCAGGGTTGTGATTTCCAATTAAAAAAAAAAAAAAAAAAAAAAAGAAGTGGTAAAAGAAGGGTCTCAGATGCTGTTGAACATAGTTCCTGTTTCGTGCAAGAACTGTAGAAGAGAGATGCACACATGAGAGCCGGAAAAAAACTTGATTTCCACTTGATGGTGAAACTTTCATGAACCATTTCTGGGAATGCGAGGAGCATGTTTTTCGCAGCCTACATAGTGTTTGTCTGGCACAGTTTTGAATATCTCATAGCATAGTTTCTATTTTGTGTGTGACACAAGCAGTATTTTTTGGCAGCGAGAGAAGACACAATACCTTTCTATGGAGAGGATTTTAAGTACATGGGAAATTCACACTGGTTTTAGTAAAGCCAAGATTTGGTATTTTGAAATAAAAGTAGTTGCTGCTGTTAAAATTCCTCTACTAGACTGGGAATGTCTTTTGAGACAGCATTGGAGTAATTTACTGGGGACTTTCCTGGACAGTTATGTAATACTTTGAAATACACCCACAGTGAGCCTGGTGTTTGTGGAAATCTGCCTGATAAGCCACCAGGTTCAGGTTCTCAAGCCTCAACTTCTTGCTAAGATGTAGGTTGATTTGGCTCCATACCTACCAAACCATTTTCCTCCCTCAAAACAAGCATTAAAGGTTGCCTGTAAATCAGCGAGCACAGGGACTATTGCAGCTGGTTCATGCACAACCTGTGCTGTCTAGCACTTACCAGTGCCTTCTTGAACGTGTGGTGGAGAAAAGGTCTCGTTATTTTTGTCTGAAACAGAAGAACAAGCCAGAAAAACATATTGCAATGTACTGGGCAAAGGGCAATGTTTCTGGCTCTCATGTTTGTATGTGTATATATATATGATTACATATATGCATATATATGTGTGTATGCATATGTATATATACAGAGAACAAGTGAGAAATATTTATGTACTGGTTTGATGAATTTAACTAAGAGTTAAGAGTTTGTTGAAGAAAATTAAAAGTCTGTATTCAAAGACTCTCATCTCTCAGACGTGTGTATTTGGAGTATATGTGCAGTTGCAAAGGCACCCAGCTCTGAAAACACATGGAGCTACAACTCCCATATTGGGGGGGAAACTGCATCTGTTTGAGGATAAGTAAAAGCACAGCATTCATTTGAACTAGTAAGAAGGATACATGAGTGCAATTAATTTCTTGCTTGTGTTCTCCCATAACAAAAACCTAAATGACATTAGCCGTCTTTAACTGGGTGGCCACAGTAATCAGTATTTTATGTAAATGAGTATAAGCACTATTTTGGTAGGAGAGTCACATGAACACATAAATACTATATGTGTTTATATATGTACATGCATGCATGCATATTTAGATATATAAAATGTGTGTGTGCATTTACTTAAAAAATACTGGATTTGGTTCAATTTTTAGTAGGATTACATTTCTCCTGTTTCCACATATAAAGGGATGCTTTGACCACAGAAAGTCCACTCTGAAACTCAAAGAAGGTATGTGCTACCAACAGTGTTTGGCCCAAATATGAGATGAGACACCAGTGAGGGGAGCAGAGGAATGGTACAACCAGACAAATGTGTGTGACTGGTGAGAATCACAACTAACTGGTAGTTCAGCTGTTGTCATTTGTTTTCCGAAGTAGAGTTTTAAGAGGAAGGAGAAGTTAGTTGGACTGACACATGTTTGTAGGGGACCGTTTCTAAACCTGAATGGTTGCAATGGAGAAAGCAGGAATATACATACTTTAAAAATGGGTGAAAAATTCCAGGATCATGGCTGAACTGCAAGCAGGATCTGGCCTTTTGACTGGAGATAAGTAGGGACCATAAATGTGAGTTAACCTTAGCAAAGGAGAGGACTCGAGGGAGATGAGGGATGTGGAACTGAGCAAAACACAGAGGTTACAGAAAAGGAGGAGCAAAGTAGAAGATAGAACTCAGAGGACCGAAAGAAAAGACCTGCCAAGAGAAGGGGAATGGAATGTTGCATTGCATTTGGTTCAGTTTTGAAAGAATTCACAGGATTCCACGTAGAAAATGAAAACACACAATACTGTGGCTAATTCTGTACTGAAAATCCACTCTTTTTTCAGAGGTGTCTGATGGGGGAATCCTTCCATTTTATCTGGTCAGTTTTGCAGGAGGTGGTACATGTAGCAAGAGAGAAAAGTGTAATCTCAGCAACTGGGCAGTGATGCAAACCCTGGAGCCACCTTGGTGCGTGAGAACGCAGATGTTTCTGGTTTTCAAAGCACGGTTAGTGCTGCCAACGTGACTTCTCCTGGCACCCCATCCCGGCTGTGGAGAGACCTCCTCTGGAAAGGACACAGCTCCTCACAGGTCATGCTGCTTTTCCCACTGAAGGCAGTTTATAAATCCCCGTGGCATGAGAGCACACAACCTTCCTGCTGAAACAAGTGTCCTGCATAAAGGAGGTGGATCGAGAGCTTGTGCTTGCCCCTCACTGCTTCTGAGCGCTTACTTGTGGAGGGGAGAGGCACATGTGCACCTCTGAGAAGATTGTTGCCCACATCACCTGGCCAGATCAATCACACCAGGACTTGTTACTTGGCCACAAGAAGCTTTTATTTTTAGTAGATATGTGCATTTTTACATTACAATATTTTACTGGCATACAAAGATGGCTTACAAATATTATGTGTGAATGCTATAGCTTCAGCTGAGGACAATTTAAAGCACAGACTGAAGAGGTGTGTTGCACAGCACAGAGAGTTTACTAGCAAATAATGTGTGACTTCAACCAGGAGCTGTTGTCCCCCAGTGCTGTCTTGGAAATTTTTGCTTTTAGCTGAAAGCATAGGTTGAGAACCACCACTGAGGGAAAAAGCAATGCTGTTTGAGCTCTGTCCAACCCCCCTGCCATGGGCAAGGACACCTTCCACTAGACCAAGTCTCAAAGCTCCATCCAACCAGCCCTTGAACACTTCCAGGGGTCAGACATCCACAGCCTCTCTGGACCACGTGTTCCAGTGTCTCGCCCTCCTCACAGTAAAGAATTTCATCCTAATATCTTAACTAAACCTGCACTCTTTCAGTTTGAAGCCATTCTCTCTTGTCCTATCACTACATGCTCTGGTCAAGAGTCCCTCTCCAGCCTTCTTGTATGCTTTAGGTACCTAGCTTTCCAGGATTGTTCAGGTACTGGGAGGCTGCTTTAAGGTCTCCAGGGATTCTTCTGCAGGCTGAACAACCCCAACTCTCTCATCCTATCTTCATAGAGGGGTGCTCCAGACCTTGTGTCATCTTCGTGGCCCTCTTCTGGACTTAATCCAATAGGTCCATGTCTTTGCTGTACTGGGGACCCCAGAGCTGGATGCAGTACTCCAAGTGGGCTCTCACCAAAGTGGAATAGAGCGACAAAATCACCTCCCTTGGCCTGCTGGCCATGTTGCTTTTGATGCAGCCTAGGACATTCTTTTGATGCAGCCAGCATGTATATAGAGGATAGTAAATATATAGTATACATATATAGTATATCCTGTATCTGTATGTATATTACCTGTACATGTTGTGTGTCCACAAAGTATACTCTCTGCCTTAAGATGAAAGTGCAATTTTCTCTTCTTAGAAAAGAGGAGAAATGTATGGCAGCAATAGGCTGCAGAACAGCAAGAAATACCCGTGTACTGTGCGGTACTAAGTCTGCATGGAATGCCTTTGGATCCCAGTGTGCTGTCGCGTGCTTCCCAGACAATCCACAACCACACGGCTTGTGAAAGGCGTCACGTTCCTGTAGGGCAGCAGTTGCGTGGGGGGAGCACTGGCTGCATCTGTCATTATTTTCTTAGATCCGTGTGCGTGTCTTTAACACTGAACAAAGGTTTCGACTCCCTCTTTCGGCAGGAACCGGTGTTGTCCCTCTCGCCCTGTGGCATCGTCGGGGTGGGCACTGCGTCCTGTGGGCTCTCTCCGACACAGATACCCTGGCCCTGGGCAGCAGCCGGGGAGCTTCGGGAGGTTTGCACCCCGGGAGAGTTGGAGGCAAGGCAGGAGCAGCAGCCAAGCAGAGTCAGTGGAGAGGTATTTAAAAGACATGTAGCTATTGCGCTTACGGGTGTGGTTTAGTGGTGGCCTTGGCAGTGCTCAGTTAATGGTTGGACTCAATGATCTCAGAGGTCTTTTCCAACATAAATGACTCTGGGATTCTGTGCTTCTCTGATTCCAAGGGTTTGCTGGCAAGTCAAAGCGTGGCAGAAGGCAGGAGCTGCTGGGGCAGGGGGCACAGTGAGCATCATGTGAGGAGCTTGGATTGAGCAGGAGAATTATGAAGAGTAGAAAAAGTGTTGCTGTGCCTCTAGACAAAATGGTTTCTCTTCAATTTTAGTGAAATGCTCCATTTTCAAGCAGCCAGCAAGCTGGCCCAGGTGGGCAAGCTAGTCTGGGCAATACAAGTTCCTTAGAGTTCTCCTTTGCCCAGACTGCTCCTGACCCATTCTGCCCAAGTCCCTTCCCTCTCCATCCCATGGATGTTCCCTCAGCTCCAGTTAATTGCCTGCTGTCCTTGAGTGGGTATTTTAAAAAGCAAAGAGCCCAAGGCTGGCATCCATCCAGAGGAGGGAGGCAGGATCCCTTCTGCATTTGGCAGCACTGCACCCAACTGTTCACCTATTTCCTACTCCAAAGGCTTCTACTGGTGCTAAGATGATGACAGTACTTTTGTTAGTAAAGTACTTGTGAGAAAAACGGAGTTCAATGAGGACCAAACAAGGTTATGTTTATATCCGACCACTGATATCCTTATACTATTACATCCCAGCTCTTCCTTGTCCGTTGTACCATGCCTTTTACCATGCCTTTTAGGACAAAGGCTCTCTGCAGGCCAGAACTGAGGTTAGACCTGCTTTGAGGAGGGCTCAGTTAGTCTCTGGAAAGGACATACTGGAGTTCCATTTCACCTGAATTATTTTAGGCATCCCTCTTAGTCAGCCTTCAGGATGCTACAGTTACCTATACCATAAGTAAAACCATCATCATCCAAAATCTCATTCATGCTTATTTAAAACAATAAAGGACTGCATGTGACTATTATTAACTTTCTAGGCATAATATTACCTTAAAGAATTATTTGTATTAATCAAAAGTCCATTCATGAAACTTCTTCAGGTATACTTTTCAGCAAAATAAAGCAGCTTTTTTTCCTCTTTATGTCTCTGTGCATGTCTCTGTCCCTTCCAACCTCAAACAAAAGGCCAGACATCCCAGAAACTGTAAATCCTACATGTGATTTTTTGGGGGTTTTTTTGTAGTCCAGTGACTTCAGAAAAAAGCCAAGGAGGATTCTGCCAACTTTCTCCTTGTTTCACAGGTACAAACCTCGACAGAAGCCTGATGTCTCAGGGCTCTGCCTTTTACTCTGGCAATAGTCACTCTTAACCTGCTTTTAGCAAAGCTCTTGGACTTGTCAGGGCACTGGCTTCAAGCAAAGGTCAGTCAAGGTCACATAAGGCCACCCTTAGTCTTCATCCTCTTGTCCCTATTCCTCCACTCCTTTCAAATTAAGGAGTGATGGGAAGGTTTCCCCAGTGAGTACATCCAAGGCAGGTTTGCAGCCGTGGGACCGAGCTGGAAGCCAGGCCATCCCCACTATCCCCTTCCTAGCAGTGGGTCCTGGGGTGACTGCAGTGCCCTCAGGTGTAAGAGCACTCTGGGGAAGAAGCAGCCAGCCAAGTGGGAGGACACAGGCAGCAGCACTCTACAAATTCACATCCTCCTCCCTCTCATTTGAGAAAGGGCTTTTCCAGCATCTCCCAGAGGCCCCGCACTTACTGCTTACCCCACACAGAGCCCAGGTACAGGAGTGGGATGCTGAGCAGGGAGAGAGCAGAGGTGCTGTTTATTTGTGGCAGGAAGGAGCTATAGGCCATTTTCTGCATGGAAGTAACATCCCAGGCTTCTCCTGAAGTGCCCAGAGCCTGACTGCTCCATGTAGGCTGCCCTGAGGCTTGCAGGGATGCTGCTCCGGTGCTCCAGGGGCAGTGCAAGGGAAGGAGACAGAGGGACAGCCATGGTGGCTACCCGCAGCCCCCAGACCCATGGGGGATGTGGGACAGGCATGGGAAACGGGTGCAGCACAGTGCTGGGAAACATCCAGCTGGGTTTGCCAGCCAGAGCAGCTGCATTAGTTGCCTTCTGTGGGGCTGTGATGAAAATTTGTCTCTCTGTGCTCCAGGATGGCAGGTGCAAGTGTAGCAGTGCTGAGCGCAGGCCTGTGCAGAGCCAGGCAGAGCTGTGTCCCAGACAGGTTGGCTTTGTGGGAGCCCCTGGCTCTAGACACGGGAGCAAGGAAGCTTGTTGAAGGTGCTGGTCCTGCAGCTCAACTCTGGTTCCTGCTGTCAGGGATGGTCCATAGGCCAGAGCAAAAGGGAATGGGTTGTGCTGCTAGACAGAGACGGAGCCAGGGGGCTGGCTGTTGCTGTTGCTCTCAGAGGGGGTCTTGGCAGTAGAGGAGGTAGCCAGCGAGCCACTGTTCCTGAAGATGCGGAGCAGCCTCCGCTTGTAGCCTCGGAAGGCGAAGAAGTAGATGATGGGGTCGATGCAGCAGTTGAAGTTCATGAACGCCACAGTGACTTGCAGCGACATCTTGAAGGCTTGCTGCTCATGGCAGGATGGCTGGTAGAGGATCTTCCTGACCATGAACTGGACAATGTTGAGGTGGTAGGGACTGAAGCAGAGCAGGACAGCCAGCAGCACCACCAGGATGACAGTGAAGGCCCGGTGGTGGTGCCCGTTCTTCACCGTCAGTGGGTTCTCCTTGGCTGTCTGGCAGAGCTTGAGGTTGATCCTCACATAGCACACCAAGATGATGCCAACAGGCAGGAAGAAGCCAAGCACGCAGGCCACCAGGAGCAAGTAGGGCAGCTTGGGAATCTCCTCGAAGTTGAAGTACTCCATGCACGTCAGCTTGTCGCCCATCCTCCGTGTCATGGGCCGCAGAAGCAGCGGCGCTGTCTGCAGGAACACCAGGGACCAGATGAGGACACAGATGCCCCTGGCACGGCTCATCTTCCGAATCCTGCCGGGGTGTCTGGTGCGCACCACAGCAATGTAGCGGTCCACACTCACACAGGTCATGAAGTAGATGCTCACATAGGTGTTCATGTAGAAAATGAAAGCTGTGGCCCGACAGAACCAGTCCCCAAAGGGCCAATCAGACTCCAGGATGTAGTAGGCAATCCTGCCTGGCAGTGCCAGGGTGAAGAGGGCATCAGAGAGGGCCAGGTTCACCAGGTAAAGGTCAGTGGAGTTGAGTTTCTTCTTCCTGCTCTGGAAGGTGATACAGAGAGCCAGGACATTCCCACAGGCACCAAACACCAGCAGGGTGGTGTAGAAGAGGGAGAAGGTGACTTTGGTAGATAAGTGGTGGTTGTGCACATTGCAGCTGCTTTGGTTGCCAAAGGTGAGGTTGGTGGGCGGGAACGTGGCCTCCACAACAGCCATTTCTGTGGTGCCTTACAGGCTCTTGCCCTCTCCCTTGGAATAAGAACAGACATGAAACTTGTAGTTTATTGATAACAGGAGTGGCACCCTTAGAGCTGGCCCCCATCACAAATCAAAAGGTCTGTCCTCTGCTCCTGCCACCCCCCTGGCAGCACACAGCTCGAGTCATTTGGAAAAATGCTTCTCTTGTGATTTTGATGTGAGCATCTCAACAGGGGCTGTGACTCATTCTCATCTTCTTATCACCAGCTCCTCTTATTTTTGTATTTTTGGGGGATTTTGTTTGGTTGGTTGGTTTTTAAGTCCAATCCATACAAGAAAGGACTGGGGATACTGGGGAGGGGAACTGTCTGTCACACAGGAAAGGTCCCAAACTCATCTAGTGGCAGTCATGTAATTTACTCGTTACTGTGAGGGGAATTGGGAGCTTCACTGAGAAAGTGGAGGGGCCGGGGGACCAGGGGGACTGAGGGGACCAGCCCGCAGAGGTGCTGAGGAGCACCTTCACGACTCTCCGGCGGGACCAAAGCAGGAACAAAACTGAAGAAATTCAAAGAGAGGAAAAAAACCAACCTTCCCCGATAAAACCCCAAGCCTTATCCAAAAAACCCAGCCTTTCCCAAAAATCCCGCACGCCGTGCCCGTTAGCTCAGGGAGCTGGGAACACCGCGGCACCGACCCCCCGCGCCCCGCACGCCCTCCCGCCGCTCGCCCCGCTTTGGGCAGCCCGAGGACAGCGGGGACCCTCCGCCGCGGGGCTGCAGCAGCTGCCGGGACGCGCCCCCCGCCCTTCTCTCACCGCACGCTGCCAGCGCCGGGCTCCGCTCTGCAGCAGCCGCTGCACCGGGCGGGACGGGACGGACGGACGGACGGACGGACGGCGCTGCCTCCCGCCCGCGGCGGCGGCGACCCCCGAGGGGCTGAGATGCTCACACGCACACGCGCGAAAGAGAAATCGGGGCCTCCGCCTCCTCTTCCTCCTCCTCCCTCCCGACTTTAGAGGGGCGGCGGGCGAGGAACCTCTTGCCCTCGGCCTGCACTCGGGCTCCCCAGCCGTGTTAGCTCCTCCCGGGATTTGCTCACATTACAAAAGCACCGTGAGGTTTGGGGTTTTTGGTTTGTTTTTTTTGTTGTTGTTTTTTTTTTTCTCTTAGGGTTAGTAAAACTGTGTGTTCTTTCTGGGTGGGGTTTTTTTTCTTTCGGTGTGTGAGAGGCATGCTGCTGCCGCGGAGGATATTTTCAGTAGTGGCTGTGCTGGAGAAGATAAATGACTGTACCTGCGCAGCAATCGCTCCCGACATCTGAGCCGACTTCGAGTTTTACTCTGAGAAGTTATACAAGGGTGCAAAATGCAACTGAACAATGAAAACAGCCTCAGCTCTGATTCACGTGCAGTCCAGATGGCTCACCCCTGAGGCACATATATATGGCCACGGAAGCATGAATCGGACCATGGCACCTTTCCAACAAAGTTGCGGCAGACCTCCTACGGAGCTTATTGTGCCTGTGGCCAGAGCAAGACACGCTGTACCTGGCTCCCCAGGCTGTGGTGAAGCCCAGCTTTGCCTTTCGTACACACATGGAGAGACCACCAGGCACAGCTCCTTAGGGCAGAGGCTAACCTGAGTGGAACGAGACGATTTGCCCTTAGTGGAAAAAAATTGTTGTTACTAAGATAACATATTGTGTGGTGAATGCTGGGCAAAGCCCCTTGCCTCAGCTGGGGTTCTCAGGGCAGGCTCTGCCCCCACAGCGTGCAGAGTGGTGGAGGGCTGTGATTTACCCCACGGCCCTATGTGCGTGTCTTACAGTGTGCAGAGAGCACTTTCCTTCCCAGCACTTCCTAAAATGTTTGCAGAAGCGCAGCCTACACTGTGACCGGCGGGACGGTCTTCCCCACAGTGACTACTTTACTGGAGAACACTGGGGTTCTCAAATTCCAAAAGGATTTTTTTATGCTCTTTTTAGTGGTTTTAAGCTGTTGGGTTTTTAGTGGTGGTGGTGATGAACTTGCTTGTTTCCTTTTTTTCCCCTCCCAAAAACTCCTAATACACTAGGAAATTCCCATCGTGGGGCATTCAGGATGCTACTGAAAAATACTGAAGCTAAGAAATGTCAAGGTTAAGATTACAGTTAAGCTAAATTTATATTTCCCTCTGAGCTAGTAAAGCCCAACTAATTATTTAATTGCATATTATTTCTAATGTTTTAAAACAGTGATATCAAACGCAGTACTAATCTGTGTACCCATGTACCATGAGTCATTTGTATAGAAATTACACAGTGTATGATATTGCCATGAATTTACTACAAGTTGAAGGTACCTAGCAAGAGTAATAGTGAAAATTCGCTAACAAGCATCTGTCAGTGGAGATACTTTTGTTGCTTGGGGGGTTATATCACACAGAGGGAAAGGTCTGCTAGTAATAGAATAACTGTTGGGTAAATTATTCAAAATATTCCTTAGTAAGATGGGGATTTTCTACATGAACATCTGTCAAGGCTTAAGCTAATCAGGCTTGTGTAGGGCTCATATGTTGTTGAGCTGTTTCATCATGATGGTGAAAAACAGCCAATGAATGTAACAGTAGAGAAGTGTTATCTCTACAGATATCCCAAGCCCACACCCGAGAGTGTATTCAGGGCTATTCTCTCATCTACCTAAGCACTGCATGACAAACAGCTGCAGCTGAAATAAATACTGGTCACACAAATTCAGGGGTCACTATGCCACTGATGGGGCTTCTGGTCGCCTTCCTTACACTCTCTTGTATGAGAGTTTCATCTCCACATATTAACACCGTCAAGGAAACAAATCTGGGATGAAGCTGGGCAAAATGCCATTGGCTTCCAGCCAGGTGCCTGCAATGCCTCGAGCCGGTCACTATCACCAGGGCTCGGCAGTGATGGATGGGGCGGTTTGTGATGCAAATTCATGCTCGGGACTTTTCCAAGCAAACATCCCCCATATACAACGCCTCCGGTCCCTTGGGCTCTGAGGGCACGCAGGCACTAAAAAGAGAGCTGCAGATCCCAGAAGGGGAATCACATGCTGATAACCCAGTGGCACCAGTACCTGGCACCTGCCTGCGCGTGGGGGGCTTCTTGTGGGAGCCAATGGGAGTGGGACGGCATTGCTGCGTCAAAAGAGGGCCTGAATAAAGGGAGATCCAACGGGTCTCAGCCTCTGTGCAGAGAAAGGAAATGGCCCAAATCGCAACACCAGCCTCGAAACAGATTGAGGAACTCAAAGGTCTAGGTGACAACCTCATCTAGGGACTTGGGAATAAGAAGGAGGGAAAATAGTGCTCTCTGTCTGATTTTATTTTTCTTTTTGCAATGCAGAAGAAAGGAAGTGGGTTCTTTTGTGCAAAACATGCTCCTACCCTGTGTGCAGCAGGTGCTGTGCTACAGGAGTGCAGCCCAGCTCCACCCGTTTGCACGGCCCCACCAAGCCCAGCAGTGCTGAACTGCACTGTGCTGCACCACAGGCAACAACAGCTCCTTTGGGTGGGGGAGAGGGGCTGAGGGGATCCACTTCTCAGCTGGCGGGTCCCGGTTCCTGCCTCTGCAATCCTGGGTGTGCTGAAAAGGGATCCCCCAAGACAGTGCAGAGAAGCCCTGTCCAGCCCAGTTTGCAGCCATCTCATTTAGGAGATACTGACCTTCACTGAACCCAGTGGTTGGATGGAATGTGGTATGAGATTTGGGTAGTGAGGTTCAGCTTCAAAACTGGGACCAGGTTTTCTTCTGTTGTGTCCATGTTTGCACAAAGACAGTTTTCCTCGGGCCTGGCAGGGACTACGCAGAATACCACAGCCTGGGTACTCATCCCAGGGCCAAGTGGGACCTCCTGTCCCAGGGTGTCCCTGCTGCCAGGGACTCAGCCAAGGCATGGGTGACACCTCCTGTGGGAATCCTGTGCTAACACTCAGCATGGAGATTCTCTTTTCTGACACGTGCATCATGGTCATTAACCATGACGTGACTCCAGACAGGCAGCCACTCCATGCTACTTTTCAGAGCCAGATGTTGGGTATTTCAGGACAGATGTGCACCTCTGAGTCACTGGGGCTCCTCTCACATCATCCTCACAGGGGATGTTGCTCTCTGCAGTCCCACGAAGGCTCCCTGCAGTCTCCTTTCCCTCCTGGAGACCTCATAATGGATATTGCTTGCCAGCCCAGCAGAAAAGCCAGGCCACAGCTCTTCCTCTGGGGGCAAGTCCTTCAGGCCATCAGCTGTGAGCCCAGCTGTGGTGATGGCTGTGGCAGGCAAGGAAGGCTCACAAAGATCTGTAAGAACCATGCCAGGCAGGCATATGCCCTCACACGTGCTGGGACATCTATCGCTGGGCTTCCTCCTGAACCATCTTTGGGGTTCAAAGCCACACTTGGGGGTGTTGAGGCAGTTGTTTACATCTGGTGGGGTTTCCCAAAGTTGAGAGATGATTGGAGCTGGACTTTCTGAGGGCAAGGCAGCATAACAAATGAGGCAACAGCCCCTTCACAGAGAGACAGCAGGAAGTTTGCGCCTCCTCTTTCCATTGTATCATCACCTCTCCCTCTTTGCTTTCCTCATCGATTTTGGTTACCTTTTCTCTCTTCTAGTGCAAAACATTCTCAGGAAGCTTTGGTAGACTCAAAAATCTCAGATCCAGGTGCTTTCAGTTTCAATGTAAGAAGCAGGGATTTTCCACAGCTCAGCCCCTGTATCTCAAGTCACCATTAGTCACCTGGTAGTAGAACAGAAATTGGGAGAACCTCTGATTGTAACATCCACCTGTCTATTCAATAACAGCAGCTATGCAGAGAGGACAGTGTTTGAGAGGCTTTAGCTCAAGATGATGGGAATTGTAGAGAAAGCAAAAACCTGAAGATTCCTACCAATTTGTGATAAAAATCTCAAGAAAATAATTACTGGAGTTTTGATATGTTTGAAACCTAATCTGGCCCTAAATCTAAGTGGGAAATGCTGAATAACAAACCAGCTGAAATCAGCTTCTGCATGACATGTTGGGCTTTATTCTGCACGTGTAGCACAGCTTTGGAAATGATGTTGCAGCATCAAGTCACGACACATTTAGAGGAGCAGAACAGGTCACTCCAACATCCTGAGCAGTAGAATTCAACACAGCAGCAGGCAGCTGCTTCCTTCCACATCCCCTTGACTTCAGTCCCAAAATGTGAGCAAAAAACCTCGTTTGGGGGCCATCCAACCACCATGATTTCCAGGTACCTATGGTTTCCCTGAGCCTGGCTGCAGGGACAGGGTAGGTGTGCTAACAGGGGCAACTCTTAGTCATGAGGGTTGAGGCACCTTGGTAGGAGAAATACCAATGAAATTCACAATCTTAAATAACTTCCTCCAGCGAGCACGAAAGGTGCTTGCTCCCACGCTGCACTGTGACTTAGAAGCTCCATTTTGATTTTGCGGGAATAAGATGAAAGTTTTCTTGGTATCTGATTTCCGTGGTTAAAAACAATGTTTAAATGCTTGTTAAAAACACACAATCATAAGGCAAGTTTGTAGAACTGAGGTCCTATTTTTATCTGGTTTTCTCTTATGACATGGCCACGTATGCTATACAAGCACGCACACGTCTGTAATGTGAAGCTATGACATGAACAAGAGCAACTGGCACAGAAGATGAACACAAAATGCAGAAATGAGAGTTTGTGATAGAGAAAGTGCCAAAACCGCTTCTTAATTCAGTCTGGATCTCCATGATCCTTTACAACAATTTCTCTTGAAAAGACATCTTCATATTTTGTGAATTGTATTTTTTTTCTTAATTTCCATTTATTCTTTGCATTCAGTGTTAAGGCCATGTTGTAGCCAGGTTTTGGCCATGTTTAACACATATGAGGTAAATCCTATGGCATGTGGAAAAATTAGCATTCTCATGATTATTTCTGTGGGGAACTCAGTTCAGTGCACCAGTGCCTCAGAGAATCACAGAGTGGAAGGTTTGAAGGGATGTCTGGGGGTCAGCTGGTCCAACCACACTGCTAAAGCAGGGACACCCAGAGCTGGTTGTCCAGGACTGTGTCGAGACGGCTGGTAGGTATCTTTAAGGATGGAGACCGCACAACCTCTCTGAGCAACCTGTGCCAGTGCTCGGTCACCTTCACAGTGAAAATGTGTTTCTTGATGTCCAGAGAGACTCTCCCGTGTTTCAGGTTGTGCTTGTTGCCTCTGATCCTGACACTGAACACCACTAAAGAGAGCCTGGCTCTGTCCTCTTTACCCCTTCCCTTCAGGCATTTAGATACATTGATGAGCTGCCCCTGAGCCTTCTCCAGGCTGAAGAATCCCAGCTCTCTCAATCTTTCTTCTCAGGAGACATGCTCCTGTCCCTTCATCATCTTCAGGTTTCTTTGCTGGATTCTATTCAGTATGTCTGTGTCTCCGTGTACAGAGGAGCCCAAAACTGAATGCAGGAGTTCAGGTGTGGCCCCTCACCAGGGCTGAGCAGGGAGTAAAGATCATCTCCCCCAGCCTGATGGTAGTACTTTGACTAATGCACCCCAGGACATCATAGGCCTTCTTTGCTACAAGGGCACATTGGTTGGTGGCTCATGTTCAACTTGGTGTCCATCAGGACCCCCAGGTCCTTTTCCACAGAGCTGCTTCCCAGCTGGCTGCACCCCCCCCCCCCCCCCGAGTTGTTCTTCTCTATGTGCAGGATTTTGAACTTCCCCTCGCTGAACTTGATGAGATTCCTATTGGCCCATTTCTCCAACCTATCAAGGTCCCTCTGGAAGGCAGCACAACCCTCTGGTTTATCAGCCACTCCTTCCAGTTTGGTGTCATCAGCAAACGTGCTGGGGGTGCCCTCTGCTCCATGGTCCAGGCCATTAATGAAGATGTTGAACAGGACTGGACCCAGTATTGACCCCTGGGGTACACAACTAGTTACTGGCCTGACTCGACTGACAACCTGTCACTAGTGGGGTTCCACAGGGCTCCATCTTAGGCCCTGGACTCTTCAACATCTTCATAAATGACTTGGATGCAGGACTGGAAGGTATAATTAGCAAGTTTGCAGATGACACAAACCTGGGAGGAGCTGTTGACTCCCTTGAAGCCAGGGAGGTCCTGCAGAGAGACTTGGACAAATTGGAGGACTGGGCAATCACCAACCATATGAAGTTCAACAATGGGAAGTGCAGGATTCTCCACCTGGGATAGGGCAACCCCGGATGTTTGTACACACTGGGGAATGAGGTGTTGGAAAGCAGTGCCATGGAAAGGAACCTGGGGGTCCTGTTTGATGGCAAGTTGAATATGAGTCAGTGCCCTGGCAGCCAGGAGGGCCAACCATGTCCTGGGGTGCATCAGGCAAAGCATCACCAACCAGCTGAAGGAGGGGATTGTCCTGCTCTGCTCTGCACTGGTGCGGCCTCACCTTGAATATTGTGTGCAGCTTTGGGTGCCACAATATAAGAAAGGTATTAAGGTTAGAGAGCAACCAAAGGAGGGCAACAAAGAAGGTGAAGGACCTTGAGAGGAAGCCTTATGAGAAGTGTCTGAGGTTACTTGGTCTGTTCAGCCTGGAGAAGGAGAGAGTGAGGGGAGACCTCATTGCAATCTACAAGCTCCTTGTAAGGGGAAGAGGAGGGTAGGCACTGATCTCTTCTCTGTAGTGACCAGTGACAGGACCCAAGGGAATGGCCTGAAGTGGTATCAGAGGAGGTTTAGGTTGGATATTAGAAAAAGGCTTTTCATCCAGAGGGTGGTTGGGCACTGGAACAGGCTCTCCAGGGAAGTGGTCACAGTACCAAGCCTGACAGAGTTCAAGAAGTGTTTGGATGATACTCTCAAGCACATGGTGTGACTCTTGGGGATGGTCCTGTGCAGGTCTAAGAGCTGGACTGGATGATCCTGTGCATCCCTTCCAACTCAGCATATTCTGTGATTCTGTGATTCTGTGGCCTCCAACTAGAATCTGTGCTGCTGATCATCACCCTCTGGGCCCGGCTATGCAGGCAGTTTTCAAGCACCTCTGTGCTTCAGCAACCTCTGCTGATTTATCTACCCAATACTTGCATGCAAGCAAGTAGGGTGCTCTTTGCTTTATTGTGGGAAAGGAAACCTCAGAAAAGTCACAGTGAACAGTGAATAGCTGGAGACCTTAGCATCTGATTTTTTCTCAGAGCAGCTTGTTCTTGCTTGCTCAAAGGGTGGCTGTAAATGGCTGCAGCACCAGTCCCATGCACTCAGTACCTCTGTGCTTTTCCATCTCCTCAACCTCTAATCCTGCAGAATCCGACGGCTTTTGGGAGAGGATAGGACCAGCTCACTGTGGAACAAAAACCTTCCTTAACAAAAGCCTCCCTTGTCAGTGGTGGTCAGGGTGAACTCTAGCTTTTGTGGTTATTGCTGCCTAGACTCAGTGTGGGCAGAGCAAAGAGACAAATCCGTTTGTAGCACAACAATGATTCACCCACAGAACATGGCCCACGTGGCTCCGAGCATGGCACAGTCCCGAGGAGAAAGCCGTCAGCAATCACCGAGCAATAGGCTGTCACACACCCCTGCACGTGGTGTGTGTGTGCACGGGACGTGAGCTGAGTCGGTACAGACTGTCCTAATGCAGGCAGATCTTAATTTATAGGACCAGGAATGCAACTTTTATGTGGCTTTTTGGTGTTGCTCCCCTCTTCTTTTTATCCTGCTTAGGAGAGCAGGCAGGAGAAGGAAGAGATGGCACCTCAGAGAGCCACGATGCTTGGTGGTACCTGTCCCCGGCACAGCCACAGCACAGACCTCTGTGCCCTGCTGTGACACTCACCATCTCTCTGAGGAGATGAGGAGCACCACAGGCTGGTTGCTTCACTGCTGCTCCCTACACATCAAGGGAGAGCAGAGGTGTGGGTGCAGACCAGTTACTGCCAGAATACGTTTGACTGATTGCAGGCTGCCCTTCTGGAGCTGCCAGCATCTCGGTCCCTGTGAGGGTTTGGCCAGTGCCGGGTCCTCCTGGGGACCCCACCAGCCCTGCTGCAAGTGTTGTGCAGCAGCACATGGATGAGACCTTCAAGGAACTGGGAGCAAACAGTAACATTTCTACTAAGCTGATATTTTGGGAGTACCTGCAGCTTGGCCAGAGAATGCAGGAATTTCATGAAGTGAGTAAAAGGCCCATGGCCACATCCTTGTAAGCATATCCCTCTGTAATGGTTAGCTGCCTTGGGAGGCAAGCACCAATCTGCCAAACCACAGCACTATTTGTTCACATACGAATGGCAATGTCTCTCTTGAATTCTACTTTCAGAAATCATTAAGCCATTTTTAGGTGGAATTTTCCATCAACACTCACCCCAAAACACTCTTCTGGCAAAAACAGCCCCAATCCAAACCATACCTGTCTGGCCAAAGCCATACAGACCCGAAAGACTTTGCATAATAGAAAGTGTTGGGGCCATGTAACCACAGCGAGTGCTGTCAACGCAGCCTTTGTTCTGCTCCCACCCTGCAGACAGCCCAGACTCAGCCTCTGCTTGCAGCACATGGGGACTCTCCCTGCGGTTTAGTGGGGCACCCCATAGGATGGATGTCTGACATCCATGTGTATTGAATTTACCATTTAAAAACAGAATTGAGAGCTTAGGACACAAATGTACGTGCATGTCTATGTGCACCTAAACATACCTCCACGTACCAAAGGATTTTATCAGAACTTGGGAAACTATGAATGGAGACCACATGCTTCTGGGGCTAAATAATAAGTAGACAGCAACATCTCAGTGTAAATCCTCCATATTGCTGTGCAGTTTCCCCATGAAGGACCATGTTCATGCAAGAAAGATTTTGCTGAATGCTGCAAGAAAAGTTGGTTGTTAGATAAAAATACCCTTGAAAAGTTGGGAAGTCATTGAGAACAGGGAAGGGAAATGTTCTTGCGCTATTCAGTTGCATGGTGCAATTCTGGTGAGGGTCTGGGCACCCTTCCCCAGGAAAATGGTACCAAACCCCTGTGCAGTAACTGCATAGGCCCTGAATCCATGTTTGTCTGCAGCTCCCTTCCCTGGCAGATCTTTCCCGCTGAAATCCACTTGTAGTGGATAATAGACTTCTCTGAATCCTCCACAACTTCTGCTCATTTTCTCTTCACTGTGTTGCAACTCTTTGCATCTACATAAGAAAATGTACTGCTTAAACCAGATTGGCTTAAACCCCAAACATTTAATTAGATTGAATTTTGGTGATGCTTTAAAGGTCTGGATTATATGGAAGAATTTACTTGCAGTCATCAAATTTTAACTTTTAGGGCTTACTTGTAAAACCAGACAGATCCTTTCCACCCTAAATGTCTGTAGTTTTAAAGGTTTGTTGGCTAAATATTGTTTTAATACGTTTATTACATGCTTTTGCTTCTCCGCTTCACTCCTGAGACCAAGTTGAGGTTGGTCTCCTCCCTTACTTGCATTGGAATATATTTTCCAAATTATTTCTTCATAGAGGAAATTTTGCTTCCTGGGGTTTCACTCACTTTTAACATATTCATGGAGACTGCAGCATTTTAGCTGCTAATGCTTATTGAAAACACTTGAGTCTCTGGGCTCTACTGTAGATGCTTAATGCTTGAAATGGTTTGTGATCATGAAAAGTTTGATCTGTCAGAATAAATTGCAAGTGGAGAGACTTCTGAGCACTCCATAAAAACTGGAAAAACAATGTTACAATCTATTACATCTTCAGGGGAGTTTCCTATGCACATGGTAGATAGAGAAAATTGGCCTCAAAATAAAACTTTTTTTGAAAAAAGCAGAATCAGAACTTAGTGTAAGGGTAAATCCCTTCGAGAAACAACAAAACCCTTCCCTACACATAAAAGTAGAGCGTGCTCAGCATCACATTCAGCTACCCCACAAAGCCATGAGCCACAGCTCAACCAGGCCAAAAGATGTCCTTGCCTGGCTTCAGCACAGGGGAGAAAAAGTTGGCTTTTAACACCCCATGGCTTTAAGTTCCATCCTACTGGGAAGGTTTGGCACATGTTGGAAGCCCCAGCACTTCCAACAGAGTGACTCACAGAGGCAGGGATAATTCCCTTCCACCAGTTGCTGAGCATCTTCACTGTTTGCCATCATAGCATTTGCACAGATTTTACCTCTGCCATGAGACTCGGAGGAATGATTTGCATCTCACAGACAAGGATCGGAGACAGGGAATGAGGTTTTCTAGATTACTTCCTTTACAAATTGCAGTTATGTGGTTTAGCATCCTGGAGCCAGAAATCCTCTTTGGTTCTTCACCAGCATTAATTTTGTGCAACAACTCAGGCATTTTGGAACTGTAAAAACGTGTAATCTCGAGATGTGCAGTCAGAGAGAAGCATTTCATTCTTCACACCCCCAATCAAAGTTGGAGCTCGAGGATGTCTAAAACCCTGCTACTTTGAAATTGTTTTCAAATGCAGGAACAGGTCTCCTTCCTTACACAGCTATTACAGCATGCTGCTGGTTCTTCAGTACTATCACATATAGCACACAGGGGTGTCGTATCATCTACCGCTGACTACCCTCAAGAGAGCAGGAATTTAGCTCTCTTCCTAAATGTGTACCAGCTCCCTATAATCATGTGAATGTCCCTGCTTAGGAGGGGATGTGACCACTGTGGTTGCAAATGGTCAATGTCAGAATGAGTCATAACTTGGCTGATGAAAAATGGGAATAAAGAAGAAGATTTCTAAAAGGGTAAGAAACAAAGGGGGTTTTTTTTCAAGGGCCGGGGAAAATTTGAGGGAGAGCAGTAATTTCCCGTTTCTCCAGCACTGTAGTCATCTGATGACTTCAGTTGACCTTGATCATCATTTACTAAACACACAATTCACATGAACAAATACAGGAACAAACACAGCAAATGCACCTGTTTGCTGTGGTCTTATTAGTGGATTGGGTTTTCGTTTGGTTTTTTTAATGCATTCAAGTATTCTGGGACAATAGAGTCATCATTCTAATTTGATTTAAATGCCAGCTCCTAGGAGGCATAAAATTAGTATTTACTAGAAATGGAGACAGTGTAGTTTCACTAGCTTGACTTTGATACTCCTCAGAAGGTGTAGATAAGGATACGCACAGTCTCCCCACCCACACTTGGTTCACAAATTAATAGCTTGGCTCTGGCTGGCGTGCCGAATGCCTCGAAGTGAAAAAGCCTGCTTTCAGCTCTTTCTTGTAATAGCAAACAAAAGGTCTGGTCACAGCCATGCCACCCAAAGGCTGTAGTGATGCTGCTTCCCACCACTCAGGTCCTCGCCACATGTCTCCGCTCAAAGCTGTGCTTCACTTGCGGGCTCTGTGCACACGGATGACCCAGCGGATCTGAAGCTGGACCCACCGACACAGATGGGTGTTTGCCCACTGTCTTCATGCTGCTGGGTCAAGCTCCTGCACCCAAATGATTCTCAGTTTCACTGCCTGAATGGTTTTTATTTTGTGGACAGTTGTTCCAAATATCTGTTTTCCACAGCTGATCTGTGACTTGAAATCCACAGATGCTTTTTCTGGTGTGATGTGTATTGATAATGGGATTAATGTTTGTAATGTTTGTAATTGCAGACTGGGGTGAGAATGTGGGGGAAGGTTGTTTTATGCTTAGAAGCACATTTTCTTCCTGAGTTGTGAACATCTCCATTCTATTCTTTGAGGTGAAGCATATCTGTGGGTGGATTCCCCATGCTGGCTGGGTCCAAGGGCTTGTGCAACCTCACATGGGTTCTTGTGAAAGACAAAGGTCTTGTAAAATGTGCTGAGCTTGACAGGGAAAAGGTTCTTACCACTTGGATGACCCAGATTTCTATCAGAAACCAGTCTGAGGTAAAAGCAAGGTACTGCACTGGGGCCTTTGAGTAAGGTCCACTGAGCAAATGCTAACTAGGTACAAATTCATGCATGGGGTGTGGGCTTCTGTGAAAGAAATAACCCTGAGCAGAGAGATCATGCCCTTTGCAGGGCAACTGAACACCAAGTCTGCAGGGCAGGTTAAATGAACGTCTCTTGAGCTGCCCAGCTCAAGAGGTGGCAAACCATGTCCTCAGATCAATCTAAAAGTTTACTTAAGGATTGTTTCCTGCAAGGAAACCTTTCCTAACATGCCTCTATGCTACTGGGTGAGATGAGTTGTCCACTGGGTGGCATGGGACAATGCCACAGCCCTGCTGGAGGAAGGGAGCTTGTCAGGGTGCAAATCCCCCTTTTTTGGGTGGTGCTGAACTTTCTCTCCCCTCCTGAGGTTGCGAGTATCCACAAGGCCTTGGCACTCAGCCCTGAGCAGGGTGATGCCGGGGTTGAGCCCTGGCAAAGCAGAGTGATGTGTTAAAAACTCTGGGGCTTTCAGGAGGCACAGGAATGAACCACAACCTACCAAAGCCACAGTGATGTGGCTCCCATTATAAGATCCTCCAGAGACTATATGGGGAAAGTCACTCCTGTGTGTGCGTGGTGCAGCAGGGGAGAAGTGTTAGGTAGGTGACTTTTGAGTTTCTGATGGTGGGAATTTCTCTAGGCTTGAGCCAAGGAGAGTGGTTCAAAGCTGAAAAAGGTCCTGGTGCAGATTCACAGAGGTGGTGGAAAGAGGAAGTGGTTGCTCACATCTTCGCATGATTGCTGCTGCAAAAGCCTTGTAGGAGGCCCACGACAGAGCTTGCCCTGCATCGGCAAGGAAGGATGGGGAGTTGGTGAAAAAGAAAACATTTAAGGGAAGAAAAGTGATTTTTGTAAGCAGAGAAAAAATGTCATCCCACACTTGTGGGTTTGAGACAAGTTGGCACAGCCCTTCTTGGGGCAGATCAAGTGTGGCAAAGGACAGCTCAGGCACTTCTCCACAGAGCAGCTGTTAGTCCTGGGACCAGAGGGGCTGCTGAGGTGATGGAGAGTTGGCCTGGGCAGTGGGAAGCCTCCTTGCACTGTGGGGAAGATGTTGATGGGACAGGGGCACATGGAGCTGGAGCACATGGGACTGCCTTCTCACCCCAGGATGCCCAGATAGGAGATGGGCTGATGAGGCTGAGTACATCAGCCCATTTTGCCTGAGGGACTTGGTTTTGCCTAGGGGTCTGGTCTTGTGTGAGAGGGCCAGCAGGGTGCAGGAAGGAAGTGAGTAGGCCCTCTTTCTGGGCCTATCCAGAGCAGGGAGAACACATGGAGGGGAACAGGTGTGCTGAGCTAAAACTCACATCCTCTCCATTGTCAGGGATGCCAAAGAAATGCTGATTTACAGCAAGAAATTAGGAAAAGGGAAAGTTAGCAAAAATAGATGCTATTTTTAGGATAACTAGAGGTGAAATTTGCCACTGCCCACCGCTGTGGGGAAGGAGGCTTACTTCACATGCTCATGAGACATGTTGGTTGGGACTGTGATTAAGTGCTCCATAATTGCCACTTACTAAGAGTTAGATGTTTTCACAGGAAAGATAGGGGAAAATAGACATACTAAACACCTACCGCAGATTACAGGGAACGGGTGTCTGTGCACCTAGATGGGGAAAGTCAAGACCCTGAGTCCGTCTTGCTTAAACCCTGGTTTCCTAACCGGCAGAGGTGAATGGAAGTCGGGGGTCGATTTGGGCGTCGATGTCTGGAAGAGGAGCAGCCCGGAGGGGAGAGGCGGCTCCCTGGTGCCGCTAGAGGTCACCGTCACAACGAGGGACCGGCCCCGAGGCACCGGCGGCGGGGACACCGGACCCTGCCGGGACGGGGGGGAAAGGGCCATCCCTCCCTTCCGAACACGGGGTTTCCCTGTTTTAAGGGGCAGGTACCTATGTCCTGCCTTTGCAAACTCTCCGGGAAAGATTCGTTGAAGGGGTTGGAGTTAAAATGGCTGATTAACGTAAAGGAGAGAGGGAGAAATCAAATGTTTGTGCTTCGAGAGCAAGGGCTTCTTGATTCACTTTGCTATACCTGTACTAGTAATTAGTATAAGAATTAAATATTTTAATAAGATCTAATTCTACTTATTAATTTAGAGAATTTAAAAGCATTTAGATGGAAAAAAAAAAGGGTTGTTGGGTTTTTTTTGGGGGTGTTGGGGTTTTTTGGTTTTGTTTTTGGTTTGGTTTTAGTTTCTGGAACTCCAGGCAGCTTTTGAAGCATACAGTGTCCTATGCAAAACCTTCCATACCACAGCCCTTGGAAGCTGACTTTTTCTGAAAACTTCAGTGTCAAGTGTCTCTCACACTGGCACCTCCATCAAACACATATTCACATTTCCTTATCTCCACCTGACACCAAGTACGTGGGCAGAAATCAGGTCCCGGCCATAGTCAGGCTTTATAGGAGCTGATGCACCAAAATCTTTGGCTTAAAACCTTTGCTTCTTACTGTGTATGAATTGAAGACATTTAAGGAAATGAGGTGTTAAACTTGCCTGAGGGAAATACCTATGATTCCCCCAGAGCTACCCCAAACTTCTTTTTTGGATGTTTTCACTCCTGCCTGAAGTTCAGGCCTCAGCCTCTTTGAGCATGGAGGGCTGTCATTTACACGCCTCAAGCGTTCCTGGGTAGGTTAACACTTACCATCATGGTTTTAGCCAGCTTTCACTTCGAAATGCTGGCTTACCTCAAAGCAAAACTGAGAAAAAGCTCTGGGCTAACTCAAGTTCTCAGACCTCGGACTGTCGCACATCTTTACTTAATGTGAAATTCTTCAGAACCGATGCCGGCAACTATTACTCCCATTAGAAACCAGACAAAACCCCCTCAATTTCAGCAGTTTCAGGATTTGTTTTTAGTGGCTACCCCCATATTTAGCTGGAGGAAATGCTGGTAGCAATCACCGCTGACATTAAGCAAACTCACTCTCACTTTCTACATTCGCACCCTATGTCAAGCTGCTGCTCTCGTGGCACTGCTTTTTGGGGAGGACCGGGACCTAAAGCCCTGCATTAGACTGGAAAATGCTACATGGCAAGGAGGACTGAGGGATTTTGGGCCAGTGAAAGGTTATGGGTGTACGGTGCCAGAGAGCAAAACCCAGTCAGTGTGGTGTGGCTACCTATAACATCTTTCTTTATGAAAGCTGACCTCCTGCAGGGCTGTGAGCGGAGAGCCCTCAGGAACTCTTCCCATTGAATTTCCCATAGAAAAATGTTTTTTTCCTTGTGCTGCAAATGTTTGACAGAACTGTTTTGCCTCAATGCTGCCACTGTATGCAGATACCATAATGCTGGTGGGCAGCTTTGGGAAAGACAAATTCTTCCCCTTTGCAGCTTGTAAAACAGGCACTGCTTCTTTTATAACACCTCAAAGGCCCCAACTTGTTTTGTTTTATAGATAAGTCTCATTTTCACTAGGGAAAATTTACTGCACCTGCAGGACCAGGTAGTCATAGAATTGGAGAATGGTTTGGGATGAAAGGAATCTTAAACATCATCTCATTTCAACCCTCCTGCCATAGACAGGGGAACCTTCTGCTACACCAGGTTGCTCAAAGCCCCATCAAACCTGGCCTTGAACACTTCCAGGGATGGGGCATCCACAGCTTCTCTTGGCAATCTGTCCCAGTGTCTCACTACCCTCACAGTGAAGAATTTCTTCCTAATATTTAATCTAAACCTGCCCTCTTTCAGTTTAAAATCATTGTCCTATCACTACATGCCCTTGTAAAAAGGTCACCAAGTTCCTGGTTACCAGACACTTTCTCAGCTGCCAGGGCTTGCAGAAGAGGGAGGAAGAGGTTCAGGGCCCTGCAGTGTGGAAGGCTCGTCTGGGAGGATGCCGTTGTAGAGTATTTATGGACCCTTCTGTCCCCCTGCTCTTCCAGTCTGAACCCCAGGGGCCAGCAGGTGTTTCCACATTCCCAAAGTGTTATCTGCATGTTCATGAGTTTTGCAGGCACATTGTAACAACCTGTGTTTGTACAGGCAGTCCATGGGCTTCTGCTGCCATCCAGCTGCTCGGCACCTCCTTGGTCATGGCATGAGACAGGGGAGTGAATATTGCTTCCTGGTAAACATAAGGGTGCTGGTGTACGTGCTTTGGTTTAATTTGTTCTGTGAGATGGTCCTCATTATACAAGGCCGGGTGTGGAGGGGAGGGAGGAAAGAAGCCAACGGAAGAGGGCATGCTACCCTGAGAGCAGAGGGACTGGTTTCTGGAGGACACCTAAGGGTATTACAGTGTTTTTAAAGGTCTCATCTGGCATTAGAGCCCATGTGGCGTGGGAGAGCCCCACATTTCACATCCAGAGTCAATGCTTATATCTTTCCTAAGGCGTGGAGGAGATCTTCTTGGTAGACAGGGTACATAAAGCCAAGGGAGGTGAAGTTTCCCACCAGTCTCAGCTGGAGCAGGTGCCACCTCAAGCGCGGGACACTGTTTCCCTCACCTTGTAAGGAATAAGAAAACCTCAGTAATAAATAAAAACCTTCAATAAGAAAACCTCAGTAATAAATCCTGTGGTTCATTGGACTGAAATTACCAAAAGCCAGTGCAGCTTTACTGAGGTTTATGCCCATCTAATAAAATCTGCTTTCCATCTCCCCCTGGAAGCACGTGACCCCAGTGATTGAAAGCAGGCCAAGAGAAGTTGGAATGAAAACTCTGCCATAGGTATGGGACAAACTCCAGGCAAGTTAGGTGCTGATTGAAGAACATAAACACTTGAACAGAAATCACAGGGTGAGCCAATATGCTGGAAAAGCTGTTGCTCGTAGGAATCATAAGAGAAGGTGAACTTCAAACTGATAGAAGCCTCAGTCCAGCACCAGATGTCCATGGAAGGCTCCTTCTCATACCATTTGAGTAGAGGGGGGTCTGGGGACTAGTTCTTTAACCAATGTTTAGGCAGAGCATGGATCTCAGTGTATTTCAGCCTTCTGTCATTTCTGGCTGCTCTGTTGACAACTGGCATGGTGAGGTCAAAGCATGGCAGAGACAAAGACAGCTCAGATACTCTTTTTGTTATTCAGGTATTAAGTGAAAATCTGGAAGACGTATGTGTACCCAGAAAGCAGGTACTACGGAAAAACTTTTAAATTACAAGCTAGTTAGAAAAAATGTATAGTAGAATGATTTTGGACATCCAAGAAAAAAAGTGTTTCCACAAGTGCTGTCTTTATATGTTAGATAACAAACTCAAGAAATAAAAGCAATGGAACCATGTTATTTTTTAATTTGGTGATCAAATAGTTAATCTTTACTAATATTATCAACGGCATGTTGGAAAAGGCTGCTGGTAAGACTTATTGCAGGCTTGCCTAACTTCTGATAAGAGTTCACAAACAATGTTGATTGACAGAATTCGATTAATTAGAGGCAGGTTTTAAAGATCACAGACTTGCTTTCAACAAGGAAGTTAATCTTAGCAAGTTCCTTAAATCAATTGCAGAACTAAACAGAAAAAAATCAAAAGCTCCTCTTAGAAATCCCCAAAACACTTTAAATTCGTATTGCAGCAATGTAAATGGCCTCAGTATTTAGGGCTTTTGAATCTACCCAGGAAAATTAAATTTATGGCACTTCTGGCAGACTGTGGAATTTTAAAATATATGATATTTTTGTGGTCTACAACTTCCTCATGAGGGAAAGAGGAGGGGCAGGCACCGATCTCTTCTCTCTGGTGCAGTGATATGACCCAAGGGAATGGCCTGAAGTTGTGTCAGGGGACAACTAGGTTGGATATTAGGAAAAGTTTCTTCACTCAGGGGACGGTTGGACTCACCGGGGAAGTGGTCACAACTCCAAGCCTGATGGAGTTCAAGAAGTGTTTGGACAATGCTCTCAGACACATAGTGTGATTCTTGGTACTGTTGTGTGCAGAGCTGGGAGTTGGACTTTTTAATGATCCTTGTAGGTCCCTTCCAACCCAGGATATTCTATGATTCTATGAAAAGCATGACACAACTATTTCTTGAATGAAATCACTGGGTTTGTATGGGTGACATATAGGATCTCTGGACTCACCCACTTTCACTGAGATGTCTGCAAAGCAAGTGTCTTCATGTGAGAAAAAATTCAACTCTAATATTCAGACTCAGACCCTGGAGCTGAGAAAAGGTAAATCCTCTGGAGCTTCCAGTGGATAAAAAAGTAGTGAAAAGTTACAATCTGGCAGCCTGGGTAGCGAATTAGAAAACAGTACAGCTCTGTTTGCTGTTATTTCTTAGATTTAGGACATAATCCTGCTCTGATTTAAGAGTTTTGCGATTGAATTCAGAGGGACCAGAATCAAGCACTTTGTCTGCTCCAGAGCTGACCACTTTATTTGGAAATATAACTTTTTAAAGCACACACTTTTCTCTTAAAATGCTACAAAGTAAAGCAAGTAATTACATTAGGCTCTACCTGAAGCTCCAGAGAATTAATACAAAGGCTGCTTGGCTCTTGCCAACTTTCACTATTACATTTTTACTAGCACCATATGCAGCACTACCGTACCTGCTTGTTTCACTTAGTAAAATCATTGGGTTCTGTTTTGGGGTTTTTTTTCTGTTTCTAAGGAACATGCAATATCCACAGACAAATGCTCCAGGGAGTGGAGACCAGCTCGGAGGCCCATATGGTCTTAGTATCAAAGCAATCAGAGATGGAGCAAGTCTGTCGCTCAGCAACCCCGTCCTTTTTGCAAACACAGGAGAGTTGGCTCGGAATAAGGTGCTCTTTTGGGTGGTTTCTGTTGTTTGCTGTCATGCAAGAAACTGTGAAGTGTGAGATTTCCAGTGTTATTTTCATCACCCCTGTAACCCAAAAGGAAAGGAGCTGTGAGGTAGGGACCTTGCAACTGGCTGCATCAGCTTTGAGACAATGGAAGGGTTGGGGACAATTTTCTAAGCACAGCCAGGAAAGGGTTTCTCTGAAGAGGAAAGTTTTAACCAGAAAAAGCCAATCCTGTGATTCTCATGTGACTAATTCCAATGCAGGAGAAGAACTGAGTGCAAATTATACATACAAGGCTTCACATAAAGGGTAAAGTGTCTTAGAAGGCAGAAAAAAGTTGATGAGGGATTTTTCATCACTGGACTTGAAAATACAGTGATATCTTGCTGAAAGATGGGTTTTGAAGACCAGGGATTCTGCCAGTATGCCACTTTGTCATGCACAAGTACACTGAGATGTGACTACTACAAGGCACAACTGAGTGGAAGTCAGACACTGGTGACTTTAAGACACAGCTAGCTAAGGCTGACAGGTTTGTTTGCAAACTTGGGTCTAAGCCCCAGCATAGCCTAATGCACACTTGTAAGTGCTAGGCTGAGACCAGTCCTCATGAGACAGGATCTGGCAGAGGTGTCCTCTCTCTCTCTGAACAGGTGAACTGTCTGATGCTTTGGGACATGCTTCCCCATTGCTCTGGGAAAAAGAACCACAGAATCACAGAAATGTTGGATTCATGGGACTACTGGAAGTCACCTAGCCTTATCTCCTCTTGGAGCAGGACTACCACCACCATCATACCATTAAATCAGCCTTTATCCAGCCAAGTCATAACAAGCCTCCAAGGAAGGAGCCACCATCACTTCTCTGGAGCCTCTGATGGAAAAGGCTTTCCTAATGGCCAATCTGTACATACCCATCTGATATATGTGGTTTTTTCCTTTGTTAAGTCCTCTGGCACCACCAAAAAGAGTTTGGCTCTGTCATCTTTGATCTTCAGGCAGACATAGGCTGCTGTTCTATCACCCTTTGGGCTCCTCTTCACTGGGCAAAACAGACCCAGCTCCCTCCACCTCTCTCACACTGCATCTGCACTCCAGACACTGGGCCATTGTGGCAGCCCTTAGCTGCACCTGTCCAGTTTTCCACATCCCTCTGGAGGCAGGAGTCCCAAAAATAGATGTTGTACTTCAGCTGGGGATGCACCAGTGCTGGTAAGGGGAAGTGCATGGTGCCAGCTCTTTCAGCCACAGCCTCATTTTGTGGGCCAATGCATGGTGCAGACACCACCATGCCTCCACTCATGTTCCCACTGCTGACTGTCAAAGGGATCTCAACACTGACATAAACTAGGAGAAACAGAGCAATTTTGGTTACAGCTACAGATTCAGCTCAGTATCTGCATATCGTTTGCCATGCTTGCTCAGCAAATCAGAGCAGCACCCAACTTACATCCTCTTATTCCTTGAGCTCGTCTTTCAGTCTAAGACTTACCAAAACATAGTTTTATATGCTAATTTCCTTATAGTAAACCCCTTGCTGCATGTCATTCATTGATACCAAGCAGTGTACACGTAAGAGTAGGCTAATATTCTGTATATATTACCAACTTTATGAGTTAAAGAATTACAATGTGCTTGCTTTATTTAGGTGGTAAACTTTTTTAATGAGTCTGGAGGGTCCTTTACATAAAAGTAGTGACTCTAGCTTGGAACCTCTTTCCATGTTTATTAGAAATGTGTTTTACTTTACCATGAAAAAAGCCAAGGAAACACACAGCCTTAAAGTCTAATGAAGTAGTTACTCCTGCAGTCAGAGTTCATAAATTTTAAACACATTTAATTTATAAATTGAAAACATAGCTTGCACTGGCTTTTTCAAGATTATTGCTTGCCACAGGGGTTTTAGGATAGTGGCTGGGCCATGCTTCTTACCTCTTTCCTTTCAAGGACAAGAGGATCTTCAGGATTTGTTCACATTTGTTTTGTTTTGTTTTGATTTGCTTTTTTAAGTGTCTTTTCAGAAAGAGAGCTTTTTCAAATATTAAAAATCATAACCCAACCAGCAGTTTCTTTGTTCTCAACTGAGGTAAAAGTCGGTTTTGAGCTGACACTTTAGTGGAAAGCTCTTTCTCCTGGTGAGAAGCCCTTTCTCCTCCTGGAGACCTCTCTTCTGAGCTAATTGCGAAGAGCAGTCCCTGCAGTGGCAGTCAGAGCTGGATTCCAGTCTCACACCAATAAAACCTCAGTGCCAGCCTGGGTGAGGAGCCCAGCTCCCAGCAAAAGAGAATTTAGGGAAGTGGGAAAAGGAAGATGCCAGCTCCCCACTTTTGCGCACCGCAGTCCATGGACTGTTCATCCATCTCTCATGAGCAACTCTGGCTGCACAAGCTTTGCCATGATTTGTCCTACTTGCAAAGCAGTCATGGGTACAAAAGATGCCATAGATGTCTGGCACACAGTGGTGCTCTGCCTGTTTCAGGAGGAGGTGAGAGGAGGGTTCCAGCCTTATGCCAGCTGGAATTTCCACCAGGCATCCTCAATGGGCACACAGCCTCGTGCTGGTGCCTCCATGAATCGAGCCAGCAGATAGCTGATGACTGCAGGATTGCTGTTTGTTTACTTGGAGTCACAAGAGGTCAGTTCTGGAGCTTCAGATCACTTCACGTGGATGACCTTGAAATAGGAATGTGCCTATGATAAGGGAAAACATTGAGCCCACAATACCTAGAATAGTGGTGTTGATATTTAACTATTGTATATTTAGATTTATATGGACAATCCCCCTAAGTTTCTTTTAGCAATATAGCAATGCAGCTAAAGAAAAAGGAGTAGCAGGGCTCGCTCTCTCTGTTTCCACGCCTCCAAAGCAGTCAATTATACCCAAGTCATTTCAGAAAGATATTTGTCTCATTTGGTCTCAATGTCTACATGCCTTGCCCAGGGAACTTGCTGAGGCCCTGTCCTAAGGACCACTTCTGCATGGCTCATCCAGATGACTCCATCTTTAGCCAAGCAGGCACTTCCAAGGACTTCTGCAAAAGGTAGCAGTGAGATGATGCCCTCCCAGCAACTGATGCAAGTCCCTGCTCTGCCTCACTGTTTCTTTTGTCTCCTCCCGCCTTAAGCCCCACAGTCCCACATCACTGCCAAGCAGGCAGCACACACCAGGCCCAGCCAGCGCTGGGAGCAGGGCCAGTAATTGGAAAGGGGAATTGCAAAGCACCAAAGCTTATCAACCGGCAGAGAGGGAGAGTTCAGCAGCCACCTCAGGGGCCAGCCCAAGGTCTGGAGTAGGTCGGCAGCCTTTTGTTTGGTGGCACAGGGTGGACATGCACGGCTGCTCCGCTCAGAGTGGGCACCACCACGGCTAAAGCAGGGTGATGGCTCACTGTCTGGCGCAGCCTTCCCTTTCTGGGAAGAGCTGCCAAGGCTGTGAAGGAGAGCACTATGGGAGGAGGGAATAGGCATGGCACAGCGCTCAGGGAGCTTGCAGTCACTAAGTGTTTTCAGGGTAGCCTCAGGCATGGCTTCTTGGCCCCCAAAGTGCCACCAAGCACCATCACTGTGCACAGAAGTAACAGCTATGTGCTCATATATCTTTTACTCATTAACCAAAGCTTCTATATATAGCCTTGACTAGCACTAGTAAGAGATGGTGGGTGCCCTCTGTGGTTGGGTCTTTGCTGCCTGCCTACCTGCAGCACTCACACCTGATCCTTCACTTTGCCAGTGCCAGGTCAGGTGCCTTATGCTCTCAGCCTGGGGCACATGGATAATTTACATTACAGGTTTCTTGATACCACGAACATAGGAAAAGCATGCAGCCCCAGAAATGGAGCCAGCTCCTCCCGTGCTCCTGCCAGCCCTCCATGTCTCATGCAGTCCTCCCCTTCATTCCTATGCTGACTCCTGACCAAAAAATATTGCTCCTGTCTGGGAGAAACCAGGCTCCTGGTACAGCCAACATGGGTAAAACTCCAGCATCCAAAGCCTGACTCCTTTTGAAGGAGCTGGTCTCACTCATTACCTAGGATGGGTCCATCAGGAGCTCTCCATTCTCTATGGAGAAGGACATAATCTTATCAGGGAGGTAAAATGGAAACTATTGTCTTTGCCAGGAAACTTTCAGGATGTATCTAATATGCTTGTTATGAGTATGTTCCATAAGAATTGAAAAAGACAGTCAAGGGACAAAAATTAAAGGACCATTTGCACTTTGTCTGACAAAGAAAAAGGTTATGGATTTTTAAAGGTTTGTTGCTATATTCTAGGTAAAGGAATATGATTATCTTGCATGTTGAAATATGAAGTCACTTGTCAGCTTAATGTTAATATAATTCTTTGTCCATTCCTAACAAAATAAGCTTTCCAATGCAGTAAAAAATCTAGATAGTCTCTAAAACTCCTCCTTAGAGCAGCCTACCATGAAACTTTGTAATCTCTCTATGTGAATTCCTCAGCTCATCTGTCTCAACACCATTTTCTTGGAGTAAATGGATGACCACACTTCTCTAAGCCTGGAATTTGTGGCAGGACAGCATTTTATATAGAGAAAAAAAAGCTTGTAATTGGCATAATAGCCTCATCAGAAGTAATCTGCCTTTTAGTGAATGGCTCCTCATCCGTCCTCCCTTAACAACAGATAATTTTTTTTTGGTGGCTGGAAATCTAACTATCCATTTCTTCTCTTGGGAAAACAGTATGAGAAAAAAAATATGTCAGTGAACAAATACTTGGTGGCAAAGCCAAAGAAATCATGTTCTTTTGAGACAAAACTCTCTTTACTTACAGCTGAGTAGACAGAGATTAAGTTATAAGGAATCCGGGCTCCTTTCCAATTCAGCCCCATCTGCTTGTCAGGAACAAATGCTTTGTTATTTGGCTCGGTGAGGGAGCAAAGAGCAGGGGAGAGGTCAGTGGGCCATGGCCATGACCTCCTGCAGGTGCTTCCCCACCCACAGGAGCTGCTCTTGCCTGGGACCTCCAGCACTTATGCTTTATGCTGACAGAGAGGGCCAGGGCTAGCTAGCCAGCAGAAGAGGGCACCATTCAGGAAAAAAACCATCTGGATAGGAGAGAAACGAATCAAGATGAATGTGTGAGGCTTAAGAAAAACAAAGGTGGGTATGAGAAATCAAGAAAGAAGAGAGATTTGCAGTGCCCCTGTGAGATCAAGGCACATTGTGCCACAAATAGTGGCTGAGAGACTTCTGGGGGCTGTGTACAACTGAAAGAGCTTGGTAGTGCCTGGAGCTGTTAGTGTCACCAGTATACTCTAAAAATGTGAAAAAATCATAACAGCAAGACACGCACCTTTACCACTGCAGTGATTTCAGCAATCCCATGAAGTTCAACAAGGAGACATTGAAAGTTTAGCATGTGGGACTGAATAACTCCAAGATGTAAGCTCCAAGCTCTGCTGAAAAGGGGCTATGGGGGGTGCTGGGAGGAGGGTGGCCAGCAGATTAAACTGAACATCTGCATGGCACAGGAAAGTCTGCAGGTGGTTGGGACTCCTGCCTCAAGAGGGTTGTGGAAAACTGGACAGGTGCAGCTAAGGGCTGCCACAATGGCCCAGTGTCTGGAGTGCAGAAGCAGTGTGAGAGAGGTGGAGGGAGCTGGGTCTGTTTTGCCCAGTGAAGAGGAGCCCAAAGGGTGATAGAACAGCAGCCTATGTCTGCCTGAAGATCAAAGATGACAGAGCCAAACTCTTTCTGGTGTGCCAGAGGACATAACAAAGAGCGACAGGCACACATGGCAGATCGGGAAGTTCAGGCTTGCCACTAGGAAAGCCTTCTGTACCAGGTGCTCCAGAGAAATGGTGGCAGTTCCTGCCTTGGAAGGTTTTCACGACTTAGCTGGATAAAGGCACAGCTGTCTTAACAGTGGTAGCACTACACTGGCGGTAGACCTGCTTCGAGGGGAGTGATCTCCAACATTTCTGTGACTCTATGATCTTATTTCTTCACGTAAAAATTATCAGTGTAGGTACTGCCTACTTCACTGGATGGATGGAATTTCAGAGAAGTTGCAAACAACCAGTGCAACGCTACGTAGGGAACTTGCTGCAATCCAAACATGTCACCCAAGTCAGGTCAATGAATGCACAGTTTGCATATTCGACTGCATGTATTTTCCATTCAGCTAGATCACACAAATACAATTGTGTGCTTTATGAAGCTTTTCCCACTGCACCCAAGGTGCTGAGTTACTAGCAGACTCAGCTGTTGATTTTCCATAATTGCTTCCAGATTCATGATTTTTGGCAGGCCAAGTCACCACAGATTGCTCTTTTTTTTTCTTGGCTTGCAAAACTCCTGAAGCAACATGCTTCAAACACAAATACAGTACTAAGAGATCCTACAGTCCATATGAATCCATAGATTGCTCTGTCAGATGCACTGCCAGCCTACCAGACTACCACTCTGCACTTACTCATTTTTATGAAGGAGGAACAGTATAGAAACTGATCCTTGCTAAAACAGTTGTCAAACATTCAACATACAATATAGTAGCCAGTGCACCCAGTCTGAGTATCTGTGAACAGAGCTGCAGCATTATGTAACATCAGAATAGTAATTACCCTTTCCACACTTAAATTTTTTATTTTTAATTTAGGACTATAATTGTTCTGCACATTGCAAAGTCATGCTACTTAGGAGACTATCTAAACTGAAAAGAAAAATAAAAATCTGGCTTGCAAAAATCTTGGTATTGATAGATTTTGGATTGTGTTACATTTCCATTTTCTCAGTGGCACTGCACTGTATTCCTGCTCATCCAAAGCCAAGAATGGCAAACAAACACCTTTTTCTGAGCAGTGCCAAGTAACCTTTTCAGACCTACCCACCATGTAGGAGTGTTTATAGATAATTTTCATTATAAGTATACTGAGATTTGCATTGTTAGGTGAGATTCTTTTCACTACAGCCTCTATTTTCTCCTCTGCCTATTTGCACAGTGATCCATACATAGCATGGCAAGTAAACCTCCCAGGGAACATACTGTACTTTCCAGAGAGAAAAGGTCACTGAGAGAGCCATCATCTTTTCACCTGAACTTCCCAAGCATTTCTGTCTCTTTCTTGTGTAAATGACATGCATGGATTTTTTCACATCTGATCAACCTTCCTCCCACCAATCATAAATTAAAGAGGCAGTTTTGCATTTATCTGTAGTCTATGGGACATATGGAAGATATAAATCAGAATGTAATTCAAAATTTCCCCTAGTTTCCAATAAATTGATAATACAGAATAACAGAGATGATAATTCTTCTACCTGATGCTTTACATCAACTTTTGACATCCTAATCTCATTGATTGCTAATTTAATTAAGCTTTAGACTAACCTCCATCCTGTTACAGAGTGGGACATATTAAGAAAAAAATGTAAAAGAATGTGGTGCTTTAAAAATTATCTCAGCAGAGATCTTATACAAAAATCAGTGGGGGGGACCTCCTGCTCCTGGTGCACTCTTCTGCCTGAATTATCTAAGCACTCCTAACATGTCACTTTGGAAGGGGCAACAGGGGCACCTAAGAAAGACGTTTATTTGCAAATGGGGATAAATAGGCAAATAACCTTATTAAACCAGCTTGTGGGTGGCAGCTGGCAAACCCACCTCTTGCAATCTATCCAGTAAAAAAATGTACCTCTTGGTTTGTTTAGTCATTCAAATTTGGGTACTTAGAAACCCCACCCTTTAGAATATAAAAGAGAATTCATTATGGGGGGGAGTTGCAGTAGGTTGGCTTGCTTTTCTTCCTCATTTGAGAAAACAGAAAGCTTCATGTAAAAGATCTTAATATTTTTCTCAGCATAGGGCAGGTTTGTATTTACTGATCTGGCAAATCCGGTTCTGTTTACAGTCACACACTGTTGCTAAGAAGGCAAAGGCATTTGCATGAAACTACACTAGATGTGTAATATGGTGTTCAGGTTTTAGTTTGAATGCTTTTTTTTATTCTAGAGTTAAAAAAGTTACCCCATTTTGTGCCACCTTCTCTCTCCACACCTAATTCTTCCTCTTCTGTCTTCCACATGCTTGCCTGATCCCTTGCCTCCTTTCTACCCCACACTGCAGCAGTTTAATGAAGACCACATATCCCTAGTTCACCCATGAGAGTGTTATATGGGACAGCATCGGAATGTTTCCTTGTACTTCCTGCCTGCAAGTCACCTTTTATATCATCTTTTTGACTGTCAGGTCATCTTCCTAGGTGGTCACACTGGCCTCTCCCCACATCTTGCTGAGATGTGGTTTTTCATTGCATCTTTGATACCTCTTTGAGGAGCTGAGAGTTCTCCAGGGCTCCCTTTCCCATTAAAATTCCTTTCCACAAGACTGCATTTACCAATTCTTTGAGCGGGTTGAAGTCTTCTGGTTTAAGTTCATTAGTCCACTGCTTTTGCTCCCTCCTCTCCTGAAATTCGAGAGCTCTGCTGATTTGTGATCTTTTCCACTCAGATTTCCTTCCTCCAGCAACAGCCTCTCAACCAGTTTTCCCACATTAACCAGCAGCAAACTGCAAGCCACCAGATACAGCTGCACAAGCCTCATGTCACTGGAATAAAAAGCTGCTCTTTATCCACAAAACTTCAGGGATGGGCTACACAGTGTGATTGCCTCCCAAACCCATATCTAGGACAGAGTTTCTGGTGTTGTGGGGTGTATCCTACAGGAGGTATAGGAATCACTTCCCCTTGTCCCCTGCTGCAGGCAGGTATCAGCTGGTTCAAGGTATCAGCTCACTGCGGCTAAAGCAGGATGTTTGCAGTTCTACAATCAGCCTCCTAGTCTCCATGCAAACAATTCCCCTAGGAGCTGGGAACCAGCTCAAATGCTTTGGCTCTGTGCTGCCCCACACTCCCTATAAGCCCTAGGATGTGACTGACTGGAAAGAGATGGGTCTGGGAGCTTCAAAGCTGTGTCGACATCCCCGTCTCTGAATCAATGCACTTCTTTCCCTAGTAACAGGCAGTCAGACGTTCAGATGCAGATACTGGTTTTGCATGGTTCTCATCTTGGATGCTGAATTTCTCTCAAGGGAAGTGGCATCAAGCACCCAGCAACACTAAAAGTCTTAAGCAGGTTGTCTTAAGGAGGGCAATAAAAAACCCCAACAAAACCCACAAAAACTCAAGGCATACAAATCTGAAATGCAGAATTTAGAAAAACAGAGAAAAAGAATTTTTATCTGGATTTCTCACAGAAACAACTACTAAAATTCTCTGTTAGGCTGAAGATGAAGAAAATTATCTTTTAGTTCTACCCACATCTTACATAGTATTTCTAACATAATATTATTCATCATAATTTTTCCCTTCTAATTGTGAAGTCCTTTCACTTCTTTTACTTCCAAGTGCACAGCTTAAAAGAGGTAAGCAAAACTCTTTTCAGTGTCAAATTCCCCCCCAGTTTAGAGAGCTGGCTGCACTGAACTACCATTACCATTTAACATACATCCTGCTTTTCATGGCTCTCTGTCTTGCTTTTGCTTTTCTCCATTTATTACCTTCTTTCCTTTCTCCACTTTCTATTTCAGGCTGTCAAGGAGAAAGCCGAGTCCAACTCTCGCAATGAAATGCTTCACCTGCAGAGCCTGCTGAGAGTGAAATTGATAAAGGACAGCACCAGCCCAGGCAATTTCACTCACAGCGGGCACTTGCAGGTGAAGCACTACCATAAAATGGAGCAAGGTTACTTGCCCGCTGCCTCCCAGCACAAGTCACCTGCTGATAGCTGCTTCTTTCATGATCTTTTCACTCATCTCCTGCCAGGCACCTCTTGCTCCGACCCCGGTGCAAGAGGCAGGAATTGGCCACGTAGACCGGCGTTTTTGCTAGTGGGGGTTGAGCCCAAGTAAGTGCTTCAAATGTTGAACATTGGGCTGAAGCGTGGCCTGGCCACAGGATTCCTGGAGGCCTTCTTCAGGCCATCTTCCCACCAGTGGCATCCCAGGGAGGATGCATGCCTGAAGTCTCACCCGACTCACTGGGTAGGACTACAGTCCCACAGGGCTGTCACCACTGCAACCACCTAATAGGACAACGGCAACTTGTAGATGTTTCTGTAACATCTGTATAGGTTACCAATCTGCCGCTTGATGCAATTTAGGACAATCCATATATCATTTTAGCTGGTGGCTCCCATCGATTTATTTCAGCACAGGTTTGATCACAAAGGGCAGGGACACTATCAGTCCAGCATCACTTTGCCCCAGTCCCACTCTCTCCACTATTCGAAAAACTCGTGTATTAGAGGACACTTTTTGTCCCACATCAGGACTTTTTATTTTGATAGGAATATTCCCCAGAGCCTGACTGACACCAGAGCTGAGGTTTTTCCCTAAGACGGGTTAGTATAAGGAGTCGTCATAAGGGAAATGTGGTGATGCAAGGTAGGGAAACTGGACTCTGTCATCCACCCCTTTTTTCAATACTAGGAGTAGAGGATGAAGCTTAAAAGCTCCAGATTTGAAACAAATTTTTAAAAAATTACGTAATTCATCAAGTATTTATTAAGGTAATTACATTATTTCATACTCATGACAAAAATATTTTGAAATCTAAAAGGGCTTAAGCCTTTAAGGGGAACACTCATAGCTGCAGTTAGATCACATGGACAAAACAGACTTATAAGTTATGAGATCACATGGACAAAACAGACTTATAAGTTATGACAAATAACCTTTCTCATACTTCAGGGCATAAAATTCCAGGAACTGAAGGGATTATTGAGAAACTCCCTTTCTAAACAGTCCTTCTTATGGAGTGCTCTATAGTCCTTCTTAGACACCTAAATACCCGGCAGACATGTTGCTGAACAGATAACCAGCTCAACTGATTTGGGGCTCATAGAGCTATAAAAAGAAGCATTCCTCTTTGTTTTATCCACAAACATACTTCTGTGTAAAGGTTTGTTTCTTTGCAATCCCTACAATTGGTACTGATGTTAAAAACATTTATATTCTTACACTCTGAGGGCTGAACACTCTAATTGGTGCAGCCTGAACCAGACCCACTCCAAACATGGGAGACATGGGCCAGGGAGGCAGCAATCTTCCCACACTTCCTTTTGTGCTGGTTTAAAACCCACCAGGGACCTCACAGAAACCTTACCTATAGCAACTGCTGGAGAGACTCATAAATGTAGCTGCTCCCAAAGCCCTTAGTGCTCAGACCTCACTAGCTGGTGCCACATGTCCCTTCTCCCTCATGGAGGAGTCTGGTTAGTGTTTGCTGCAAGGCATAGCCATGTCCCTCTCAGCACGCTCATTTCTCCAAAGGCTCTGCCCCATCGCTCGGGCAAAAGAGTCAGCTGAGCTTAATTTAGCCTTAAATATATGGTGATAGTCTCAGTATTTTCCTTTAAGATGTAATTCATTAGCTGCTTTTACCTGACAGAGCACTTTTTTGCCTATTTTATTCAGTAAGTTCCTCTTTTTAATTTGGTGAGTCAGGTATTGGACAGTTGCATATTTCTAGTGCCCTAGGAAACAGAGGGAGAAAAGGACATAGGCCTCTATAGCATACCAAAAGCCTGAAAGAAGTTATGTTAAACATTAATTTGAAGTTGGTCATAAAGTCACAGGAAGTGCTGGATCTAACACCTGAACAAAGATTAAAAAAAAAAAAGGCACAAAACCAGACTTGCCGGTCACAAAAGCCAAACAAAGTCAGCAATGGTACAACCAGATGAGTTTCTACACACTCTGTGACTACTCTGAATGCTGCACTGTTTATTTAGGTAGTGAATTGGCTGCTGCACTAGAATATATGCTTTTCCTGAAACACTATAGTTCTACTCTGACCTGAAGGAGAAGCACACCTCACATGCCACCAAGCCCTGCAGAGTGTTCACACGTTACAGTCCTGAGCTGCAGGAGGCCAACACCTACCCACTGGAGGACTGTGCCTTCAGAAAGAGGTAAACCGGCAGGACCTCTGCTCTGGTACCTCACAGATGATGCTGCCATTCATCTGTGTGGGCTGATGATATGATGCCTCCACTCCACCACGTAACCTGGTCAATCACAAGTTTCTATTGCCATGGAAGCTTTGGATCCACAAAGGACTAGGGCACTCAGTGTGCTCAACTTTGACTTTAGACACAGAACCATAGCTCTCCTGTAACTGTGCTCTGCTGTCATCCCACCGAGGAGGAACGCAGACCCCTCTGTTTTCAGGCTCAAAGCTCCCTAAAGGTTGTTGTTCAATCACTTGCAGAAGTACCTTACGCTTAGCAGGACATTATTATTCAAATCTCCTCAGGCCAAAGCAGAATGAGTCTTCACAAACCGTAATCCTTCACGCGTTTAATCTGTGAGAAGTTCTTTGACACACTTGATACTCCTGCTGCAGGAGGAACAGAAATTATTATGAGCAATGATTGTTAGCACTGCCACTGGGGATTTTAATTCAGCTTCCATCTCCAGCTCATGAAGTCTTCATCCTTACTTCTCATTTTATAGAAAAATGGCCAGTCTACCAGTGTAGGGGCTACTTAACAGCAGGGGATTTCCACACAAATATGAAAGACAAATATGAAATTTGTCATTATTACTGCCAGTTGTCTCAGGAGAGAAAAAGAGAAAAATTATTTACAAAACTCTGAATTTTAGTTGGTAGGGGTCATTCCGGTTCGAGGCTGCAAATAAATAGTTTATATTAAAAGAAAAAAAAAGTTGAAATGACAATTAGTAGCAAAGTGGATGTTAGTTGTATCCAGTTAGCACCCTAAACATTATGCAGCAGACTATCATTTTGCTCTTCTGGTACTAAAATCGTAACTGAATTGTAACCTGTGCCTGTAAAACCTGTAGTGGAGGAAACAACTGTGCACTTGCAGCTGCCACAGCAAGGATTATTGATCTGTTCCACAGCAAGTGGAACAGCCCCACAGCTTGCCTGCTAAGGCGCTATAGTGAGAAAAGCGGGTTACAGCGCCTTCAGGCAGAGGAGGGAATATGCTAGGAGAAGGCATTAGCCCCTGAGCTGTAGGATACAAGAGACTTTTAAGACTTTGAAATGAAGAACTGAACCGTGGGAACTGTGAATCCTCAAACGAAGGTGGCACCCCTTGGAGATCAGATATGAGCAGCAAAAGGTGGAACCACCGCAAGAACAGCAAAAGTTGTTCACAACAGCTTCTGATAAAAAGAAGGGTAAAACTTTTCAAGGAGTGACACTTACTTTCCCAGCAGTTTCTGGCCACTATATTCCTATCTTCATATTTTCTTATCACAAGAATTTATCAGGAAAAACCCCAGGCTGTTCTTTTGCTTTGGCTTCTGTTAGTTCATTAGTGTCTGAAAAAATATTTTTGTGTGTGTTTTATTTTGCAGTCTCACATAACCTTGGAATTTCTGATGATAAAAACCTGTGATACTTGTTTTTCTGGTACTAAAACCACACCCCCTGATCTGTAACCTATTGCTATAAAACCTGTAGCAGGGGAATTTAAGAAGAGAAATTACCAAGCAAAGTACCATTGAAGTTCTCATTAAATTAGAGAAGATGGGTTTTGCCCAGCCTCGAGTTAGATCTCAAGGACCATGGTCATTCCTGGGATTATAACCCACTGTTATAGTTGCTCCAGAATAACACAGCCTACAAACGGTTTTTCCTCATCACCTTTGCAGAGTAGAGAGGAGGGAGCATCACAGCATATGGCACCACATCCACTGAAATGCTGTTTGGACCAAGTGGCAGAGCATCCCTTAAAATGGATGTGAGTCAGCAGGTTTGGCAGTCACAAAGGCATAGTAAAAGGAGAGATTTAAGCAGATCACAAAATACACCACAACTCCTACCCATTGTGCAGTTTTTGGAGCATTCTCAAGGAAGAAGAGGATTAAATGGGCAAATGCTTTTAAATATTCTCTCATGCGAAGGAATGGAACTAGGCCCACAAAAGTAATTTGCTTGGAATATTAACCTGGGAAATGGGAGATATGTTTGAACTCCCTTGTGGCAGAAAAGAAACTGAACTTGGGTCATTTACAACCTGATTATCCTAACCATGAGTAATTTTAAATAAAAAGAGGGAACTGGGATTTCTTCTCCAGCTGTGCTTGTCATAAGGCTTGATCTTATAATTGTGCTCTTAGGATATCTACAGGATGAGACAAGTAGGAATTGGAATGAGAAAGGCAGATGAACAACTTAAATTTTAAATATATGGAGAGTTCAAAAATATCTAATGTATATGCTATAAATTAACATGCATTCATCTCAAACTTGAAGAATGGCTTGTGTAATGTAGAAACTATATGAAAATTTATTACAATTATCTCACCTAAAGACTACATTATGTGGCCTAGGTGTTTAGATGCTCAACCCTTTATCTGGTCAGATGCTGTGTGAATTGACCCACCTGAAGCTTCACCCTGCCCTAGACAGGTTGGCCACCGTAGCCTGGCATCTCTCTTCCTGCTTTCTCAGGCACTGGAACATTGTGTTGCAGGACACAGGCCTTAGGCAACACCTTAGCTGCCTAAAGACTTTGGCTATGTGTAGGATCGTGTGAGCAACAAGTGTGTTCCCCCAACCCTGTAATAAATAGAAGAAAGGAAATAAAACATGTTCTGAGAATCAAGGAAATTAGTGGAAACGCTGCAACATTTATAAATATAGTTTTTCGTGAGAGGGTGTTTCTGAAGCTGCACAAACTCAAACTGATGGAAAATATTAGGAAGCAGGGAAAGGTGAAATGAGAATCTGAGCAATGTCCTTTTCTACCTTATCAAAATAGACTTTTTATGTCTGCCCCTTCTATAGGTTTGGTTGGGTTTTTTTGGTTGGGATTTTTTTCAGTAGATTGTGTCACAGGACGGCAGCCATTGGTGAAATGGAGGTAACATGGACTCCGGTTGTTCTGAACATTCGGCTGCAATGGGAGTCAACCACAGCCAACACCTGTCTGTCTGTCTGTTTTCTCCCCGGCTCCACTCAGCCAGCAGGTACGTCTCACCTGAGAGCTCAGTTTGAAAACAGTGAAGAGTTGTCCATAGCAAAACCCCTGTGAATTAAAAGAAAAGACAGGGATGTTGTTTGCTCCAAATCTGTTGTGGGCAATAATGTGCCATGGCCATGCACTGCCTGGGTTTGGAGACCATCCTGCCTCCTTGACTACCCAGCCTTCAGGGGCGATTGCTCCCTGCCTAGCTGTGTCAGTCATCATTTCCCCCCAAGGGCCTATGGGAAGAGGAGTGAATAATAGACACTGGATTATCTATTTGAAAGAGATTGGTTTACATTTTGCATGAAAGTTTTCATATTTTTGTAAAAAATAGGCCTCCTTACCCCTCCCCTTTTCAGACTCCAACCATATTCCGCTGAGGAAGTTTGTGTTTTATTTCAGTGCTGTGAAATTAACTTTATATTCAAACAACTCCTTTCACACTTTAGAAACTCTTGGGTTGTAAACCCTAGGGAACTCAAGGGTGTTGGCATGAGTGGCTGGGTGCGGCAGATCCCTCCTCCCGGTGAAACCCTTGAGAACTAAAAAAAACTAAAAACCACAAAAAAACCCAGACAAAATTTATTTTAAAAAAGACAAAATTTATTTTAGAAAGAGCAAAGACCGCTGGACAGGCACGAAGCCAGTGCAGCCTAACTGGGATTGGTGGGCTCAGGCCTTTCTGGGACTGCCCAGGCGGGGAGTCCCAAACAGCTGCTGAATGCTGCTCCTGTCACCTGTGGAAATTCACAGAAACACTGAACAGGTCAGGCTGGAAAGGACCTCAGTGGGTCACCTGGGCCAACCTCCCTGCTCAAGCAGGGTCACCCCAGAGCACATGGCACAGGATTGCATCCAGAGGGTTCCTGAGTATCTCCAGTGGGGGAGACTCCACAACCTCTCTGGGTATCTGTTCCAGTGTTTGGTCACCCACACAGTAAAGATGTTCTTCCTCATATTCAGGTAGAACTTCCTGTGTATCAGTTTCTGCCCATTGCCTCTTGTGCTAACTGCTTGACAACACCGAGAAGAGCTTGGATCCATCCTCTTGGCACCGTCCCTTCAGACACTTATAGTCATTGTGAGGTTCCCTCTCAGTCGTCTCTTTTCAAGGCTGAACAGGCCCTGGTCTCTCAACCTATCCCTGTAAAAGAGATACTCCAGTCCCCTCATCATCTTTGTTGCCCTCCACTGGACCCCCCAGGGGGGCTCCACGTCTCTCTTGCACTGAGGAGACCAGAGCTGGACACTGCACTCCAGATGTGGCCTCACCAGGGCTGAGCAGAGGGGGCAGGATCAGCTCCCTCGGCCTGCTGGCAAGCTGTTGCTAACACATCCCCGGTACCCCTGCCTCCGGCGCGCTCCCGGCGGGACGGCGCCGCGCTGCCATGGCAACAGGGACCGCCACACCCCGGAAGGGACGGCGCACGCCGGCCCCGCCCCCCCCCCCCCGCCGCTCCGTCGGGCGGCCCCGCGCGCCGAGGGTGACGACGTGTCTCTCGCGCGCGCGCGAGGGGGAAGCCGGAAGCGGCGCGGCCGCGTCAGGGCGGGCGCGCGCGGGGGGGAGAGACGGAGGCGCGGCCCCGCTGCCGCCCAGCCACCGCCGGGCCCGGCCCGCCATGGCCCTGCCGCCGCTCCTCCTCACGGCCGCCGTGCTGGCGGCCGCCGCCGCGCCCGCCGCCGCCTTCTACCTGCCGGGCCTGGCGCCCGTCAACTTCTGCGAGGCCGGCAAGGAGAAGCCCGAGTGCAAGGTGAGCCCGGGGGGCGCCGAGCGGAGGCCCCTGGGGCCGCCCGGGATGCGGCGCGGCCCTCGTGTTGTTCCCCTGCGCGGGGGCTGCGTGGTGGGTTTTGCCCGGAGCGTTCGCAGCCGCTCCGCGGTGCCGCACCGGAGCTCCCGACGGCGCCGGGGCTGTGGGGGCTCGGAGCGTGGTCCAGTTCCCGCTGTGCTCACAGGATAGTTCGGGTTGGGAGAGATCTCTGGAGATCACCCAACCCCTCCGCCAAGGCAGGGTCACCTAGAGCAGGTGACATAGGAACATGTCCAGATGGGCTTGGAATGTCTCCAGAGAGGGCGACTTCACGACCCCCCTGGGCAGTCTGTTCCAGTGCTCTGCCACCGTCAATGTAAAGCAGTTCTTCCTCATGTTGAGATGGAACTTCTTGTGTTTTAGTTTATGGCCATTGCTCATTGAAAATGAAATTCGTGAGACAGAGGACCCAGGGGAGTGGTAGAGCTGCTGTCCTGACTCCTGGCTCAGCTCCGGCCCTGCTGGGAAGTGCCTGCGTTCCCTCCGAGGGAAGGAGAGAGCTGTGGGCTCACCCCGTGAGTTACAGCCACGTTGGGGAAGTAGGAAGCCCCGGCCGTTCATCTCTCAGGCCCTTTCAAATCCCTGTAGGAAAGCTGCAGCAAGTAAGGAAGGTCGTGTCGGGGGGTGTGTGATTCTTGGCAGGAGCGAGCAGCTGGTGGCTGCAAGCAGCTGGCAAACTAGAGTGAGCATCCAGTGACGCTTTCCTTTGCTCTGTCTTCCGGGCAGCCGGAACCTGAACTGTAGGGGCTTCTAGGCCCCAGAGTCTCAAGTGAAGCTTAAACTTGGTTTTATGCTTGCAGAAGTGAGAAGCAAAGTTCACATAACCAGATTACTTGTTTGGTGGATGTCGGTGGGTCAGGGGTCTGTACTTAAAATAGTCTTTGCTGCTTTGGGGCACCTTTGGAAGTTTTTTGCTGCTGCTGTGATGGAGATTACACCAGACTGTTCTTTAATACTTGAATGAGAAAGTTCAAGACCAATCAATTTAATGATCCATGGTCTTACTGCTGTGGAAAGTGGCTGTCTTGCACTTTCTGTGCTCTCAGCTCCTGCAGTACATGAAATACTGGTCTGTGATTCTCCAGAATACGAACCTGTTTAAACTGTATGCTTTTGGTAAATATGCTTACTTTATCCATTTGCTATCCTGAATCAACAGATTAGGTAATAAGCCAAACATGTAATGAAGGTGCTTTGGTTGTAGTAGTAGAGCATTCTGTGGACATTCTTTTATAGGACCACAGAAATGGTGAGACCTCAGGAGGTCACATATTGCAGCCTCATGCTTGAAGCACAACTGTTGTAAACACTAGGTCTGCTCAGCTCTATCTTTGTTTAAGCCAGCCTTGGAAACATCCAAGCATGGAGCATCCATCTCCTCCCTGGGTGACCTATTATGGTGCTGCAGTACCCTCTTAAGGAATGTTTTTTCTTCAAATACAGGCTAAGACTTTCAAGCTGCAGTTTGTATTTTTTCACAACATCCTCGAAAAACATTGCTATGTTTGGATTATTCCTATTTTAAGCTTGTAGAAGAAAGATTTATTTTTTTTAAGTCAGGTGAACCAGGGTGCTTACTGTCTTTTGTAACCAACCTGAGTCACATATGGGGTGACCTTTCTCGGATGTCTCTGCATTTTTATTCCTCATATAATGTGTACAAAATGTTTGTCTCCTCCTGAGAATTTATCATTTAATAAATGTGACGTGAAGTACCTGGGTAATGTAAATGTGCCATCAGTGGGCAACTGAGCACCCCAACAGGTGTAATATTACAAATATTGGCCACCTCTTATCAATTTACATACTAAGTGAAACACAGGCATATGGAGAAGTCTAAATCACTCCTCACATATGGTTCTCTCCGTGTAGTCTGCAACGGAATGTAGTCTGGTGAGGGGAAACAATAAATAGTCACATAATTGCTATATCATAATATTTATATAAGTGAATAAAACTGAGATTTCTTGGACAGCCATCTTTTTCTTTTTTCACATGTTCTCACAGAGTTCTTGCAGTTGTCACTGTTGATTGCAATGCCAGTAATAGCAGTGAATTTTTCTCTGTCTTGAGGACTTCAATCCACATACCAGATCTCTAAGTGATACTCTTTAGCTATCATGATCCCTGTGGATCTCCTGTCCTGTGTTGGTGAGAAGGGATGGGATGCTGTTAATGGAGCTTGTACGTAGCAGCACAAGAGTGATGAGACTCATGACTTTTCTCCCTTCTTTCAAGTTGCCTGCTAGTCTGCTTGGGCAAACTCAATTTGGCTACTTTTCGTGGTTTTGGTTGGAATATCATCAGAAGTGGAATGTGATCTGTGCAGGCTGAAATGGTAATTCTTGCCTGAAGATTAGGAATCCTTACTCAGTTGAAAAAAATACTGATGGCTTCAAAGGATGCTTGCTTTTGTATGGGAAATTATCAAATATGCTGATCTGCAGGAATGCATATACTTCTTATGAAAAATTGGAGCATTCAGGTAAATCCTCTCCAATGAAAAACAGCTAATCTGAGGCCATGGTTCTGTGACCAGCTGAGGCAGTCTAATTCCCTGCTGCTGGGAGTGAGAGATTTCATTCTTGTCTTCCCCTGGGCAATGTGTTCCTGCCCTCTGCACTGACCCAGCTGTGTTACTTGTTATATCCTTTTTTGAGCTTATTAACATGGCAGGAGACTATCCAACTTTTTGCCAGTCCGGCTTTTTGCAGTGTTAGGAAGGTGACGTGGCTCACAGAATTACGCCAAGCGTGCATTACCCAGAGGTGAGCAGCAGGTCTGCATGGCTGGGGGGGGAAGAGGAGCTGTAAGGTGTGTCTTCACTTAGTGAGTCAACCTGAGAGCTCACAGCTGCCTGCCTCTCACAGAGCTGCATCCTGACTTGGACAAGAACAGCTAAGGTATATTGGTAAAATACAGTACCTGACTGAAGTATCTGAGCTACACACAGAGGTGAACAATTCCATCTTTTTTTTTTCTTCAGAATTTCTTGGTTTGTCTAAACTTGAGTGAATTTTCATAGGGACGAAAAGCTCTTCTGTTGGTGAGAAAATAGATGACTCCTTATTGAAAGGGAGAGGTCTTGTTCTTGAGGGCACTCATCTTCCTTTTGCTCTTCAGCTCTTGATTACACAGTAAGACAGCTCAACTTCTGTTGTGGTTTAACTCCAGCTGGGAACTAAGAACTTTGCAGCTGCTGTCTCGCTCCCTGCTGCCCCTGGTGGGATGAGGAGAATCAGGGGGAAAAAAAGTAAAAACTTGGGGGTTGAAACAAGTAGAGTTTAATAATTGAAACAAAATAAAATATACTAATAATACTAATTATAATAACATCCATAATAATAACAATAATTACTTTAATGAAAAAGTGAAAGACAGAGAGGGAGAGGAATAAAACCCAAGAGAAATAAGTGATGCACAGTACAGTTGCTGACCACCCACGGACCGATGCCCAACCTGTCCCTGAGCAGGGAGCAGTGGTTCCTGGTCAACTCCCCCCAGTTTATATACTGAGCATGATGTTCTATGATATGGAAGAGCCCTTTAGCCAGTGCAGGTCAGCTTTTCCTGGCTTCTTGTGCTTTTCCTCGTTGGTAAAGCATGGGAAACTGAAACGTCCTTGACTAGGGTAAGCACTACTTAGCCAAAACTAAAACATCAGTGTGTTATCAACATTATGCTCATACTTAATGAAAAACACAGCACTGTAGCAGCTACTAGGAAGAAAATTAACTATCCCAGCTGAAATGAGGACAACTTGCTGTGCTACTAAGAACTGCTCTTTAAAATGTTTTTGGGTAAGTCTTTTGCTGTTTTAGCCAGTTGAACTGGTTTACCGTGCAAGCAGATAACTGCCAAAACCAGTGTAAGATAAACACTTGAAATACATTGGGACTGTGGGGCTAGAATAAGGGAAGGGATTTTGAGACTAAGATGGAAGACTGAAAGACCTCTCCCTTTCCATAGCAGCAGGCTTCCCCATCTGTAATTAATGTGTATAGACCAAAATAGTTGGAAACCAGAGCAGACGGAATTTCAGGTTCCTACTCAAGAGTTGGTAGAGTTACTGAAAAACTTTTATTTCTTATAAAAGTCAAATCTTTGTCTTCTCTTTGGAAAGAGCTTCTGTTGAAACTTAAAGTAGTGTATCAATCTGAAAAGATTTAAATTCTCATAGGTCAGTTTTCAGCTGGAAAACATAGATAAAATTATCTACTACATAGATAAAATTGCGGAGTACCTTAATTATAGGAAGAAGTACTGATCTTATCTGTACTTTTATTCATGTTCTTTTAAGACTTTTATTACACAAAAGTTATGGTGATGACTAATATAGCTCTAACATGGTACATAAAACTAAAACGCTGGCAGCTGTGCTAACTGTATTATCTTTGTGCATGATTCCTTGCTGTCTTGTAGTTTGAGTGGTTGTTAGCCCTAAAGCGAGTTTGTCATGTGGTCACTGCTTTTGTGATGGTTTTACTTATGCTCTCAGCAGATATAGTTCATTTCACTTCCAAGATGTACAATTACATGTCTTACATTTCCAACTTTCCTTTTATCTTATTCAAACAAACCTGTTTTTATATATCCATGAGAATTGAGGGAGTGCTTTAGTATAACTGCTGATTATCTCCACTCTTTCAGTCTGGAATCGAGCTGTTTGTGAACAGGCTTGACTCTGTAGAGTCTGTCCTTCCCTACGAATATACTGCGTGAGTATATTTTTCTGTTTATGTTGTTTTAGTTATAAGTTATTGCAAAAAGACAGATTTAATTTAGATAAAAGTTTTATCTGTATCTTGCTACGGTCATTTGCCTCTGAGGAATGCCTATTTATTTTTTTAACATAAGTTTGCAAAAATGGAAATATCAGTGAATAGGTAGGTGTTAATAAGATAAACGGAAATTAGACTTTTTGAAAAAAGTGTGATACTGAATTATTAACATCAGTACATTACTTCCTTCTCAGTTGTCTTTGCTCTTACTTTAGAAGTAGGGCATGGATTCATAGGCCCTCATGTAGGTTGAATCACTACTTGAGTGTAATTTAAGATTAAAACGTGTGTGTGTGTATATATATATTTATATATAGTATTCACTTTTCTGCATTAGTTGTCATTTTGTAGATCAAAGTATTACTGCTGTCTTTAGTAGCCTATAGCCAGATGAGTTAAAGTGGTAATGAGGTGTGAACATCCCATCAATTATCTTAATGAGGTGTTAAATGTTTTCTTGGTACACATCATAGGAGCAAACAAAATGTATCAGTGCCTGGTACAACTATGTAAAGTTTTTGCTTCAAAGAATATTTTGACTGTTAATATTGAAGAGATTAAACACGGATTATATCTATACTTTAGTGAACACAAATGTGATATACTTAAAAACAGACTGGAAAAACTTGGAGGATGTGCTATGAAATGTGTTGGTGAATAAAACAGCAATAACCTGTTTAATAGTGCTTGTTGTAAGGGAGCTGTCTGTGTGTAGGGTTTTTTTTTTTTTTTGTTGCTATTACCACGTCCCCTGCCTGCCCCAAGAATCTGGCCTGCATGCTTTTTTCTCACAGTCATCATGAAACTCTATGTAAAGGTTTAAATCTTGGCTAAAATTCTTATTCAAATGGGAAACTTGTAATTACTCAAGGAAACTTTTGTGCTACACTATTCTGAAATAGTCGATTATGAGATTTGGTTGTTGATTCTGTTTTGTTTGGTTTATTTTCAAACCGTGTGATTTTCACACTTTGCTTTACAGTTTAAAGGAGGAAACTGTTGTCTACGAGGAAGGCTGTATAGTTCCTTTACTTGTGATGTAGGTGCTGATTAGGGAACATTATTTGCAGCTGAGAATATTTTATTAACTTTTGTATCTTTTCTCTAATTCAGGTTTGATTTTTGTCAAGCAGAAGGAAAGAAACGGCCTTCTGAAAACCTTGGCCAAGTATTGTTTGGAGAGAGGATAGAACCGTCTCCTTACAGGGTTTGTTCTCTGTCGGGGGTGTTTGGTAATGTGTATGTTCAAAGGTAACCAGAGGAGATAAGAATCTTGGAGAACATTTTCAGGAGGGCTTTATCTGAAAGTCCTTCAAAATCTGAAATTCCACATAATAGAAATCTCTCAGTTTAATCTAATTGTAACTCTGTGCTTTGCACCATGGAGTTGTAGGCTGAAATGGTGCTGAGGTTGTCTTTTCTCTTTGGAACTCGACAAAACCTTATTATTGCTCCTCAGCACTGCTGTTTCCTGGAACCATATCTGAAAATACTGGATCCATAAAATGGAAGAATTAGAAATGGTGTTAGCCAGCTTGTCTTATCTGGTGACTGAAGCTCTCACGTTCTGTCGTACGGGTAGTAGGAGAGAAAGTTATCAATTGAAGCTGCCTGTGACAGCGTTGCTGCTGTGAGGTCAAATGACTTGTCTGGTAAATCATGGCAGAAAACATGTTTTAGTCAGTAACAAGGAGCTCTTGGTGCAGGGCTCCTACAATGAGCACAGAAGGGGTTTATATACATCAATATCAAAACCTCCTGTGCAGGATTAATATACCTAGTCTTGGTAGTTTGTTAGGTGATTTTATTATAACAGTACAGGCAATTAAATGCGTAGGGGAAATTGTTAAATACTGAAATAAGACAAAATTTGTTACAACATTATTGCTTATATGTGTTTCATTCTTCTTAGTTCACATTCAACAAGAAGGAGACATGTAAATCTGTTTGTACAAGAACATATGATACCACAAAGCCAGAAGATAAACAGAAATTAGACTTTTTGAAAAAAAGTATGCTACTGAATTATCAACATCATTGGTAAGTTGGTATCGAAATTGATAGTTTGGTTAGTCTAGTATGTTCGTGATAAATTTATTTAATTTATAATTTTTTATTTGCAAGTTACAGTTTTAACACTAGGTATTTGCACTGAATATATTTCCCCTTCTGGTTTTGCAGATGTTGTTTGTTGCCTTCATAAAAGTACTTCCTTTACCTGGAGGATAAACACCAGGCATAATAGAAATTAATCTGTTTCCGAACACAAAGCTTTGTGCTTACTGTAAAATACGATTTCTTTGCACCTGTAAATGTAGAAGTTAGTCCTGCCTTAGCTTGAGAAAAGTCTTAAGGGACTTCTATTCTGTTGCTATGTTGTCTTTGGTTTCCTTGAGAACCATTGCACTCCCCTTCAAATATTGTGTTCAGGAAACAGGATCAGTGGTTCCGAAAGAGTTTTATGCAACGTTTGTTTGTCTTCTAGGATATGAAAGGGAAAGGTGGACAATGAAAATTTAATTAATGAAATCATCTTGAGGAACGCATAAATGCTTGGTCCTTTCCTATTCTCTGAGTCCCTCTGTAACCATCTGAGTCACCTTGGAGCCTGTTGGGGCTCTGTTTCTGTTTGGATGTGGAGGTCCTCTTCCCGTGGTCATTAAGGGTGGGGCAAGGCTGAATGTGTGTGCTGAATCTCATGGAGATTTTCAGTTGGGATGTAGCCATGTGCTCTGCACCCACATCCAAGAGCTGCGAAATGTTTACCAGCGGGCTCGGTCCTGATGTTGGAAATACCCAACCACGCTATCAGTGTTTGTTTAAGTGCATTGAATGTTGGTATGCTCTGCTAACAGCAGCCTTCAGGTGCAAGGATAAAAGGTACAACCTGGGCATAAGTTCCTGTGGCATGTTTTGGCAAGGAATACATAAGCATCATTAACCAGTGTTGACCATAGGTATGCCCCAATCCCAAATATGTGCTTCCTGCCTCTGTGGAACAAACATTTCAGTCTTCATCTAATTAGATTAAAACTGTCTGGATATACTAGTAAAAATGCAGGTGAAATGTTGAATATTGCCACTGTCATTAACTGTTTTTCTGTAATGTCACATTCCATTTCCTCAATTTTGTAACAGCCACCCCTGCTGGAAAGGCAGCAAGTGCATTTTCTACTGCTCTTGGGGACTGATATGGGATATCCCTTTGTGGGGATAAACTGTGGCTCACCAATGTAAATATTTCTGGGAATCTCTTGAAATTAGTCCTGTAGGAAATTGATGGATTAGGTCAGAAGGGTTCACAGGCAATAGCGATATGTTCGGGTAGGTGAGCGAAGAAGTAATAAAAGAAACTCTGAAAGGTACAGCTACTGTTGCAGGGATTTGAAGTGTGAATGGCTAATGCTAAAATAAATAGAGCTTCAAACATGCTGGGCTTGGTTTTATATTCCTGTTAAATACTGCATATATTTATAATATTTTCACCACTTTGAATTTTAGTGATGCTTGTGGGTCTGGCTTAAAGCTTCAACTTTAAAAGTTTGTGTATGTCTTGGTTTATAAATTAAAAATAATTTCCCAAAGCTGTGACACTTGAAATAAATTAATTTTTTTAGGAAAACCCATAGCTTAAGTTGATAGAAACTGAAACAGAACTTTATAAAACTAATCACACAGAAAATTCTTCAGACTGTTTGGGATTTTTTTCCCCCATAGACTAAATTGTTTTACAGATATATTTAGTGTATTTAAGTAATATTTTTAGCCAGTATAGGTAACTTGATATGACTGTTGAGATTTAAATAAGATATAGTTCTGTTTTTCAGTGTGAAACCTTCCCTTGAAATTTAGAGTATTTCTGGTATTCTTAGTCCTTTTAATGGCATTTCTACTATTTTATTTTTTTTTGCTAGGCCCACTGCCCTAAAATTTTAGAACCAGTGGCATGAAAAATCCCTGTTTATGGCTGTTAGTCCTCCTTAGCCTTAGCTTCACAAAGTGGCAGTGGCTGGATTTTGTGAATAATGATGCATGCTCCAGGAGTGTGGTACAGAGGTATGTTGAACAGGGATCAACAAGGTAGCATAAGCGAGGATTTAATAGAGGTTTATTATCCAGCTTCAATTTATCATGAAATTCCCAGGGAACACAGATGGTGCAAAGTACTTTTAAGGTTTAAAAGCCACTTAATAAGATTAGGAATTGACAGACTGAATTGGACTCAACAGCTATGCTGATATCTTGGCTGACAATGTTCATCACCAGATGTTCTTGAGAGACATATAAGAGCACTGTTGAATAGCATATTTGCTCCACATGTATAATCTCTTCAAGTCATTTTAAATTTGAAGATTAACTGTGAAAAATGATTTGGTGCTTAAACTATCAATTTGTTCCAGCATTGCTGCTTGAAGGCAGCTCAGTATGTCTTTGCTGCAGAAGATGCAAGGGAAAGCCTTTACCCCAGCCAAACTTATTTGCAGTATGTTAACGTTTTATCTGGGTTTGGTTGTGAAATTAAAATACTAACAAAAGCAAAAGTTCGCTCTAGCATATATTATGGAAGTAAAATTTCAAATATATAATCATAGAATTGTTTAGATTGGAAAAGATCTTTAAGATCATTGAGTCCTGCTGTTCAGTGGGTTGACCCTTGCAGGTTTTTTTCCCCCTTCTTAAATCTGTTTCCCAGAGGTGCTGCCATAGTCGCTTAAGGGTAACCCAGACGTGCTGCCACTCGGCCTTGGCCAGTGGTGGGTCTGCCTTGGAGCTGGCTGGCACTGATTCTATCAGACATAGGGAAAGCTTCTGGCAGCTTCTCACTGAAACCTACCTCTGTACCCCCCTGCCAACTAAAATCTTGCCACACAAACCCAATACAAACATTAACCTAACACTGCCAAGTACACCACTAAACCATGTCCCAAAGTGCCACATCTAGATGTCTTTTAAATACTTCCAGGGTTGATGACTCCAGCACTTCGCTGGGCAGCCTGTTCCAATGCCTGGCTACCCTTTCAGTGAAAAAATTTTTCCTAATATCCAATCTGACCTCTCCTGGCACAAATCGAGGCAATTTCCTCTTGTCCTGTCGCTTGTTACCTGGGAGAAGAGACCAACCCCACCTCGAATATCCTTTCAGGTAGTTGTATAGAGGTATAAGGTCTCCCCTGAGTCTTCTTTTCTCCAGATTAAACACCCCCAGCTTTCTCAGCTGCTCCTCCTAAGCCTATGCTTCAGAACCTTCACCAGCTACGTTGCCCTTCTCTGGACATGCTCCAGCACCTCAATATCTTTCTTGTAGTGAGGGGCCCAGAACTGGATGTGGGGTTCAAAGGTGTGGCCTCACGAGTGCCAAGTGCAGGGGAAGAATTAATGCCTTAGTCCTGCTGGCCACACTACTTCTGATACAGGGCTAGGATGCCATTGGCCTTTGTGGCCACCTGGGCACACTGCTGTTTTATGTTCAGCCACTGTCAACCAGCACCCCCGGGTCCTTTTTCATCAGGCTGCTTTCCAGCCACTCTGCCCCCAGCCTGGAAGACTGCCTGGGGTTGTTGCGACTGTGGTGGTTTGAAACTCCCAAGAATCCAATTTCTAAGTTCAAGCCCCCTCCCACAATTTGCCCCTGTGAGAGGGTTTAGTGATGGCATGGACTTGATATCTTCCTCACCTCATGTGGAGAGTTTTCAGACAAAACACAACTATTCGATATTGGGGGAAGGGGAAAATATTTACAATGGTTTATTTACATACATATATATATTTACATTAAATTAAATTCCTCTTTTCCTTCAATAAAAGTCAAAGAAGAAAAGAGAAAAGTCTTTCTGTTACTCCTCAGACCACAGTTCCTTCATTTCAGTTTTTTGTGGCACTGTGTCTTTCATTTTTCTAAGGCAGCAGATTTAAGTATGGCAGTCAGGATTTTTGTTCTTACTTTGTGGAAATTCCAACCTGACTTTTAGGTAATATTAGAAAAAGGTTCTTCACCTAGAGGGTGCTTGGATGCTGGAACAGGTTCCTCAGGGAAGTGGTCACAGCACCAAGCCTGAGAGAGTTCAAGATGCATTTGGATGATACTCTCAGGCATATAGTGTGACTCATGGGGATAGTCCCGTGCAGGGCCAGGAGTTGGACTCAATGAACCTTGTGGATCCCTTCCAGCTCAGCATATTCTGTGATTCTGTAATATGAATATAAATCTTGTGAGGCAGTAATATAAAAGGAGCAGGTTTGAAAGTATTTCCCCAATTGCTCGATGGCTTACAATTTTTTGCTCATGCAAACCAACTAGTTAAAATATTCCTTACTCTTGAGTACCTACAACTGAGGTTAATGGTCAGGAGTTTACTTAAATAGCAAAAGAAAAAAAAGTTTAAGGAGTGCCATGAAAAATGTATTTTGCAATGGAAGAGCAATGAGGAAGCTGGACAATGAATAATATGTGATGTACACTTTTTTTGTTATTTTGTGCTTTGTCTTAAACTTGAAATAAATTTTAGCTGGTTTAGTAATGATTTTGGCCATTTTTTAATGAGAAAATAATGAAATGTTAGACTGTTGTGACTTTGGAGTGGGGGATTTTTCTGCCTGGGCTATTTCTGTAAGGGGACTTCAGAAAAGAGTCCAGTGGATAGAATAGATTCAATTGAAGAGCTACATGCTCGTAACTCGTTTGGAAAGTGGATTGGCAATCTGTGGAATTCCATGGGTTAAGATGTGAAAGAAGTATTATTCTTGTAGTTAATTTACCAATAATGAATGTTAGCAAAGTTAGATTAATGTTAATCTGGTGTTGTTTCCATTACACCGTGTATTTTAGGAAGAAATTCTTTGCAAAGAGGGTAATCAGGCACTGGAATGGGCTGCCCAGGGAAGTGGTGGGTTCTCCGTCCCTGGAGGTTTTTAAGATGAGACTGGATGTGGCACTTGGTGCCGTGGTCTAGTAACCATGGTGGTAGTGGATCAAGGGTTGGACTTGATGATCTCAGAGGTCCTTTCCAACCCAGCTGATTCTATGATTTTGAAAAATTGTCAAATGTCACTGCCATTTACAGGATTGTGGACAACATGCCTGTGACCTGGTGTTATGATGTGGAAGATGGCCAGAGGTTCTGCAATCCTGGTTTTCCTATTGGCTGTTACATTACTGAAGATGGCCGTCCAAAAGATGCCTGTGTTATTAACGTATGTTTATGCAATTCTATATATTTTTAATATCCCATTTTTACTAATTTAAAGACTGGCATTTCTCCTATGTATGTTTCTATGGAAAGCCCTTGCTGTCTTGAGAACCCGTGTGGCCCAAAACCAACTAAGTGTTTTGGTATCTCTGCAAGTACCACAATTTGAAATCCTGATCTAAGCCTAAGAAACTTGTCTCTTATGCTGTGGAATACAGAAGGGCTCTGAAAGATCAAGGGATGAACGTGCATAGCATATCATTGAGTACATGTGAAGGGTAAAGGTGAAGGAAAGCACGTTATCTTCATTACCAAAGAAGCCAAAATATGTGAACGCTTGGACTTTACATTTCTGTGGGATAGAAGTGTTTTCATGGTATCAGATTTGCATAGGTATGTTTGTAACTCTGCAAAAATTAATACTTTTTGAAGAATTCCTTCCCTAAAACTGGGAACTAATGGAAGAAGGCCTAATGTAAGATTTCTGCATTAACAAAATTCTCCTCTGGTAGATCTGTTGGATTAGGTGATGGAGGTCTGGATGAATGCAGTAGAAAGTCCAGGAGGTCTTTAGATTATCTGAGACCTCCTCCATGGAGAGGTCACTAAGAACTTGGAATAGCGTTTGGTTTTTTCAGAATGGCTGGTTTTACTTAATAGATCTTACCAAAGACAACAGTTTCCACAATTTCCAGTTTTGTGTCCTTGCCTCCATAATAAATTGGTTTCAGAGGCTCTATATGAATGGATGCATTTATGATCAAATATGTAATCTGTCAGTATTCTTTTAATAGTTTTAATTGCTTTTAATAAAGAGAAAATAAGCTTTGAAGAGGTAATGGAAGGAGATTTATAAAACTATTCTTATAATTAGGGTGGAAAGGGTGGGGATAAAACCCTTAAGAGGTACTAATTGAGCTTCTGTAGACACAGCTGTTAAATCACAGTTGGTAATTTAACAACCTCTTTAACTGACTAAATTCCAAGGCAATGTTTCCCTTCACCTGAGGTTTGTATTTAGCATTCCTGGCTGCTGCATGCAGTTCATCCCTGTGCATCTTTGGTTTCAAATGTCAGGGTGGTTCTGTCACAGAGAGCATTTCTTTGCGTTGTTTGTCTTGGAAGGTTCTGTTGTCACAGTTATCTATTCAGTTTGCTACTTAAATAAAATAGGACATCTTCAGTTACAGAAATATATTTTATAAATACTTTAAATTGATTTTTCTACTTTTCAGGTATAGTAGACTGTTCTTAGCATTAACTTTTCTAGCTTGTCTTTTTAATGCAGGGATGCACTTTACTGTCTTTGTATTCACAGAATCTCACATTCATACTGTAGGAGAACTTGACAGAAAATGGTATGCAGTCTGTGTTATGTAAGCTTCTGCCTAAGGCTTTTAGATGTCTTTTTGATTGTTTAATGTCATCTTTTATCATTGCAGTCAGAATTCCATGATAAAGATACCTTTTATATTTTCAACCATGTTGACATAAAAATATATTACCATGTTGTGGAAAATGAAGCTCTGGGAGCAAGACTAGTTGCTGCTAAACTTGAACCAAAAAGGTTAGTATTCGGAAGTAATTTTTCATCAAAAAGTGATCCATCCCAAGATATTTGCTTTGATCTGGGGACCTCCTGGTAGTCAGAAGTTTTTCAGATATGTGACCTGTAGATTAGACGTAGTGTAGTGTAGGACACTCTGATGTGATTTTGTTCTGAATTCAGTGGATCTTGGTGAACTGTTTCCTGTTTGGACCAAGAAAAGATAAAACCTGGAAGTATTGGTGGGGGGTGGGGGGTGTGTAGTGCATGTAGAACCCTCATTTCCCAACTGGGGGACATTTGTCTTGTATCGGGTGCTCCACCAGTGCCTGATGGAAGCGTGATTGAAGTGCAACATTTCATGTCTTCAGCAATCAGGATTTGAATAGAATGATTTCACAGATACACTTGTCAGTTGTTCTGGTGTTTTATGTGGCTTTTGCAAAACTGATATCTGTTGTATTATTTCTTAGCATGTTGTTTTTATTTTCATCGTATAACTGAACTTGTCACATCATTGGTTCAGTTGAAAGTATTTTTTTATTACAGAAGCTAGTAATTCTGGTGGTGTAACTTTTTGAGTGTTTTGGAGTTCTTAGCAGTACTCAGACCTGTTTCATTTTTGGCACTCTGCTTTAGAGACTGCGCTCTCTATATTTTTCATTTTAGAAGAGACAACTCTTGTTTAAAAAGTTCAGGTTTCAAAATGTCCTGAGCTTATGAGTTCTGAAATTTTTGAGACATTAAGAACAATTTCTATATTTAAGGGAAGAATGCTTGCTATGCTTTTGTAAGATGAATGAATTCTTTCTTAAGAGTGTTGTCAGTGAAGCAGCTTTCATTTTGTGTGTTTTCTTCCTGCAGTTACAAGCACACTAATCCAGACAACCCTGATTGCTCAGGAGTACCTATGGATATAAATAATAAGGCTAGTGGAGAAGTAAAAATTGCTTATACATACTCAGTTTCTTTTCAAGTGAGTACTAAGATTTCTCTGGTAGTTACCTCTTAAAATCATGCATTAATACTCTGAATTATAAAGATGGACAACTAAAATTAGCTCAAAATAGTAACTTTGTAGTTTTAAAACTTTTTTTGAACTGGAATATCAGCAGTGACTTGGAATTTAACCACATGCTTTACAATTCTGCATACCACCACACACAGATTGAGTGAGAAATGTGGTTTTTAAAAGAATCCCATTTGCATGTTTACCTAGGTTTTCTGGTAGATTATTTTTCAATCCAGACTCTTAAGTCTGAGAAACTGTGTTTCATCAAATTCCTCTTGTACGTAGGTTGAAGCTGATAATTTTCTACTCTCCTGATGCAAAAGCCGCCTTCTTTCTAGGGTCTTACTCCCATGAAAAACAACAAAAGAGTAGGAAGCTGTTCTGCTACTCTCTGTTGAAAAGCAGAGGAGCAGTATATCAGGCAACTACAGGGGAGCAGTGATACTTGAATATGTCTTCTTCTGGTGACAAATAAGATAGGGGTTCTTTGTTGATTTTCCTTTTTTTAAAATGAGTTTTGCTGAACAAACTGTTTCCCAAAATTTTGTACTCTTAATCTAAGATGAAGTTCAAAATACAATAAATGGTATAAGAAATATACTCTAAAGGGATTATACTATGTATGATGTAATAATTGTATTTTGAGAAATTATATCAGTTATGATGCTGAAATGAATTTGTATACTGAAAAGCAAGTATTTCTGAAAACCTGTGAGAAGTTGGTAATTAAGAATGACCTTAGCTTCATGCTATTATGTTGTTCTTCCTTAAAAAATGACATGTCCAGCTTATTTGTATGTGTTGCTGTACTGTGCACAATGTTACATCAATTGGAGGTAGTCTTCTGAAATTGTGTTGGCAGATCAGGTCATCTCAGTAAGACAGAAAAAAGACAGTCTAGGTATGATGAAAAATGCATTTCTATCTTAGAATCATTTATACTGTTTTAGAAACTTGTTGCTGGCTTTGAGACCTAGTTTTATTACCTCAGTGAACCAGATATTTGACCTTGGCTAATTTTTTTAACCCTTTTTTTTTTTTTTTTATTTTCAAAAACTGACTTTTCTGGAAAGCACTCTTGCTCTTGCATAAATTACTGAAATAACATCCCATCAGAAAGACACCTAGCCAGTCTTATTACTTGATAGTAGTGTTTGTGGTTTGCTTAATAGCAATCTTCAGGTTAATCAGCACTGTCTATTCCTTTTTTTTCATATTTACTGTACAAAATAAAACAAAGAAATGTTCTTGAAGTGTTTCTGATCGATGGTTGAAATGCCTGAAGGAATAATTTGTTTCCCTCTACTAATAGTATAAGTTCTGTAGTATTGTCTCCCCATCTGTCTTGCAGTAAAAGCTGTTTGTAACTGGATTGATAGTTGGTACTGAAATGAGGCTGAATGAAAGCAAAGGATAATTTGGACAGACCACTATCTAGAGAGTGAAGTTGTGTGCTGGAGACTGCATAGCATAGCTTAGTTTCTTTGTGTGGACTTACATATGCTAAAAAATGCATGTTCTTTTATTATTCTGCTGGTCATTTGAATTCCAGGTGAACTTATATAATTCTTGAAGGGAGGAAGCAGAATTAAATTAATTTGATAGGCCTTTATGTCTTAAGAAGACAGGTGCTCAAATTCAGAAAATATTTTTGGTTTCAATTCTATGGTCAAATCTTATGTTTTTTATAGGTAGTCATTACTAAACTCTTTTAGGCATAGAGCGCTAAATTCACTTAGTCACAAGATTTAAGACTGCTTTGTATGAACATCAGCTTGTAAATGTGCAAGTTGGATACTAACTGTATCTGAAGCTCATGTGTTTACTCTTTCAGGAAGAAAAAAGTATCAGGTGGGCATCAAGATGGGATTATATTTTGGAATCCATGCCTCACACTCACATCCAATGGTTTAGGTGAGAAGAAAATTTGCCTTCAAGTGTACTGTACTGAAGTATTTACTGAAGTGTTTACATTGCAGTTTGAATGATGATTTTCTTTTTTTTTTTTTTTTTAATTCAGTATTATGAATTCCTTGGTGATTGTACTCTTTCTGTCTGGAATGGTAGCTATGATTATGCTGAGGACACTGCATAAAGACATCGCAAGATACAATCAGATGGATTCCACTGTAAGTCTAAAATGTACCTCCTAAAATTTATTCGGAACGTAATTTTTTCAGCTAAATGTATAGCTGTAACAGGCTATTTTAAATGGCAATCTACTGTGTTAAAATAGGTGTATTTCTTTTACAGGAAGATGCACAAGAAGAATTTGGCTGGAAACTGGTTCATGGTGATATTTTCAGGCCCCCAAGAAAAGGAATGCTGTTGTCTGTTTTTCTAGGCTCTGGCACACAGATCTTAATAATGACTTTTGTTACCCTGTGTAAGTAATTGAGTGGAGAGGAATCAGTTGAATACAGATGATTTTTCACTGCTAGTTGCATGGTTCTAGTAAAAATAGCAGTATAGTTTTTTCTAGAAATTTCTTAAAAGTCATTAAAAACACCTGAGCTGATACAGTAGACATGCAACTTAGTATACACAGATTTTAAGATAACTGATGTACTAGTTTTAAGTTACAGACACTTTATACAGGTGTGCATCTCCACTTCACAGTTTTTGCCTGCCTGGGATTTTTGTCACCTGCTAACAGGGGAGCTCTAATGACCTGTGCTGTAGTTTTGTGGGTACTGCTTGGAACTCCAGCTGGTTATGTTGCTGCCAGATTCTACAAATGTGAGTAAAAGTTATTGAAAATGACAAGGCTTAAGTTCATTAAAGTAAATTATCATCACAGAACTGATTTTTATTTTGCAGCACTGTTTGTAGTTTCCCTTAGGGCAAATTGGAGAAATGTACTTACCGTAATAACAGAAAATGCATATAGAACACTAACATGGTTACACTCGTTTGGGTGTAAGCATGACCAAAGACCTTGAATTGCTCTTGCTACTATGTATTTGTGAAATTGGGAAACAAATTTCATTTTACTAGTACTGAACTCGTTATGTCAGACAGTTCTGTACTTCTGTTTCCTATAGTTGGGGGGATGATGCAAACCTGCATTTAGTTTTAGCCATCAGTGTTGCTTGGTAACACTCACCCTCACGTCATGAACCTCAGTTCTTGCATGCCTGTGACTGTCACCTCCTTTTAGCTAGTTCCTAGGTCTGTAGGAGAGTAGTGCTTATCAGACTGTGGCAGGAAGAAGGATTATTAGGTGTTCTTTAGCTGTAGAAATCAGCCCAACAGTGTTTAGGCCCCTGACAGGAGTTAGTAGGTACTGCTTTCCTTCACTGGTCCCAGCTATTGTTTCAAGAACTGTCTACCAGCCTCAAAAGGTTGACTCCTACCCTCTGGTTTGCTTCAAGGTGAAGCATAGCATTCTATATACAGCTTGTTTAATTGCCTTGCTCGAGGTAAAAGACTCTTTTGACTGAGAGGGGTGAATCTTTTAGACTACTTTAGTTCTGAATATACACGAATAGAGAAGGAGTTTATTTCTGAACTTCAGCCTGGCAGTAGACATTGGAGTTGTTTCTTCTAACTATTTTGTAATTTTCATGTGGGGAGAACCAGTGGGAAAAGTGGGTTTGTATCTTGTAGGGAGTTTTACCACAGTGATGGTGATGTGATAACAAATTATTCCTCTTCCTAATCTCCAAGCCAGTTAGACTTAAACCGAAGGAGATTTTAGTATGAAGAGCATAACTGAGGACAGAATTATTCTTTACATGGTACTGTATGTTATGTGTTTTGAAGGATATTTTGAAGTGTATTGATGATAAATTGAATCCTGTTTCTTTGGTGGAGATCTGGCTATTCATGATTGTATTTCATATTATACTTACTGGGAATCACTTAGCTGATCTTTGAATGGTGTGTTTAACTTCTAAGATAGTGAGTGACTGATCCGGTGATGTTTTTGTTATAACGTGAGGTGGTTCATACCCTCTATAGACCATGCAAGCATGAATATTTTTCCTTATAGTATACAAATAAAGTAATGTGAGACAAACCAAAATGCAACTGAAATGGATACCCAGTTTTAAAAGTTGGGGTTTTTTTTTCAACATTGCATTTAAAAAATGAAACCTGAGTTGAAATTAAATGGTTAATCTTAATAACCACTGCCATGTTCTACCAAGTTTTTATGAAGAAATAGAAACTTAATTAAAATCACTCTAACCATAATGACTTCTGACTCTTGAAATAAAGAAGCATGTCATTATGGCAGTGCTCATATGAAATTATCAGCTTCACTGAATTCCAGCAGGATATTTTAATTTGAAAGTATACTGACTAGAATTTTTATCAGCACAGTGCAAATTCATAAAGATTTTCTTAATAAAGCTATCTTTGGTCTTTTGGTATCACCACAGCTTAATGCTGTTAAGACTCAAGAGAACATCACTGGTTCTGTAAGCATGTTAGTCCTGAGTCTCTTGTAAGATTCACAGGCAAGAATTATTTCAAGAAAACTGTTAAGCTTGCTTTTCACATATTTATGAATCTTTTCCTACTGAAACCTGCAGTCAAATGTTAGAAAGCTTAAACTTCTTAATCACTCCAGGTTTAAGATGTTTTTTAAAGACTTAAAAGAACTCCAAATCTACGTCCTTCTTTTAGCAGATGAACAGAGACACAGTTTTAGTTGGATACATTTCCTGACCTTGGTCTGAGACTTTTCTTTGCTTTGAAGCTCTGTGGCTAAGCAATATGATAAGGAAATTTAGTTTTATTACTGAAGGTTTAGTTTACTGTTTTAAATTTGGGCATGATAGCACGTTATTTGAGTATTTGCAAGCTAAGTATAACAGGTAAATGGACTGGAAAATTAATAGTTGGGAGCCTAATACATGTTTTGATATCTGTCAAATGTTTTAATACAGCATTTGGAGGTGAGAAATGGAAAACAAATGTCCTGCTGACATCATTTCTTTGTCCTGGGTAAGCTGAGAAATACCACCATGATTAACAGAATTAAATTGTGTCTCTGACATGCATAGCTAATTTTTTAAGTTTCAGCTATACAAGTAAATCTTATTACATTGTCCCTTTATTCTGGAAGTTACAAGAGTATGATCACAGTGCTTTTGATAAAGATGAATATGTTAGTGGTGTTTATTTTTGTAAGCATTTGTTTACTCTTGCCATATGAAAATGTTGATTAAGAAAAAGCATTTTGATAGTAGAAAGTTTTAGACAGACCAATTTTTCATTGCTTTCTTCTGTTATCTGGGCTGTTTCTCTCACCACACTGTAGTTGGTCTTATATAGTGTCATATACTGTATAACCACTCTGATAAATTTTTCTACTTAATCACAGCAAGCAGTCGTACCTTTAAGTCTAGTTAAGACAAGCATATATTTGAAACAGCTTAATTGGAACGTCAGCTCCTGCTGGAGTTCAGTCCCACTGGATTAACAAAGAATTTCTTGTGTGACCTCTTTGTTTTGATATTTTGTGTGTCATTTGGTTTTAACAGAGATTTACACTGAAATCTTAGCACAGTGCTATTCTTTTGTTAACATTATGAAATGTTAAGGAGTATTCCTGTGCTCTGTGTATTTTTCAGAATTGTATTTGCGGATTTTTTTATCATGAACCTCATTCTCTGGGGAGAAGGCTCTTCAGCAGCTATTCCATTTGGTACTTTGGTTGCTATTTTGGCACTCTGGTTTTGCATATCTGTACCACTGACATTTATTGGTGCCTACTTCGGTTTTAAGAAAAATGTAAGTGTTTCTGAGAAGTTGTTTTGTAAGTGTATATACATATGTACACACATAAATATTTTTCACTGTATAGGCTATTACCCCTAAGATAGTTGCATTGTTGGTTTCAGTTCTGTCAGTTACTTTAGAACTTTTAGATATCTTATCTTGGAAGTCGAAGGCTTTGATATTCAGTTAATTGTTGGGGGTGATACTTCTCTGCAATAGTTGGGGTATTGTATTTTTTTTTGAGAGACTGCTACAGATAAGTCAGTATTTTTAATTTAATTTTTATTTTAATTAGCATCTTTTTCATTACTGAAAAAATTAGTTGACTCAGCAAACATAAGGGAACATAGGCATTTGTGGTTTTCCTCATGTATTTTTTGTTCCTGTTTGCCCACTACACTGAGGATATTTTCTGATAAAATTGCTAGAGTTCTCCTGTGAATTATCCTCTTTGCATAAGTGTTCTGTAAATGGTTATAACTGCTTGGCAGACATTAATTGGGATTTACTCCTAAACTGGTCAATTTTACATATTTATATGAGGGCTCTTTGTGCCACTGGTGACCAAACATTTCATAATTGGGTGACCAAATCTTTAAATAATGAGATCGGTGGTTCTTTTTTTTTTTTTTCCTTAAAAACTAGTTTACTATCCCCCCCAAACATAAATATCTTTAAGTTCACATATTTTTGTGGCTTTTTTCCTCTATCGGAAGCCAGAGTTCTGTCTTTGTAGATCTCGTGTAGTACTTTCACAGAATATTACCTTAAAAGGCACTTTAGGCACTTTTTAAGTCAACTGTGTAGTTATCCTCTTTTTCTTAACCAGAATTCAGTGGGTTTTTTCTGATAACCATGTTGAAATTCCAACAAGTCCCCCTGCACTGTACAGAGGCACTTCCTTTAAGAAAGAATGATTTGATAAACTAATAAGGCAACATGGCAGGCGCCACAAAAACGTGAAAATCAAATCAGAAAGCAAGTACCTAGCTAGTATCTCTTGATGCTTCTGATGTAATCTTTATGAAAGGGGAAAGATGGAAAAGTATGCATTTATCTGCCTTTAAACTTTTTTCTCCCACCATGCATGCATCTTAAAGTAGGATTTAATTGCTAGGTTGAATCCTCTCCATTTGTAAGGATTCACGTAAGAATCCTTATGTGATTCTTGAAGTAAATCCTGAAAAACAACATGAAGAGATTTTTAGAAGGGGAAGGCAGGAGGCTGCACCACCACTACTACCAGCTGAAAAGTGATAAATCAGGTCAGGCTCTGTAACAGAGGATGGATAAGTAAAAATAAAAAGCAAAGTTCAAAATATCTGTCATATGTTTTCAGTAAGAGCTGTCTGTAGCTGAAAGCAAAGGTAGGGCTGGTAGTGAAAGCAAATGTAGGTAGCTGGGTATGCACATGTTCAAAACAAAGTGCAGACTTTCGTCACCACTCATTTTAAAAAGAAAGCAAAAAGGTGGTCATGTAATTTGACATTTTATTTATTTAGCAATTTCTTATTTTGTTTAAAGGCTATTGAACATCCTGTTCGCACAAATCAAATTCCTCGTCAGATTCCTGAGCAATCGTTCTACACGAAGCCATTACCTGGTATTGTCATGGGAGGGATTCTTCCTTTTGGATGTATCTTTATACAGTTGTTCTTTATTCTCAATAGTATTTGGTAAGTTAACCACAACCTATTTAAGTTTTCTCTATCACAAAAAGTGGTAATTTCTTTGTATAAGTTTTTCTTCAAGGTGCTTTGCCTGATTTTTGGTGATGCAGGGTTACCATAATATTGGTTCAATAAAAATTTTAATGTTAACATCTTTTAATATTTTGTGGGTTTGAAGATACTCAGTGCCTGTTTTGCTTGTTGGTGTGTGTAGAGAGGTGGCTTAGCAATTTACAGCTGACCTACAATATTCAGGTAGTTCATTTTCTCGTGCCTACTCCTCTGACTTCATGTGGAAGTGTTTCTGAAGGTGACATATGGCATATAACTTAAAAGTAGTAAGAATATTAGAATTGACTTGAGGGGGGTTTTTTGTAGTTGTTGTTAGGCTAGAAAAGTATTAATGCTCTCAGGAGAAAAAAAAACAAATTGAGAACAAACTCTTGTGAAATCATTATAAAGGAACCAAGAGAGTAATTATTTTAAAAAATAAAGCACCAAAGACTAGTCCAGTATAAGTGAATTTTGATGTGAGCTCATAGCACACTGACAAACTAATCTACTGTGAGGAATTTGTCTTCCTTCTGGCACAATTTAGTTACTGGATCTTGTTAAACTGCTTCTGAACCTTGAATAGGTGCCTCTACCCAACACAGACAGCTACAGCATTTGACATTTCTTGTTGTTTTGCAGCTCTGCCTCTTTGATTGAAATGTGAGGTGAAATCCAAGTTCTGCTGAAGTCAGTGGAAGAGGTCATGCTGACTTCACTGGAACTATAGTTTCACCATTATGTAATTTCTTTCCTAAAATCCCAACGAGGAGCATACTGTGGGACTGCTTTCTTACTGTTGTCAGACTGAGCTGCCAAGGCACCTCTTCTTTAGTTTGAGAATAAATTAGTCAATTGTATGGCCACACAACTGACAGTACTTCAGTAGGAAGTGAAGTACTTCATGTGAAGGTCATATTACTGCATATGAAGAGATAATATTACCACAGTGGCCATTTTAATTTTTTTTAACACCTTTTTATAGGTCCCACCAGATGTATTACATGTTTGGTTTCCTGTTTCTGGTATTCATTATTTTGGTTATTACATGTTCTGAGGCTACAATATTGCTCTGCTACTTCCATCTATGTGCAGAGGTAAGAAATCCTCTTCAGTATTCAAACTTGATATTGTTTTAAGAATGCTTAAAAAAGAAGTTAACACTTCTGCGATTGAAAATAAGTATTCCAGTATTCAGTGTGAACAACATTACTGGATGAGATGTACTTGAGCTATATCTTTCAAAACTTGTAACAAATATTAAAAGCCTGCACTAGGTACTGCTAAGTCAGATATCACATCTTAAGGTTCTAACTCCCTGTTTTCTGAACATACTAAACTAATCCATTAACTTTTTTCAGTCAGAGTGCATTTTGGACATGCCTACCCTTGGGAAAAAAAATCTCTGTGGCTGGAAATAAGTACATCTGGCTTATTTGGGGGGTTCAGTATTTTGTTTATTTGATATTGATCCTTAGGTTTCTTACCTTGAATTGTGAATGGTGTAATAAAAGCAGTATTGATTATATATAGTTCTTTTTCCTGTAGATAGAAAAACCTATAAAACCTCACCTTTGGACAAAGTTATATAGAAAAAGTAGCTCTGCATTGAGTAGTAGAGTCAGTGCATTAGAAGTGCACTATTACTAATACTTCTTTTTTCCTCACTCCTTCTAGGACTATCACTGGCAGTGGCGTTCATTTCTCACTAGTGGTTTCACTGCAGTTTATTTCCTAATATATGCAATACATTATTTTTTCTCTAAACTGCAAATCACAGGAACAGCTAGCACCATTTTGTATTTTGGTTATACCATGATTATGGTTTTGATCTTCTTCCTTTTCACAGGTAAGTATTGAATGTTAACGTTAAATTTTGAGTCTGCCTTTAGTTTTGCACAGTAGAATCCTTGGCAAAATTTACCTTGATACAGAATTAAAAATTACATATGTCTTTGATTTTTTTTTTCCAGGTAGTTATGTAGCATATTGCAACTCTGACCACAAATTTTAGTGAAAGAGATTAAGTGAGGATGAGGCAAAACTACTGCTAATTTGAGGTGTGGCCAATAATTAGGTCTTCAAATATGTGATAAATACTTCTCCAGATTTCATTCTTATGTTAGTCATATGACAAACTCATTTTTTAAAATTAGTTGTCTTCGGAGAAGCACACTTCAAATCACACACAATCAAGTATATAAGTTACAGTGTCAGAATCTTGTAATCCTTATTGTGAGCTTCTGGAAAAACACCTGTCTTAGGTGCTGCCTTTTCATTTCCTCTTCAGTATGTGAGATGAGGCCACAAAATCATCCATTGTCATCTTCAGTACTAAGAAGGAACCTTTAGTCAGACACATATGTCTCTTGTTTAGGGTGGAAGAATGGCAGTGAAAATGCAAAAAGTCTCCACTGAAACTGATGCAACCTCCAACTCCTCAAAAAATCTCAAGAATTCTGTGTTTTGCTCCAGCAGAATACAATCTGTCCTTGTATACTTTACCCTATAGAGCAATATTTTTGAAACTCTTTTGAACCAATGGTTTAAATAATTTCAAGTTTTACAAGTTTATGATGACATTTAATGATTCTGAAGGCTTTGATGCATATTTATGTTTGCACGCTATATTTTGAGGCTTCCTAGAATACAAATGGCTTGCCATCAGAGCTTTTAATACAGATCTCACTGTAACTATTAAATAGAATTTTCATTTCCACTTACCACAGGAGAGCAAAAATGGTCTAATGAGAAAAGAACTGACATTTGAGAATGGAGTTCATTTTAAGTATAACTGAGTATTATTCAAAGACATTGCCACTTCAGCTAAGGAAATATTGAAGCTGTTTGTGCACCATGACAATGCAGATGATGATGATGAACAGGAGCAATGGCCTGCAAGGATTTTCTTGGGTCATTGCCTGTTAAAAGGAAGGAATGGGACTTAGTTACATTATATAATCTCGAAATGAGATGAAAACTGATCAAGCTGTGTTCCAGAAGTGGTTAGTTTTATCTTCCATCCTTCATTTTAAGTCAGAGATTCTGCCTCCCTTGCTCACTTTGTTTTCCTTCTCACACTGCTTTTCTCTTTAACCTTTATTTCTGCTCTGGATTTAGTGATAGTCTCATTTAACTAAGGAATCATAGAATGCATGGTTGTTCAATTAGAAATGAATGGGTAGTGCTGTATGTAGATCGATTTTTAAATGCAGTACAAACTAACAAAGTAGCGTGAAAAATAATTAGGCCTTACATAAGTGTAAGGTCAATTAATTTAGTTTCACGAGCTTTTCCCACAGGTGATCAGCATGTCTGCCTTTAATAGTAGTTTTGCCCAAAACCAGGACTGTGTTTACCCTTTCTCCTTTGTTCACTCCGTTTACTTTGGATGCGTGTAGTAATTCTGGAGTGCACACATTCAGGGGAATTTGCAGTAATTTTCTGTGCAGAGATTTGATTGAGCTGCCTTTCTGCAATTCAGGTACCCATATAATTTCCATCTTTTGCCCATATTCTTCAAGTCAGTCATGTCACATGACATTGTCTAGAGGCATTAAGATGTGCCTGGCGCATTCCCTCTTTTCCTTTGCTCATGTGTTCACTTTCTGTTGACCAAGTGGCTGTGCAGTGCCTGCCAGCAGATTTGGGGAGTCGTTTTTAGGGTAGGTTCACAAGCATGCAAAGAAGAGGTGATTTATTCTCAGCCCCCTTAGATGCTTTCTGTGGCAGTCACTTCTTTGTAACTGGGACAGTGGAGATGTGAGTTGTGCTGTGCAACTTGAACTACGCTTTCAGAGTTTGTATACTCTTGGTTTTTTAAATTTTCAGTTTCTGTATTGAAATCGGGAGAATACATATGAAGTTAACCAGGTGGTTAGAACTCTGAAACATCATATACGTTAAGATTTTTTTTTTTGTCTACTTCCCACAAGGTTAAGTGCAAATTATCTTCTAATTTCGGGGAATAATCCTATTCCTTACATTTAAGAATAATTTTGTTCATTTAGGTTGATAAGAACTCGAGAGCAGGTATGCTCAGTTCTCTGAGATTTACGGAAGTGCCCTGAGATAAGGTTTTACTAAAGAAGTTAAGACATGGGGTAAAGAGAAAAGGAATTCTCCAGTTTCTTAAACAAAAAAGCATATTAGTAGTTTAGCAAAAACTGCTCCCAAAGGCAACTGACTTTTCCCATGTCAGGATGATAAAGAAGCTAAAAGGAAAAAATCCTAATTGTTGTATCAAAACTATTCTGCTGCTGCTTACTCATCTGTTAAAAATTGTCAGTATCAGGAAGGGTTTTGACAGTGCCCTGCTGCTATGTAACACATGCTTCAGGCACTTGCATCCATACTGCATTCCAGGTCATTGATCAGACTCAGCAGGCAAAATACCGGGAGCTACATGACAAACCTTTGATTCACAGCTGGGACCACAACTACGTATCATAGTAAATGAGTCAGTTAAACATCAGTAGTTTAGGAAGCGTAAAGGGAAAAAGAAAATTACCATGATATCATTCATGGTTTCTTTCAAGGTTTTATAGCGAGTGAGTTACCACACAAATTTTGTTGTGCCTCTTACCAGATCTAAAATAAAGGCATCTTTTTCCTTTAAAGAACTTCCTTGGCTCTTGCATAAGTTAAGGCTATGATTTTAGGAGAAGTACTCAGGCAAAAATCAGATAATCTTCAGGGCTTTTTTCTTGTCTTAGTTTTTGTGGGAAATTAAGGTTCCTGTAACAGGTGTTCTGAGCTGCTATTTAGTCCAGTATCATTCTGACTAAGGCTGAATTTTGAAGTAATCCAGTTAAATTAACAAAGCCCAACTGCATTAACTATTTCACATCCAGAATAATATTTTTATTAAAAGCTTCTGTTGGTGTTTCACCAAGAGAACGGATAAAGCTATTTTTATTCTGCTAAGGTATCAGGGAAATGGTTTTCATCCTAAAGTTCAGTTCAAATTTGTGTATACTCTTTGACTGCCTTAAGTATTTCAAAAGTGTTTATTGTTGAGGTACCTTACAAGTTTTCAGTAGGAACTACAAGTTGTGTAGTAACTACACTATGGTTTGAAATTTCTATTATCTTGATCTTTGTAGAAATAAAGGTAGTGCTCCAATTTTCTGGGACCTTAAAGTATAACTAAGAAATGAGAACTCCCTTTGATGCTGTCAGTTTAATTGGTTTATTAACTCTAATAGTATTCTGACAGCTGAGTGTGTGTGACTAGTCACTGAAGAAGGGTGAAATGGAGCAATGCGAAGGAGTTGGACTGCAGCATACTGAAACAACAAAGAATGAATATGTAGTAAGACAAATAACACAGAAACATCTTAAAACAAGAATCTTCCACATGATCTGTGATAGTAAAGTTATTGAGATACTTTATATAGAGTAGTTGATGCTTGTAAAGACCAGGTACTGTCTGTAACTTTCCATTATCTTTTCTGTTATCTGATCTGATTAGTATGAAGACTATGGATAGCAGATCGCATATACGTATGTCCTGATTCATGAAGTACAAGTAGAAATGGGTGTCTCCTGTGTCAGTGTTCCTAACATGTAACTTTTATCTTTTTTTTTTTTTTTTTTTTTAGGGACAATTGGATTCTTTGCATGCTTTTGGTTTGTAACCAAAATATACAGCGTAGTGAAAGTTGACTGAAGAAACCAATGTAAAGAATAACACAGAAGAGGTTTAATCTTCATTAACATAACTTAAAGACCCGGTCTTGCTGATGAACTTGAGCTTTATCAGAAGTATTGGCTTCCTGTTCTTTGAGAATGATACTGAATATGCACCTACTTTTACACTAACACGTTTGTATTGTGACTTAACAACCTGTTTTCATTCAAATCTTAATGAAGATCAGAGTTACAGTATTTATGCATTTGTAAATACAATTATACTTTAAAAGAAATGTTAAATTCTAATGGCAGGGTAGAAGTGGCTGTATTACACAAATTAATGATACTTCTGATCAAAGTACAACTGTAAATAGGTTTTTCTAGCTTGGTAGTTGGGATGAATTATTTTTCTTTGAGGGAAATGAGAACTTTTTATTATGCTGACTTTGAAGGATGACTCTTAAGAAGTGTTGCTTTTAGGCTGGATGTGATTTTTATTTTTTACTGGTATTACATCCATAAATATTCTGATTTTTGTGACTTAATTAGTTTTGGTGTTCTCGGCCTTTTAAACTATGTGCCTCTTGAGTCCTTGAATTTATAAATTCATAATCTAATAAACATTGTAAAAATGTCTTCAGTGGCTTATTACAAAAGTTCATTAAAATATGTAAATACAGTTATATTGAAGATAGATGCTTAAAGATTGCATAGAGTATTTTATGGCATTTTCTATGGTTTAATGTATATTGACACACCCTTAGATCTGCAAGAAATGTTATTTGTGCTACATGGCTATAACACGGAAATATGATTGTGGCGCATGAGAACTAAATTATACACACATTTAAAAAAACCCACTTTGCAGCATTAATCCAGTCCTTAACCTAGAAATGTTTCCAGAGTTGCTATGGAATTGTCAGTATGTTGAGAAGATCTTACAGTGCATGAGTCAGCATTCTCTGCTGATCTTGCTTTTAGATCTCGATGATGCATATTCTACAGGGCAACTATTGCTGATTGTACTTACTGTAGGTTAAAAATAAAAGAAAATTACTATTTTTGCCTTATATTAAGAGACTAATGTCGATTTTGGATGACTGGCATTAAACCTATATTTGATTTTTTTTGGAAATGGAGTATTTTGTTCAAACCTTGTTTGGTAGTTTTAGACTCATAACACGATTTGGCTTTTGGCGTTTCACAAGCCTGGTAAAATTTTATTTAAAATTAAACTTTGTGCACCAATTGCCATTCATAAGGTTGGGGGGGGTTATTCTTACCAGTTTACTTTTCTAAAGAACCTTAACTTGGGCACTCGTGCTCTGCCTGTCCCCAGCCACAGCTCTGTTCAGATGTCATGAACAGGTTTTTTTCCTGCACCCGTCCCAATATGCAGTCTCTAGGAAATGCTGATTTTAGATAAATCTTCCATGTTTTATGTTGAAAACAGGAAAAGGGTGAATGTGGTAAGGGTTTGCTCTTTACTAGTGGAGTGAACTGCAGTGTGACTCTTGATTCAAATTTTTTAAAACTTATAAAATTGAATATTCTTCTTATCCCTGGTTTTGTGATGACCTTCTATATGTATAGTCACTGCCTGAAATCTTCAGTAGCTATTACACAAATGGGAATACTTAGTTTGAGAAACATTATATATATATATGAAATACAATATATATATATGAAATATAATATATATATATGAAATATAATGGATGGTCAAGAGTTTTGGTGTGGATATATGAAAACGGATTTTTATGATGTATTTACAACTGCTGTTTAAAAATCAGATTAATAGAAGTGACGTGAAGCCACTGTGGTGTGTTATATGGGTTTTAAACTGATGGGTGTATTTCCCTGGGTTTTTTTTTCTACAGACTAGTTGATGAGTCACGGCAGCTTCTTAAGTATCTTATTTTCCCCATTAAAGGCAGTTTGTGAAGTGTGACATTATCTTCTGGAATCTAAACCTACTGTATACACAGTTTTTCAAACAGCCTTGCCTTGTAATAATTGTAGCTGTTTTGCAATTGAAATGTTTAAGTTTCAGTGTGGAGCACTTGAGACAATCCAGAGAGTTATGCATCATGGTTTTGGAAGAAGAGCTGTTCTAAACTTGTCCCTGCCCTTGTAAATCATTATTGCCTTAGATAATTTTAAAAGATTTTCTATAATTTAGGCTTTTTGGGCATCTAAATTTCTTCTGTATACTGTACCTGTTCTTCAGATCTCTTGGGAGGCCTGTGGTTTTGTCTAAACTTTCAAAATAATGGCCCCTTCCAAAATCTTACTGTACTACCTGGTATTTTCTTAAAATGGACTTACTGCATGGATATCTGAGAAAATGTGAATTCTTAGAAGGGTTAGGAGGTAGGACAAATTGCTGGGCTGCATGAAGACATAGCAAATTTAGACAAAATGTAACAGTTCAGAGAAGTGTCACTTTTTGGTGACACTGATTCTTTGGAATCTGAAAAGAAGTGACCATCACTGACAAATTTAGTCTGAAAGGAATCCTTGGTCCAAATCGTGTTGTGAAAAAATGATACAGGAGTTAGTGGCTTGGTTTTCTTTCTCTAAGAAAGAAGAAATAAAAAAGCAGCTTTAGGGCAAGCTGTCTCTCATGGTGAGCTCCCCAGCCCATCTTTAGCCTTGTAGCTTCCCTTCTTATTCAAAAGCTCGGCTGTGTTTGAGCACACATAAGAGTCCTCAGATTTCTGCAGTCATACAAGATCATGTGTGCCCTCAGCTGCTTGGCTGGAGTCTTGCAACCATTACCATAAATATTAGGTGACTGTAAGCTAGTTGTTGACAGTATCTTGATGCTCGTGCAATTCTCAGGTAAAAGGCAGTGAGGGATGACTTCAGAAAAAGTCTGGAAGTGAGGACGAGAGGTGAAACCGGGACGGAATTCAGGCAGGCATCTGGGGCACTCAGTTATACTGATTTGAATATCTATTTTGAAGGAATGGGAAACACCACCCAAGTCCTGTTTGAACTGACTTACAAATCCAAAATGTGAAATGCTGGGGATGTGAAATACTGGTTTGTTAATACTAGTAAAGGCAAAAATACCAATCTAAGAAGAGTAGGCTGGACAACATCTGTACTTCAGGCAAGATGGGAGAAGTGAGAAACCTTGAAAGGGAGTGGTTTTGGTGTATCTGACTTTGGTCAGTAGAGTTGGAAATTGTGACCAAATTTTTCTGCCAAGCTTTGTGAGACTGTTGGGGAAAGGCTGCTGCAGCCAGTCCTGATGACATGGGTAGTGCAGAGTAAGTAAAACTGAAGTTATATGAATTGTTACTCAGCTGATAAGAGATCTGGAGTAACTTACCTGAAATCTTGTAATGGAAATATGGTAAATCCTTAACAGCTGGTAGATATTTTTGTATTTGATGATTGATTAAACATAGTCCTAAGCATAGAATCACAGAATGTTAGAACAGTCCAACTGTTGATTTTTTTTGGTGTTGTTTGTTGTGTGGGTTTTTTGTTTGGTTTGGGGTTTTTTTCTTTTGATTGAATGATACTGCACTGTTAGATTTAGCCTTAGTGTTCCAGGAATGCATGAACTAGAACTTTAGTAAGCTTAGCTGGTGTGGGACATATGTGTCCATGAGTTTATGCCATGAAGTTACAGACCATCCTCTTTCTGTTTGGACATCCTTACCAGTTTGGACAACACCTTTATTTCTGGGGGCAGCTGCATCTCCAGCTCCAACAGCACTTAACCATTACATATTTTCTTAAATGAAGTTTACTTGTGCAGAGATGTTCTAGTCTTCTCCCAGCTATGCTGTTTCCTACTAATTGAATTTTTCATTCTCCATATCCCTCTGTTTCTCTTTATGTCAGACAGTTACTAGTGATCTACTCATTTATGTATCTCCATAAATCTGTGTTCCTCAACAGACTCCTGAAATATTTCTGCTGTTACCTCATATATTGACTTCAGGTACATGTGCCTACACAAGTGAGTGACACTTCAGATTAAAGCACAAACCTTCAGGGACTACTGAGGACTTAATTTATCGGTTGATTACTGTATAACTGCCATCGTGCACTTTCTTTCTTCTTATGGGAAACATCTGTAACTCACTGTTGATGAGATGAAAGTAGTTAACTGCTTGTAAATCAGGTAAGCCACAAGATTACAAATGAAGCCTGTCATGTTTGGGTGATGGCACATTCTTGCCACTTGACAGGATTCCAGCACTTTCAATGAAAATACAGTTGAAGTTCTTCCCTTGGAGGTATTTGAGCATCGCCTGCTGGCCACAGCACACACACAAGTACAGGGTGCAGGAGCAGAGTCAAGAGGATGACAGGAAAGCTTTACCGGAGCAATCTGCAGGAGGGGCTTATCCTTGGCATTAGATCTTTAAATGTATGCTAACTTCAAAGTTTCTGGAAGTGGGCAGCCAAAAATCATGGCAAAGAACAATAACAGTAATTATACAAGTAATTTATCAGTGAACGTGCTGACATTGTGTCGCCTCCATCTGGTATGGGCACACTGCTAGCAAGGGTCCTTTACAATTCACTGTATTTCAACCTTGCTTTTATTGCTTTTTTCAGCCTTACTCAGGAACCTGTTCTGATACCTTCAAACAGTGGGTTTAAGTTCACTAGAAAATGGTGCTCCAGAGGGGGGCCCACAGGGTGTCCTGAGAGGCTGGACAGCCTGGGCAGTGAGAAGGGCCAAATGCCATCTCCCAGCTTCATACGTTCAACAGTGACAACTCCTCATTTTTGAACGGTTCAGCATGACCGTTGTTTTGCTGCTGCAAAACTTAGTGTGACTTGTGTGGGGTGGTTTTCTTTGGTTTGGCTTTGGTTTTTTTTGGGGGAGGGGAGAGGGGCTTGAGAGGGCTTTGTTTAGGGTTGGGTTTTTTTCAGTGATTATATCACTGAAATTTTGTCTCTATTTTGGAGAAATTATTCAGGTAGAGAAGACATTCTTCCTGATATTTTTCCCAACTTTCCATGACTGTCTTTTGATTTCTTCACTATTATGCATTTGGTTGAGGTACACGAAATCATTAAACTGACTCAGCTGTAACTACGCAAAGGAAAAAAATGTGCCTGTGAGAAGAAAAGTGTCATCCCAGCAGGGCAGGCACACGCACATACACAGTGTGGCCTCTGCTCGCCCTCGGTTGCAGAAGATGCATGAGCTTCTCCTTCTCTGAAGGTCAGTAAAGGCAGGTGGGCCATGTTCTGCTCCCGCCTATTGTACGCACTAGGAATCAGCTGCTCTGGGGTATTACTGAGAAGGTCAGAGGACTTCCAGGGAGGCTCATTCTCTCTCTTCGTAGCCCAAGGATACAAGAAGTAGTAAGGTTGTGACATTTCTTCTCCAACCTTGCTTAGGAGCTGCAAAATGGAGCAGTCAGCAAGTCAGATGTTTCCTACCCTTTTCTGCAGGTTCTCACAAGGATTGCTCTCCACTTTTCCACTGGAAACAGCTCCTCTGCCCACTGCAGCAAGGCTAGCAAGACAGCTGAGAAGAAATTAATGTTTTGTTCTGTAACCCTTCTCCCGGTGCCTGCTGGCTGTAGTGACAGCAACAGAGCTAAATCACACAGTTAAGTGTGTTCTGCTGCTGTAGACCAGGGCAGCCGTGAGGCAGGTGGAGGGCAAGGCATAGGGGAAGCAGCAGGTGGCCTTAAATTTGCTATTTATCCCAGAAAGCTGGGTGACTGTAGTAATACTGGACAAAAATTCCAGAGAGGAAAAAGAGGCTTCCTTCCCTTCAAGAAGGACAATATCCATGCCTAGGAGGGCAGAGCCCAAATGAATTGACTAACGTACCAGGACAATGATGGTTTATTAAACCCAAGTCTTTTCTGTCAGTCTGTTACCAGGTTCAAGTGGGGGTTTTTGCTGGAAGAGACATGTTAGGTCCAGAACTAAATTTCTGAATAGACCAAGACAAGCAGATAAATTTAGGCAGATTAAGATGTGACTCTAAATCTCCAGAGATTTTCTTGAGCGGTGGATCATTTTAGGGTTACCATGTCTATCTTTTCTGTCTTTGGAAACAGCTTTACCAACAGGTTTGTGAGGCTGTTACTGTACAGAATGGGACAGACCTTGCAATCTCAGTGTTTAGTTGGAGAGGACACTGTCTCCTGTTTCACTCATCCCTGACACTTCTGAGGAATGCTGGTAAAATAATCTGAGCAAGCCATCTGCCATATGACATGATGCAGGAAGACACGATTGCTGTAAGTGCACAATGTCCAAATAAACAGATATCCAGCAGAAGCCCCTACAGTCTGATGGGCTGTCTCTGTGCAGGACTGGGAAAGGAAAATTGTAGCCACAGAGTCCTCAGTGAAAACACTGCCAGAGAAAAAGGAGTTAAATAGGAAACAGAAATTGCATGAAAAGTGTTAGAGTTCTAGGGCTGCAAATAGATGACAGCAGAGACAAATACTCTCTCTTACACTTTTTCTCAACTTTGAATTTCACATGAGCAAATACAGATAAAGCTGCAACACTGCTAGTTCATATACAGTATATAGCATAAATCCATCTAAGTCAGGGCTAGTCACATCAAAAGAAGGTCATTGAAGAACAAATAAATATGCTCTCGCAAGGTTTACAGGAGTCAAGTGCTCTGTTTACTGCAGTTAAGCTTCAAAAGAAAATCTGAGCTGTCTGGAATAAAAGGGAAAAGGAACCAGGGTAATCGGAAAATTTAAGATGGTATAAAGTGTAAATTGTATTAAAATGATGTTGCTGCTGCAAAGAATTTGTTGAATATTTTTTAATGGGTCTTGGTAAATTTATTTGGAATATCAAGGAACTGGGCATTTTCAGAAAGTTATGATGCAGAAGTTGATATTGAAGAAGTTTGTTCTTGTTAAAAGGACAGAGTACATGAAGAAAAGTGCTGTCATAACCCATCCTGAGCAAGACCATTGTCCAGCATGCTGGTACGCAGCTCTCATGCTTCCTTGAGTTACAGATCCTTGAGAACTGTAAAAATCTTGAGATCATGCCTTCAGCCCGACCAAGCTCTGCTCTTCTGCAAGGCTGTGATCTGATCGTATTTCAGACTTTCTTTTGGCCTCCTCTCTTCCATCACCCAGAGAGGCTGGATTTTGCACACATAGCACTAGCCAGAGGGCCCAGTTTGGTAGGGACATGTTCCAGCCCTTTGCGTTTATTTGTGTGGGTGCAAACAGGTTTTTTTCTTTTATTTTTTAACACAGCTTCAATACAGTAGCCACATGTTGATGAGTGAAGGCACGGGAAGAAGCAGGTATGTCTCCTGCCTCCACGCCTTGCTGGCAGTGGCAATATCCACAGCAGGGGCAAAAGACATTTGATAGGGCCAACAAATCAGAGAGCAATAATTATTACCCACCCCTTTCATTACAACTTTGGGCCATTTGTTCCACTGCCTGTCCTGGCAGTTGAGTGGTTTTTGTTGCAGTTTTTCCCCTCTCTCTGTTGTTCATTGTCACAGAAACTCCTGTTGAAATTTTGGTTAGAATCTGCAGGTCTCTGTTAGTAGTTTAACACCTGGAGGTCTTTGGGAAGCAGCGCGGAAGTCTGTAGTAAAGGATCACAGATTGCTATCAGTGAATTGGTAACATTACAAATTAAATTTCTAAAATTTGGCATTTTTGAGGGGCTAGGTTTATTCCTGTAGATGAACACTGACAAGATTTTTACACTTGGAAGAGATTGAATTCATCTTATGGTCACCAAGCATAGCAGTTCTCATTTTCAACTGTTCTGTTAAAAAGTGAGTAACTAAAGGCCACTCCTAAACAGCCCAACGCCACGATGGTTAATCAGGCCAGCCGTCATTATCTGGCAGATACAGAGGCGGCTGTCATAGTAGCTGTCACTCACAGCAGCATTAAGTATAAACCACAGCATTAAAATAACAAAGAGAAGAGGAAAGCTGCGCTGCAGAAGGATTATCCTGGGTCCTGTCCCTACTGAAAACACCACATGACCTTCTTCACAAAATGGTAGTCAATCACTTGGTTGCGTGGCAATGAGTGATCCCCCGGTGAAACTCTGGAAGGCAGCCTTTTCTCAAAGTTACTCTTGATAGAGATTTTTCTTGTCTGCTTAGAGCACAGATTTGGAAGTATTTCTGAAGACGATGATTTTTTTTTTTTTGATGACTGTGTGCTTCCACCATGGATGACAATGGCTTTCTGTGTGGTGTATGGTCTACATCTACTGGCCAAAATTATTTGTCATTTTTACTTTCGGTTTAACTTAGGTTTAATTGTCTTGATTTAAGCCTCTTGCACTAACACTAAGCTGCTTTTGTTTTTACTTTGGATCCAATAATTTTAATGTTTCCTCCATATGGCAGTGGGTTTTCGAAGGAAAAAACAAGGTCTGAGATGGAGTTACTTGAATGGATTGAAATTTGGAAAGTGAAACTAAAAACATAAATAGGAAATACCAAGATATTGTGACATATATGTAGGAATTCCTGTGTGATATAAACATATTCAAAAATTTGACAAAATTTTTCACTTTTATGTTCAATCCTTTTGTATCTACAGTGGATTTTCTACACCTTCAGCAGCTGGAAAAGCAGCACAGCTACTCCTTTGGGATGAATGCCAGAGCATAACAGTTATAAAATACATTTCAGTGATTCTAAACAATTAATTACACCTCCTTGTCAAAAGCATTTTTGTCAACCATAACTGGCCTGTGGGCTTATTCTTGGAGTGTGGTGTACTTTGTTAGCCAAGTTTCCTTTGTAGTCACTTGGATTATTAGCACAGGGAGAAAATATAGGTCTGTCAACCCAGTTTTTTAGTCTAATAGGTATATTTATTCTCCTTTTGAGAATATTTAACCATTTGTTAAATTGGTAAACCCAATATTGCTTCACTGGGGTCTGAAATCTGGGTCCTCTTCCAATTGTGGCTGTGTCCTGTGAGGCCAGACTAGGGGGCTTCACTCCTAAAGGTGGTACGTCGGAGACTATATCTGAAATGTTCATGTGACCACCCTGAACTCATTTCATTTCAAACACGCTTGGTTAGCCAAGGTCTCCTACTTAAATCAGCTGATTTAAACTAAACACCTTGTGGAGTAATCGTATGATCCTTTCTCTCAAGTCACCCACCAGGCAGTTTGGGAGGTCCTGCACGTCATCTCTGCTAGCAGTTACAATCTATGTTTAAGGATGGGTCTAACATAATTATGTCCCACTACTCATCTGATGAAGAGTCTGTGTTTTTTGCTGGGATGCACTCGTACCTGAGTTATTTGAGGAATACAAAATAATTTCACTTGATGTTTTACACATTGAAAAACATTAATGAAATCTTATCACACTTGCCACATCTTTTTGTTCTCTTTATAAAAATGAGAAAATGACCTCACTGAAGTGATGTAAGACACTATCCTTTGGATGTTTAATGGTCTTTGGAAAACTATTTTGTTTTGAGATATGCTGCTTTTTGACATGACAAAAAGCAGTAGCATCAAAATGATGTTTCAGATTCTATAAACAGAATAATATATTCAGAGTATGCACTGTATTTGGAACACGTGTTCTTACCTTCTTGATCTCAGCAAACTTACTGGTTGAGAAAATCTCACTAGCAATCAGTGAAAGCTGTATTTTTGCATTTTCTTTTTCCTACTTTTTACCTTTTGCCATTAAAGAATAATGTACTACATGCAGTCTTTTATATACGGATTTCAGAAATGTTTAAAAATTATGTAAAGTCAGTCAAAGTGGTAGGTAGGCTGGTTATATTTAACTTCTCTATGACTTCTTTAAATGTTTCTTCCATTCACTATTATAGTAAAGCATAACTTCCGAAGCTAGCAAATCCAAATAGCATAAATTCTGAAGCTAGTACCACTGGGCTAAGTTATAAAAAACTATTTAACTAAGGAGAAGTAAAGGCTAAATTGTACAAACCTTTAGATTAGGATTAGATAGAAATTGGACATTCCTTAAATGTTGCCTCCCGGAGAGCTGTGCTGGTAAATCAAGCTCACAAGCTTTTTTCTACATATTTTCCCCTCCAGTTTCCCAGAACTGGTTCCCCAGTTCTCTGACCACAACTACTCTTTTGGAGATGCATTGAAAGGCTGCCAAATGTCCTTCTTTTATTTCATGTTGATTCATGTGACACTTTTTAGAATATGAAGGTTACCTGGTCCCTGCTACACTACCCTGTGCATGAGCATCATGGCCTACAAGTGCAATAGTTTTCCTACTTGCAAGTCACACTTGCTCCCACACCAGTGCCTCTGTGGATGCCTTGTGCCAACTCCATTTGCCGTGCCCTTCTGAATGAGGTTTCATAAGCGTCTTACAAACCACAGCATCATATGTCATGGGACTGTACAGATATAGGAAGTGGACCTGAAAACTAAGATACAATCAGCTGATGGATAGTTTGTGGAAGAGAAATCTCCAGCACCGGCATGCTTGCAAGAGTTTAATTTGCATGATATGAGTGTCTGAACCCCTATTCAGAAATATCCAGACTCCTCTGTAAAGTACAATAGGGACCTGGACTAGCAACAACAGGATTAAAAAAAATACCAAACAAAGCCACAGCTAAAACTGGGATTATAAACAATTTGCAGTATAACTGAAATTTAGTATAAACACATTCCACCTTGGGAAAAAAAATGGCTCTGTTTTACTTGTTGTAAATATCATGATTTCTATACACAATTTTTTCTTTTCATGTTGGCACTTCACTACTAAAATTTTACTTTGCCCACTAGTTCGCCTGAAAACAAGTGTCAACCAGAGTTCAGCTCCCCATTACACAGAGCGAGCTTTAAAGACAGTGATCCGTGTCAGGCACACAAACAAACACAAGGGTCTCTGCCTTTTAGATAAACCCATTTTCCTCCCCCTTCAGCCAGTAAACAGCTTCTGGCTGCAGATTTGGTCCTATATAGAAGAGATTTTTAAGATGCCAGCTGACCTGTCCAACAGCCTGGTAATCCTCAAATCATCTGCTCGCCATGCTCACATGGAGATGTCACCAAAAAGACATGTTGACAACCTTGTGTTGCATTAAAGATAAGTCTGTAAAACTGCCACTGTGTTACTCAGTTCAACCTCACCACATGCTTGAATAAAACTTCCCCTTCTGACAAATTCAGAAAGACTGTTGACAAAAGAAGATTGTATGAAAAAAAAACTTTTGGTTTCCAGTTCGATTTAGATTACATTGACAGTGATCTGTACAACAGCTAGTGAACCCTTTTTAAAAAATAAAAAAAAAAATTAACAAGTTATTATTTCAGAATTCTGAATGTTCTTTTCATGCACATTCTCATACAATGCACTTTAAACCATCCAAATACCATATTTTATATTAGTATGAAGCTAAACTATTTTAATCAGTAACAGATTTATGTGAGTTATTCAGTTTTTACTCTTGTCACAGAAAGTGACAATTCTCATATGGCAAAAAGTCGGTAATTTAGTGATGAAATACAAACTGATATTGTAAGCATCTATGAATCCTTCAATCAAATTTTGCATTGAGTAATAAATACTAATCTCAGCTAAACTGTTCTGTTACACATACAGCATGCTCTGATCCCAAATAACTCCTTAATCCACTATTTTAATAATAGTCTATGGATTAAGGGATCTATACTGTATACTGATGCAATGTATTGAGTTCAGGTTCTATAGATGAATATTTCTGTGATCCATTTTAATGGCACACAAGCCATGGTAGCATTATGGTGTCAACAAGCCTGCAGATTATCTCCTGACTTTCAAAGCATCTTGCAGGAAAACGAGTTTAATGGATCCCCAAAAAGGTGAAAACATTATCAAATCTATGGGAGGAGAGGACTTCAAAATGAAAGTTGAGATTCTATAATTACCAACAAGCATTTATATATTACCAGCTATAAGATATACAGAATGTTTTGAGTTTTGAAATCTGTCAAAATAACAATGTTAAGAAGGACAGTCTGCTTTCTTAGCCCCCTCCTCCTCTACACATGGATCACAATTTTCTCCTAGCATCCTCATTTTCTTCTCACAGCTTGCCAGTATCTCATGTAGGAAATCCATCATGATGGACTGTACTCTTTTTTAAAATAAATTTGCTTCAAATAGCTCCATGTCTGTTATAGTCCTGCTTCTGAACTGTAGTATCACCTGCCTCACGTTAAGTAAAACCACTTGCACTGGTGGCAGAGGTTCTCCAGCACCACGTAAGGTAGGGAAGTGTCCCCACCACCCAGCTTCACCTGGCAGCCTCACTAGGTGTTTAAGGTTATTTTTCTCAAGCCCTGCCTGTAGTCAGGGAAAGGACACACTCCTGCAGGAGTAGGAGTTGTTGTTGCTCTGAGGTGCCCTCTTCTCCTTGAACAAGAAGGGTGTTGAGGATGAGCCCAGGCAGGCTGGAGTCAGTGCCCATAGTCAACACCACATCCTCTGGGAGAGGCATCGGCACTGCTCACAGTCCTCGCTCTGGGCTAAAGTGCTGGGACTCCTTCTCCACAGTAGGTATTGTGTTAGCAAGCCCAAGGTAGCACATGCAGGGGAGAGCATCTTGAACCATCCCCATGCATCAATCATCACTACGTGACCAGCTAATACTCAGGAAATACAGCCCTGCTCCAGTCCAGTGAAAGCATCTACTCAATGTACAGCACCAAATGAAATGTGGGGACTTGTGAAGAATGACGAAGAAACCAAATACAGAAACCACACCACTTTTTGTAATAGATCACCTGCTCCCACTTGGAGGATTGTGAAGCACATCCCTCCAAAGTCTCTTAAAAACTGTTATCTCGTTTCCCCAGTTTCGTCCCGCCACCAACTTCTAATCTCCCCCAGCCAATGTACAGAGCACATGGGGTGTGTGCTTCTTCCTAGCATGAAAATATTTTGACTTTTCTGAATTCCAGTGATTTCATAGAGCCACTTTTCAGTAATCTCCTCCCAAAGTTGCTTAGTATATAACAGCAGCCAAACTGTATGGCAAAACAATTCACTGTAATGTTCTTCTGATGTCAGGAATTCTTCATATCACTTACAGAGCACTTTCTTTAGATTACACCTAGACCTGTTCTCATAGTTTCTACTCACTGCAGCTTCACCTCAGCTACTGGCCCTTTGTTTTTTTGCAGATGCTTCTCCCTTTTTTTACTTTCTTTTTCCATCTGTTCCCCAGCTTACTGGGGAAGAGTTTGATTTCAAAGGTGGAGAACCACACTTGGACAAACAACCTCTAGATAACATCTCTGGTGAGGAGGTTGGGACAGGCAAGGGATATTTATCTTTCTTGAGGAGCTTCCTGTGATCTGGGGAGGATCCAAGAGCATAAGGCTGTGGATTTCCCCTGGTTCAAAAGGATGAGGTTAGCAGAGGCTCTCTGCCCTCCCCAAGAGGAGGAAACAGCTGCCTGAGTGGTGCTTTGAGACGGTTGAGAAAGGGAAGCTGGGGTGCTTTGGGCCCTTCAAGACTGCAGAGAAAACTTTTCTTGACGAAATGATCCTGTCTCGATACACCAGGGCTATTCAATCCATTTTCATTAAAATCCACTTTCCATCACACTAAATGCATAGGCTCCAGATGATGTACTCTGCATGGATTTATGGTGGATTAAAACACTACGCACTGCTGAAATACAACATGCACTGCACTGCTGTTAAACATAACAGTGTAATGAATAGAGACTGGACAATTTTTCACCCATGAAAGCTATACAGTGTTTGCTGGCTTATTTTTAGTCTTGTATAAATAAAGTTTTGCAGGAGGTCCCTAAGATTTTTTTATTGTTGGAAAGCAGGTCCTTCCTTTGGCTCTCCTTCTCCTATGGGAGTAGATGTGTAACTTGAGGGAGTTCTGTGAGCTGCCTGGTGGCATAGGAGGCACTGCAGGAGAAAGCTCCCCACTGGGTGATGAGTGGTCTCAGAGCCAGGAGGCAGCAAACACTTGGGCAGGTAGGAGCTCAGGCCCGAGGTAGCATGTTCACCACAGGAGCACTTTAACACTGCTGGCCAGCAAAAATGAGTGCCTGTCAGAAGGCGGCACAGAAATCTCAGCAACAGTGGTGCCAGCAGTTATTTATTTCCCATTCTTGCACAATGAGCTGAGGAGGACACCCGTTGGTGTTCAAAGCAGCAAGAGGAAGGCACAACATGCCTTGGCTGTTATGATGCTCATTTCTTTCTTGAAAATCAAAGTAAATGAGTGTAAAGAGGACACTGGACACTGACATGCAATAGCTTCAGGCAGCAGAACAGGTCTTTTTTCTACTCAGATTCCAATAAAAAATTATTTATTTTTGTCAGCATGGCTTATTAATAGTTCTACAGTACTCCTGTTCTATACCGCTTCTTTTTTCCTTTATCATTCAAAAATACTTGCTTTAATCACTAGTCATACCATTAAGAGATCATTAAGAATTAGAAAATGACTGTAGAAAAATGACCACCACATATTCTTCCAAAATATTTGATTTGCGCTTTCGTAGCAACCTTATGCTTTCAACATTTCAGAAGATACAACACCAACATTACAAAAAAGGTGTTTGAAATATGACAGTTGAAAAAAACAGTGTACATGAAATGTATGTTGCAGCACTGTGGCTGGTGGGATGCTTTGTTGAAATGAGAGAAGGAAAACTGGTAGGCACTTAACCTTTTTTTAGATTATTTTGCCTAATCCATTATAGTTGCTAAATTATTTTCAACAGCACAGTCTATGAGTAATTCAGCCTTTGTAATTTGATGCAGGATTGCTCTCTAGTTATCTCACATTCAGCTGAAACACTTGTGCAGATGAGTTTTTGCAAGGAAACACAAAATCCAATAGCACCCACAGAAGTATCGTAACACTGATGACCAGCCTCCAATGAGCCCAGTGACCCTTTTCTGCACATATTCTTCATGTATGTATGGCTCCAGGGGTCTTAGCCCCAACCATACTGTTGCTATAAGACTCACATCCTCACAAGCACCTGCTACTTAACTCTTGAAGATGTCAGTGGGAGTTAGGCTCATAAATACTTTCTGAGCATTCTGGAAAATGTTACATTGGCTTGATCCAATTAAGTGAAAACACAGCATCTTTAAAAAGTCTTCCAATTTTAAAAGGGCAAGACAGATAAACGGTATTTTTCCCAGAATACAGAAAGGAAAAGACAGTAATGAGATTTAATTAGTGTCCCTGTGCTATTTACAAGTCGAAGGGGCATACATCGTTTGGGCAACGCTCTCAGGCACATGGTGTAACTCTTGGGGCTGTCCTGAGCAGGGCCAGGAGTTGGACTTTGATGATCCTTGTGAGTCCCTATCCAATATAAGGATATTCTATGATTCTGTGATTCGCATTTTGGGGGCTCTTCCCCTGTCTGGCTGCACCTCTGCTCACATCCTTTCCAGGCTGGCATGGGGGGTCCTAGAGTGACATAAGCCGAGAGGGTCTGCCAGGTGCCACACATCTCTTTTTTTCCCCCACTGCAGGCCATCCTTATCAGCGAAGTGGGGAAGGAGAGCATTTTGTACACCTGGGAGTCTTGGAGCTGGAAAGGGAAAAGACAAGTGGGGTGCCAGAAAAGAAATCCCCTGCTCCTACAGAAGTAAGAGAGGAGCAGGAGACAAGGCTCTCCTCTACCACCTCATGCCATATCATCTCTCATGAGGAAGCTCCCCAAGGAGATAAGACTGGTGGGAGTAGGGGGTGAAGGGAAGGAGGCATTAGTGACAGGAGGGAGAAGAAATAGTCTCTGCCACACAGAGTTCACTGGACCTGTGCTGAGAAGGGTTAACCCTGTCATGCTGCTGTTGATGACAAGAAATGTTTTTTTGTTATCATGGTATGTCAGATTCGAGTGGTATCACCCATGACTTGCACGCAAGATTACAGAAGGAAGGGAAGCTGAATGCAGGTCACATTCATGGTTCAGCACAGCTCTTCAAAACAGCGTATTTCATTTTTGCTAGGAGGGGAAACTCACACTTTGCTGACACCACTTCCCACTAAAGTGATTCTAAGCTAAACCAGAAAATTTGTACACAGCCCTCTGACAAAGAAAAGCAAATCATGTCTCAGAGAAAGAATAAAGTTATACAGCAAAACTCAATGACCCTAGGAAATAAAGAAGCTCTTCCATGAAGACCTAAACTTGACCCACATGGATGTGAACCTGGGTTTTCTGAGGGGTGGGGGCTCTGGTTTGGGGTGTTATTTCATTATCTTTCTCCTGTTTTATAAAAGCAGTAGAATCTGAGTGCCTTGGGGATGTCTCTCATGTGGCCAGACTTGGTACAAAATGGGCAATGTGTTCAGCAGTTGTGGGAGGGTGGGGATGGTAGATGACAGGACAGAGAGGGTGGCATGATCCAAGCTCCTGTCTTTAGAAAACCTGGTTGAAAAATCGACAGTATTGGAGGAGCTTGCTGGGACTATGCTTTGTGGCCTCCCGCACATTCAAGCACAGTAAGGAAAATGATATTCTCAGTCCAGTTTTGGACTGATGGAAAAGATAAACAGAATCCTTGTTTCATTTTCAGGACCCTCTTCTCAAGTTCATTTCCTTCCTGACCCCTCCGCTGCTACTTCACACATTACCCTTGGTCTGAGCTCTTTATCCTCTGCAAGAACCAACTACTCCCACTCATGGCAGTAATTCCCACACTGAGAAGTACGGAGCTGGAGCATCCCAGCCAGAACTGACCCCTGAAGCTGGGGGCATCTGTGCCAAAGGCCTCTGCTGCAGCCACAGGGCTGACCCACTACTAAGGGTCAGCCAGCATTACCCCAAGCATGTGCTGGCTCCAGCAGCCTCACCACAAACACAGTCATAGCTGTAAGTTTTGCTGTGCCAGAGCGCATATCCCGGCGGGCCAGCAGACACTGTCTGGGCACAGCTGACCGCCTCACCCCTTCTGTCCCTGACAGAAGCCAGAAGATAAAGGGCCATTGTGTACATCTCAAATTCCAATAGCTGGATGGCTGTGGAGGCAACCAGGGATCGTTGGTAATAATAGACAAGGATTGTAGGTAGTAACGCTCCGTCAGAAAGAACATACCCTCACCAAGTCCAGGAGGCACCTCCAGAACCCCAGACATCCCATCACTGGAACCAGGACTGGTGATTTCCTTCTTTCCTTCTTTCCTTTTTTTCTCTCTTTCTTTTTCCTTCTTTCTTCCTATCTTTCTTTCCTTTCTTTTTCTTTTCCTTCCTTCCTTCGTTTCCTTCTTTATTTCTTTCCCTCTCCCTTTTCAATCCACCCCTTTCCTTCTCTCTTCCCTTTCACCCTAACCCTTTATCCAAAGCCCACCGCCGTCTGCTTAGACAGCAGCTCAGCGGCACATCAATTTCCATTCCAAGTGGGTAATTTACTAAAAAACTCTGCGGTTTTTTTGCGGACCCTCTGACTTCTGTCGTTCCTTTCCACCACGAGCATTTACGGATCCTGGTTATTCCCTTCCCCTTAAGGGCGCTTCGTCACAGGCAGCTGCGGCGGACGCAAGCCCTCCTGCCCTGCCGGCCCGTGGGCTGGTTGCCCTGGAGCAGCGGGGGGAGGCGGGAGCGGTCCCGGTGTCCCGCTGCGGTGGCGAGAGCGGTCCCGACATTCCCGGCGTTCCCGCCGGGAGCGTCCCCAATCAGCCGCTGCGCACGCCCCGCCCCGTGGTGACGTCATTAGCGGGCACGTGGGGAGGGGGCGTGGCCACGGGACCGCCCCCGCCGCGGCCAATGGGAGGCTGGGGGCGTGGCCTCGGCAGTGGCGATGGCGGCGGTGTGGCGGGCGCTTTGCCGGGCCGGGCCGCGCGCGGGGAGGCGGAGACTGTGAGTGACGCGGGAGCGCGCGCGCGCGGAGGGCGGGGCCGGCGGACCCCCGGACCGCCCCCTCCCCATTCCCGGCTGCAGGCGGCGCTTGGGGGTCTCCTCCCGACACCCCCCGAAAGCCGAGGGGCCCAGGGCGGGGGGGCAGCAGCGCCCGAGGACACCTCCCCGAGGACTGGGGGGGGCGGCGGCGACTCCCCACAATCGGAGCCCCGGGGGCTGCTGGAGGAGGACTTGGCGCTCGGGCACGGGGAACGTAGGAATGGAAATCTGCTTCCTGGTGTGAACAGTGTCCCTGCCCACGGCAGGGGGGTTGGGACGGGGTGGTCTTTAAGGTCCTTTCTAACCCAAACCGTACTGTGGTTCATCGAGCTACACAAAATCCCCCGTGCCTGGTTGTCTGCTTTGGTGCAGCTCCTACATGGGAAGTGACCTGGGTCTTTCCCTTTCCTGCAACTAGCCTTGGATTCTAGTGGGCTCCAGATGACTACCGTGCCCCATTTGCCTCAGGGGAAAGCGAGGGACCAGACGGGCTGGATCCACACAGTTGGCTTTCCCCTTTCCTTAAGAGCATCCTGTGTTACCTCCTCTCTCAATGCCCTGCTCTGGATGGAGCTGAGGATTGCTGAGGATTGGTCGTGGTTTGGGCAGAAGCGAGGATGTCACAGGCCCCCTCAGCATCCCTCATACTGGCCTCTGGGAGACCCTTGTGAGTCCGGAGTGGTGCTGAGACCCTGTGCTCCTGCCGTGGCAGTGGTTGGATGAGGGAGGGTTTCGTAGGCAACACGTCTGCTTGTCAAGGGACCAAAATCACCGGGTGTTTTCCTACAAGTGGGTGAACAGATGTCAGGGCTTGGACTTTGGGCAGGATGCTAAGAAAACTGTACTGTAAATACTGGATCCCCATGCCAGATAGTTTGCAAGATCAGTCTCTGAGTGGTGTATGCTGTGTAAGATGAAGGCTTCACCACACCTTCCTCCTGGAGATCTGTGTAGGTTTGATGTCCAGCTTTCTGCCTGCAGGTGTGAGCCTGCATGTTCCCTGTAGACAGAGAATGACTTCTGCCAGAGTGAGTGATTAAAGGGAAGTTTTCAACAGCACTTAAAGCACTTTTTTTTTTTAATACTGATGTTAGGAAGGCAATCAAGTGAAGCTTTAAATTCTTGCAGTCTCTGCTGAGACCATGATACTGTAAATATTTCATAGTTGAGTGACAAAACCCCAAGCAGTCTGTAATAACTGTAACATAGATGTTACTGGGAACATGCAATATTGATGCTGGTGTTCTTGGGGAACCTCAGGGACAGTTGGAATGCCTTGTGTTCTGCTAGAGGCAGCGTGAAGAGCCCAGAAAATCCACATCAGCCATTCCTGCCCACTATGTCCTGCATAGTTCCCAGCATATCTCCTTTAGCACACAATCCAGCCAGTTTCTGAAGACAATGCATGCATGTACGTGCCTTTTTTTTCCCTTACTTTCCCCCTTTCTTTCCCCCCACGTTAGTGCAGAATCAGAAATGCTATGCCTTGATATTTCTGATTATGAGGAATTTTGAATATTTATAGTGTGGGGAGGAGTCTACACAGTGTGAGGGAAATTGGATGATCACGTTTATATGTTCATAGCACCTGTTTAGGGCTGGGAGAGGAGGCTGACTGCATGCCCATGGTGAGGCTGCTCTCTTCCAGCTGTAGTCAGAGGGGGCTTCCTTGTCTGGTGGTGCTGAGGAATCACAATCCCACTGCTAGACTCGCAGAAAAAGTGATGGCCTCCCTGTGTTGCCCCTTGTCATCAATGCTTCAGTGGAGTGCAAGAGGCCACTGGGCAGGTGGAGACCACAGAATTTTGGGCATTCAAGGAGCAGAGACCAGGGCAGGATGAGGCATGAGGAGTCCTTGCTTACCTTTAAGCTAGGCATCCATGTGGCTGTGTGCAGTGGGGAGAGAAAATACAGGAACAACTTCAAATGTCAGCAATAGCTGAACATATTGGTTGGATTTAATTAGCAGCTTCCTGATCTTTAGCAGGAATTGGCAGGTGCCACTGTGTCCAGACCGTGATGCCTGGGTCCTACAGTGCTCACTGCCATGCTGTTGGGCTGGGACCCTAATTATAGCAGGTACCTCCAATGTAGTGCAGCTGCCTTTCCAGCCACTGCCATTCTCTCTTCACTTGGATGTTGCTGCCCCTGTGAAATTGCTGGGCAGTGCTGCCCTGAAAATATGGACCAAGTATTTATGTCATTATCAGGCAGGTGTAGCATACGGTACCCAGAGCTGGTTTTGATTATTTGTAATGTTCCAGAGCCTTTTGAAAGGCTCTCCCTGCCTGTGATTTTTGTCATATTGGAAAAAGTTAAAAACCCTGCTGTTTTTTTAACTTTAACCATCAGCTGTTTTTTAATAACAAATGCAGCTGGTTTTTTCTGTTGTCAAGAGCTTCCAATGTGTTTTTAAAGACAATGTAAACATTAACTATGAAAACTTCCTTGCTGACAGATCTTTGTGAAGGATTCTCTCTTTGCTTGGCAATTATGCTGCCAGAGAAGAGCATTGCATGTGTAAGCATGATCACCTGTGTGCCCTCAGCAAGCCAAGGGCACTTCTGCTACACCCATGCACAAGAGGGGTTTTTACAGGTACTCATTTACATGGCATATTCCAGGCAGATCCATATCCACATGCCTGTACTAAATCTATCAAAAACAGTGTCCACATCTCAGTGGAACACTACAGAGTATGGAATATACAGTGTGTTGATACCAGCGTGCCTGCTAGGAACAAAGGAGCCTGAAAAGAGTAATAACCCCGTGTCAGATCTTGTTTAGGGACTGCGCCGATTTCATTTAAAATTTCTATCATTCTCTCATCCCTGATTGCCATCTTCCCTCTGAGGAATCCACCACTTCTCTTTCTTGTGTTTCATGCTCCAAGTTTGTGTCTGCTTGGCAAATTAGTGAAGACATTTTTCATGAGTTGGACACTGGAGGGTGCTAATGCAATGGGAGCTGAAATTGTTCTAGCAAATTAAAGGGTACCCCTTTGTTACTTGTGAAATAGTTTTATTTTTTGTTGAAATGTTTAAATGGAAAGACATGAATCGTGGTCCTTACCAGTAGCTGATCCTGCTCGGTGTGTGTAGAGCTATGACAAAGAATATCAATAAAGTGATGTGTCTGTGAGGCGTTTCTTCCCTGAACCTCTACCAAAAAAAATTACTCATTTTATGTTCTACACATTTTTAAGTGTGTCTTTTGAGATTATGGCCTCGAGGTGAAAATTATGTGAAAGTGTGACTTTCTAGTGATAAAACCACTTTATCTGGGAGAATTGTTGAGATGTTTCTACGCAATCTGCTTTTCCACAAGGTCACTTTGGTTCACATAAACTAATACTGTCGGATTGCTAGTGAGGTGAGAACCTGGTAGTAGCTCACACTGGGGAGGGAGGGGACACCCTGAACACTGCTAATCAAGTCCCTGGCGTTGTGATCCTCTCTCTGGAGATGTTCCTGATGGAGCCTCAGTTTACCTTTCAACCACCATTGCTAGGCCATGTGTGAGGGAGCGTGCAGGATGGAGCCTTTCGTCAGCCACCGCTGCTAGGGCAGGCAAAGCACGTTACAGAACTGAGCCCTAGCTCTGGTGTTTCAAATTCGCTCAAACATTTTTGACAGGTTAAAATTACACTGGGAGGACTTACAGCAAAGGAGGTACTACCTGTTTGCTCTGCTCCAGCTTTCTGCTGAACCAGGTCTCTGCTCTCCTCTACCCTTGGCAGAAAGACATGGGGGCAACATAAGCTCCCCATTGTGCACTCTGGCAACTCCATACTCGGCTTTAAGGACTGTGAAACTAGTGCCTGAGCCAGTTTTCATCCTGGCAGCAGCAGAGGTATGATGATGGGTAATTAATGCTAATGAGAAGCAGGGTGTAAAGCTGAGCATGTCCAGCTAATCACCACTGGCACCCCAACTAGTCTGCTTAAAGCTTACGCTGTTCTGGACAGTCCTGCATGGTCCTACCTTTGCAAACTCATTGCCCAAATGAAAGTTGGTATTTGTAAAATATGGGAGCAAAACAGAATTGGCTACAAATACGTTTTGCTTAGAAGCCTTTCTTGTTCAATATGCGTTGGAAATGCGTTACTCCTCTATCTCATTCCTTTTGCAAATGGATTGCGCTGTCCTCTCCTGGAAAATGTTTTTATCTTGCTGTATGATATTGGCCAGGTTTTGTTCTCTCCCAGGTGTTGCAGTTTGCTTACATATGGCTGCTTCAATTTTTATTTCTTTTAAAAATACACCTTTTTTTCTGAATTCCTCCTTAAACTGAAGATGTGTAGGAGCGTTGGAGAAAGAGCCTGTGGATGAGGAAACCAGAATCTCCTGTTCTAATACCAGTGGAGACCTGCTGTTCATCTTGCAAACAGAAGCATGGACAATTTCACAGCAAAGTTGCTTAGGTGTTTATCAGAAGCAGCAAAACCATATCCAACTGAAAGTTTACACTTCTATTGCAAAGAGTTTTAGTAGCTTATCAGAATAGGGTTATAAGGAAATGTGAGCCGAAAAGCTTTTAAAAATCATTGTAATAAGTGGTGGTACTGAAGACACTCTGCTTAAGGGGAGATAATGTATTTATTCTAAGCAAACAAAAAGAGATCTGCTTGACAGTGTCATTTCAAGAATGGACATACTAGCTGTGGTGCCAAAAGGATTTGAATTTGTGCATTTTATGTAGGTGGTGCCCTAATTTATCCTGGGAGACCTTTCTCTGGGAGAGAGGCTTAACAGGCCTTCCACCAAACCTGTGTGTGTGATTGCATTGAGTTAAACGCTGCCAACTGCAGGATGGCATCTTGAGGTCCAATGCCACCCCTGCATGGTGGCCCTGCATGAAAAAACAGGGTACATGTTCCCTTGGTGGGTGCTTGGTACCCAGCGTTGAGCCTTCACTCACTTGTGCAGTATTTCTTGGCTACTCATAAAGGCTGTGTGAGTGGGGTCCCTGGGGTTGTCATACCTTTTGGGGAGATTGGGCTGCTGTACTTGAAGTCTCTTTTCTTAAGAGCCATTCTAGCAGGCAGAAGCCCCTTGATGCTAAGAGCTTTGTAGGGTTTCTGCTGATGAACCCCTGTGTATCTCCTTGTTTGGAAAGGGGAAATACTCAATTTTCACTTACTTTGTTAGCCAGGCTGTGCATAGAGGTGTTTCTTCAGCCACTGCCTTTTTCACATTTTTCTCTCCTGCCCCATGAGGCCAAGGAGCACATCAGGTCTGCAGAACTTTGACTGCAAGTGGGTGTGGAGGTCAGCCGTGTGGTTACTGAGCCTCTGGATGTTGAATAAATCCCCTTCATATTTTTCCCTTATTTTCTCATTGGACCTATATTTACTTCTCAAGTCTCCCTATGCCCTTTAAATCTCCCATCATCATTGGTGTAAATAGGATTTGCCTGTCCCTGTGAAACGGGCATCACTGTGACTGCCTGCCTTGCCTTCTCTAACTCTTCGTGGGCCAGGGTTGTTCAGTTTCATGGGCTGAGGGGCCAAACCTGCTTTCTTCTCTGCCTTTTTAATTAAAAATGGTTGGCATCAGGGGCTTTGCAGCAATGAAAGGGAAACGATGAAACTTTGAAGAATTTGAGGCATAAAGTTGATCTCTAAATTTTAATGTACTCATTGCACTTAAACAGTTGATACATTTTATTATTGAGCATTCAGGTGACCTAATTTCCCTTAGTACTGTACTTTTAGCTTTATACATCTGCACCTAATTTGTAAAAAAGGACTTAATGAGAAACTTCAAACAGTTTAAATGTCAATTACAAAGAAAGCGAGGTTTTAAAGTTCCAGTAATCTGTCCATATTGGTCATCGAAACATGATCCCAGGTGGACGTTAATTCAAGACAGATGGCATTCCAAAGGCACAATTACAAAGAGCTTATATATTTTCAACACTAACAAGCTGTCACGCTATGTTGTAGCTACACTTCCAATACTGTATAAGCACAATTGCTGCTTTATCTGCAGTGGACTCAGTAATAAAGGGGTTTGATTCCCCACTCTTGATATTGTCAGTGGGATTTTGGAGGGGAGCTGAACTGGAGAGCAGGGTTAGTTAGTGTGAATATCTTGCGTTTGCTTAATCTGTTGGGTCGGAGGCTTACGTTTGTTTTTATGGTTTTTGTTAAGTTGGTGAAATGCTCTTCAAAGAAGGGGAAATATTGAATATGGGCATAACACGACTAGCTCATCACAGCTATATTTCTATTTCCTAGATGTTTGCAGTTAAAAAGTCATCTGAAAGCCTTTGGAGTAATGCACATGTTACTTGGAAGACTGAAGTCCAGGGGATTAATAGTGACTTGAATTGCAATGGTGTAAATGGGCAGCAGCTTGGCTGCAGCCAGGCAGGAATACTACACCCTGTGTAAAAGGCAGCTTGATTTATTTTCAATTTCTGAAAGTATTCCTAGGTCCAAAGGCAGAGGTGGAGGAGCTGGACGAAGCATGTTCAAGGTAGGGCTTCTGTTAGACTGAAGAGTCAACATGTGGTATAGTTGATCTAGTTGAAGTTATCCCTGGCCATGGCAGGGGGGTTGGACTAGCTGGCTTTTAAAAGTCCCTTCCAAAGCAAACTATTCTATGTGGTAGATGGCAAGGATGTTGTAAAAGGATGATGTCTGAGTTGAGCTGAGAAGTGATCCGTGCAGCTGAACAATGAAAGCTAATTTAGCAAAATTTCCACTAATTTTTTGTTTGTTTCTTGAAACCAGGTCACGAAAAAGCAAGACTTGCATGTCTATGACTAGATGATGTTTTAACTAGCTTTAAAAATTCTGTGCTGTTAGCAGCAGGATTAATAATGCTCTCCAGGAATGTTTTTAAGCTCCTATGGGCATGTGTATCCTCTAAGAGATGCTGAGAATGAAGAGCTGATATTTCTGCTCGTTAATTTACCTTTCATTGGAAAGTGGAGAAGAAAGCAGAAAGGCTAAGATGTTCATCCTCAGAAGACAGGAATTAAATGGTGAGCTTATACTCTTTAATTTTTGTTTTTCATTAATGAATGTGGTAAATATGTTTTTGAAAACATTTCACCTGGCTTGCATTTTTGGATGAAATGTAAGTGCTATTTGAAATATGCATCTTGGCAACAAGTGAATTGGACTCCTGAGCCGCACTTGAAACAAAATGCCAATTTTACCTACAGTTTTACTAGGTTTCCTGGTTTATGCAGTGGCATTTGAATGGCCTCTAGTAATTGTTTTTAGCAGGAAAAAAAATCAAACAAAAATGAAAAACACAACCCAAAGCTCATTAGCACTGTATTTGGCATGCCATGAATCGTTAAATCTTTATATAAATGCAGAAGTAATTTGTGACAAACTAAATCCTTTCTTTTTTTGGAAAGACTTTCTTCTGACTTTTTGTTCATACTGCTGAGGTGCAGTGTGTTTTCCAAACACTGGATATTATTACCAGAATTGAGGCGGAACCAATTAATGTTTTAATTAAATATTATCTATAATCCTTGAGTCAGATATGCTTAGTGGTGATAAGTGAATACAATTATGTGGAAAACAAAAGGCAATAGATAAATAAATGCTTAGATAGGGTCTTTTTTACCTAAATTTTTTCTAACCTAAATTTGATGCTAGTGTGTGTTGCTCTCAAGTGGTTTCCCCATGGATTTTCCCAGTCCTTATCAGGGTAACATACTGCAGTCTTTTTATTTAGATCAGGCTTCACTTTGAGAGTTAACTAATTGTCGAAGCCCAAGTGGGAAACTTTCTTGCACCTGGAAAATTAGGAAAGCAAAAGATGTCCGCATCCTTTCCCTGGTGGTTCTTCACCTGCAAATTTGAACTGCAGTGGTAATAAAAGTTTTGTGGACCTCATTTTATGTGAGATCATTAAGCGACAGGAGAATTCAGGACTAGTTGCCCTTCATAATTCGGGACACTGAAAGGTGCCATTTATAAGCTCGAAGTGCCTGCAGGAAGGCAAAACAGGCTTGTAAAACCCATACTTGAAACCCTGAAAGGGAACCGGTTTGTACTGCTGGCTGCAGCCTTGGAGTGGCAAAATTGCAAAGGTGGTAGGGATTTGGTTTAAAAAAATGAAAAAACACCTGCCTCTAATAGTTAATGTAACAACCTGGATTTTCACACTTCCTGTGTTGATATCTCTTTTGTCCAAAATGACCCCAAAACATCCTGAGCAATGATACCAGTAAAAGCCTTATCAGTTGTACTGCCCAGCTGTTGGGCTTATTATCTTTCTTGCTATAGCCCACTGTTTTGGTGAGCTGTTAATTTGGCGATAAAATAAGTTTTTCCTGACCTTTTAGTAATATTTTGCAACTGGTGACCTTTGCCCCTGATGTAGGCCAGGCATTTTGTAGGGAGAACTCTTGCCACCTTTGCTTGAGAATGAGTAGCAGCATGTGCAACACTTCAAATGAAAGGGGTGATATGCCATCATACCCAGTCATAAAAGTGATTGTTACAACTCTAAATGAGCAGTGTAATCTGCAAAATTCACAATATACTGCGGCTTTATGGACTTAGAAAGCCTGAAAGGCAGCTCAAGGAAGCACTGAGCCCAGCGTTCATTTTCAGAACAGGTACTGCTTTCCTTACCTGCTTCCCTGTTACTCCTCAAATAAGAGCTGGAGCCATAATTTTAAAGTTTATGACCAAAGTGTAGCAATTTCTACCCAGAATGAGGTATCCATATGTGTAATCTTAAATGGCTGGGGCTCAACTCTCCTAGTCCAGCCAACGTAAGCCAGCTATTTGTGGTCACATTGACATCCCATGACTGAAGTTACTTGGGTGCCCATTTGTGCCATCAAAGCCTAAATTCCAGTGAAGGCAAGAGCTGACTGCTCATCAAGTCTGCCTGTAGCATCTTTGCTTTATTAATCTGTATTAGTTCCATACCTGTCTGCTTATGCACACCAATTTTAGCAGCATCTGGCTATACAGTGTGGTATCCAACCTGTCATCCCTCCTTATGTCAATCGCATAGGAGCTGGTGAAGCTCTGGCTATGCTTCAGAAGTGTATTGGTATTATTCCATGATATTTTCTGATGCTGTTTTTGTTACCTGGATTGATGTGCTCGGGATCCCAGACGCTACACTGAGCTTAGTATGACCCCAGGACCTTTGCAGGATTGACTGCAGGACTCAAACCTTTATATCCACTATTAAAAGGCAGTTATGTGACTGTTAATGTTAGAGCCAGTTGCTTTGTTGCCTGTGCACGTGCTGTTCCTTGACAAAATTTAGTATTTTTTTTAATTTATGGTCAAAATGTGATGCATATACTTACCGGAGTACCTTGCTCTGTGTAAATGGCCTGGCTGCCTTCAGTCACCACTCAGATTTCTGTGGGAGAATGGGAGTTGGTGTTTTCTGGCTTTCTGTAGGGATGTGTTCATGGCAGCATTCCTGTTATTTCTATATTTTCTTTGTAAAGGACATAAAGTTTCTAGATGGCCTGTTGTCAGTATATTTTTAAATGGCATTTTGGGGGTATTTTTCATATAAGTTCTCTAATTTGTAATACATTTCCAGGTTTTGTGGGTTCTTTTATTTAGGCTTTATATATGAATGCATGCTTTGTGGGCTTATTGCCTTAAACATTCACTGGCTTTTGTTAAATCTCTAGCAGTACTAAAGTACTGAAGGTGCTTTGGGCTGGGTCAGTACCAAATAATGTATTTGGCATACTAGAAGTATAAAATTTGATTTCTTACTGAGTGGGTTTTTTTTGAGAAGTTGATAGATGTGAAAACCATTTAACAGCTGGGATTTTTTCTTCCTTTCCTGTTAAACTAAGCTACTGAGGAAATCTTCCTACTGCTACATGCTGCAATATGTCAGAAACACCGTTATGTTATAGTTGCATCATTATCTAAAGGAAAAATTGAGTGTGGGTTTGAAGTCGACAAGTGATGAAAGTAGCCCTGAGGTTGTCAATTAGAAAGCCAGGGCCTGGAACTGATAAGTTAATGGCTAGTTCCCTTCACACCCCCCTCGCTTTGCTGCCTGCTCCCGCCTCACCCTGCGGCAACTTTACTGCTTGAAACAGAAATAAAAGGCTCCTGTTGCTTTGTGTCCCAAAATTTATCTCACTGATATGATTCACTTAAATTCTTGGCTGGTTGCAATGTTCTTAGTTATGAACAGATAGTTAAACGAGGAGAAATGAGATGTAACAGAAAATACAAACTCAAAATCCTTCCCCCCCCCACCACTTTTTTTAATTAGTTTGTTTATTTTTGTTTAAATGTTGAACTGTTAACATGGTTGTTTCAGACCATCATCTTGCAGTACACACAGCAAATTTAGCAGCAGTGCAAAATTTTAACTTCTACCATATGTTTGTTTGCAAGTTTTAAAACCTGAAATTTAATGGCAGCCAGTGGGAATCCATGTGTTCCTGTTAAAGACGGAGGGCAACACATGTGGTTTTTCCTGAAGGGAGATACTGGTTACCAAAGTTTATGATATAATGTAATATAATACAAAGTGTTTCTATTTTGCTTGGGCAGGAGGGAACTAACCTGTTGGCATTTCTCCTAAGGAACACATGGGTTTAGATAAATAGATAAATTATGGAAAATAACAAACAGGATTTATTCAGATTTTAATCATTCTTGGTGTTCTAAGTTGTGAGAACAACAGTAACTTTGTGAAAAGAGCTTTAAAGTAGTATTGGAAGTAGATGTAGTTCAAAAAGGCATTGTGCAGAACAAAACATGTAATTCATCTTCAGTTTTTTAAACTTTAGGTACGGTGTGAGATTTTAGGGCTTGTAAAAATTTGCAGTTGGGCACCGCCTCTGCAGCCTGAGGTTTCTGCTCATGACACAGCAGCTTCAGTGACAAGAGAAATCCAAGATTTTTTCCACATAGCCCTGTCTCAACCTAGAGCAGATGAATAATAATCATGAGTTTGTAAAGACAGTTTAATTTGTAAACACAGTCACGTTTTTGACCTTTCTGGTAGTTTCACCATAACCAGCAAACATCTATTGAGTAATAAACAAACTGCAGTTGCTACTTACCCACCACAATCAAATGAAACAGGGTGCTCTGAGCAGGGACTGCTGCTCTTGAGTCCTTCTCTCCTCCAGACAGATTTCAAAACATGAAGTAAATATTTTTCTAGCTTCATTCACAGAAAAAGAGATGTGACATCATATTAAACAACTCAGCATGGGATGGCGCTCTCTCCTGATGTGCTAACTTGGCCCAAGACCCACGTGGTTGAGCTTTTTCAGGGCTTCACCAGAGAAGCAGTGTAGAAGAGGTAGTACATGATTTTCCAAAGACACGTGTTCTATCTGTGCCCTACTTTGACTTACTCCTTGAGATACGTGTTTCACAGTACCCATAAATAATGAAAATATGCAATGACATTTTTAATCAGAGGCTTTGTTTTCTTACACATTGTGACACTGGTGTTTCTGGTGCTACAGGATAACCTGCTGCAGTGGCCTGCTGCAAGAGAGGTTGTCTCAAAATTAATGGCATTTTATCTAGTTTAGCCTGGCTTGTTCAGATATCACACCTACCAGAAAGCATAATTCTGTGGTTTCCTCCTAAACTGATCCTTTCCTTGGATTGCAGTTTTGTAGGAATCTTCTGTAGTTATTTTTTAAATGATGTTCTGAAAGTTAATGGTGGTGTGTCAACAAAGCTCATCTTCCAGGGAAAAGTCATCTCTATCTGGTTTTTTCTTCTCTTAACCTCTTTCATACGCTTTTATATACCTGTCAGCCCAGCAGGCTGTCGTGCAAGGTACATTCACATGCTGTATGGAAGCCAGGCAGCCAAATTTTGGTGAAGCCAATCACTGCTCTGCAAAAGGCAGATGGATGCCAAAAATCTCCATCTCTTTCAGTGGGTTGCTCCAGGATGCTGATCTCTGCTCGTCTGGGTTTCTTCCCCCCAACTTTTGTTTTCACTGTTGGTTAACTGCATTTTCTCAGTCATGGTACTCTTTCAGTCTGAGAGATGCTCTCTTGCCATGTGTTTCTTTACTTTTGTCATGCCTTAAGTATATCCATGTCTTTCAGTGTGGATGACCATGTGTGCTGTCTGTTCACCAGTTTACACTATTTACTTCCTTACTTCCAAAACACATGAAGCATAGTGTGCTAAACAGCGCCCACTGTTTAGGGTAAAGGCTGTGGTGTTCTACAGAGAGGTTACAGGTTGAACTGGCCTTTTTGCCCCTTTCCCTACCTAAGGAGGAAGAGTCTCATTTTAGGAGGAAAAGTTTCTTTCCTCCCTGCAAGGCTGGGTCCACATAAACTCTTCAGCTCTCTAGAAGTTTGGTTGCATTGGATCACTTCTGTCTGCAGGTACAGAAGCCTAGTGCCAGAGCTTTTGATGATTTAGAGCTTTCTAAGGCTAAGAATCAAAGGGGCTCCTTTCCACCCACATACTTTACTTTTTCTGACAAATAGAGCTGGAGCAGTGCTCTTTCCTTCCCGTATGAGCATTCTCAAGCCCAAAATTCTTGCCTTACTTCAAATGAATGTTGGAAAGAAATTAAAATTGCTTACTAAAAAGTGGTGTGGCATTTCCTAGTTGTCTTTCATTCCCATAGGGAACCTTAAAATAGGGAAAAGCTTGTCTAGATTCACTAATTTGGAATGGATAAAACCATGTCTTATACACAAGGAATTTAAAAAAAAAAAAAAGGAAAACACAGTGACAGAGTGATTGCACAAAGACATGTTCCAAGTGAGAAAGTTGACTTGGCAATTCCAGATTTTTAATTTCTAAAATAAAATTGAAGTGCTCTATTGTCTTTATGCAGTCATGACAGATTTTCTTTAAGTATATCTGAAATTATATAACAGAGCTCAATTAAGTCAACTTTGTCGTTAATGTCACTGTCATCATCTAAGACATATTTATTAGCAGGATGCCATCCCACAGGAACTCAGCCCACTGAACAAGATAAAGGAATTCCAGAAAAGGAATATGCTGACAAAGGGCTGCATTTCTTTGGGCAGCTGTTGGATTTTTAAAATCAACTTCTCTGACCACTTTGGCCTGGAAAACTATTTATTAACGTTAAAACACAACTGATAAATGTCAGAATATAAAAAATGAAAATAAAAGATGTGATGGTTTAGGGTTTTTATTGTATTATTTATTATTGTGACTGTATAAAATGACATATTCATTATGCAATGGTAGTGGCAAAATTAAATGGTTTCGAACCAAGTGTAAACTTGTTGGGGGAAACCAGCGACAGTTTGGACCTTTTTGGTATTGTAGACTGCAAATATGTTGAGAGGCCTTGACTTCAGAGACTGGAATATTCACCCCCTGCCTGATGGATCTGTTGCAATGCATGATGGGGTCTGCAGTGTGGAGTGTGGTGTCTGCAGGATGTCTTCACTCAACAACCATGAAGGGAATTAGTTTAGAAGAGAAAGACACTGAAGATTTTTAACACTTTAGACACTGCCAGTTTCTTTTGCAGACCACTTCCAGCCTGTTTTGCAACTGATAAAAATATATATGTTCTGGCATTTTTATGTAAAATATTTGAGATGTAGGTGTTGCTGCTTTCTGCCACTAGTAACGGTAATGCTGGCACATTCCTCAGTTAAAAAAAAATAATTCTGGAACTAAATGATAAGCAAAGAGCTGAACCCTGAGTTGATGAAATAGCAAAAACTTTGTGATCAAGAAATAAATAAGAAAAACAGTTTTCAGAATTTATGCTGAGTCTATTTTTTCTTAAGAATTTGTCTATTAAAATTATGCCAAGGCCTAAGCTTACTGTAGTCTGTTTAAGTCATAAACACACACACCCCACACCAAACAAAATAGAAACAGTGCTTCCAGGATGTGGATCAAACCATTCAGCTGATGAAAGTCAATGCCTAAACTCTGGAAACCCAAAGTGTTTGAAGTACTGTGTTGGCCTTTGAGATCAATAGCCTCCTCTGCAAGTACCAAGAGAATATTTTCTTCAATATATTCAATTAGCTGAGTTAAATGACTAATTTATTCAAACGTGACCAAATGGGAGTTGAAAGAAGCAGAAAAGCTTGTTCTTCTACACCAGTCTGTGAATAAAAGCTAATTATGAGAGGATTAGATTTGCTAACACTATAATATTGAAGGATATTAAGACGAAATACTAGATTGGTGCTAATTCTAGCTAATACAGAGTTGTTTTAATAGATCAATTTTTAAATCTAATCACAATTTTTTTAGAAGTCTAGCCTCTTTCAGATAGTGTTATGCAAGTGAAAAACTGTCTCATTATGTTTTAAGTTGCATTTGTTTCCATCCAAAGAAAAATAAATCATAAGTAAACACAAAGGGATCAACTAGTAAATAAAAATGGTACCATACATGATTTTCTAACAAAAACAGTAAAATTAATCTGAAAAAATGTATAATGAGGTATAGAAAAGTTTAAATATATAGCAGCAGAACTACTCTGTCCTTCTGGCTAGCAATAAGAAGTGCCAAATTTAGTGTAAAAGCTATATTTAGTTACAAAGCAACATACTTCAGTGGTTACAAACTGAGAATTAACCTTTCTCCAAGAAAATAACTAAAACCTTTAAATGGGTAAACAAGATTCAAATTAATTATTTAACTCAAAGTTTCCCACTTCGTAGTTTAATTCATTATCTTTAAGATAAGTAGTTTGAAAGATTTAATTCTGCTGAAAGTAATCAATAACTGAGGTACGTACAAGTGAACATAAATATCAATGCAAGCTTAACATAAGCATTCAGAAATTCAGCCAAGAGCGCGATGTCAAGAAAATGTGAAGATACAATTTTCAATCCTGTCCATAAACATTTGGTATATGGGACACCCCACAATGAAATTTAATTACCTCTTCTGCTGATAGGATCATGAGAAAAACATTGCTTCAGGCACTAGCAGAATGAAGTACGGAGGACAGGATGGAGAGTGTCCCGGTCACTAAGTCTTTGCTACAAAGATTCTGAGTCCTGCTGCTGTTGGTCCTTGGTGTCTCAAACACTGAGACAGACACCATCGTGATTCTTCTCCATCTGCTGGTCACGTTGGAAGCTGTTCCTGTAAATGCCAATTCATAACCTTTCATCAAATTGCTTAGAAAAAACACTGCTTTCTGTGCTAACTATTTAAAATGACAGTTTGGCAGTTCCCCCAAAAACAAGAGTCTGACAGTGGTGCTGAGTTTCTGGGAGGTGGTCCTTCTCCGACAGTTTACTTGACATTGGGACTGGCTGACTCTTCTTCTTCTCCTAGCCAGGATGAACAGCCAGGGCAGTAGAGACAAGTGCTTGGTGCAGGGCTGCCAGACCAAGAAGCAAATCTTGGGGTGCTCCAACACTGTAGTATTTCTGCGGCTGTGTGCTTGGGTAGCTTCTTTAGGTTTTAAGCTCTCATGAACCTGGATTCCTCGTCTTCAGCAGGTCCATAAGACCTGCCAAAGTAACTTAACAGCTGACCTGCTGAAGTAACCTGCTGTGTAACTTAGAAGTCACCTATTAGTAAGTAGATAAGGAATTTATGATTGAAAGTTTTGCTGGGTATAATGTCCTGTTTCACCAGATCCCCATTCTCCTCACGGTTATTTCCCAAGGCAGTGTTTGTGTTGTCTGTATGTTCTGAGTCTCCAGGAGCCTCCTGCTAACCACTTGCTTCTCTCGTTGACAAGCCAGGAGAGGATTTCTCTTAACTGACCACCCAACCCACTGCTCACTGCTGGAGGCACAGGGATGTAGCAAAGACAGGTGTGTCTTTGGATGAAGAACATAGATGATCATGTTTGTGTCCCCAAAACTACTAAGATGAACAGGCTGTGTGTTCATCCCAGCCTCAGTTCCTCTCTGCATGATCTGCAGTCTCCCTCATTGGACTCTGGGGTCCACAATCCTGCTTGGGCATTCACCGTGACAGCAATGAGGCTTTATGTGTTTATTGAACTGTAACAGCCAGTATAAAGGATGCTGAGATAAAGGCTACATGTTACCTGCCCTGTTTGTCTCTCCGGGGTCCAGATTTTTAAATATGCTATTTCTATTTCTTTGTAGTACCCTTCAAGTGAAAATCCAGGTTTTGCCATCAGATGCATCCACTGTGAAAGATTAGCACAGTGTTTAGGTTTTCACGGACCAATTTTCAGAGTAACTTGGACCTTTTTTTTTTTAATGTGATGTTTCTAAAACTGGCAGAAGAAGAACTTTTTTTTAAGCGTGCATATGCCGCAAAAAGTATTTTAAAATACAGATTTTTTTTTTTAAATCTTTAAGCATGTTAAGCATGTTTAATGCTTGTATAAGGTGCCAGATTTTAATTACAGTTGGCATTTATAAGTGTGGTGCTGGCAATGGCAACCATATTGCTGAAAAAAGGCATAAATTTTGACACTGGCAATATGGGAACCCAGCATATGAGACTGTAAACCTCATTGCTTTCTGTTTTAATATGACGGTTTAAGGGAAGGACTTTTAACAGTTAATATTTAACTAGAACATTTAAGGTTTGATATAAAGTTGTTCTGATTTCAAACTATTTACTAATTTAGGTCCTATCAAAGATCAGTTTAGGTAATAACTTTCTATTAAATAGCCTTTAAATAAGCATGCTTAAAGTAGGGAAAATAAGATGCTTCATTACAAGAAATGAGGTTGGCATCTACCAGGTTTTCCATTAAGTTCCAGGTCACAGACAAATAAAGAAAGTATGTTAGGAAAAAAAACCTTTTTAAAAATAATTAGGGAGATGTCTGTTTTGTTCACCAGATGGAAAATCAGTAGTTGTGGGTGGTCTGTGCTGGATGGGGCATCTCACAATTGGCAGAACTATGCCTTTAACTTTTAAAGTCCTGGGACAAAATGTGAAAGTAATTGACTGTTCCGAATGCTCTCTCTCTGGATACCTAGCATGCTTTTAAAACCAAGATTTGGTGAGTTTCTGACTTTTTTTTTTGTAAGAACACTCGAGCAGTTGTGTCTGGTATTAGGCCAGTTGGGTATATTTTTGGTAGCTGTTTAGTGGGGCTGTTGTCTTTTGTGTTTACGCCTGCGTGTGCCTGGACCTGCATGCACACAACTGAAATGCCACAGCTTTATAATTCTCCATTTGCACATGAGTTTCATAATATTGTCAGTGTTTGCTGTGTTCAGGGTATATGTAACTGTTGGCTAACATAATTTGTTTCTGTCCTTTAGTTCATTCTGGTTTAAGGAATTTAAATCTATCCATTTGCCAACATACTAAAGAAAACAAAGTTGCAACCTTATATTCACAAAGAAGAAGAAAATTTCTATTTTAAAATAATGCAGGTGTTTGCAAAAGTATTAAAAATCCATAGTATTTTTAATCCATTTTTTATGTGAATAAATAAATCCAAATGTGCATGTGTGGATAGTATGTGTACAAATAGGCATATTGTATATGGTCATTTATGAATGTGTTGGAATCTTCTTGGTGCAGTTTGTAAGTTAGCTTGCTGTTTCAGAACTCATACTTTATAATTTCCAGATTAATTTGAGAAAACAGTATTTCAAGTGTGGAAGATAGGTTAGAAAATCCTTGTATTCACATTAAGAATAACAGATTTTGTTATCTGAACTGCCATAAGAATGTATTCTGTTCAGTAGTCACCTCTCAAAGAACGAGACAGAGCCCATTTGCAGCATAGGAGGCAATTGCTTTATATTTACCTTACTTTACAGACAATTTTTTTGCAGTTATCTATATGAATGGTCACAGAGAATTGTATGAGTGTGTTATATCTATATTGTAGCTTGTGTTAAACTGATCCCCACTCTTACTATGTAGAAGCATTCTTAAAGATAAGTGAGGCACTCAACTTAGTGCCTTCTTTGTAAAATCCCTTTTGCTATGCATGACATGTACTCTGTATTTTTTCCCTTGCAGTAAATTATAAAGCTTTTTTCTTTCCATGAATCTCCTTCCAAGAAAACACATACAGCCTAATAACACTCGCCTTGAGAATGGTGCATTGCCTCCACTACAAAGCCGTGTTTTCATTGAAGAGATAATTATAATATGGTTTAATGTTCTTGTCAACCCTGAAACACTGTCCCTAAAGAGTGCTATTCTGGTGGATGTCTTTTTGAAGAGAGCTGAATGTGGCTAAGAGAACATACACGTAGCCACACACTTTTCTGATAAACCAGGACAGATTTTTAATACAATAAATGCTCTCTGAAAAGAATTATACATTTTCTAAGGTGCTAATTCAGAGCTGCTTCATCCACCAGATTCCACTTTTAATAATACGGAAAATTTTCTTGAATTTATTTATTTTACTTTCTTCTCTCCTCATCCCCCATTATATTTATAGACTTTAAATCTGTATGAGAACATAAACTCACAATAATAATTAGAATGTTTTTAATGTGCTATGAGGCACAGACTTCAGATGAGTAAAAAAGCCCAAACTGGAACACAAATGGTTCTTCCCAGGCAGCAAACACGCTTGGCTGTTGATATGCTGTAATTTTCTGCTTTACTTAGTAAAAACAGCAATTACTTATTTGTTCCGTATCCCCCCCAGCACAGATGCTCCTCAGTCTGTCCATTTTCTGAGCACCAAGCAGGCTGCGTACGCGGGGATGCGTGTGCACTCATTCTAGCGCAAAGCAAGTCGAGTTTTCCCCTTGCATGCTGCACTGTTAACAGCATTTATTTGCCACTGATGCTCCTTTACCACCAGCCCAAGACAATGGTGTGCTGGAAGCGGCCGTGGCTGTGAAGGTCTCGCTTTTAGCTGTCTCTCCTGCTGATGGCAAACATTTCCAGGTGCAGCTTAGCAAAGCATCAAGCTGACCTTACAAAGCAGAGCGAGGAACAGATAAAAGCCAGACGATCACACCAGTTAAGACTGAAGTCCAGTCAAACAAATCTTTAACGTTGTTTTTGCTGTATTGTCTTTTGTGGTGGTCTGGTGGTTGTCAACAGTGTCTGATGCTGCTAAAAGCTATGCTGTCTGAAGCAAAAAAGCTTTCAGGGAAATTAAATCACGGGCTGGCTGAAGGCGATGCAAAATTCCCCTTGGCTTCAGGCCATCTGGGGTTTCCCCCTTAGTTGCAAAGCCCAGCTAAAGGCTGCTGCACCACAAAAACTGAATGTGACGAAAAAAAACCCCGAAAACCTAAGAACAACACAACACTTTCACTCCTCCTACAACTGTTAGTATGTACAAGGAATTGTGTGGCTCAGCACAATGCAACCTGACGCTGAATCAGGTGCTTGGGATCTTGAATTTAATACCTAATTATTTTTAAGAGCTACTATTAAGTGAGGAATATGAGTAAATATGTTAATTAATGAATGGCATTTTATTATGTATTTAATTAGCATAATTCTGGAGAGAGAGTATAAAAGAAATACAATCCCTGCAAAAGTGTATAATTTGAGTCTTCATTACACTTATCATTTTCAATTGATTAGCTTGCTCTGAAGTCAATGGGATTTATTTTTTTTTCTTGAGGAGAAATTACAAATTAGGGCCTTAAATTAATATTGTAAATAATCTCTCTAGAGAAACTTTTCACTGCAAAAACTTCCTCAATAGGCAAGTGTTAATACATTTCTGATGCTGCACAGTTTAAAAGTATCCTTGAGATTTTTACCCACAGGTTTATATATTCAAGATAGATAGCCAACATTCAAAGAATAAGCAAGAGTTTCTGGCAGAACTGACATTTTGCTGTCATGTCAAGTATGTTTCCCCCACCGTTTTTCTTTCACTTTTTTTAGCAGAAGAAAAAGGTAGCCTAAAAATACAAAATCTTAGTTAATGAACATAGATCCTAAGTGGCATGAAAAGAAATTAAAAATGCCATTTTCCCATTGCCCCTTCTTTTCATATCTTTGAATTCGTTACTACACACACTATTTTAGAGTTTATTATCTTTTCACAAGATATGCTGTGTTCCTATCTAACTCAGCACCTAACATTTTGATGGATATTGCTTAACTTAAGTCTTAGGTTTGGTGTTGTTTGGGTTTTTTTACTAAACTACCTCTTTTCTTTTTTGAACAAAAAAACCCACAGTGGGATTAAATATTTGATAAAAACATATTAGACTTTGCCAATAAGTGAATATACATTAGTTTGGTAATTTTATTTCCTCTTTTTTTTTTTTCAGACTATATATTCAATTTATTTTAAAAAATCGTTCTTTTGTTTTAGCTATGATGATGTCACATATAAATCCATTACCACATTAGATGCTGTGGTGATCACAGCTAAGGCTCAGTGATCTCTGTCCAACAGACAGAGAAAGACCCTCCTCTCCTCTCTGACAAAGACTGCGTGGAGGGATACTTCCAGGCAGCCCATTTTGTGCAGTCCTCCTCCCGCTGCCCAGAGGCACTCTTGCACACGCAAATGTTCCTGCTCTGCTCGTAACATATCCTTAATATTCCGCTCGCCTTTTCCATGGACTATTGCAGATAAGGAATTGTTAAGCTTTAAATATCCTCTCAATGTTTTATTTAAAGTAATCTTGATTTTTAACACCTAATGTTTTTGAAGTCACTTAATTCCCAGTTCACATTCAAATGTTGAGATGGAGAGAGAAATGGCATGGAAGGCTGCGTTGTTGAATGGTTTTGACCAAATCTTGTTTAAGTGGGTAAATACTCTCTTTCACCCCATTTCCTCTGGAAATTTCCATTGGTTTCATACTATTGTCATGAAATGTATAGTGATTCACTAGTATTTTGTTGCCTTTTAAAAGACTGGAGCAAAATTTTGCTGATGTTCTCTTTTGATATTATTAACATTTTTTTCTTTTATGATTCCGGCATTCTTTCAGCCTCTGTATCTCCCTGCACACAGCATTCTTAGAGGTCTTTTCTTATAGGACGAGACTGCAAAGACTTGCAACAGCTCCAAGCAGCTTCATTAAGGCTGGAAAGTAAAATATTCAGGAGCTGGGAAATGTGAGAATTAAGAGAGCTGATGCTGTTGAAGTTCAACCCCCTTATACATTTGCTTCATACCACAGTCTTTTAAAATCAGGATCATACATAGGTTTTTCCACAGGACCCCTGCCTCAGTTAGCAAACAGGATGGACGACGCTGAGTTAATGAGCAGTTATTCAATATTTTGTTTTCTCCTAATTTTTCAATGTGTAGCCCTAGGCCTTATTTACTGCACACTATTGAAACCCTGCTGTGAAGACAGAATTGTTAATTTCCTCATGAGCTTTTCTATGGCACTTATTGCTATAAATATCTGAATGCTTAGCAAACATTAATTAATTTATCTTCAGAAAACCCTCATGATGAAAAGGGCTGGTATTACTACTGTTTAACAAATAGGGAGCTAAGATGAGAGTCGTGAATGTCCCATAAATTTAGGTGCTTAGTTGTCAGCTTACAGTTAAGGAAGTAGGGATCTCTTCACTTGCACCCTTTTACTTTTGAATGTTCAAATAATTTTAATTCTGTGCCAATAGAAGCTTCTAAAGAGATCCACAGAGAATCGTGGCTGTTGACTTCACTTGAGAAGAAGTGGGAATGCTTAGAAGATACAGTGAGCAGGGAATCACCTAAACCTAGACAAGGGGAAATACTGCAGAATACCATTCCTTAAATCACAGCCTTTTCATGGATTTAGTATCCTTACTGTGGGTTTCAGGAGAGTGCTGTCTTCCATTCAAAATTCAGAGCTCCTAGCCCTTTATTAGAGTCACTTATCTAAACTCTTGCATCCAAAAGCAGTTTGGAATTTGATTTAATTAGGTAGGACCCTTCCAGAAGAAGACAGAAACAAAGATGTTGACAGGAGTGTCCCCTTACTTTAGAAAATGGACTGTGATAAGAAGCAATGGCATGAGTTCATTCTTATTTTTGAGGTGATTCAAGCCTATATTTCCAAAACACTGCTTTAACTAGTAATGAGTTAAACTGTGACTTTCTATCTAGATGAATAGATATAGGCATTCACTTGGTAGGGGGCAGACCCAGTTTCCATCCTTGCTCCAATTAGTTATCAAAGTAGTTGGTATTAATCAAGTGTTGGTTAAAATTAGGAGGTAGTTTTTGGTTGAGTCTTGTAGATTGGCCTTAAAGGTTATGCTTTGTTTGTATCGTCTCCCTCAGAAGCAGTGAATATGTAACTATGCCAGCGAGCAGCACTTCTGCAGTGTGTCCACCAGTAAGGGCAAGACCTTAAAAAGCCTTAAAATGAACTCACAAACAAATAAAAAACCTCTCAGGTTCCTACAGACAATTATCTTCCTTATCCAGTCGTGATTAAGGTCTGTCCCATAAAACATCTCTGCGGGAATATATTATTGAAGACAGTTTCATAAACTGTGTGCCCTGGGGGCTGAATTTGGATTACACAGAAAAGTTAAATTGGCTGTTTCCTAACTTTCTATTAGTTTGCCTCTTAGTCTTAGCAGTAGTGTTTTAGTAAGGTTTTTGCAGATTGCTAAGAGGACATTTTAACCTGAAATGATACTGGACTCCACATGGTTTGTCAGTGTGGCTTGTGAACTGGAGAGCACTGAGTCACAGAGCCAAGGTGCAGGTAGTATTGCAATATTGCCCTTATTGATATGCATATGGCACCAAGATATCAGGCACTGAAACACTGGCAGTGTCCTCTGCACAGGCATTCTGTCTACTTGGTGTGGCCTCAGGTCACTGAGCTGCTGCCCCTGCCACTTTTGTCTCCGGAGCATTGTTGGTACAAGGCGCTGTCCATGGGATGGGAGGGTGCCATGCTGCTACCTGAGCACACAGCCAGGGCAGGCAGACAGGAGCCTTGTCTGCATGAGAGCGGGGGTCAGAGAACAGGACTGCAGGGCGTGGAAGGAAAATGGGGATTCCAGTGCCCTTAGGCCCACTTTCTACTGCATTGTTTCATCAAAATTTATGATCCCCCACTGTGAGCAAATCACAGGAGCCACACCCTGCCAGAGTCCCATTTATTGTCTAACAACTGAAATATAATTGGTGGTGCTATGACACTTTTTCTGGTTTGGGGGGTTTTTTGGTGGTTTTTGAGGTGGTTTTTGGGGGGGTAGTTTGTTTGTTTGTTTTTGTGTGTGTGTGTGTGTGTGTAAAATCTCTGCAACTAAAGATGCCCAGGTGCATCAGAGGCCATCACAGGTGATGTGATACTTTCTGCTGCAGCTCTTATCTTGTCCTCTCTCTTCATCAGTGCATTTTTTCAGTCCCATTCCCCATCTGAGGCTTCTCATTTACTTCATCTTTCTTGCTGAGCCAGGACTAGCGTTCCTCTTAGTGCTCAGCATTTGGGGGAAAGTTTTGGGGAATACATAAGCAAAATGCCTTCTTCCAAAATTTTCCCAGAACTGCTGGCAGTCACCATCACAGGGCTAGAGGTTTGGGGTGCATACTCAAGCTGTGCCATGGAGTTCCCTTGATGGGACAGGGTACTGCGCAGTCTGGTCTGACCAAGGGCTGCAAGTGGAAGGAGCACAGCAAAATATTTAGGTTACTACTGTCTTAAATGAAACAAATCTTCCCAGCCTATGGTGAACTGGAATTTTTCAGAGGTTTCTAAATTGGCTCCTCGAGGTCTTGGTCATTCCAATATTCAAAAGAACTTCACTCTTTGAAATTTCCTGTTACTACTGTAAAGTTCTCAGAACTTCAGCCTGAAATGGACATGTAGCCCAGGCAGTTCCTGTCCCTGCTACCAGCAGAAGAGCATGCAACTGAAAATGAGGACTATCTGGCAACTAAGGCCATAACATGATCCTACTGTAGATAGCCCACTTCCACGGTGTGGAAGGTGGATGTGGAGAATGACGTTGCTGTATTACTGGAGAAACAAAACTTTCTACAGGGTTCATGGAGAAAAATGACTATTTTTCCAGTCTGCTTAAGTTGCAAATTCCAGAAATATAGAAGAATAAATTCAAGCTGTAGGCAGGCATATATCCCTCTCCAGTGCTCAGGTGCAGAGCTAACTAAATGTGGATGTTTGAGGTTTTTGTTGACAAAAAGACCGATGTTGCTAATGCAGGACCCCTGCTATTAGAACACTAGTGCATTAGACTAACAAATTAGCACACAAGAAATCTGCAATTGTGGAAAAACTCGGGTGTCATGATTGTAACAATCATTTACGTCTTTCTACAGCAGAAATGTTTAATCATGTTGAATTACAACCTCGTGTTCAGATGGTGGGCTTCCACATTACTGTCTTTGTGAAGATGAGTTGTCACTTCTCTGATCTAGGTTGCTCTCACAACAAAGAGGCAGTAAAACTTTTTGTTTGAATTGGAGAAATAGAAAAATTTCATTTGGTGCACCAGTTTCCCTAAAGTTGAACCTTTACTAATTGGTACTGAAATGAAAATTAATCTGTGTGAGAGAAGGGAATTCACAGCTGAATTCTAATTATTGCAAAGAAAGTAAGCAAAACTGTGCTTGGGCTGCACAAAAGAGCAACTTAGGAGTGAAATGCTCAGCTCGAGTTTGCTAACTGGAACTGATGTTCTGAAGTAGTAGCTGGTAGCTGGGTCATAGTTGTGCATTTTGAAGCCAGCCGTGGTGGTTGAGAGTGGTGCTGCTTCCCCATCTCACTGCCAGTCCAGGAACAGCGATTGCTCCCATAGGTCTGCTTTGGAGAAGTTTGATACGTGCTAATGGGGCTAACGGGGTTGGGGGCACTCATGCAACCCCTTCCCACCAGTATGGTTGTGGAAGCAATTGCATCCGGCCCGTGGGTGATCCCAAGAACCCCAGGCTGATGCCATCCCAGGTTAGGCTCAGAAGAGGGCATCTACCAGCAGCCTTCAATCACTGAAAGCAGTAGGTGTCCTTCTGGCAGAGGTTTTATGGCTCCTGCTTAGCACTGTGCTCCCTGGAAAGCATTTCATGTCCCTCTTTTCCCTCTCCCCAAGTGAACTGCATAGGCTTTCTTCCCACATGGGTAGTCAGTCAGTGGAAACAGATATCTTACCAGTATAATGAAAGTGTTTATTTTTTACATATTCTTCCTGAAGAGTAAATTCATCCTCTGATTGATGTGCTACATCTCTACTAAGCTCCTGTTTAGATAACATTAGAGCTGGTTGAAAAACCTAAAGCAAAATATCCAGAGTTTTGGAAAAGGACACTTTTTTCCTCTTGATATTTCTGTTGTTTAAAGTAAAACTAATGATTTTTCTTTCGGTGTTTCTTTTTTCTTTCTTTCCTCGTTCTTGCTTCCTCTCACCCTTCACTTCTTTTCCTGTTTCTAGTTTGCCTTTTTGAAAATAGAGGGCCAGTAAAATGAAAATAGTAGATCAGGCTGTGCCTGTGTTTCTTTGCCTTCAAATTTTTACTGGAATAGCAAAATACCTTTGACAGCGTTTTTGGTGGGGGTTTTTTGGGAGGTTTTGGGGGGTTTTTTTGGTTGTTTGGTTTTTTTTAATTAATTCTTTTTTAATACAAAACAAAAAAAAAATTCAACCAGCTCTAGTGAGTAGTGGCTTTAGAGTACTCTTGGAGGTTGTTCATAAGCAGCAGTAAGTAGCAATGAAATTCTGTAGCAGCAGTACGTAGGCTTGTACCGTTCTGGTTTGTGTAGTGGTCATGTGCCGATGCCTAAAATCTTTTCTGACACAGTCATGGGGAAACACGATGCTGAACTTGTACCCCCTGTGCAATGTGGAGTTACTATTATCACCAACTTTGGCTGTTACTGTAAGGAGCAAAACCAACCAGAACTAGAACTGTACAGAGTAAGAAAAGATCATGCCTTTTGCAATGTCTTTTCTGAAAGACTTGTAAGATTTTATTTATATTAGCAAATGGTGATAAGTGCTGATTTTTACAAAAATGCTTTTTAAAGGACTTAAAAAAAATTGAAAATCTGCTGACAAAAATACAGATGTCCATCTGTTTCTTCAGCATACACCCATTTCTGCTCTTCTTCTGCTCTGGAACTGTGGCATCTGTCTTTGCCCTGCATATTTAGAGGGACTTAGGCAGAAGAAAACAAGAAAGCTGAACTTCACAAAAGCTGTTCTTGGCAATTATCTTTGGCAATGCTAAAGTCTATTAACTGTTGATTTTTTTTCAATAAAAAGTAGAAATTAAATCCTACTGTGCCCATTGGAGACTTTTTCCAAAGGAAGAGTTACTGATGAGCTATTCTTCCATGATTGTGCTGGTTTCTCCAAATAACAACATCGCCGTGTGTTTTTCACAAAGTGAGTAATTTTCATAGCATGCTTTTGGGAGTTTCTGCTGCTGCCAAAGCTAATTTAATACTCATTAAAGTACTGAGCAAGGCCTTATGGGTCTTCAGTGCAGGCTTGTAAAATGTGCAGATTTGCACTTGCTGGGCAGCTCCAGGGAAGGCGTACTTTGGGAAGAGGGGGTTCATGTGCATCCTGCTATCATGGAGCTGCCACTGCATAAGGGGGAATTGGGAGAAGATTCCCATCACCGTGGGCAGAGGCATCTGTCCTCTGGTAGCAATCCTAGCTGCCAGAGCCACAAATGGAACTAAGGGCCAGCTCTGATGCTGATTGTCCTGTCCCAGCAGGCTGCCCAAACCATGTGACTGGTCCTGGAGTTCCATGAGGGATTGAGGGATAGCTGGTGCAATGCCACGGCTACCCTTCGCCTTGTGCCTGCAGAGGGGCTGGGCTGCTCAGCTGTGCCACCCACCAGCCCTGCTTCTCAGTAGTGGGCCTGCTTGCCCACTGACATTTCCATCTCATGAGGAGTCTCTGCAGCAGATGAAATCATGGCACTGTCACTGCTTTACATGGGGCCAGGGATTTACCCAGCTTGTTGAAGCTGCTGAGCAACCCAGCCGCCCGCACTTACACCGGGGATCAGGCAATCCGCTGCAAGCAGAAAGCCAAAGGTGGCACATGCATCGTGCGGGCAAAACACATGCCTGGGTGGTGCCAGCTGTGGCTTCTCCTGCTGGCGTGGAGCCACTCAGGATGAGTGCTGCCAGGAGTACAGAGGGGCCGTGACTGCCATCCCCTACCCCTGCCTGCTGGCAGCTGTGATGCCGATCCCTCTATTGGCTCGTGTATGCGCCCCACACCTGGAACGGTGTGAATTAGGACATGGCAGGGCTATAAACACCTGCGCAGCTGTGCAGTGACTGGAGAAAGCCAGTGGCTGCTCCAGCTCCTCAGCAGTGGTGGGCTCACTCCCGACAGGGCACAAACCTTGTCCCGCACCGCACCTGCAGCTTCAGGGTTGTCTTTTCACAACACATGGTTGTTTTCGAGGCTGAGAAACTGGGAGGTGGCCGCAGGGGTCTGTTCGCGGGCAGAACGGGTGGGTCCGGCCCAGCGCCCCGTCGGGGCGAGGGGGTTGCCGCTAGATGGCAATGCTGTCCCGGCGGAGCCGCCTCGCCCCGGCCAAGTTGCTGCTTAAACCCAGAAGCTCCTTCCATCACTTTAATGCTATTTTCTGGGGCGCAACTGCCGCGAGTACTAGCTTTTTATTTTATTTATTTATTTATTTATTTATTTATTTATTTATTTATTTATTTATTTATTTATTT